>NC_092797.1:13217797-13836223 GCF_918797505.1 Bemisia tabaci | reverse complement strand
CTTAATGCATACTCTAAGAAAAATTCGCCTCTGAATTTCCATCTTCGAGCATCAAATAGTCAGTTTGAACTTTCTTTCCGCCATAAGAATCTGTGTAATTTCGAAACTTCAAACTCTCATTTCTCGATTGATCAAAAATGCACTTACGCGCCTTGTCCTCCAAGCCCCTCAGTTAGTGCAATATTTCAAAAATTAAGATCTGTTATAATAATAGAAAGGAGGAATTTAATGAAGACTTTCAAGAGTCCCGCGGAAATGCCTCTGGGCAATCTTCCAAGAATTATGGTCGCCCTCTGTTTTCATCATGAGTCCCTTTTTCGAAGGAGGGTCATCGCCATTCTTTCAAGGTTGAGCCGGAATGAATTGCGTCGTTACCGCAGTGAGCACTTAATTAAAATTCAAGGGAGGCTCCTCTCGTCCCACTACGGAGAGACTCCTCTGTCATTGATTCTTGTGTGCGAGCTGGGAGAGCCACGAAAATATAATCCCTCAAAATTTAGGTGTGGGATTCCGCAAGATCCCACTACTGAAGGGTCCCATCATTATAATTAAGGGTATAAAGCTGAGAGTAAGCTTGACGAATGTGGGTCACGTTAACTCTTGAACCTTCTATCTGACGATTTTCGTATTGTATTGGTGAAAATATCCCGTTTGGACCGCGTTTAGCAGATAGGAACTAAGCCATATCAACCATTGTCAAATTTAACTGGGCAACTTAATTTTTTCAAGAGAACATTCCTGTTAATTCTTTTGAAAATTTTAAGGAATTTGCTGTATATCACGCAGAAAATTCACTGAAAGCCCAAAAATCTGCACAACCATTTTCATGTTAAAAATTTAATTTCTCAGTTTTTGACAGCAACAGATGTGGCCCGGTTCCTTCCTGCTTACTGCGGTCCAGGTACCGAAATCAACACACAACGGCTAGAGCTCCATGTCCGTCAAAATTGATTATTCTCTGAAAGTTTTGTATCTTTTAAATATATCTATCGATGACGAAGATTGAGAAAGCCGTTTCTCGATCGCGGTCTTCCAAAACCCCCGGGCATCTTTCAATTTTCAGAAATGTATAACTTGAAATTTTTGCGTGACATCTTCAGAAAATATACTCGCAATCACTTAGAAAAATCACGCAACATCTAGTGGAAAATCTTTGCCCGGTTTTTTTTGTAAATTATCGAAGTATAAAAGGAAATTTGAATCATCGCAATTTGAAAATTAGTACTCTCATAAGTTCAGTGTCCGCGTTTTGAAGGTCCGGGGATATCTTCCTTAAAAATGTACTTTAAAATGTTTTGGTGCCTACAGTTTTCGATTTAGTATTCTCAGTTTTCATCTGCTTCAAATGATTAAGCGCAGATTCGCGCAGATTATGCATGATCGCGAAAGATGCCTCTTCTTCGGTCAAGAGTTGCTAAATATTTGCAGCCTCTAAAATTGTAAATTGACGCCCAAAGTGCGAAACCACGCATCTCCGTGTGACGTATAACTATTTTATTTTTTTGAAGAGTTGTAACTCACATTGAATATTCTGCTGACAGAGAAGAAATCTCAAGGATTTTTTCAAAGAAAATACGTTGACTAGATGTTCAAAGAAGGAATACAGTATGACAAGAAGTCTTTAACGTCACAAACGGAGACAAGCGATTTCGCACTCTGGCCATTGAAACATTTAATCTCATCAAGAAGAACTGACCCATTAATCCGATAAACATTCACTTCAAAGAGTGTAAGTGCATTGCAGACGGTTATAGAGTAAATTTCCCGGAAATCGGGACGCCAATAACATCAAACAGGTGTGTATTTCCTGTTTTCCTCGAATGGAAACTCTTATTTTCAACTGAAAAAACACTCCTCTGAATTTAATGGAGAGTTCATTGAATACGTATGACCTGTGTTTCCGGTAAAAAAGTTACTTACATTTTAATTTCTCCTCCTGCGTTGCACCTGTGCTGGCCCCAGAGAAAATACCCGGGCAACACGAAATGGAAAGTTCCGGAAAACACTGATGTATGTTCGCAACGGCGAGTTTCCTTTTTCGGAGGTGCGGCGATGCTCGGTATTGTGAGAGGAACTTTTATATTTTCGCGTGCAAATTTTATTGAGTGCTTTTAGAATGAACCTCTTGCCGCGGATTACAGCCGCTCTTAAGATGCAGGAATAAACATTTCGCCTTCTTTACTCTGAAACCACCCGCTAAACCTCCTCCCCCCCACCCAAGACATGGTAACCCTTACGGCTGTCGAAGTCCAACCTAACAACCGCCGTTGTGTCAGCTTGGGAGATTAGAGCTTAGTTTGAATGTATTTATTTTTATTATTTTACGCAGGTCACATTATTACGAGTAGAGACCATTCACAGAGAGAATCAAAACAGTTGAAACCCACCTCTCGTTAACCTTCAAGTTTAGAGCCCTCATAAGGCCACAAACCGTTGGAAAGATTACATTTTGTGGTATGTATACTTAGAAATTATAGGGAGGCATTAAGACATGGTTAATTAAAACAAGGCTAAAACATTGAAAAACACTAAACAGCAGGACGTTTTGATCTGTCACCAGCTCATTTTCAGCTGCTAGAAACACGAAAAAATAAATTTAAAAAATAAAAAATTGAGAGGCGACCTGACCCCAGCCGTTATCACGTAACCACTCACGTTTTTTTGTGCTTCATCATACGCAGACATTGCAGAGGTACTTGGAGTTGTTTTGAGTCAGTTTTTTTTAATGATCGAGAATTAATGAAAACCGGAAAAATTGGGTAATATTCGTAACGATCTGGCTCCATAAGTGGAATGTTCTACCATAAAAGGCATGTCTCTTTGTTATAAGGAAGTTAGAACACTTAAAACTCCTGAATTTTAGTTGATATCAACATATTTATTAGTACGCGACTTGACTTAAGTTTATAGATTTGATCTTCCAATGTGCGAAATGGTTGAATGCACTGAAAAGGGAAATTAGGGAATTTTCATATCGTAAACTTTTTCCTTCACGAAATCTCCCTATGAGGTACAAGATGATACTTAAATTCAGATACTGTTTGGTGGTTCATCGATCGACATGGGTATGTGGCTGTCAGTGAGTATCTCAAAAAGCTGCGAAGTTACAAGCTGACGGCGGCTACATAGCAATTAGTTACGGGATCCGAGGTTTGAAGACATCTGCCGGTAGCAGATGAATGACCGCATGTTCGAAACACTCATGCACTCCGGCTCGGCACCATACATGCCCGATGTCTGCAAAATGTGTAGCCGGGGGCATACCGCTATGACAAGTCGTGAAATTGACTCTGCTGTTACACCAAATTAGAGGTTGCCAAAAAAGTTTCTTGTTGTCTTCCAACGTTTTGGAAGTTGAAATAACGAGTTTTTTAATTTCATTCGGGGCCACTTAACTGACAAATTCACTGTTATAGGAAATTGATCTGCGGGTTGATTGTTGAAATTGGTAAACAAAGCTATACTTAGAAAAGACAAAAAGGATATAGAGGTCTCCTATTGGTGGAAACGGGTGGTTACAATGAATAAAAGAGGTAGTTAATAGACTATAACGGCAACCCGCGAGAGACCATTTAGTTAGTCCATCATTTTCTCTCTCAGTCTGTAAGAACCACCCATTTCAACCAATAGGATCGCTCCAGACTCCTTGTGTCTTCCTTGTTGGTCATGATTGACCGTAGCAGACTTCCTGTCATACTTAATTTTTTAAACGGAAAACTACTCAACGGTAAGACTTCAAAACTGCCGTGACTTTTCTTCTCTGTGCGAAGAAAATTCTACAAAAACTTCAAAGAATGGTGTCAATTTGTTCTCCTTTCAAAAAATAACATAGAGGCGGATATTTTCAAACACCGCAAAAGAGATAGGTACGTGGTTGCGGTTTTACGCCGTCAATTTACGGACTAAGTTTGAAAGGCGTTGAAAAATCACCTAAACTCTGTATTTAGACTGATAAAAAAAAGTTAATTCCTAACTTCCCATGTAGCGGTAGAGAGGGATAGAAAGAGAGGGAGAGGGGGGAGAGAGGGGGAGACAGAGTGAGAGCAGGGCCGGATCTACGTTTCACGTAGGGGGGTGCAAGCCCAGATTTTGGCGCCCCCCACGCCAGGGGGTCTGGGGAGTATGGAATACCCCCCAGGAAGGCGGGGGGTCCGGGGGTCCCCCCCCGGAAAATTTTTGAAAATTACAGCGTACCAGACGGCCATTTTCCGTAGTTTTTAGCGAAAAATTGATTTTTTTAAGTTTGATTTTTGAGGTCTCAAAGAGCGGTGTACACGCATGTAAAAATACTTGAAGTCGCATTCCTCAATACATTCTTTATGTGTGCTTTCTATAAAGCACTGACAGATACGTACTTACACTTCACATTTTATGAATGAATATTGGGTGTACCAAAGGGTAGGTTGAAGCTCCAGCGAATGAAGGAGGTAAGTATAAGTAACATTTTTGTGATTTTTAGAAAGACGATTTTAATGTTGAAAAGTTACGTGGGGTCTTGCAGCAAAAAAAATTATTTAAAATGGTATTTTGAGATGAGATTTGTTCAAAATCACCGCTACAGGTATTTTTATTTTTCAGTAATCTCACTTACTCCCTTCATTCACTGGAAGCTTTTTCAACTGTGAAATTGTATCGTAGGGAAAGGCTTCTTTGAGGATTAGTTGTTAAACAGAATACAACAAAAACAAGAGAAAGAAAAAGATAAGTAGGTTTTAATCAATCCCATTAGTGGAACGTGCCAATAACATGTTTTAAAATTGTACTTTTCGTGCCTTCCCTGGTAAAAATTGGCAGTAGAATGTGTGTTCCAAAATACTATAGACCTAAAGCCGGCTGTAAGATTTCCAATAGCTTCTGTAGCCGGCTGTACAATTTCTTATAGCCTTTTATAGCCGATGGCGATTACGCAACAGCCAGACGATAAAGTTTATGCTAAACGTTACTAAATACGGATACTATAGGACTTAGTTTTTGGACTACCGCTCTATTTTTGGGCCGTAGTATCTTGATTTATTTTGCGAGGAAAGCTTCGTACTTTTGAAGGATGCCCGTCATTCTTAATATGTTGGAGAACCTTCAATTTCCTATGATACTGGGCAATACCTCTGGTGTGAAATAGTTGCTTCAGACGCCGTGGCACGCTGCGACGCGGCGGGCGGGCAGAGAGCGCGAAACGCGCATTGGCGCCTACAAACCTATAAGGGATACTTCACGCGTTGCGCAATGCGTGAAGTATCCCTGTTAGGTTTGTAGGCGCCAGTGCGTCGCCGCTCCGCTTTGTGTTAGGGTCTAATATTTAATCTCGCGGAGTCAGCGTTTTTCAACTCATGATTTTGAAATGTTTGCACACTCTGTATGGACTATTCTCATTTTAATTGATGAAAAAAAAATATGTTTTAAAGGAAAATATAATGTGTGTTTCGTAAATATAAAGGTACTTCCGTATCAAACTTAATGATTTCCAAAGCACACGTATTTCTACAACAGCCAGGCGATAAAGTTTAAAGCCCGGTGATAGGAACTATAGCCCGACTGTATACTTTTTAATAGCTTCATAGCCCGGCTATATGATTTACTCCGCTTTCTACAGCCAGTTATATGATTTTCAATAGCCTTCTCTAGTCGGCTATGAGAACTTCTATGGTATTTTGAAACGCAGCTCCTATCGCCAATTTTTACCAGGGTTTTTTTCTGAAAAAATGTCAATTAAGAAATCAAAATTAACCGTGTAGGCAACTACACTTTCGATTGACAGAATGGCCAGATTTGTCAATCTTTCCCGCGACATGGTCGACCGCAAATAATTTTTGATGAGCTTTAACTTACTAAAACTGCGTTCACAGCTAGCGGAGGTCGCGATCGCGACATTTGGGAACGCATCTCTCAGGTCATTTTTCGCAATTAAATTCAGAAGGTTAAGAGGGCTTAATTTTTGAAGATTGCCAGAGAGCTCTCTGGCTTGTACCCGAAAGACTTCTATTTCCTCGACAAATTCATAGGGATCTACGTCCATCGCGTACTTCATGGCAAAATCTTTCGCATGCTTTTTTTTAAATCGTCATCATTCAACTCATTCATCTCTTCGCCGTTTAAAAAGCCCTTTTCCCAAAAATAGATTCAATTTTCCCGTCAATCATACATGAAAGAAATTCTAAAATTGTAAACGCTGGAATCTTGCAATAGGTTAGTTCTGCTGGTCACAGAATCATGCTCCTAAGAAGATATGAAAACTGACAAATTTCGCCCCTTTTTGCTATAATGTTATTCCTGTTTCGGAACCTACATCTTTTCTTCCTCTCCCTCCCGCCCCCTTCTCTCCCTCCCTCCCCTCCCCCTCTCAATCTCTCTAAAAAAAGACATTGCCATTTTGGCGCCCCCCCCCCCCCCAAGTGGTGCCTCGTCTTCTTTCAAAGCTTAAGTTTACAGTCATCACTCATTGTTATTTTAATTTCGTTCTTTCCTTAAATCTAGCGCCTTTTTCACCCCCGAGTTAGCCTCGTTAACCCATCGGAATTCATTTAACGATTCCGTGTGCATTAAAAATATTGGAATTTTCAATCCATACCTTTAATCTTGACGCCTTATGCTCAGTGCTGACTTTGACTTCAGCTTTCAGGTGCTCTTCAAAAGATATGAAAACTGACAAATTTCGCCCCTTTTTTCTGATGTTATTCCTGTTTCGAGCTTTGTGGCGATTAGGCGTCGTAAAGCGCCAAAGAGCGCTATAAAAGCGACTCATATGTATGTATTCCTGTTTCGATGTTTGTAACCTTCCTCTCCTCTTCCCCCCTTCTCACCCTCCTTCCCTCTCTCCTCCTTTCTAAAAAAAATCATTGCCATTTTGGCGCCCCCCCTGAAGTGGCGCCCGGGGCACGTGCACCCACTTGCCCCCCCCCCCGGATCCGGCCCTGAGTGAGAGAATGTCACGGTGTGTAAAATGCATTCATGACACAAAAATCAATAAATGGTAATAGGTTTTTATTTGCTTTGTGTGTTACATCGAAAAACCACGAGGGAAATAAAATCTGTACATGATGATTAATAAAAGAAGAACCTGCGAAGTTAAAAGATTTGCGACTGAATCAAAGTTTCTTCCCGCAAAATTTTGCGGGAACCACGACGGTTCATTCAGCCACGTTCATAATTCACTCCCAAGTTCACAAAAAGCGCTCAAAGTTGTGGTCGTAACTGCCACACCAAATTACGTGAGAGTCCACTAATGTCACGTACTCTGTGCGGAGATGAGGTTAAAGATGTGAGCAGGGTTACCAAGATGTGTGCTGAAATTCACCTCAACAGTTAGAACGTCTCACACAGCGCGGTAACCTCTCAGTTGTAGTTCACTTTTTTAGCATTTTTCTCAAGTAGCGTAAAGAATGGATAATTGAGCTAGGTGATCTCTGATATAGTCTGATCATATGCGACCCCTGGAATCTCATCTAGGAACGATTTTTTTTCAACTTAAAAATAGTCTTTTTGTCAAAACAGAACAGTTTTTCTCGGTAACTCTTAATTTCAACACCTTGGTGTTACTAAGTACCCTTGCCAATATTGACAACTAGATTTGAAATCATTTAAAAATTCGACAAAGCGATGGTATCTACCGATGAATCGGGTTATAGCGGCAGGAGCTCATTGTAGGCAGGTTCTTATAATATATCTTCGAAAATAATAAAAAAAGTAGCTTTGCTTCAAGTTCTGAAGATCTCTAATTCTACCAATCAAATCTAATCACCCGTTAAAAAAGTGAGTCTATTAGTGCCACGTCACGGAGTAGAGTCACGGACAACTAAAGTAAAAGAATGCACGTCTCATTCCCAACGCTTCAAAATCTCCGAAGATATTTTTCTTCGTTTTCTTTCTTTAAACAAAACGATCAAAATACCAACTTCAATTGCCCATGAATATTTTGAAGTAACGAAACTTTACAAAAAATTTCAAGAAGAACTATTGATTATACATAGAAATGGATTTTTCTTTAAATGAGAGCAGAAATTTGCAACAAAGCAATCGAAAAAACATATTTCGACTTTAGCTATCGATACATCGATGTATCCTCATTTGGAAGCTTTGAGAGAGGTCAGGCCTTTGTTATTGTCTGGATCCAATGCGATATAATGGAGAGTTCCCATGGCGATGTCTTGTCTGATGGTGTCTATAGTGCCACTGACCTTGTCTCAATAGACTCTAAAGCGAAAGCCCTCGAAATTGAGGCTGTAAGGGCTGCCGATTGTTAAATTATAGGACATTCAATCTCTGTAATTAGTCAAACACTCAATGCATAGACAGGACTGAATATATGGGCAGGGTTGCCAAGAGAAAGAACTCCAAATCACATGCTTGAAGTTTAGAGTGTATTCACACTGCAACACTGCGGGCTGGTTATCGAAATCGATAGACAAATCAATAGACAAAGAATGCAAAGAATTGAAACGGGGCGTTCAAGGGAGAAAATGATAGACTAACTGTATAGGGTCTTTCATGGGTTGTTTTTAGTTAGTCTATTACTTACCTTCTTAGCTCATTGTAACCGCCCTCTTTCACCAATAAGATTACTCCACTTTCCCTTTGTCTTCTATGTCTATCGCTCTGTCTATCAATTTCAATAATCAACTCGTTGATCATAAGTCTCTGCGAAGAGAATGGCCTGCAGAAGCGAATTCTGGATTCAATCATACCATAGTTTGTCCAGGAGTATGAAGTTTGCGATCAACTGGCAACTCCGTTGTAAACTTGCGCCAAAAGCACGGAAGTACCATTGGTTTTGCCTAAAATCAATACGCAAGTTTATAAGAAGATGTCATAGATTTGGTCAGAATTGTGGCGCAATGCATGATTCTATCAGCGGTGTTTAGGGACAGGGCATAACATGACATTTTCTAGGTTGAGTTAGGTGTAATCGAATCAGTCAGTGTGTTAAAATAAGGAAAGTTCAAAAATTCGAGCTGTTTTTTTTCTTCCGAAAACTTATTTTCGAGAGAATTCTCGTCATTTGTGTGAAGATTACGCGATAATTCCAAAAAAAAAGATATGTTGCGTAAAAGAAATCACCTCTTACGTCATTTGATGTCGAAATTTAATATCGACGTCCAAAATGCAATTCGTCTATAAATTCAGTAAAATTATACAGGACTGTCAAATGATCATGATTCAACGCACACACTCATTTTACATATGTACTTATCAATGTATAGTCTGTTTTCACTCTGTAAAATTCGAATTTTTGAATAAATCGGGTTTTACGAGTATTATATCAGCTGTCTCATTTTTGAGCTCATTTAGAAGAATATTTTGTCGTGTCAAAATTCAAAGTCAGCAAAAAATATCCAATTTACATTAATTATTGGAGTTGAAACTGGTCCTCACAATAGGATTTAAAGGAAGAATGGAACCTCAACTCTATTGTTCTCCCTTCAAATTTCATGTCAAAATTAGATTCCCGATCCGTATTAAGTCAGATTCTCATGCAGGGATTGGACCGTGCAAATCAGCAGGGTTGTCATTATCGTGCGCTCAAATTATCTAATTAATATTCAGGGTCCACATCCACAACCACATGGTCATGGTAATCTGCTAATGGATGTCTTAATCTCCTAATGCCTAGGAGTTACATTGAGAATCTGACTGAACACATAGAGTGGACTCGCCTTTGAATAACATGATTCGAAGGACACCATACCGTTTCTGGTTTTGCCTACCTATAGAACCAGCCGAACTCTCCATGCAAGATTCAAATTATAGGTCAGATAAAATGATGAGATCTGTCCAAACACCAAGTTTTCGCGCCCAATATTAACGAAAATATCGCCCATCAAAAAACACATTGTGTGACGTCATCCACCGTGGTGGTGCATACCTGGTTTCTTCTACCTTGATTTAATTCATGTTCTGAGTCGAGAAATTGGTGCAAATGTGTACAAATTGATAGATCTAAGGTGAAGGAGGGCATGGGATATACTACAACGATGGATGACGTCATACGCCGTGTATTTTGAAGAACGATATTTCCACGGAAAAAAGACAGAGTTTAAGTCCCAACTTGGACTTTTCCAATTGATTTTGGCAGTCTCCTCATAAATTAGATTAATAACCCAAATATTGCAGTTCTGGGCTAACCTGAGTTGTGGTACTACCAAAATTGATTAGACATGTCCATATCATCCATGACAAATGAAGGTAGTGCAACAATTTTAGGGGATAACTCCTAAAACTTTTTCCCCCTGTCAATTAAAATTGGATGTAGAAACCAAGCGTTTGGACAGATCTTATTATTTTTTGCTAATTTATAAGCTTAAATCATCAAAACACGATTATGTGATTAGCGAAACTGACCCGTGGAAATACGCCGAAAAAAAAGGATGCTGATTATCATTCTGGATGTAAAAATGTGTGCGACAACTCACAAAGTTCTGAATTAACCGCCACAGCAGTTAGTTTTACATCTTGAGATTGCTAAAGTACCTGCTGTAGCGGTCAATTCAGCGATTTGTGAGCTGTCGCACAGTTTTTTTCCATCCAGAATGTTACATTAGCATCTTTTTTTCGGTGTATTTTCTGTCCCCAAAATTTACATCTAATGGGTCAGTTGCGCTGGTTACAGAATCGTGTTGAGATGCTTGATCCTTGTAGATTAGCTAAAAATAATAAGATTTGTCCAAACCGCAACTTTCTACGTTCCTTATTAACCGAGATATCGCCATTTGAAAAGTCAGGGTTTTGACGTCATCCACCGCGGCAGTGACACTCTTGATTTCTTCCATCTTGTTTAGTGACGCACATTTGCTCGTCACTCAAAATGAAACTCGGATGAATAATTTTAGCGCCTACAAGACAGTGGGAATACTTCACTCATTTCACCAAACAGTGCGGTCGGCGTGATCCTCATATTAGCGCCTACAAGACAGCATGAATACTTCTCGCATTGCGCCAAAAGCAGTGCAGTCGGTCAGTTTGCGTGAAACGCATATTAGCGACTACAAGACTTCGAGTTCAGTGTGTGTTACGCACTTTTGCATTGGTTACTCAACATGAAACTCGGATGAAAGCGAGATGGAAGAAACCAAGGGTGTCACTATCGCGGTGGAATACGTCGAAAACCCGACTTTTCAAAGGGCGATATCTCGGTTAATATTGAACGTAGAAAGTTGCGGTTTAAACTGATTTTAATATTTTTAGCTAATCTATAAGAAGCCACCATCAAAAACGATTCTGTGACCAGCGCAACTGACCCGTTAGTGGGTTGAATGGCGGGTTGCAGGACCTCGCAAATGCTCTCAGCTAAGTAAGTACTTGCGGTTACTTGTAGTAAGAATGGAGATGTTGGTTGTGTGAGGAATTGCGATTTGACTATTGATTCTTATGTAAAAGTTTACGAGAAACACGATGATGCCACTGGTTTTCTCTGAAAACAACTCCCAAGATCAAAAAAAACTCTCAAGTTAAGGGTGTAATGGAGGGGATATTTCACGGTATCCTGAGAGTCCACCTCTACATCAAGACAAACACTCCATGCAAAGGATAGAGAGCAAGTACATTGACACGGCTGCCACTTTATTTGGGGACTCCAAAACTGAAAACACGGCATCACTGCTAATGTATTTGCTCCCTATCTTTGAATGGAAAGTTTGTCTTGATGTAGAGGTGGACTCTCAGGATAGCGTGGGATATCCCCTCCATGTTGGCCTCAACTTGAGAGCTTTTTTCGAGCTTGGGAGTTGATTTCAGAGAAAACCGGTGGCACCATCGTGTTTCTCGCAAACTTTTACGTAAGAATCAATGGTCAAATCGCAAATTCCTCACACATGCAACATCTCCATTGACTAGATTTACCATCCACCGCGGGCAGCGGCAACAGCGTGGATTGCGGGCTGCCGATACCACTGTCAAAGGGGTCGCTCGGCGGTAGGAACATGATCGGTCATAACGGGGTCATTCGGCCGTGGCCCCACTCCACCAGGAGCCGGGGGTCGATAATGAGTGATGAAGAAGGTTAGTGAAGTTTAATTACTCCCACCGTAAGCGCCACGGTTTAGGGTGAATAATTATTCCTCCCCCCGATCCGCCGATTAGGCTCAAACAGGCTCTTTTGAGCCCGCTCGCAGTGACAAACATCCCTCGGTCCCCCCTCTTAACAACTGTGTAACTGACTTCCGCAGATAAATCTGCGAAGATACGCCCGCGTTTTTCTTCACGGAACTCTCGACCGCACGCTCTCGACGTTGCCTAACTCGCGTTAAAACCGCCGAATTCCCATTCTAAGATGAGCCTTGAAGCAAGACGGATTGCTCACATTCTAGGGTTCATCGAATAATTGAAGATTTAGGTTTTCACATCGACCGAGCCAAATTTCGGGTTCCTCGAAAGCTTGGATTTCCAAACAACATTCCGCTGAAGTTGGCCGAGGGTTGCGAGCGCAGTTCGAATGCCGGATCGTGGAGAGTTCTCATTGGTTGTTCCGAACCAGAGTTGTAAAATGTCATGGAATGCATTCCTGAGACATCTGGTTTGCGTATAGTTTTAGGTATTAATGCATTCCTGAGACATCTGGTTTGCGTATAGTTTTAGGTATTCCCCAAGCGCGTGACCATTACGATGTTTCAAAATTTACGCTTCTATTTTATATTTTCGAAGAGGAACAATCCGACTTTATAGTTTGAAATTTATACCGAGTATACCGATGACAGAGAGGGATAATCAAGGCAATTTTCAAAAGATTACGTCAACAAGTTTTCCAAAGAAAAAATAATTTATGACGTTGAGTTTACAATGTTGCAAACGAAGATACGTGGTTTCGTATTTTTGACATCTGTTTGTTTAGGGAATTACAACCGTCCACATGAAAAGAGATCTCAACCCTCAGATGCGGAATTTTTTTGTGGAGAGATTTTTCAGTAGTTAAAAAAAAAATGTGAAATTTTTGTTTTGGTAGATCGACGAAATCCTACCGAATGATCTATTTGAACGGTCGAATTTTACCCCTGGTTTGTCCTCCTTATGATGACAGGTTATGCACATCTTTAAACCCTCCTTTATAAAAGTCACATGCGGCTTACTTATAGAAAAGAGGGTCTTTAGCTTTTAGTTCCTTTTAATTTTCAAAACAAGTTCACAAGCATTGCCTCCAATATTTAACTCATATCAATGTATCGGTATTACTGATTGATGAAATCGGTACTTTTACCATATTTTAACCCTTAGATGCCTAAACTGAGTCAAAGTGACACACTCAATTACTTGCTAAAAACAAGTGCCCCGCGGGTCGTAACGGGCCGATATATCAAACTTCAGGTACAGGTCTACACATATATCCTACAAAAAGAATCAGACATCAAATTGAAGAAATAAAAAATTAGTGTATCAACACAGTCGAAGATAGGAGAGACGTGACTGGGCCTCGTTTTTTAACCTCTCGCCCAAATCTGACCGAAACCTCATTGGCAGCATGAAGAGGAGCATTACGAATCGACGCCTCGCACCAGCGCGCCTTCAATTTTTTAGATGCAACACGGACATCCATCAAGTACGAATAGTTGTATCTCTGCGCCGTCATAAACGCGCATCTTTTCGTTTGCTCTATCCATGTTGTGTAGGCTCAGTTTATCTTATTTGTAGCAGTGCTTCAGCTAGTGAGTAACGCTAGCCGAAGATAAGAGAGGCGCATTCTGGCCTCGTATTTTGACTGAGTTACAAAGCGCCAGTACGTTACCGAAAATGTGAAAATTTAAAAAACAAAACAGTACTCTTAAGCTTCAAAAACATAAACGTGACATAGAACATACTTTAAAAGCGATTAAAATCAATGCTTTTAACTACGGGTAAATTTGTCCCGATTTGGTTCCTCTTGTCTAGGAAAAAGTCTTGAGCATCCAAGGTTTAAGGTTTTGAAAGAACATTTTCGGAATAAATGTTCCCTGGTAATAAATCTGAAAACTGACAAGTCGATAAAATGAATATCCATGATGGTTTAAAATTGAAATCTATTGATCGCACCCAAAATGCCCTTCGCCAGAGCTTGTCCATTCAGCTCTGGCGAAGGGCATTTTGGGTGCGATCAATAGATTTCAATTTTAAACCATCATGGATATTCATTTTATCGACTTGTCAGTTTTCAGATTTATTACCAGGGAACATTTATTCCGAAAATGTTCTTTCAAAACCTTAAACCTTGGATGCTCAAGACTTTTTCCTAGACAAGAGGAACCAAATCGGGACAAATTTACCCGTAGTTAAAAGCATTGATTTTAATCGCTTTTAAAGTATGTTCTATGTCACGTTTATGTTTTTGAAGCTTAAGAGTACTGTTTTGTTTTTTAAATTTTCACATTTTCGGTAACGTACTGGCGCTTTGTAACTCAGTCAAAATACGAGGCCAGAATGCGCCTCTCTTATCTTCGGCTAGCGTTACTCACTAGCTGAAGCACTGCTACAAATAAGATAAACTGAGCCTACACAACATGGATAGAGCAAACGAAAAGATGCGCGTTTATGACGGCGCAGAGATACAACTATTCGTACTTGATGGATGTCCGTGTTGCATCTAAAAAATTGAAGGCGCGCTGGTGCGAGGCGTCGATTCGTAATGCTCCTCTTCATGCTGCCAATGAGGTTTCGGTCAGATTTGGGCGAGAGGTTAAAAAACGAGGCCCAGTCACGTCTCTCCTATCTTCGACTGTGTTGATACACTAATTTTTTATTTCTTCAATTTGATGTCTGATTCTTTTTGTAGGATATATGTGTAGACCTGTACCTGAAGTTTGATATATCGGCCCGTTACGACCCGCGGGGCACTTGTTTTTAGCAAGTAATTGAGTGTGTCACTTTGACTCAGTTTAGGCATCTAAGGGTTAAAATATGGTAAAAGTACCGATTTCATCAATCAGTAATACCGATACATTGATATGAGTTAAATATTGGAGGCAATGCTTGTGAACTTGTTTTGAAAATTAAAAGGAACTAAAAGCTAAAGACCCTCTTTTCTATAAGTAAGCCGCATGTGACTTTTATAAAGGAGGGTTTAAAGATGTGCATAACCTGTCATCATAAGGAGGACAAACCAGGGGTAAAATTCGACCGTTCAAATAGATCATTCGGTAGGATTTCGTCGATCTACCAAAACAAAAATTTCACATTTTTTTTTTAACTACTGAAAAATCTCTCCACAAAAAAATTCCGCATCTGAGGGTTGAGATCTCTTTTCATGTGGACGGTTGTAATTCCCTAAACAAACAGATGTCAAAAATACGAAACCACGTATCTTCGTTTGCAACATTGTAAACTCAACGTCATAAATTATTTTTTCTTTGGAAAACTTGTTGACGTAATCTTTTGAAAATTGCCTTGATTATCCCTCTCTGTCATCGGTATACTCGGTATAAATTTCAAACTATAAAGTCGGATTGTTCCTCTTCGAAAATATAAAATAGAAGCGTAAATTTTGAAACATCGTAATGGTCACGCGCTTGGGGAATACCTAAAACTATACGCAAACCAGATGTCTCAGGAATGCATTAATACCTAAAACTATACGCAAACCAGATGTCTCAGGAATGCATTCCATGACATTTTACAACTCTGGTTCGGAACAACCAATGAGAACTCTCCACGATCCGGCATTCGAACTGCGCTCGCAACCCTCGGCCAACTTCAGCGGAATGTTGTTTGGAAATCCAAGCTTTCGAGGAACCCGAAATTTGGCTCGGTCGATGTGAAAACCTAAATCTTCAATTATTCGATGAACCCTAGAATGTGAGCAATCCGTCTTGCTTCAAGGCTCATCTTAGAATGGGAATTCGGCGGTTTTAACGCGAGTTAGGCAACGTCGAGAGCGTGCGGTCGAGAGTTCCGTGAAGAAAAACGCGGGCGTATCTTCGCAGATTTATCTGCGGAAGTCAGTTACACAGTTGTTAAGAGGGGGGACCGAGGGATGTTTGTCACTGCGAGCGGGCTCAAAAGAGCCTGTTTGAGCCTAATCGGCGGATCGGGGGGAGGAATAATTATTCACCCTAAACCGTGGCGCTTACGGTGGGAGTAATTAAACTTCACTAACCTTCTTCATCACTCATTATCGACCCCCGGCTCCTGGTGGAGTGGGGCCACGGCCGAATGACCCCGTTATGACCGATCATGTTCCTACCGCCGAGCGACCCCTTTGACAGTGGTATCGGCAGCCCGCAATCCACGCTGTTGCCGCTGCCCGCGGTGGATGGTAAATCTAGTCAATGGAGATGTTGCATGTGTGAGGAATTTGCGATTTGACCATTGATTCTTACGTAAAAGTTTGCGAGAAACACGATGGTGCCACCGGTTTTCTCTGAAATCAACTCCCAAGCTCGAAAAAAGCTCTCAAGTTGAGGCCAACATGGAGGGGATATCCCACGCTATCCTGAGAGTCCACCTCTACATCAAGACAAACTTTCCATTCAAAGATAGGGAGCAAATACATTAGCAGTGATGCCGTGTTTTCAGTTTTGGAGTCCCCAAATAAAGTGGCAGCCGTGTCAATGTACTTGTGTTTATCATGTGTTATTCGTAGATATGCTAGTTTAAATTGTTACTGCTGTACAATTGAAATGTTTTTCAAATTTTAGCTTCTTATCAATATTACGGCGAGTCGCCATCTTGTTTGTTTATTCACGGCCGTAAGAGCATCATAAAGCCTAAAAACTCGTCGACCAATCAAAAAGCGGCACATTTTTTCTGCAGTATAAAGATACGAATGGCCATACTCTGTCTATAAAGGCACTCTATTCATAACTATTTTCAAAAACAAACATTGTATCGGAGGAAATTCGGCAACTCTCGAATGTGCATACGGCGTTCCTCCTCAGCGCGGGAGTCGAGGTGGGTATATGATTTCACTGAGGAGGGTGTAGATTTATCAGGCGCATGCACCCGTCCGCGAATAATTGCTCAAGGATACGGGGAGGGCGCAGCTGTCATTATTTACATCGCGATGAATAAACTCGCGTTATTAAGATAATAGTCAAGTGTGCGTGGATCCGACCGCCGGGAGACACTCGCGCTCTGTCACTGAAAAATGGACGTATCCCCGCCAAACAAAACTATGTGCACAAAGACATGAGTCCTGAGACCCATAAGAATATATGCGTAACAGGGCTCACGTTGCAATGCACATAGTTCCGTTTGGTGGGAATGCGTCCAAATCATCACTTTATGACGAGCGCTGAGCCCCGGATTAAGGATTACCCGCCCGGATTTCAAGGTGTGAATGGGGAACGTCAACCTCTGTCGAGGCAGCCCTGAATTTTGAGCTTTTAAGGGCGCCTCGTCCTCCCTTTCGGCGTTCTTGACAATGGTTTCAGGCGCCGCGCTTTTATGGGGAGAGTGTGGTCCCCAGGGATTCCGTTCTGATTGCCTTGGCTATCTTGGGCTGTCGTCGGGCAGTCTGAAGCCTACACTCATTCGCTAGCCGTATGAGCTTTCAGAGGTTGCCAACTGTTTTTTCAATGAAACACGTGTTTTTGAAAAATTTACAGAGCGGTAAAAAGTAACCAACATTTGGATCGCATTTTCCAAAAAAGAAGCAGCACCATTGCAGTGTTTTCAAAATCTTGCAACTTCTTCTTTCTTTTTAAAAATACACATTATATGCACTGCATTAAAATTTACACAGTTATTTTCCTTTAAAATTGACAATTTTTTTGTTAGTAAACAAAAGCTATTTGCCATTCTGAGAGATTTTTTAGGTAACTATGAAGAAGCAACATTTTTAAAGCACTGAAAACGCGCTGGTTCCTTTTTTCTAAATGCGATCCATGTTGTGTTAATGAGGGAAGTAGAATGCAAAGTAACACAAACCAGTGGTCAATATTTTTTGTCAGTTTTTTTGTGTTATGTTGAACAAATCTTCGGGTAACGATGCCCAAGTCTTCGGATTGAAAATTTGCAATCTCGTTAAAAATCAGCCGCAAGTTGCCAGGATCGAACCTGAATCGCATTGCTGATCGTCCAGCTACTCGCAATGGCCCGAACACAAGTTGAGGGGCTTCGAGGACAAAGCGCATAAGTGCAGTTTTTAAAAAACTTGAGATTTTAATGATGTTAAGTAAAACTAGTCTCAGTGGATATTCTGTGAACAATTCGCTCCCAAATTCCATTTTTTAACCATCAAAAAGTCAGTCAGTTTGCCATTAGGATCCATCTAATTTCGAAACTTCAAACATGTGTTTCTCGAAATACCAAGAACTGCATTTGTGCGCTTCGTCCTTCAGTTCAAATTGAAGCTCCAAAGTGTTGGGCTGTTTAGTCATATGGTGCGCATTGATGCCGCAAAAGGCAGAGGCCTGCTCTTCTATGGAGGTAGACATTAATAGAAACAAGAGAGACTGAATCTGAAAATGTCAATAATAAATTTGCATAATTTGTATCAAAAATAAATCCATAAGAAGAAGAAATTTGGCAACGTCTGCATGTTTATGCTGCGTTATTCCTTCCGATTTGGCACTGCGCTACCTTGCCCGGGGCGAACGCGGAATAAGCGATCTAATTTTGCCAGATTCTCCATACCGATGTCAAGTAAAGTCCATATAATATAATAAGTTGCAAATACCTTTTCCTTGAAATTTTCCGGGAAAAATTCTGCCGTGCCAAGGAAGAACGCCGTATGAACATTCCATAGTTGCCAAATTCTCTTCGATAAAATGTTTATTTATGAGGAACGTTATAAAGATTTTTCATTGACATTTTCAGGAACTTTAGGTGAGATTGGCAACAAAATATCTGAAAAATTGGAGGGTAAATATTCACAAGCTCACCGGAAAATTCGTGTTTTATCGAAGGAAATTAGGTTAATCCTAAGAGTTCATACGGTGTTTTTCCATAGCACGGCAGCATTGATCATATGGACGTATTTCTGTCAAACGAAACTATGTGCATTATGACTTGAGCCCTATTAAGCATATATTCTTTTGGGTCTCAGGGCTCATGTCTTGATGCACATAGTTCCGTTTGACAGAAATACGTCCATATTTGCGAGTAAAATCCTCTAAAAGTTCACAAAGTAATATGGAACCCTTCCCCAGAAAAAGAAACCCGAAGAGAGAATTATCAACTTGAAAATTCGTGCCCTCGGATGTGGGTCCGCGTAGTAGTGGGGGTAGGAGCCCCCGCTGATAGCGCGGGAACTAAGCCGTGCAGCGACAAGGATTATTCAGTCGGAGCTAACTACCCGGCTGAATGGACCAAGTTGGGGGCGCGAGCAGTCGGAAGCTCCGAAGCGGACCCTGTTGATCTGCGAGCTTTTAAATTTGTTTTTTCCCCCCCGCGCAACTTCACAGCCTTTAGCCCCCCCCCCCCCGCCTCCTCCCTCGTTCGAGCCGCTCCAAGTGCGTGCCGCTTCTAATGGATTCAGTTTTAATGGTCGCCCGTGATTATTTACCAAAGTGTTGGTCGCTCCCTCTTGCGTCTTCCTTCTCCGCTCGCGCTTTTATCTTCTCTCTTCGCCGCACAGTGGAACAAATGGGAATGGCACCCATTTTTCCAATTCATTTTTTGAGAGTATGGAGAGATCTAACCTTTGAATAATTTTTTCGGATTTTTCCAAACCCTGAGTGGTGAAGATACCCCGTTTTGAAAATGCCAAAAATGAGATCACTTTGAAACGATATTTGGACGGAGTTAAACAGAAAGGAACCAAGCCACATTGGGACTGAGAAAAAAAGGTTTAAAGCTTGACTCCTGCATAAGACTCAATGTAAAAGATAAACTTCAAGTTCAATTTCTGCAAAATTTGCTCCAACAAAAACTTTGAATTTTTGGCGATAGCTAGTAGAGCAGTGGTTGAGTAGTAGTAGAGAGAGCTGAGAGTAGAGATAGTAGAGCTGTGAAAACACAACCGTTAATTTTCGTGTAAAAAAGTAAATTGTTCAATTGAATTTGGCAATAGCTGATGTGGCTTGATTCCTTTCTGCTTAACGCGGCCCGAATGGGAGTAACACCCATTTTTTTCAATTCATTTTTTGGAAGTATGGAGATATTTGAGCTTGTAAAATTTTTTTCGGATTTTTTCAAACCCTGAGTGGTGGAGAGACCCTGTTTTGAAAATGCCGAAAATAGGACCCTTTTGAAACGATATTTTCTGTGCGGGCTGTAATGACCGTAGTCAGGCAGGGAAAACGGCGTTTGCTGATTGGCTGAACTCAGCTTCAGGTTTCGCTTTGCTACGTCAATCCAACTACCGGTGTTTGTTTTTTTCAATTTTGGTCTGCTTTTTCTCCCCTCAGAAGTGCTTTTTTGAATTTTTGGTTTTTCAAAAAACTTCGCGAGGGAAAAACCATAAGATGATTCTGTACAAATTCCTTGCCTCTGCCCAATTCTAGGGAGAAGTCAGCCATGGAATATTTGACTAAAACCTCAAAGTACCCCATTGTTTACCATCCCCTTTGGATTCTCTTGAAATTAGGTTTATGGTTGCGCTTGATGTAAGACGTCTCTCTACTAAATTTCAGATCCTCTTTATCTCATTTGATCTTGTGAAGTCATGATATTTCGCAAACAAAAATAGATATTTTGAAAGATTGGAATTTTTTATATTTGATTTTCAAGATTAAAGAGACTTGTCTACTTCGTCAGATCATACATTTTATAGGGAGGTAGCTCACAGGAATTTCTACGGGAGAATCAATAGAGCTGCTTTGGAAGTTCTAAGTTTTACAGAAGCAAATGTAAGCTTTCAAAGTTTCCACATCGAGTTCGACTTCTACTATCGACTCGCGCCTCTGTGCGCCGACCGTCACTTCGCGCGACTGGTGGTTCAAGTTGAGAGTGTTCCCTGTTTCTCTCCGCATTCATCGGATTTGTCACGAAACGGCATTCGGCCGCTCACTGTGTTATGGGAACGTTGACGCCTGCTTGGCGACGTCTCGTCTCCCAGTTTCGGACATTAGGGTCGGTTTAGTGGTCGCATTGGGTCAGTTTATTTCTTACCGAGAGATGTATCACAAGGAACATTCCAACTGAAATAGGGCTATTATTAGTAACACTGGAAAAAAAAAACACATTGGATCTAGAGTCCAGACTCTTGAAAACATTGACAAGAAAAAATACTCTTGATTCAATCAGATTTTTGCTTAAATCAAAAGAAAATCCGCTCAAATTAAGAGGCTTGGTTCTTAATTTAAGCAAAAATCCGATTGAATCAAGAGTATTTTTTCTTGTCGATGTTTTTAAGAGTCTGGACTCTAGATCCAATGTGTTTTTTTTCCAGTGAACGGATCTCTCTGATACTTTTAAACACGAGAAAATAATGGTTTTTTGTTAAATTTAAATCTTTCATGCAGGTTGTAATGACATAGCGCTGAGATGGTCAGAACTGGTAATTTGCGCTAGTTACTAGTTTTGAGGTTTAAGATGATCACAACAATTCAGAAACGCTAAGTTCAGATCATGTTTTGTCGGTTGAAACTTCTGATGGTCGCAATGTCAACTGCGCTGTACAAAAAATCGTTATTAGGAGGTCGTCTGTCATGATGAAAATAGTTCTGTCGCTATAGTCATCCGTGTATAGATTATTGGAATAGATGTCCGACCAAATTGTTGGTAACATACGTTCAAACACAAATTTTCAACGCTCAATGGTATTAAATTTATTTTGGACGGAGAACAGAACTGTATTCCATGAAATTTTTTGTCGGGATATTTAAAATTTCCTATCTTAAGGTAGGCTAGTCACAAGTGCTGCCGAAAATTTTAGATTTTCCGAGGGAGTTTGGCAAGTTTCGATCGTAGATACGGAGTTTTCCTTTGGCATGACAACATGGTGCATAAAAAATGGGTATGTACTGGAAACATTCACATGTGAAAGACTTTCCTACGCTCTTGTTGCTAATCTCACATCGGCCATTCGGTAAGCTGTTATTACCCTGCATACTAAAGTAATTTGCATTTGGTGGTTTATGGGTTCAAGCGCATTTTCATGACCGGAAGGCAATTTATATTATGACTTTTATTACAAAAATTTAAGTTTTTGTCCTTCGTTTCGTTAGGTTAGGTTAGATTTTTTTATTGAGCCCTCTATTTTTTATGAGACTGACAACTGCCAAAACAACTTTCCTACCCCACCTCTTATCCTCATATATCCTTTGGTACTTGCAGCAACACTACCTTGATATTTTGAGACGATGCTTGGATCTCTGTGAGAGCATATCAGTATGCTCATGCATATCAAGACGCCTTCAATTTGGTTGCATATGCAACCTAGCCATCCTAGGAGCACGAATAGTTGCATCCAGGTGTTTATATTGCTGCATTTCTCCCATCCGTCGACGCAATGACTCTTCTTATAGTCGGACGCCATTAAGAAGAGACACCTTAAGTATTCCATTTTTTCTATTAATTTTATAATTAAACTCTAATAAAAAATGTTCTCTCATTTATTCTTTTTTGTTACGTAGAACCAAACAAAATAAAGCTTTGAAACCCTTAGTGAGTTATTGTAGATTGTGACAGAATGTTATTTAGATTTCTGTGAAAAAATGAAATATGATACGTGAGAAAACTACGCAACTTCTGAAATAATTAAGCTGACTTTTTATGCTGAAAGATCAAAACTCCAACGGCTCCAAAGCCCTTCCAGGAGAAGACAAAGTCACTTCAAATGCTCACATGATTTTCTTTTTTTTTCAAGTAAAATAACAATGTTTATTGTTATAGGCGTATTCTTCTTGGTATTTCCATGATATCAAGTAAGAAGCGGAAAATAAGAATTTCAGGGTGTTTTGTGATATATTTCGTAATTTCACAAAAATGGCACCGGAAAAACCCCGGAGCGAGGATAATCAAAACTCTACTGTCCTTAGATCCGCAGATCCGAAAGACCCGAGTCTCTTCGTGTAAAATAAGGAAATGAAAATAGAAATAAATAGTGGGGAATCTGGCAACAATGGAGATAGGGTGCTTTTTCCATCGAATTTGATCCAGGCCCCTTTGGTAAAATTTAAACGAAACCTGAAGATGAAATTTAAGACGCCCTTCGAAACCCTCCCGATTTTTAATCTCATTGCATATTCCCGTGCCAACAACCCTCTCAAGGAGACACCAAGTGGAAGCGGCATCTTGGGTTTCGGCGCGAGTTTACAACGCCTGGGAAATTAATATTTCGATGCAATGTTGCACTTTTGGGGAAGCATAATTTCCTCAATATTTGGCGGCGATGTGACGTCACGGAACATCCTTCGAAGCGGACGAGCAAAGAGGCTGATCTGTCAAGCAGAAACCACCTATGTGAGTAGGATGTTCTTAGAAGTTGCGTTATTTTTGCTTAACAGGCTGGGTAGGGGTGGTAAACTCACTTGCGCAAATGCAATAATATTCCTCAATAACGTTCACCTTCAAGTGTGCTCTTAACTGTTTATAAAAGGAACAGCTTCTCCGAGCGCGAAGCAGTGTTTCACCTTCACCTTGTGAGCTTTTGTATGATGTCTTGCTAAAAAGAAACACCCTATGGGTATCCGACGGTTTTATGCATTTCCAAGTGATGAAATTATCTGATATTTTTCTTCAAATTTTCAGATCCTTTAAATCGAATTGTCAGTAAATGTATCAATGGAAAAAGTGCAAAACCACGTATTTCCTTTTGCGACGTTGCCGATTTCTTGTCACACTATATTTTTTCTTTGGAAAATTAGTCAATGTATTTTCTTAAAAAGCTCCTTCATTTTTCTGAATAAATTTCAAGCTAAATAGTTGGCTTAGTTTGGAGGGAAAAAATTTGGAGCAGGAATTTTGAATCTTTACAATGGAGGTACTTGGTACAGCACTTTGGTCGTCTATATCTGAAAAATTGGTGGGAAATATCCAGAAGTTTACAAAAAATTCACGTTTTATTGATCGAAATCTGGCAACGTCCAAAGGATCATAGGGCGTTCTTCCTTTGTCTTTCCGTGGAAAAAAGTTTATTTAATAAAAAAAAGTTAAACTTTTTCTGCCAAAATTTGCAGATATTTTACATTACATAGTTTTTTTTTGTAAATTTAAAAACGTACTTTATTTATTAAATGCCGCTACTACCTATTTTACAATAATGTTATCTATTAGCTATGTTATTACACCGTGAATAAAACTTTCTGAAAAATTGAGAGAAAAGTTTTTTTTCCAAATTTTCCAGTAAATCTCTTGTTCTATGGGACGAAATCTGGCAACATCCGAGTGATCATAAGGTGTTTCTCCTCAGAGCTACACCATGCTCCACCGATCGCAGGTCTCGCACTATCTTCAAAGCGACTCAAAAATCTATTAACATTCGAATGTTTTCGCCGAGTGCGTTGGAGCGGCTAAAACTGATGAACCCTCGAATAGTTTGCTGAAAATAATAAAAGCGTCTCCATTATTTCGGTCCTTCGACGTGGTGTTTTTTTATTCTCCCCCCGCGCGCCTTTGCCTTTGCCTTTTCCTCCCCCGGCTCTTGTATGAGTGCCCGGGCGCATTAAGAATCCTCAAGGAACGAGAAATAAACGTTCGCTAACAATCCCCCTTGGTTTCATAATAATTTCCGCTCTATAACGCCACACGCGAAGCAGCGAAATAAATATTTCAACCCACTGTCGTATCAGATGCTATCTCTCGCTCCGAGTGATGGAGAGAGTGCAGCTCTCGCGTGGCTTTTTCGCCGGTCAGAAATTAATTATGCCCTTATCGGCTTTCGCAATTCAGAAGTTATTACTTTCAGCGTTTTAACCGTCGCTCAGGTGCACTCTCAAACGGACCTAAAAGCTGATTGTCCAAAGTGGCTCAGACTCTGACGCCACTGGTTACTTGAGTGGGCCTGTTGCAAACTTCGACTAGAGCAAAAAGAAAGGTTGTTTTTAATTGAAAATTGCTCAAAAACCACGATGACCGCATCGAGAAAGTCTGAGATACACTCCTAACTTTACAATCTGCGTAAGAGAAGTGCGTTTTTTTAAGCTCCCCGCTTCAAAAACCATACTATCGCTCAGGCGAACATTTCGTAAGAAAAGTCGTTTCATCCAACTCTTGTTCACTATGATGCTGCTCAATATTCAACATGGGTGACGCTTCCGCCTGCAAATCGGGAGGTAGGCACTATGGTTTTCATCAACGCAAGGAAAATGTAAATATATCCTTGCCTTAAGAAGGACCATGGTGCTTTCTCAGGATTTGCGCGCGGAAGCGTCAGCTATGTTTAATATTGCGTAGCATCCTAGTGCACAAGGGTTGGATAGAGCGACTCCACGCGGAATGTTCACCTGTGCCGTAGTATCGTTTTCGAAGCGGGGAGCTTAAAAAATCGCACATTTCTTATGCAGATTGTGAAGTTAGGAATGTAATTCAGACTATCCCAATGCGCTCATCATGGTTGTTGAGCCAGTTTCTCAATACGAAAAAAAAGCGTTTTCTTTTTGCCCTAGAGACCCTGGTAAAAATTGGCAGTAGAATCTGTGTTCCAAAATACCATTGACCTACAGCCGGCTGAAAGGTCTCCAATAGCTTCTATAGCCGGCTACAAAATTTCTTATAGCCTTTTATAGCCGATGGCGACTAAGCAACAGCCAGGCTATAAAGTGTATGCTAAACGTTACTAATTACGGATGCTAGGACTTAGTGAGTTTTTGGACAACTGCTCTCTTTTTGGGCCGTAGTATCTTGATTTATTCTGCGAGGAAAAGCTCCGTACTTTTGATGGATGCCTGCCATTCCTAATATATTAGAGCGCCTTCAGTTTCGTATGATACTGTGCAATACCTCTGGTGTGAAATAGTTGCTTCAAGCGCCGTGGCACGCTGCGGCGCGGCAAGCGGGCAGCCAGCGCGAAACACGCATTGGCGCCTACAAACCTAACAGGGATACTTCACGCGTTGCGCAATGCGTGAAGTATCCCTGTTAGGTTTGTAGGCGCCAGTGCGCCGCCGCTCCGCTTTGTGTTAGGCTCTAATATTTAATCTCGTGGAGTCAGCGTTGTTCAACTCATGACTCTGAAATGTTTGCACATCCTGTATGGATTATTCTCATTTTAATTGATGGAAAAAAAAAATGTATCAAAGGAAATATAATGTGTGTTTTGTAAATATTAAGGTGGTTCCGTCTCAAACTTAATAATTTCCAAAGCACACGAATCTCTACACAATATCTTATAGCCTTTTATAATCGATGGCAAGAAAGCAACAGCCACGCGATAAAGTGTAAAGCCCGGCGATAGGAACTATAGCCCGGCTTCATAATTATTTATCGCTTCGTATAACCCGGCCGTATGACTTTCTCCGCATTCTACAGCCAGCTATATGATTTTCTGTAGCCTTCTTTAGCCGGCTATAAGAATTCCTATGGTATTTTGAAACACAGCTCCTGTCGCCAATTTTTACCTGGGGAAAGTTAGCAACAGACTCATTCCGTGCTGCAACTTTTGGTGAATCTGAGAGCCATACAAGGTCAAATACTGCCGTATTTGGTGAATTAAAGACTTAAAAAGAAGATCTTTGTAGCTTACTTATAAATTGGGGAAGATCCCTCGTTTTCCTTTATAAAATTCTGTTAATATTTTCGTAAATACGGAGAGTAAAAAAGAAGAGGCAGGAAAAAAGTAAAAAAAATCTAAAATTTTTACATGAAATTAAGTTTCTTTCTCTCTTCTGAATAATCAAATGGTTAAGCTCGGAGAAATGCAATCTTTAAATGCACCAATAGTTATGCTGCTTCGACTATAACTTCTTCAAAGAAGAATGTGATTTTATGTCAAGTATGCAGCATTAGTAATGATGAGGTTTCTCCTCTCTTTCTTATTTGCATATTTTTACCGCAATTTGTTACCCCGGTCATTTGCCAGAACAATTGATTCTCGATAAAAAAAATTAATAAGTTAAAAAGAGGAGGTATTTTTCCATTGAAAGCTTCTGCTCTTTGCGAAAAGAAAAGAAGGCGCTGAAAATTAATTTCTCACCTCGCAAGAGGGCAAGTTGGGCAGAAATAACAGGAGAGAAGAAAAACAAAGACAGGAAGGTAGAGAGAAAATCACAAGTACAACTGAAATGAAATAAATTATTAAGAAAATACAAAGGAAGAGAGGGGGAGGGAAGGGAAAGAAAGAGAGATGGTGAGAGGTGGAGAGAAGGGGAGAGGAAAAGCTGACTTCATTTCGGAGAATCGCGGTATGAAAATTAAAGGAAAAAGTGGTTTTTTGTTCGTAATTTACCATTTGCGAGTGCGATAAAGTGAAGCAGTTGGCAAAGAAGAGTGTTAATTTATATTAAATTTCTTCGAAAAAGAAAGTCAACTGCACCCTGCAATTATATTTTAAAGTTACCGAGTGAGAAACCAAATAATCCACTTTAATAAGAGGTAGATGCCTGAAGCCTGAGTTTGATGGTCTCAGACAATGGTCACCTGAGGCTGGTGGTAAGCGTGGGCTTAGCCAATAGAGGCTATTCGAAGCTTGTAAAAAAAAAAAGTTT
The DNA here is from genome assembly GCF_918797505.1 of Bemisia tabaci. Classification (NCBI taxonomy): domain Eukaryota; kingdom Metazoa; phylum Arthropoda; class Insecta; order Hemiptera; family Aleyrodidae; genus Bemisia; species Bemisia tabaci. The sequence goes on along the minus strand of NC_092797.1, from coordinate 13,808,804 downwards.
GTTGCATATAAATGAAAAAAAAATAATCCCATAATAATGATCCAATACTACAGTCTTAGTAAAATATTTAAATAAAAATAATAACTTTCTTTACAGAATCCATATAATTTATTTATTTTAAAAAAAAAAAAAAAAATACATGCACCGTAAATGGGATCTTGAAGTGGGTAAAAGTAAATTATATTGAGATCTTAGATTGCAGCACATGCCAATGACCGCGTACCACCTGCTAAGGTCTTGATATTATCGTTTGTTGAAAAACTGGGAGGAAACCCCACAAGAATAAACAGCGCTGGAAATAAATTCAAGCAGAGGTAATTATGGATTCATAGGGAATGGGAATTCGCGCAGTTGGACTCCACGAATCCACTAGTTCGCATCGCACATCAGTCGTCTGTTGTAACGATTTTCGCAAGATTTTCCCAAGGCAACACGAACCTATCGAAATGCATGAAAAACAGTCAATATTTATCAAAGAAAATTATCGAAGAATCGATTCCTTATTAGTGATCAAAATTGAGGAAAACCACACAGTTGGAAATTTCTGTAATTACGGTCATTTTCGGATCGTTTTCTCTTGGTTAGGTCACTCAAACCAATTTCGTTTATCCAAACAATTTTTGGTTAACTCGTCTAAAATCATAGGTTACTCTGTGACATCTGAGGACGCAGAGAGTGTCCTGCTGCGCCACGCCACTGAGGGCGGTTAGGGGGTGCAACCCCTGGTTTTGAGTACACGGAGAAAAAAACTTCGTACGTTGGACCCAAAGTTTAGCGTCATATGGATCTCTGAAGTTTTCGGATTGAGCATCTGAACGTTTAAGGTCTAGCTGCCGAAGTTCCGGTCAGACATCTGAAACTTCAGTTCTTACATCTGAAGTACTTCAGATGTGAAAACCGAAGTACTTCAGATGTAAGAGCTGAAGTTTCAGGTGTGTGAGCCGAACCTCGACAGCTAGACCTCAAATGTTCAGATGCTCAATCTAAAAACTTCAGAGATCCATATGACCTAAACTTCGGGGTCCCACGCACGAGGTTTTTTTCTCCGTGTACAGATAAATCACTTCTGCTGGATAATGCTCGCAGCTCAAGTAGCACGAGGAAGTCCGGCAACCGCTAATAGACTCCTTTTTTTTCAAATCCCTTCAAGTCTGATTTGAACTCTTTTCTGCAAACTCATCACGAGTCTGTAATTCCCAGAAACCTCGGCGAAAAAAAGCCAAATGGATTTCAAAATAGCATCAGCTCCGAGGGCATGAAGTTACTTTTTTCCCGGAACCCTGTTCTTTTCAGGTTTTTCTCTGATTAGATTCAGCGGACCTAGACGCTCCGTTTTCAAGAGTAAACAATCTCCGAACGAGATCCCCAGTTAGATTGGAATAATTGAGAAAATGAAACGAATACCCCTTTGTCGGATCTTGCAGACTCCATTGATCCACAAAGAAAGGATTACGGACAAATTGCGAGTCAAGACGTCTCTCCTATTGTCCCTCTTGTTTCGTCCTCAGCGTTTGATTTCCCTTAATGCGCTATTCATTGGACCCGATCTTTGAGCTGAGTCCTCAGCGTTAGTTTAAAAAATAAATAAATAATTATAATAAAAACCAAGAATACCCAGTCAAAACTACTGCAGAATTTAACGCTAAATTCATCGATTTCTAAGTACATTGCGTGCCGTCGTGTTTCATACCTATATTAGGTTTCATATCGCAAAAAAAGGAACTTGAACAACAATTGAAAAAATACTCTGACAGACCAATAAGTTTTAGCCCGAACTTAACATATCGTCACCGTTGATTTTCCATTAATTTATCGTTAGTTAACGGGGGTTGATGTCTACGTCCGACGTCAGTTCGCTTGCTATGGCTGCTTTCACTCACCTCAGCATAGGCCGTATTTGCAGTGTATGGAATGTGTTTTTTGGCACTGAAGTGTTCCCGGAAGGCGACGGCGTGGACGTCCTGTGAAAGGTTGGCGACAAGGGGTGGAGGAGGAGATCAGAAGGTGCCAATTGCCTGATGATCCCTGGGAGGATAGGGGGCAATGGCGATTGGGCGTCGCAGAGCGCGAGGCGGCGCTATAAAAGCGACTTCATATGTATGTGTGTTCTGGCAGCTAATTTGGAGAATAATGTAAATATAAGCTCGCCGATTGATAGAACTTCGTCTCGTCACGTGTGTTTTGACGGGTTGGGTTGGCGTCGACCTTGTTGAATGTTGAAAAAAAAAGATTGGTAGAATTTACAATTCCTTCACGCTGTATTTTACACAGTGTGAAAGAATGGTTAATTCTACCAATCTTAAAGTCGATTTTGCCAGAGGAATGGTTACCTGTACCAGTATATGTATGGTAACTTTTAACCTTTCTTCTAGCAGAATTGATTCTGAATTGACGCTGTGTGAAATACAGCGTGAAGGAATGGTAATTCTACAATTCTTATTTTTCAGTACGGGAAGCTTAAAAACACATATTCTCTACGGAGATTTTGAAGTGTAAATTTCAGACTTCCTCGATATGCTCATCGTGATTTTGGAGCCATTTCCTCTAAGAAAAACCTCCTCTTGTTGCTCTAGCTGAAGTTCGTAAGAGGCCCATTCACATATCGTCTTTTCGAGCTATAAGGTGAGAGTGCTCAGATAAATTTTCAGCACTGAAATGAGCGATTCTTGGGAATGACAACTGATCTTGCCGAGTGCAAAGAACTTTGAAACCAATTCAACCACCGCGGGTGCAGACTTGCCGGATCGATCGTACAAAAGCGATGTATTATTCTTGGAATTCGTTCATATAAGTCAAGAAGCAACGGGTACTAAGAACTATTTTCCGGGAAAGATTTGTATCGATTCTTTCACTCTCCTGCTCTTTCTGTAGGTATTATTCATCGAATGTGAGTTTTCTCCGAATGTGAGATCCCCAAGTCGTTACAAACGGCACATCAAAGGGGAAGAAGACGATTCCCAATCGAAAATCTGTATCGTCAAGATTTTCCCGCATTTTTATGTTCTTGAAATCTATCGGTTCACTGGAATGCAGAACGTTCACAGTCAAGTTTTTTTTTTTTTTTCATCCAGGTGTTTCAGGTATCAAAAGAGGATCCTCACAAAGTAACAAGAAAAGTTGGGCTTAATTTTTCTTCTGTTAGTTTGATATGAATGAATATTCCTCTGCTTGTATCAATAATTTAAAAGAAAATCGCGAAGCCGAGTAAATTGTTGCCCCTTCAAAGATCAATGCATGTAAAATGAATCTGCGTCCATACGGGTTCTTTTTTAATGCATTTTCTGTCGTCCATATGTGGCTCATATGCCACAATTAAGACGGAAACAGGTAAGAAGGTATCAAAACTTTTGACACGTTCGTGAAAACACGTATCTTTTTAAGCAAATATACGGCAGGTTTGTCGTCTCCGAGATGAAATTATAAATTTTGCTCATCCCTGTATCAGTGAAAAATTTCAAATGCAATTTCGTATAACCCTTGGAGGCCCGAACCAGGTCAAATTGACCCGAGGCTTTGCTAAAAACACGCGCCTAGCGGGTTGTATGGGGCTGATACGTAAGAGCTTCAAACATAGATCTACGAATACATCGTAAAAAGAAAAATCAGACATCAAATTGGATTAAAAGAAATGACCGAGTGTCAACACAGCCGGAGATAAGAGAAACGTATTCGGGCCTCGTTTTTTAACTCTCCTCTGAGTCATAGGTAGCATGGAGTAGAGCATTAAGAGATGATGCCTCGCAGCATAGTGCCTTCAATTTTTCAGACGCAACACGGACATCCACCAAGCACGAATAGTTGTATCTCCGCGCCGTCACCATCATGCGTCCTTTTCCTTGCTCTATCGCCATGTAAAGTAGGTTTAGTTCGACTTATTTGTTGTGGTACTCCAAGCATTACATGAACATCACAGCTGAAGATAAAAGAAACGTGATCGGGACTCGTTTTTCAACTTTTCTCCCGAATCTGAGCCATACCGTTTTGTCAGCATAGTGATGAGCATTGTGAGTTCTCACCTCGCGCCGTCGCGCCTTCAACTTTGCAATTGCAACACGCACATCCAACAAGCACGTATAGTTGTATTTCTGCGCCATCATTAACTTGCTCTTGAGATTATAATGGTACCAACCCCCACAACTAAGGTACAATTTTTCTGGTAAAACATGGTAATTGATTAAAAAATCGATCTACAAGTCAAAATAAACGAGTAATATTTCAAACTACATGTAGATGAGAAATAATATAAAACTTACAAGAGACAAAGCAAACTTGTTTTTTAGTAGACTTGTGATTTTTTCATCGGATTTTTTAAAGAATTTTATGTGAAATTCAATAAACGAATCTAGCATACGATGGCTTAATTCCAAACGTGTGTATCTCCAATAGCGACCTTTTAAATTTCCAATTTGTCCAAACTATGCTTTTTTGCATTGCAAATTGCAAAAAAACATTTCTCCGTTTAAATTTAAAATTTCAGGTAATCTCTTGTCCCTGAATCGATATCTTGAGTCGTAGAGTGCGTATCTTTGATTGTGACATCGTACATTTCCGTCCAAGTTTTATTTTTTTGAAAGAAAACTAATCAATAGTTATTCTTCACACCTTAAATGAATTTTCTTCGTTGACTAGAACATATTCCCAGAAAAACTCAAAAAGATATCATGGTTTGTCTGCTCTTGAAAAAATATATCGCAGTTGGAGATTTTGAAAGTGTGAAAATTTCAAAGAAACAAACTCTAGATTTTCTCAAAAATAAATATTTCATCGAGAAATTTGGCAACGTGCGAGTGCGCTTACAGCGCTCTTCCTTAGAACGGCAGACTTCTGATTTTTAGTTTTTTTTAACCTAACCCAACGTAACGTACCGTACCGTAACGTAATCCATTGTAACGTACCGTACCGTAACGTAATCCATTGTAACGTACCGTACCGTAACGTACCGTACCGTACCGTAACGTAACGTAACGTAACGTAACGTAACGTAACCTAACCTAACCCAACCTAATGTAACCTAACCTAACCTAACCAAACCCAACCTAACGTAACGTAACCTAACCCAACCTAACATAACATAACCTAACCCAACCCAACGTAACGTAACGTAACGTAACGTAACCCAACCTAACGTAACCTAACGTAACCTAACCTAACCCAACCTAACCTAACGTAACGTAACCTAACCCAACCCAACCTAACCTAACCTAACGCGAGGTTCTTTACTATTGGCGAAGGACTGTCCAAGAAGGGTGTCTGTGCGGCTGTCTAAATATTCCTCAGATTTCGGCGGAGAATCTGGCGGCGGGGGCCATCGTGACGACCCAAGTTTTAACGGGCGCGCTAATCGAGAGACCCGATAAGTTATTAGAGCGCCGAAACTCGAACAAAGAATTTAAACGTCGGCGTTGATGCACAGTTAATAACTCCACGGGGTCGCAATGATTCGGGGAGCGCATATTTGCTCGAGCCAGCTGCCGAAGTGCTCCCTCCGCCTTTGTCTGCCGGCCGGTGCCCTTAGGCGGAAAAGGGGGGGAGGGCGACCGGAAAGTAAATTATTGGTGCAACGCCCGCAACTTCGCCTCGTATTTGGTTCCGGATTCGAGAGGTTCGGTCCCACAGAGCGCGTGCGATGCGAAGTTGGCGGCACATCTTGAAACTAAGATTTTATTTTTGCTGGAGTCCATTTATACTGAGAGTAAACACAATGCGAATCTATTTCTGATTGGTTCCCGTACTTTAGGCTTTCACAGTGTCACAAACGGGAATAAAGATACATTTTCATCAATTGCAATGAGTATAAACCAAAATGGACCGGAGAATTTCCAGTTTATAATATTGGTCACAGTGCGGTTTATAATTACAGGAGATATACACGTTTGGAATTAAGCCATCGTATGCTAGATTCGTTTATTGAATTTCACATAAAATTCTTTAAAAAATCCGATGAAAAAATCACAAGTCTACTAAAAAACAAGTTTGCTTTGTCTCTTGTAAGTTTTATATTATTTCTCATCTACATGTAGTTTGAAATATTACTCGTTTATTTTGGCTTGTAGATCGATTTTTTAATCAATTACCATGTTTTACCAGAAAAATTGTACCTTAGTTGTGGGGGTTGGTACCATTATAATCTCAAGAGCAAGTTAATGATGGCGCAGAAATACAACTATACGTGCTTGTTGGATGTGCGTGTTGCAATTGCAAAGTTGAAGGCGCGACGGCGCGAGGTGAGAACTCACAATGCTCATCGCTATGCTGACAAAACGGTATGGCTCAGATTCGGGAGAAAAGTTGAAAAACGAGTCCCGATCACGTTTCTTTTATCTTCCGCTGTGATGTTCATGTAATGCTTGGAGTACCACAACAAATAAGTCGAACTAAACCTACTTTACATGGCGATAGAGCAAGGAAAAGGACGCATGATGGTGACGGCGCGGAGATACAACTATTCGTGCTTGGTGGATGTCCGTGTTGCATCTGAAAAATTGAAGGCACTATGCTGCGAGGCATCATCTCGTACTCCACTCCCTGCTGCTTATGAGGTGTTGCTCAGAGAAGAGTTAAACAACGAGGCACGAATAGTAGCAGCCCTGTGAATGTATTTTCTCCCTATCTTTGCATGGAGAGTTTGTTTTGATGTAGAGGTGGACTCTCAAGATAGCGTGGGATATCCCCTCCATTTTGGCCTCAACTTGAGAGCTTTTTTGAGCTTGGGAGTTGATTTCAGAGAAAACCAGTGGCACCATCGTGTTACTTGCGAACATTTACAAAAAAATCAATAGTAAAATCGCAAATTCCTCACACATGCAACATCTCCATTGGGGGTATGGCAAGGAACAAATGGAAACAGAGAGGGGACGGAGGTAGGAATTCGGGAGTGGGTTGATCAAAGATTACAAAAAACGCTTTTTTCCTACTTGCGACATCCATTTCTGAATTCCTATTTCCGTTCCCTCTCTTATTCCATTTGTTCCTTGCCGCCCCCCATTCCCCAGTCCACTCCAGTTTATTATCCTTGCGCTTGGTGAAAATGTAATCTTAATCCCCGTTTGTGGCACTGAAGGCCTAAAATACAGGAACCAATCAGAAACGGATTCGCGTTGTCTTTACTCTCAGTATAAAGGGACTCTAGCAGGCACGTAGCCAGGATTATGTTTCGAGGGGGGCTTGGCCGGGTAAGCGGAGTTCTCCCCCCCCTTCGCGACTATGGGGAGAGTTTGAGGGGTATGGAATACCTCCCAGTTCAGAGGGGGGTCTGGGGGGCCTCCCCCGACAAATTGTTTAAATTGAAATGTATGTAGACGCATTTTGAGGCTTCTGTGACGCAAATTTCCCATCAATTTCTCGTGAAAAATTGTATACCTTTCTTTTTTTACTTTCAGCCTACGATACCTTCACATTGATGCACTCAACACGTCTGGACAGTTTTTGAAATTTGAAATTTATTTGGACGCATTTTGAAAGTTCAAACCTTCTCTTTTCTCGCCTTTTCTTATTTTCTGTCTTCTCTTTTTTTAACGTTTTTTTTCCTTTTTTTGCTTTCGGAGGGGGCTTGAGCCCTCCATCCTCCAAGCTTCCCCTGGCTACGTGCCTGGACTCAAGGTTTAAAAACAATGTCCCTGGTCGCTTGGCCGACTTGGCGCGCCGAACACCGCGTCGCAGGCTGTCTGTGGAAGCGTGGCTGAGGATCGGAATCGCGACCGAGACGCGGAGCCGGGAGCCGGAATGGTAACAGCGCAGCTGCCCTAATAGATTTCTCTTATTAATGATTATCGCGGTAACTTCGCGCGCGCCCCGACATCGATCTACGCAATGAGTCGCGAGCCAGACTCGGCGGTTTCGCAGGCGGCGCGCGCGTGCGTGTGTGGGGGGTTTCCGGGTCTACAAACCATACTGCGGTTTGCTGGACCTGTTAACGTGGATACTAGCTTAATAGATCTGTTAACGGAATATGTAATGCAGTTGTGAGAAAAGAGGGCATGAGGTAAAGGAGCTAACCTAACTATACATAGCGACATCTACATATCCACATTTGAAGCTGTGGTAAAGAATCGATTAGTGAGAGCGTTCGTTGTGAAAACCCCGATATTAATCGGTCCTTTTCCTTAGGTTTCAATAGCAGATCAATCGATGTATCACAAAGCACGCCACGCCACTGACTATACACTGAAAAAAAAAAAAAAAAAAAAAAAAAAAAAAAAAAAAACCACATTGGATCTGGAGTCCAGACTCTTGAAAACATTGACAAGAAAAAATACTCTTGATTCAATCAGATTTTTGTTTGAATCAAAACTAAATCCGCTTAAATTAAGAGGCTTGGTTCTCTTGATTTAAGCTAGATTCTGATTGAATCAAGAGTACTTTTTCTTGTCGATGTTTTTAAGAGTCTGGACTCTAGATCCAATGTGTTTTTTTTCCAGTGTAAAGTGAGAAAAAAGGCGTTGTAATGATATAATTGAGAAGCGTATCCTATTGAAACTTGTAATATTTATTACGGAATAAAATTCACGAGAAGATTAGCCTCCCTTTCCTGAAAGTTCAGACGATAGATTTCTCCGCTTATCGAATATCTCAATTATTTTCCGAACGAATATACCTTAAGTGGATTCTCGGAGTGTTTCTTTGTGTGTTATTTGAATTTTCACGTAGGATTTAAACTAGAGAATCCGGCAATTTGTTATCCAGGAAACGGGGAATTCTTCTTTCGGAACCTTGAATAGAGGCGCTGACACATGACGAGGGTCAAGACAGCTCCGTTGTCACTTGTTTCGAATTGCCCGACTTTCCGCAGATCCAACTTCCGATGTGTCGACAGCTTTCTGTTGCGGGGAAATGAGAAAAACTCAACGCAAACATGAAGGGATCGAGAGTGTCTCGCCTTAGCTAGGCTTCGGTGGGTAGACGGGCACAGCTCACTATCGTCACTTTCGGCCAAAGTATCACAAGCGCCATGCGACGTTTCAAAATTTCCGCCGTCATTTTATTTTTTTACAGAGAAATTGTTCGTTGAATCTGTCTGAAACTTTCACTGAACTTTATCGGCAGCAAATGAAAATTCGGTGAAATTTTTGGACAGCTTTGTCGAACAATTTCTCTGTAAAAATATAAAATGGCAGCGGCAATGTTTAAACGTCGCGTGGCGCTCGAGATTTCCCATATACCCCCATGTTTTTGATAAACCAGAAATTGTAGTTCTTAATTGCAAAATGTAGTCTAATTTAACCAGAATCAGCCGAACTAAATCAGAGCGTATGTAATTACTTCTCATATTTTATCTCAGCGTTTCTTAGACAGAATACTAAGCATTATTTTGGCTTCGAAATTCGTGAGTATAATCTTTACAACACTTAGTAATGCACAAAAGTTTCAATGCGTAATAGTGCTTGGTTTTTATATGCCAAAAAAATCAACATGATGTAAAATTAGACAACGCTTAATACAGGCAGGAATGCTTATTCTCGCTTAATAGTCCAATTTCCTCTATTTAATTTATTTTATTATATTTTTTTAAAGTAAATCTAAACAGCATAATGCCTTGACATATTCCGTGAATTGGCTCTCAATGCCTCTGTATTTGCAAAATCTGCAAGATGTGTCGCTTAAGTTTTAATTAGGAAAATAAAACATGAGAGAGACTTAAATAACGCCTGACGTAGTTAAGCTGACTCGGTTCAATTCATCGTTAAAGTTTCTTATTTCCTCGGCTGAATCCAAGTAAAATCACTGTGCACTGCAGCTTACGCTGAAAATAACTGTACACTGCAGCTCACGTTGAAAGTAACTATCCCAAAAGGGAGTTATTTATAACTATTTACAAGGCAGACTTCGGGTAGGAGTAAGTATTTACAACACATGAGAGATGCCCCCGCATAACCGGCAGATTGAAGGCGCAACGCATTTTGCAGGTGTCATTCAGTCCGCATTCCAGCATTTTTAAACTTCGAAACTTTCGCACATCACACGTGCTCCAGTTAGGAATTTCAAACATCACCTCTGGTGCTAAATTCTCTTCTCTTTCGTTTGACGCCGTGCGACACGTCTCCGATTTCCATCTCGTGACGACTAAATAACGAGACAAAATATTAAGACAAGGTTTCCAGTATTTCGATAGGGAGAGTCTAAAATCACGAATCTTGAGTACAACGTTTCAAAATTTCCGTTGTGTATTTTTATTTCGCAGAAGAATTTATAAAAGCCTTATTTTTTGGAATTTTTACAGACTATTCTGAATTGAACGACGGAGCTTTATTAAATTTCAAGATACGATAATTTATGCACATTATTTTTTATTAAAAAATAAACTGAGACAACAAATCTGCAACGTTGCAAATTACGATGCGCGTGTTTTAGGTTTTTCCATCGGTTTGATAGATTTACTTGAGAGTGTGACTTAAGTTGTATCTTTATAGACCTGAAAAGTTTTGCCGCTTTTTGACTGGTCCACGAGTTTAGGTTCTCTAGAGCTCTAAAGTAAACAGAATTCTACCAGTCAATAGATTTCAGGAAGTTTATGTCAACTCTCTCACGAAAAAAAACTCCATGTATACCTTTTACCAACTCTTTCTCTCTCTCTGGATCATTGATTTCGAATGGTTTCCTTCGAATGAACATTTTATTAAAACCCAAAATCAACCTTACAGTTCTTTTTACTAAATGTTCACATCCTAAATTAGTACATTTTATGATAATTGCATGGAATTCTTTATAAAAGAAATCCAACAATTATGTGAAGTTGCTACCTTTCTTGTTTATTTAAGATCAAAAAGACGGAAATGACCCTATATGTGGATAGATTTGAACAGGGCAGTCACATCTACATCGTAGTGCTTCAAAATATTATCTCCTACTTTAATTTTTTGACAGGAAACCAACCGACATTTTCGCTTCAAATTTTGTGTAAATAACCTGATATTTCAAGAAAATTTGCAACCATTTTTGAGTGAGGATGTGGGCTGGTCCTCTTCCAAAAAAATATGAATGAGAAATGAGATTTCGAAATACTTCTATGTAGACGTGAGTGTATTGCATAACTCTATCTCTATGTATATGTACTCTAAGGCGTACAAGATATTGTGAAATCGATCTTTAAGCATCCCAAAAAAGTGTAAGTTGACAGAAAACCCTCAACATCAAAATTCAAGATACTTGCTTCCATATTTATATTGGCAAGGAAAATTGCAACAATTTTCGAGTGAGAATATTGGCTGGTTCCCTTCCAAAAAATTAAATTGGAGATGATATTTCGGAATATCGTAATCGTCACCTTCCAGCCAAAGTATCACAAGCACTATGCGACGTTTCAGAACTTCCTTCGCCATTTTATTTTTTTTTGTAGAGATATTGTTTAACGAGGCTGACGGAAAAGTTCACTGAATTTTCTTTGCACTGTCTATAAAATTTAGTAAAAATCTTCAAACATATTCAACCAACAATTTCTCTGTAAAAAAATATAATAGCGGCAGGAATTTTGAAACGTCGCATGGCGCTTGTGATACTTTTGCCGGAAGGTGACAATATGTAGATGTAACGCCATTGCATAACTCTATCCATGCATTGGTGCTCCACGTCACACATGATTTTGTGGAATCGATCTCGAGCCATCTCAGCAGAAAGTGGAAGTTGACAGGAAACCCTCAACGCCACAATTCAAGATTCTCGCTTCCGTAGTTTCAACATCAGTTTAGTTTGTCGTCACCAGCAAAGCCGGGAAACAGCGAACACTTCTCTGCCGTTCTGAGTCAACCGCGTAACTGCAACGTAAACTCCACGTCGGGCCGACGTTTCCGGACGGCGCGGGAGTATTAAAATAGAAGCTTAAGTGAAACTGGAAATACTCTTTTTTGTGGCTTAAGGCTCGGGAGGAAGACTATTACATTAGAAATTCAATTTATGAAACGAAATTAGCCGAGATCGACTCGACTCGGCGAGACGAAATAAGCGCACGGCGTGCTTTGCGGTATATCGATATTTCCTCGTTTGAAGCTATTGTAAAGAATCGATTATTTAGGCATTCGTTGAGAACACCCGTCCATCGATCCTTTTTCATAGGTTAAAATGGTAGATCAATCGATGTATCGCAAAGCACGCTACGCTCGAAGGGACCGGACAGGGCCGCTTTACCCGATTTCCTCGGCGAGTTGAGTGAAATTTCTGGTGTGACACATTGTTCACGATAAATTACGCTCAACAATATGAGGAGAGGAGTGACCTCTGGGAACGTCATTTCAGCGAGTTTTTTCCTGAAATAAAACACGTCCATTTTTAGATGAGCCCCCGGACAGTGTGACTATCGTGTTGCCCGAGGCTCATCTGAAAAGCGCACGTGTGCTCGTTCAGAAACAACTCGTCATTTATTCACGCGGTGTATTAAATTCACGTGCTTCTTCCAGGCTCCCGGGTTTGTCCGGGCAAGCGTAATCTCTTGAGAAAACGAGCTGGTTTTTTTTCTCGAGACCGCATCGCGAAAATTTTCGAGACCGCGATGTGGGGCGCGGCTGCTACCGCGCTGAGGAGGAACGCCGTATAAGCCTTCAGGTGTTGTCAAACCTTCGACTAATGACGAATTTTGGGATATTTGTAAATCGACGGTGTAAGTCGGCAATCACATAACTCGTTTGCGGTGTCTGAAAATCTCTGCTTCTATGTTATTTTTTTAAAGGAAAACAAATTGACATCATTCCTTGAAGTTTACGCAGAATTTTCTTTGCATAGAGAAGAAAAATTACGCCAGTTTTAAAGAATTTCCGTTGAGCAGTTTTCCGTGTAAAAAGTAAGTATGACAGGAAGTCTGCAATGTCGCAAACCGAGTTATGTGATTGCCGACTTACACCGTCAAAATATTTGTCTCTTGATTTTTCAGAGAATTTTGTTCGTGATCTCTAAATTATATGAAAATTTCAACAGATCGTATTCAATACATCAAATAGGTGAGATTGTATCGATATCGATTGGTTCAACATGTAAGCATAGCCTCAAAAGTCAACTTTAAAAATCTGAGGGAACGGGATTTTTTTTTTTTTTTTTTTTTAGGAATTTTATTTAAATTTAACGTACCTACTAAAAGTATTTCCTTGTATCTATCTACATGGTTTAAAACTAAAACTAAACGAATTGCATTAAATTTACGGGGTAACGTTAGATAATACGATGATTTTTTTTTATTTTTATGAGTACAAAATGGAAGTGAAAATTTAAATAAATTGTTATTAATTTCCTTATTTTCAGTTTTTCCAACTTAAATCCTGAAAATTTGGTTTGGCATTATGTTCTATCGTTTTGAACCAAACGATAAATCGAACAACTATCAAATACGATCCATAAAAAATATTTATGAAAGTCCTCAAAAATAATCGTTTTATGGTAGGGAATTTGGCAACGCTCGAATATTCATGCGGCGTTTTTCCTTTGCAAGGTAAAATGCGACGACCTCCGAACGGAATATGTAACATGCGTCCCGAAAGAATGTCCGTAATTTTTCTCGCAAGTCTAGTTGACGTTTCACTTTAATTAAATCATGGACATGATCTCGCACTCTTTCCGTCCGCTCAGCGTCTGACCGGTCGTCGTGTTGCCGAACTGGTTAACTCGAAATAACGTGTAATTTTATGTTACATAGATATTTCGCCGACCGAAACAAATTTTTAGCGTTGAAATTTAAAATCGAGCCGCGCCCCCCCCCCCCCCCCCCACCCCCCGTTTACCGCCCTAGGGGACCAGGGGACTTCGGAACCATGAAATTCGAATTACTTGGGTCAATAACCTTGGTAACCTTTTCTGCCGGGAGAATCTACGTCAAACAACCGAGAAAAAAGCCTAATGCGATGCTCATTTTCAGTGTCGCGCGGCGAGTGGACTCCCCGCATATTCGAAAATTCGCGCGCTAATTTGTATATTTTGCCTCGCGCGGCACTGGAATTGGCGGGAACCAATGAGAGTGAAGATTTCGACTTGTTTACATTCTCGCAATTTTTGATAAGCAAGTTGTCAACAAACGTGTTCCTGCATCTTTTCATGAGTGTTGTAAGTTCTTTAAATATTCAAAGTTCCTGGAGGTTCTTGCTATTTTGTATTAGTGCGAAGGAGTTTTTATTTGCCTATCTTAATCACATCCTTTCAATGAATATTAAAGTCGGTGCTCTCTTATTCAATCTCCATGTTTAAGTCGACTCCTCCAGCTATGCTCTCAAAGTATCTGTAAGTTTCCACTGATAGTTTGCTTTTTTCTCCTTGCAGTATCACTAGCACTGTACTGCTCGAAATTATTAAGTCTTTCAAATTCTAGGAGGCTTCGAACCTTACATGATGGTTCGTTTATAAATTAATTGCTACTTATCACTAAGCATTCACTTGTCATGTTGTGGTGTACTTACTTACTCCTTCAATCAGAGTCTCGCCAGTTTACCTACTTATACTCTGAGTCACCTTAAAGAGGGTTTTAACAGCTGTGAGATTCAACTCTTCTTGCCTAGATATAAGACTATGGAAGTAAGTCTAATCTATTGAGTAGTGTCTCCTTGGGGCCGGCCAAAGCATGATTTTCCAACGATGATCATTGATCGTGCCGTGAAACTGGTTGATTTCACACCTCAGGTGTAGGAGATTCACAAATATCTCTCAAGGATTGATAAGAGGATTGAATTGATTATCCTTGATGTTTTGTAGCGTAGGTTTTTATTGTTATTGGAGGAAATTGGTAGAGTTGATCTGACAACACACAGAAAGAAAATACTGGATATTTTGCGGCTACCATGAACGTTACATTAACCGTCAAAAATGGATAAGAGTTTGAACTCCTTTCAGTCAAATCTATTTTTTTCCTTTGCTCAGTGCACTCTTGTAAAAAAATAATCTTCACTAATAAAACCTATCAGAATATATACAGTTCGTTTCAGACGATTACGTTTCCCTGACTCCGTAAGATCCAAAACGACTAAGATTAAAGCCTGGTACAGGTGGTCTGGGACATCCTGTTGTTTTCGAGTGTATGTTTCATCCTGAATGCGACAAAAAACGGGGGAAAGTGCATACAACAATTTAAATCACATAGTGAGAAAGATTTTAACAAGATTTAACCGAGCACCATTTTGAAATAACCCTATAAGCACGGCTCGATTAAATATCAGGAATCATTACATCCTTCGGTTTGCAATATTTACTTGACACTCAAGTACACTGACTGGCACTACTTTAACTCTCTGCTTAACTTCACTTGACTCCTTCTGTAAACACCTTGCAGTTTTTTCTGGTCAAATAGACTTACGGAAACCTGACGTTTACTTCGTGGAAATGTGATAGTTGAATTTTTTTAAAATTTCATAAAATCTAAAAATTACCACTTGATCCATCAACCATCGAATCGTTCAACAAAGTTGCCAATTGATTTCCTTTAAATATTGAGAATTTTTCAGAAAACTCAGACTGATAGCCAAGTCTGGAAACCACGTATCTCCATTGCAGTATTTCAAAATCTCCACTCCTATCTTATTTAATAATTAATAATTATTTATAATAATAATATTTGATAATTTCAGGGACATCATTCCTATTAATTATCAACTTGGTTTTCAATCGTTGCAAATCGTTCAACGGAATGATTGCCGAAGGACCCAAATTCAATTGCTCACAGATATACAACAAACTCCCTAGAAATATTAAAGAAATTGAAGAAAGAAGCATCTTCAAAAGAAGAGTTGATAAATTTTGCAAGGAAAATGTATACTATAACATTGAGGAATATTTACAGCATTAAGTAAATTATGTATATTAGAAGTAAAACATTTTTGTGTAATCTCTTGTTTGAACTCAAATTAAACAATAAATTATTGAAAAAAAAAGGGAAAAAAAAAGTCGTTTGTACCCCACGGCGACACGACTATCCTTTTATCGTGAAATCACCAATAACATCTTGATAAATATGACCAATAAAGTTAATTAAAGGAGTGAAATCTTGCAACGTGAGAATGTTCATAAGGCGTTTTTCTTGAGCACGGCAGTTTTGCCGTCCTGAAAAGAAGCTTCCTCGCAAGCTCGCGAGTGTCCGAGCGCATTATTTTTCCGCATGTTTCATTCCTTTTACATTGCACTCACATCTAATTGCACTCTCGCTTCTTGCGCTTTCCTTTTGCGCCTCGTCAGTCTTTACACGGCGCTCTTCCCGGATGCACCCGGCGAGTATGATGCACCCACCTTGCATTTGCTTTTGTTCTCCCGACGAAATGAGTGATTCGATTTGATGCTCCTCTCGCCGCGCGTACGAGATTCTCACCTCCTCAAGAAAGCGACCCAGATACAAGTGCACCTCCGAAACTCCACCTACGACTCGTTACATTGTTACGTGATACGCCTGTATGGAGTCGCTCAAACAATGAGGAAAATGAGCTCAAAGGACTAGGAAATAGTGCCTTTGCGCTAGGCCGAGGGAACTGGAGATGCTGTACTGAGAGCACTTAACATGACTAATGCAATTGCAAGTTCCTGGAGTTTCATATTTGAAGCTGGCTCGAAGGCAATGATCTTTTACAGGGTGTCTAGCATCAGTAAAAACCGGAAAAACTGGAAAATATTAGGAATTTTGGCCGATCAGGAAAATATCAGGAAAATCGGAAAAATCGGACGTTTTATCAGGAATTTTTCTCACGCGAATCTCCTCAGCGGAGCGAAGTCTTACTGATTTTTGCCTACCGCGCTAGGAGTCGTCGCGCCGTCTTTGTTGAAAAATCAGGAAAATATCAGGAATTTTTCATAAAATATCTGGAAAATATCGGGATTTTTTCAAATTTAAAAATACTAAACACCCTGTTTTATGACCCAGCAACCTGAATTTTTTTCGCGAACAAATATTGATATGATACATGGATCTTTACCGACTAGAAAATTAAATGAGTGGTAAAAATCACAACAGTGCCTCGCGTTATTCATGAAATGAGAAGGCAAATCCCTAGTAAAAGTGAGTCAGCCTGACGTCAGGATGATTCACTTTTACTAGGGATGAAGGGCTTGGAGGACAAGGCGCATAAGTACAGTTTTTGAAAAAATTGAGGTATTAATAATTTCAAGTGAAACTAGTCTGAGGACATATTCTGTGAAAAATTCGTTCCCAAATTCAAAATTTTAAGCATCAAAAAATCAGTTCGAACTTTCTTTTCGCCATGAGGATCCATGTAATTTCGAAACTTCAATCACTTATTTCTCGAAATAGCAAAAACTGCACGTATGCTTGTCCTCCAAGCCCCTCAAATACTTAATTCAATTAAGACAGTCCGAGTCAGCAGTTAAAAAGGGATGTCGGTAAAATTTGGCACAAACATCGTGTAGTTCTCAAATGTCGCCCATTCATAGGAAATTTTATTTTTGAAAATCTTTTGACTCACTTGCTTGGAAAGTTATACCAATAGCCCTGGGGTTGCCCGAATTCCTCACCTCATAAACACCGGAAATTAGAAAATTAGGAACCAAATAAGCTGAACGTGGTAACTTTAGAAAATCAACCAAATGATTTTTAAGCCTACATAGATCGGAATTCACTAGTTTTTAGCTCATTGTTTTAGGACACCGTGTATATGAAACATCACTATTTCGTCTTAAATATTCTGCTAATCAGTAGTATGCATGAGGCAAACTTAGCACCGGGAAAAAAACCCACATTGGATCTAGAGTCCAGACTCTTAAAAACATCGACAAGAAAAAATACTCTTGATTCAATCAGATTTAAGCTTAAATCAAGAACCAAGCCTCTTAATTTGAGCGGACTTCCTTTTGATTTAAGCTTAAATCTGATTGAATCAAGAGTCCTTTTTCTTTTCAATGTTTTCAAGATTCTGGACTCTAGATCCAACGTGTTTTATTATCCCCAGTGAGTGGTCATAAGGGGGAGGGGGAGGGATTAGACTAGAATTAGAAGGAAACGATTAAATTAACTCAAAATTGAAGGAAACACTTGAATGTCGAATGCGCTACTGCATTGAATGTAACTCAGCAGGAATTATATTTACACTGGAAAAAAAAAAACAAAAAAAAAAAAACACATGGGATCTAGAGTCTAGACTCTTAAAAACATCGACAAGAAAAAAATACTCTTCATTCAATCGGATGTTTGGTTAGACCAAGAAGCATACCTCTTAATCTGAGCGGATTTCCTTTTGATTTAAGCTTAAATCTGATTGAATTAAGAGTATTTTTTTGTCAATGTTTTCAAGAGTCTGAACTCTAGATCCAATGTGATTTTTTCCAGTGTAGAGGAGAAAGTCTGCGAATAAAGTGAAATAATTATAATGAGCACGACTCTGGAACATGTGAAAAATATAACGAGAGGAATGACAAGTTTGTGGAAATAATTTACGGAATCAATGGCCTGGAACAAAAAGTCACCGAGAGAAGTTAAATCACTGGCATATAGTCGCTGAATAAATTATGGGCGAGAACTAAGTTGACTCGTTAGGGGGCGGAGGTATTTGACAAGTTAACTTAACGTTTTTTGCAGAGTCGGCCAATTTTCTTACTCCTGGCGGAGCGTCCTGCATATTTTAAAAATTAGGAGTACTCCGTAAACACTCGTCAATGCAGGTACAAGTATGCCGAGCATGGTTGTGACATTCTGTAATAAATGCATTCATCCTGCCACATAGCAGTAAGTTCAAAAATGAAGTTTCGAAAAAATGCATCCGGTGCCTTTCAAGTGGAATATTCTGTTGAACAAGTTCTCTTTCACTCAAGCTCTTTTTCGAAAAATGTGTCATTAAATATCTAAAAGACTATAATTATGAATCCTTCGATCGGTGAAGAATCTATGAACTGTGCCTTTGAATATGAAAAGGTACTACTTATTTGTTTCATTTTGAGCGATACCAACCGTACGTGCAATCTTCTGCACGCGCTTGTTCTAATAAAATTTGAACAAATACTGAACTAATTTTAAAGGTTGCACGTCAATGTAAGAGGTTGTTTTTTTGCACAAAATTGCAGTAAGCACATAGAAATAATGAGGTCTTACTGCTGTACTGTCGGAAAAGACGTCATTTTTTATGCACATACTGTTCTCTGAAAACCGTCGTATCTTGCAAGAAGGGTGAATGTCGCTGTTTTATCAAAACCATTAAGTTTATCAAAATTAGACTGGTGTAATTTTGAAGAAAATCGATTTAAAAAATTTGGTCGATACTGCTTGCTTCGGTCACACGGCAGCCTTTTTGTGCGATGCTATGCAAATTTTCGTTTTTCGAAAACGTAAACATTTTTCCACGACGTATTGATATGGACCGACGAAAATATCAGCGTGCAAACAAAAAATTACTAAAGACGAGTAGTTAAAATACTCGTATACTTAAACTTTATAAACTGGAAGTTGGATAAATTCAATATTATTCACATTAAATCAGTACATTCTGAGCTGTAAAAAGTCGAACAGAAATTTAAGATCTCAGATAAAACTCTATTGATTTAAGCGTGAGCCAACTCAGTTTTTGTTTTCTTTTCATTATTTTATTTTGTATCTTTTTAATGAACTTTTGTTTTTCCTGCTGTCTTTTTTTTCATACTTGATTATGTGATACTGAGGGAATAATCGTCGCATTTAATTTATTAGAACATTCCCCCATCCTTCTCACAATGAGCATCATTCATTACTTGAATTGCAAAATAATTAAATATAATTCCTCGGCAAAGCATAGCACCGAGCTGTTTCCATCCACTTCCCGTTTGAAAATATTTAATTTTATTCTTGGAGGAGCTATATTTCCCCTTCTCTCGCATTTTCCGAAGCACTGCGACGAGCAATGATCTTCATTTTCATACTTCTCTTATTTCAACTGTGATAATTCTTTCTTTATTAGTGGGTATTCCAATGGCTTCATAACACTGTGACGTATATTTAAAGGCAAAAATGCTATGGATGAAGTGTATCAAATGAAATATGGTGGCAGAAATCGGTGCTACTTTTTTACATCCATCAAAGGTGGATTCAACTCTTTATTTACAAATATCAGCGTGCTGAGTAAAATTAAACTGCGATTGTCTTCATGCAAAATAAAATGTCTTAAAATACTTTGATCAAGGATGGATAATTTAAAAAATCTATTGTGGTTTACAGTGAAAGTAACAAGTTTGTTTTGATCGGTTCGGAAAAAAAAAATTATTCATCTATCCTTGTTTATGGTTTTGTTTATAAGGTGCTGATTAAGTGATAACAAAGTGCGTAATGCAACAACAAAAATGTTCTAAGTCTAGCAACTTACGAACTGTAAGAATAGTATAGGAGGTAACTGCCTACATTTTTTTACTACACAAAGAAACACAATGCTAATTCTATGATCTCTTTAGTGCAAGCTTTTAAGGGGTCACCTCATAGTATATTCTTATAATTTAGTACCTAAAATTTTAAAGTAGTGCCTTCCGAGTCATTTGTGTACGGTTCGGTTAAGAAGGTGGTCCTTTTTTCGAAATAATAGCTGATGAGGAATCATTTGTTAAAGTTCCTAGAGCACAATAGCAGAAAATTATGAGTAGGATAAAATATACCAAAATCATGTGTTTTTCCCTGAAAGTGATGAAAAGTCAAAAGGGGATTCTGCCACAACACATGAACGGATAAGTAAAACGTTGAATGCATTTAGGTTGGTTCTGGTTAAATCCGTCCAGTCACAAATGTATCTTGAAATATTCAGATCCCCTGATTTAAAACGACGAATGTAATTCTGTAAAAGTATCGAAGAGAAAGAACCCAATTTTTGAAAAAAAATTCATAATTCATCTGACGAATTTTTGCAACGCCGCGATGTTCATAGGGCGCTTTTCCTCGGCACGGTAAAGCTTTAAAACTTTGGAAGGGAGCAATTCCCTCATTGCACCCAATCACTCTGAAGGTACGCTTACCCGGACAGCGTCCGACGCAACGTTGACTGCGCGAAGTTAATCGCGATTTCCGAGTGCAATGGTTTTTAAAATACCACTGTTTTAGCATCAAGAAGGCGATTCTTATTGCCCGGAAACTAAAAGTAAAGACAATGCGAATCCATTTCTGATTGGTTCCCGTATTTGAGGCATTCACAGTGTCACCAAACGGGAATTAAGATTACATTTTCATCAATTGCAAAGATTATAAACTGGAATGGACCGGGGTATTGGGGGTCCACAAGGAACAAGTGGAATGAGAGAGGGGACGGAGATACGAATTCGGGATGGGTTGATCAAAGATTACAAAAAACGTCCGATTTGTGTAATCTTTATTCCCGTTTATGACATCCATAAGCCGCATTGTCTCAACTCTCTCTCTATAAAGGGACTCTACCGGAAACAACATGTGTGTAATAATCGGAATGGACATGTTGCATGTGTGAGGAATTTGCGATTTAACTGTTGATTTTTATGTGAAAGTTCGCGAGAAACACAATGTGGCCACTGGTTTTCTCTGAAATTAACTACCAAGCTCAAAAAAAGCTCTCAAGTTGAGGCCAAAATGGAGGGGATATCCCACGCTATCCTGAGAGTCCACCTCTACATCAAGACAAACTCTCAATGCAAAGATAGGGAGCAAATACATTGACAGGGCTGCCACTTTATTTGGGTACTCTAAAGCATCACTGCTAATGTATTTGCTCCCTATCTTTGCATAGAGAGTTTGTCTTGATGTAGAGGTGGACTCTCAGGATAGCGTGGGATATCCCCTCCATTTTGGCCTCAACTTGAGAGCTTTTTTTGAGCTTGGAAGTTGATTTCAGAAAAAACCAGTGGCACCATCGTGTTTCTCGCGAACTTTTACATAAGAATCGATGGTCAAATCGCAAATCCTCACACATGCAACATCTCCATTGATCGTGCAAACCGCGCGGGCAACCTCGCATCGCGTACCGTCTGTGGAACCGTGCCCTCGGTTTACACCCAATACCAGATAGTCCGCAAGCACGACAGCCGCCCATCGCAATATCCGGACACTCGAGTCAGCCTATCGCGATAGAAAAGGGCCCGAACCAGATTTCAACTTCTAGAGTAAATAGTGCGGGTGGATTAAAGCCCCGCGCTGACGGACACATGAGCACGTCACGGGGTGTGCAGGTCGGCCGATGGACAAACAACGGTGACGGAATAATCCTTCTACGTGCATTCCGGCCTCGATTCCCAAACATCATGCTCGTATAACCGGACCTAGCGCGTGGCCTTATCAGGAGCCTGTATATTAGGGAAACAAGGGAGAGAGGAGGGGAGGGAGAGAGACAGAGAGATTAGCTCATCCTAGCGCAAAAAATCCTCCTTCAGGAACAGATGCCCTATCTCCGGGATACTGTTCAAACAGCGCGGAACAGATTTCCGCCCAAGATGTTCGACCCCCCCCCCCCCCGCCCCCCGACCCGAGCAGCCCTCGCACCGTTATTTCCGGTTTCGAGAGAGTTCTTTGAATTATGATGGATGATCAAGAATGGGCCTGTTGCAAACTTTTGCTAGAGCAGAATGAAGAGTTGTTTCCTATAGATAATGCCTCAAAAATCACGATGAGCGCATCGGCAAAGTCTGAAATGCACTCATAAATTCACAATCTGCGTAAGAAATTTGCGTTATTTTGAGCTTCCCGCTTCAAAAACGATACTACTGCACAGGTGAACATTTTGTTAGATGAGTCCCTCCATCGTCGGCAATATTCATCATGGCCGACGCTTGCACAGTTCCGCGAGTAATTCGAGGAGAGTTCAAGATCAAGTAAGGTTTATCTACAGCTGCGTGAAGTAAGAAATTTCTCCGCGCAGGGGGCGCCACCGCTGTGTTTTAGAGTACGTACAGCTCCACGTGAGTCCTTGAGCTTTTATAAAAGTTGAAGGAATTTCTGTTTAAATCGAAGAGTTATAAGTTCTAGCCATAACATTCTTCTTCCTATTGACCCTAAAAACAACGTGAAAAGTCATTTCTGAAGCTCTGCAATTTGATCCCAGAAAAAAGTAGGGTTAAGCATGATGACCTTGATGCAACCAATCGCGCTTGATCGCTCTCAGCAGTTGGCAGATATCTCTCTCCCACCGTGAGCTGTCTCTCTCGCACTTACAGATATCCCGTAAGAGAAACTGGGATCAATTTACAGCTTTTATTATTAGACTTTCAAAGCTCGCGTTTGTTTCAAAGGATTCCAGACGTATGCTGCTAGAACTTATGAGTCTTAGAATTTAAGATACCTATTGTGATATTTAAATAATCACTGATTTCGGAGTCGGATTTTAGCAGCGCGACGTGGTGGATTTTTTCGGAACTACAGCTGAAGATTAACCTTAAGGCGGGCGAGGAAAATATAAACGTAAACACGCCAATTGTTATCTGGTTTAATCCTGTTCAGATGTTATCTCGTCCCATCACACGTGTTTTGGCGGACTGGCGTCGGCCATGATGAGTATTGCCGCCAATGGAACGACTCCTCTAACAAAATGTTCACCTGTACTGTAGTATCGTTTTCGAAGCGGGAAGCTCAAAAAACCGCAAATTTCTTAGGCAGATTGTGAAGTTATGAGTGCATTTCAGACTTTGCCGATGCGCTCATCGTGATTTTTGAGGCATTATCTGTAAGAAACAACTCTTAGTTTTGCTCTAGCAAAAGTTTGCAACAGGCCCATTAAACATCTGATATGAGGAAGGCTGGCAACGCTGCCGTCGGTTCAATCCAGGAATTGAAAGCAGTCGAATCTGAAATCCGTTTTAATCCAAAAACATTTTAGTAATCGGAGTTGTGGAGGGGAGGTTTGGATCGGAAACTGTCTCTGGGATCCTGAGGAATGTGTCATCAGCAACTCAGTTCGTTTTTGTGTCAGTTGATGCTGCGAATTTGCGTTTTCATCGGAGAATTCTATCCCTGAAGAAGGCAGACCAAATCTTTCAGTAGCTTTTTTCAAAAACTCTCTTCAAAAAACTTTTTAAATTTAAGGATCATATATTCATAACCGATCCTTAATCAGTTGCTTTTCTTACGGTTGAAACTAACGGATGTTCGAAGAGGAATTGGACATGACATCTTTAAAAGAAGATTTTGACAATTTTTAAGTAAATTTACCGATACAATTTTGAGTTTCGATCCTTGCGGAGGATTATAATGATTAGTTTCTGAAAAAAAAAAAAAAAAAAAAAAAAAAAAATCCATAATTTTGACTAGATGTAGGGTAGATAAGAACGTACGTTAAAATTTGCGAAACATCCAATACTCTTCCTTTTGCATTTTGCATGACACTGCACTGTAATCCTTTTCAACGATCTATCTCCAGAATTTCATCGTTGAATTTTACCTATGATTCGCGAAAATTGTCATACTGATCAAGCTATGTTAAAAGCTCCTTTTTCTTAAAACCTCTCTTAATTGCGCGTCATGAACTAAACGGGATTTTCCTCGGGAAAGAAGCTATCTAAGGAACAGCTTTGAATACGACCCTTAGCGAAGGCTAGTCCAAGCGAAAGACCCTCAAAGTCACAGAGGCCAATTCAAGCACCATCCCGCTCGTAAACATAAAGCACTCCAAAACTTTAGTTGATAATAGGCTGAGGTAATTCGCAGTCATTAAATACTCTCTTTGAGACAGGAACTAAGTAAATATGAAAAAGTAAAACACATTTCTCTTCACCTTTAGTCGGCGCTCCGTGAAGTACAACATCGCAGGCTAGCAATTAGTCGCTTGTAAATTTATCATGCACGCAGTTTAGCCAGGAGATTTTAAATTACAAATCCTGACTCGATGTGCACTTCACAGAGAATCGACGGAACAGTATGCAGCCGAGCTACGATAATTTTTTATGCTCTCCAGAGCGGACTTTTTCAAACACTTTATGAAGCTCGAAGGAGGACAGAACAGGGGAAAAAAATATATCATTACTTTTCGTAAATGTGCGTTTTAAACAATCGAGTTTTCGTAAATTTTGCATGACAGCGAGTTTCTCTAGATGAACACAATAACGAGGACTTTAATTTAATGAGTACTTTCCCTCTCATATGAAAGTTCTTCACGAAATTTTGCTGCAGGACGTCAACAACCTGCGCCCTTCGATAGGTTCCTCTAACGACTGTTCATCGTACACTGGGGGGGGGGGGGGGTTGGGAAACATATTGGATCTAGAGTCCAGACTCTTGAAAACACTGACAAGAAAAAATACTCTTGATTCAATC
Organism: Bemisia tabaci; assembly: GCF_918797505.1. Lineage (NCBI taxonomy): Eukaryota > Metazoa > Arthropoda > Insecta > Hemiptera > Aleyrodidae > Bemisia > Bemisia tabaci. The sequence continues at coordinate 13,783,690 of NC_092797.1, read as the reverse complement.
AGATTTAAGCTTAAATCAAAAGGAAATCCGCTCAAAGTAAGAGGCTGGGATCTTGATTTAAGCTTAAATCCAATGGAATCAAGAGTATTTTTTCTCGTCGATGTTTTTAAGAGTCTGGACTCTAGATCCAATGTGTTTTTCCCCAATGTAATGTTGGTTTCTGAATCTCTAAAGAAGCTGTTTGAATATAATGCTCAGCATATGGATTGTAAGCTCACTTTCCTACGCGTGTAGTATTTTTATAGAAGAGTGTTGGCATCCTTAAGTTCAGGCATTCAGTGCCTCTCTCCGGAGCGCCTTCAGTTTCTCGCATATACTACACACGCGCTGAGACGTACGTATAGTTGCTTCAACTTATTCCAGGCGTTCTTTCCCTGGTAAATTTTTTTGCCGGCTCATCGCGACAACCCGCACGATGCTTGTCCGAAGAACACCATAACTCGATTGGCTGACAAATTGTTCTTGTCACCTTTATTTTCTTTGAATATCACGGTCTTTAGATCTACACACCGTATAGGAAAACTTTCATACAGCATCAGAACGTAAGAAAATGTAAAATAAACTGTTTTGCAGGCGGAATCGCACTTTTATAGTTCAATCTTATGTATTGAACCGCACTCAGCAAAAAGAATGCGAAAACTTATGAAATGGTAAACTTAATAAATGAGGTATGTACGTAATAAATATTATGAATAAAATCACTTTTATTAAATTTGTGTGTAATCCAGTGCGCGTCATTGCAGTTTTATCTAGGCTGACTCAGATTGCCAAACGTCCCGATCGATATTTTCAGACTTCACGGTGGTAGATTTGTCGCTATGCAGAGGAATTTTAACAAGATATAAAGGATAAAAAACCATAAATGGAATTAGAGGAAAAAGCTTTTACCGGTAAAAATTGTGAGAGGCGCTAAAATAACACCCAGCTTGAGTACTGGGAGATCGATATTTACGTATCTATGACGTCACTTTGTCCCCAGCATCAGACCGGCATCGTTATCATCAGAAAGCTGAATGAAAACATACGTTGCCCTGCTAAGCTAAATACGCGTAACTCCAGGGATAACCTCCTATACTTATGCGATTTTGACACATCATGACAGTGCGAGCCTTCACTTTAAGCGAAATCCTCGTAACTTTAATCGAAACCACAGCCTTGCAGTTTCAGCTTAATATAAGCGTGCGAGACTTTGTGCATTTAAATGCCACACATCCTCCATAGACTCTTTTGATATTGCCGTGCTCAGATAGAATGCCGTATGAATTTATGGACGTTGCTAAATTTCATCAATAAATACAAATTTTCTAGGAGACTTGGACAAAATTTCTGCCAAACGGAACTATGTGCATTATACCATGAGCCCTGAGACCCATAAAAATACATGCATAGCAGGGCTCACGTTGGGCAGAATACGTCCACTTGTGAATATTGTCTTTTCGATTTTTTTTTGTAGAGGATTTCATCCACAATTTTTAAAGGGTCTTAAAATTCGAAGGAGAAATATTCATAACTTCCTTGAAAAATAAATCTTTTATCGAGAGAAAAGCAACATCAAAATGTTCAAACGTTAGTACTGCCGTGCTAAAAAAAACGCAGTGTGAACATTCAAGAGTTGCCAAATTTCCTCTAGGCAAATTTTTATTTTTAAGGAGAGTTATGAATATTCTCTTTTGAAGTTTTCAGATAGTATAGATCTAATTACGAAGAAAATTTTCTGAAAAATTGAACAGAAAATTTTCACACGTTTTCTTGAAAATTCGCAGCCGATCAAAGGAAATTTGGCAACTGACGAAGGTTCAAATAACATTTTTCCTTTGCTCGGCAGAGTATACACCCTCGGTTTTTGCATAGCACAGCAATGCGTGCTATTTTCACCCCGGTAGTATAAACTTCCAAGCTGGAATAAAACCTCGTAACCTCAATCCAAGTCTTACGCAGTTTTGAGCTTTTTGCAAGTACATAACCTAGGCGCCTTTGCGCTTTCAAGAATCGCCTACCTCCAATAGAAATCCATTGCAGATCCGCTGTTTCTGCTTATAACGGTCGTGCGAGCCTTAGCGATCTGTCGGAGACGTTCGATCTTCGCAAAGCAAAATACCCCGATTAAAGTCAACATTCAAAATGATTGATAGAGGCCCATTTTCACCGCTGGGCCGGAATTTTCCAAGGCATAACTCATTCACGGATAATCTTGTGTGCGCGCCTGGAGTTTTCAAACTTTACATATATGAAATGTTTGTATCGCTCCCTTGCCCACCAAGATTGCGGGTTGTAAATTTATATGTATTGGAGTTCGAAGATTCTAAGATGCCCTCCCCCCTTTTTTCAGTTATTACCCCCCGAGGGCGGTAACCCCGCGTTTGCAGGTAAAGCTTCGCCCCCTTCAGTTACTAATCAACAACCAGCCCCAGGCAATAGTTAATTCAGACCATGGAACTTGGGCCGCCGCCGGGCCGGGAATCGAACTTGGTACCTCTTGATCATAGATCTAACGACTACAGCACAGGAGGCCGGCAAATCTTGTGACTTATCCCAGTATTCCTCATACTTGACACAACAATTATGAAAGTATAGATCTAAGAAAATATCTTTTGAGTGGTGTATATCAGTATCGCCTGAACTACGATTATTTTCTGACTGCAGCATAGGTTGGCATTAGCAACTTAATATTTATTCTCAAAGGAACCAATCACATCATTTTCTCTAATTAGGTTTTCATGGAATATCTGTTTTGAAACTTGTACTGAAAAAAAATATTCGAAGTTTGTTTCAAGAATTGTTCATTAAGTTATTTTAGTTTCAGCAAAATTCTGACGATTTCAAAAGTGAGTTTAAGTCTTATGCCCACGCGCACATTCTTTCGTCGGTTCAGAATATTGCTTGGGCTGATTATCATCTCAAATCTAGTGAGCCAGTCCATAGCTGTGCTTTTTTCGAATTTTGGAATCTCTAGTTTTGGAGGTCGCAAACCCATCAGAAAATTTCCGTTGTTGTTTTCACGCTGATTTCCCCATTCTGGACGAGACTGATATTGCGTGAAATTTTCATACCCGCTGGTAGGGTGGTCTCGCGGATTATTTGGCAGGTATCTATTTTGCATGTGATTATTTTCAGCAGTATGTTTGACTTGACTCGATTTGAGCTGCATTTGACTGAAAGTGTTACGACTTGACTGATCTTGAGTTTCACGTGTAGTAAATTGATCTTGGAGCATTACGGATGTCGGCTGGTGGTCGGACTGGTGAGAGTAATCGTACCAATATTGGTCTGCTTTTTGGTGTATTTGGAGTTGCCTATCTCCTAGGCGCTGAGGGAGGTTATTATGATTTTGGCTTAAATTCGCGTAATAATCTCTGTCCTGCTTATGTGTGTGGTTGAGTACCTCTGTGTAGCCTTTATTTTGAGAGGATGGGCCAGTTTTGCTGTAATTTCTTTGATCTTTCCAGGAAAATGGTTCTTTCTGAGTTTTTGCATGCGTGGTTCCTGTTACTGATTTTGGGATAGCTCCCAAATTTTTGGTGGCTGACTCCCAAGTTATTCGTTGGTGCTCGAGCTGTCGACTCTCAGGTCTAGAAATTTCACTGAGGGGTTTCTCCTGTGATTGCGGATCACCGTGAATTGCATCGTGATTTTGTACAGTGTTCTGTTTCAGATCCTGTAATTGCGTTTCATATCTGCAATGTTTTATGGACGGGCATTGACGCTATTTTAGAGATTCTACTGAAAGTGTCTTGAAAAATTTCCTCTGCTGGAGTCTGCGGTACTTCCAGAGTCCCTTCTTGTATTCTTGCTAGTGTCCTAGCTGCGTCTTTTGTACTTGCAAACACGTACGGTACTCCGAATTTCTTCAATTCTGCAATCAGCTCCTCTTTTGTGAGTTTGCTTGGGTGTTTTAATCTATGGATATTCGCTGTGGCGTTTTCGTCTGCTTCTCCTTCTTCGTTTTCGCTGGAGTTATTTGATGATCCGTCCTCGAGTATGTCGCCCACTTCTTCCATCGATGTAATTTCTTGCAGTTTTTCTGTTGAGGGTAATTGGATACCTAATTCTTCTTGTAAAAACTTTCAGGGTTTTTTCCGTTTTGATTTGTTTAAGGGAGGTAAGTACATTTATTTTCTTTTTCCCTTGCAATGCCAAGCTTGGTAGCTCCTTTTTGATGTGAGGCAGGAGTTCTTTGGCTGTGACCGTGATGCTTTTTTGTCCGAATTGAAAAGTCAATTTGTGTTCCTTCATCTTGCAGCTTCCTCTGTGAGAGTATTTTACAATGTCAAGAAAACAAAATCAATATTTTCTAAGAAAAATTTTTACGAATCAAAAGTAAAATCTAAATTTTTGAGAGAAAAAAAAATACAATTTCCTGAGCTCAAGTGAAAAATTAGAGCAAAAAAAAAATTAGTTTTTGGTCACGAATAAACTCCGAGGAATTTAATGATCGATGACGCGATGGTGTAGATTGCTGAGGAAAAATACGTGGAGACAAAACGACTGAATGATCGACCCTTCTGGTGAATCAGTGTCTTAAATTCCTAGTACTTTCCTACTGAGTACCTGATCGACTTCTCCCTGGGGAAAAGACAAGCGCCTCCAACCATGTGATGACCCTGATTAGGGGTCGATAGGGGACGTTTCTGGAGCGTCGCGACGTCAGCCGACGGGACGTCTCTAAAGAGAGATATCTCGAGCTGACGTCACAGGACTCCAGGGGGGGGACTGTTGTGTCGGACAGTGGTCGCCCGTGGTCTCTCTATAGAGAGAGATCTCGTGCAGACCACGACGCAACACAACAGTGGGGGCTTTTGGGGGGGCAGTCGTTGACCTCCCAAAAAACGAAAGACGTAGTCAATAAAGAGAGAAAAGGTCTGTCTTTGACTGAATTTCGGTATATTGTTTGAGTTGGCTATTCTATCAGATGAAAGGGCTCGACAAGACACAGAAAAGAATAGCAAAAAGGGGGAGAAAAGACTCAAAAATATAGACGGTGTTGAGAACGAACCGGAGTCGTTCGGCTGATGGTGTGGTTCGACAATGACATGCAACTGCAGACCGGAGTCCTTAGCAAGTGCATAAGACGACCACGTTGCGAAGACTGGCTTTCCTCGAGCGTCGGAGCAAGTGGCCCAGCTCCCTACGCTCGGGTCGGCCGGCGGCGCGCATGCGCATTTCCCAGCGGACATCAGCATTTTTCCTAAAGTCGGTGCTCCTCCTGACGTTGCCAATTTCCCCCTGAAATGACGAATTGTCTGGGAAAATTGGGCGTCTCCTCACATATTTCCCGGTAATATTCGATTAAATACGGTTTCCATTATTTGTCTCTTGATGCATCGGGTATGCTGGTCACAAATTGCCGACCAATTGTTTTGTCTGATTTAATTTGCATTGTTTTGGTGCGCATAATACTTCGAATTCAACATGATTCCGCGTAGTTTTGACAGTTTTAATTGGAGGGTCCGGCTGCACATGTCCACCACTCTTCATCGTCGTCATGCACGTTGGCTAAAATTTTGAAGTCTCTTCAGCCTTAGCCCACTTATTCAGGATTCTCTTCTTCCCCCCCTTCTTCCATCACTTATCTCACATCATGATCTGAATGCATTTATTTTCTATGAACTATTGTTCACATGCTCAATGATCAAATTAATCCTTAGATGTACAAGTCGGGTCTAACTGACCAAAGGCTTGCTGAAAACGAGTGGTCCGTGGGTTGTACTGGGCCGGCACATACGAGCTTTAGATATAGGTCTACAAATACATCCTGAAAGAAGATCCAGACATCAAATTGAAAAAATAAACAAAATCGAGTGTCAAAACTGCCGAAGACAGGAGAGACATACTACCGTGCAAAGGAAAAACCCCGTATGAACCCTCAGGCGTTGCCAAATTTCCGCTGGCAAATCACTTATTTTCAGGAACATTTTTGAATATTTTTCTGCCAATTTCTCAGATAATTTTTTTTTGTAATTTGATCTCAAGTGCCTGACAATTTCAAGAAAGAATACTCACAATTTTCCTCAACAATTAGTATGTTATCGTAGGAAATTGGGCAACGCGCCTTCAATTTTGTAGATATGCAACGTGGACATCCATAAAGCACGAATAGTCGTATCTTTGCGCCGTTATCAACGCGCACTCTTTCCTTTGCTCTGTTTCCATAACGTGTTTGTTTCCGTTAGTCTCATTAGTAATGGTGATTCCCGATCACAAAAAGCAGTCTATTTATTCTGACACGACTACTGATTTCAACTTACAAATTCAGCTGACCTGAGTAATTTCACTATTTTTGCTTCTTAATGTGCTCTCTTTAGTTAAAACAAATTTAACTTTGTCATCAATGACAAATTTAATTTTCTTCGAGCTAAAAAGAGGATTTGAAAATACAAATTCTTTCTTGAAAGTGTTGTTGTTGTTGTTTTTTTTTTTTTTTTTTTATTAAATTAAAAGAAATTTTTCAAATAAATTAAGATTCCTGCGGTCTGCATCATTTTTCTTTCAACCACAGACAATTGTATTTTAAATTCAAACAGTTGTTCGACGAGTTCTTGAAATGCCATATTCGAAATAAATTAACACAATTCAAACCTTAACATCATGCTTTTTGATCTTTGGAGGTGGCGCACATACCGGTGGCACAGGGATTCTCAAATTTAACGATCCCTCCGAAAGCCAGGGTCTTTCCAAAGACATAAAGACGGAGTGCTCGTATCTAAAAGCACGGGGAAAAAGTGAAGCCTGGTTTGGCGCTGGGTGCTTGTGTGAGTGTGTAAATGAGCGCGGGAATCCATGGCGGCAAACGGAAATTTGATTTGAACTTGTCCTCTTAATTTTTCCATATTTCTTCTTCGAAACATATTTTAAATGCCTAAAACGAATATATTAAGAAAGTTGGGACTGCGTCCTATTGTATTACACTTACTCTTGCTTGGTAATAGGCAGTAATCTCAGATAAAGTTAGTTTTTCTTCTGCTCATGGTGGTTCTGCAGGTTCAAACAGGTCGTTACAGTTCTAGATGACCGTTACTCCCAAATGAAATTAATCGGTCGACGACGGACCAGAGCTAACCTAAAGTTAAAGAAATATGAGTGGGTAAGTGAATTTGGGCAAAAATCAACCTAGAATACTTTGTTTCCGCAATTATTTTATTCAGTTCCCGCCCTACTTCTGAATTCAAACTTGTCCCGATTTCGCCGCCAATCCTCTAGCCAATAGTAGAGGTGGTTGAAAAGAAGCTTCATTTTTTGCTTTTAGCCCTCCGTCTTTATGTCTTTGGGTCTTTCGTTTCAAAGCAAGGATTCTTCATCTCCGTAACTTTATTTCCCTCGTAAAAGTGGCTTTTCAACGTGACGCCTCCCGTTTTAAAAGAAGTTTGTTTTACGACGGTGTCCCCCCGGAAGCGTTTAAAAACATCTCATAGCGTTTCCTGATTATTGCAAGTTGACAACAATGGATGTCGTCCCTTCACCGAAAAAAATAATATGCTGTTTTAGCATCTAGGGTGTCAAAAATGTGTCTGGTGATCCCAAGATGTTGCCTTTACTGCCCCCGCAGTTGAATTTGCATTCACAGGATGTAAAATTAACTGCGGGGGCAGTAAAAACAGCATCTTGGGATCACCAGACACATTTTTGACATCCTAGATGCTATAACAGCATATTATTTTTTTCGGTGTTTGAACACGAAATTTTATTCCATAATTGGGTTTCGGCTCAATGATCCAAAATCCCAGTTTTTATTTTTTTATTTATTTATTTATTTTTTTTTTTGCGTGTCTTGCATATTGATGTGTAACAGAAATTTTAGTTATAGTAAGTAACCCGAAACCTGAACCGATTCTTTTAGCCGTTGATAATGATTGCCAAGGTCACCAGGCGAAACGTTTTGCGTTAATTTATTGTATTTTAGCGTTGTTTCCCCACGAGTTTTTATTTTTGTATTCTTCATGTGCATATTGATATGTTGGCACGCTTTTGATTTCTTTTCATGTAAAGTGTACAACCAGCCTTGGTTTCTATACTTTTCAGTAGGTTTGGTTCAGAATCGTAAGTCCTCTGTTTGATTTGTTTATCTTTTCTATTTTGAAGGAGTTCAGTTTCTTTTTTTTGGAAAAGGGAAAAGTGATAATTTAGCAAATCGTCGCTTTCCTAACACGAGGGTGTAACTACACTCTACAATGAACCCTGTCAACCATAAATTCAATGTTTTTCCGGGCTCGTCTGAAGGTTCAGTATTACGCCCTTGGGTTAGCCAAGCGACAAAGGTCCCCTCACGGTGAACCGTTTAAACTTTTTATAATTCAATTATTGGTGTTTAAGAGTCATCTATAACGCTGTAAGCAACCAGTGCCGAGGCGCGGATGATTCATTATCGATCCTTCCCAATTTGAACGACGTTAAAGAATCGATTATTTACGGTGTTCGTCGCGAACACCCTGTTTTCGACCCTTTTCCACGGGTTTAAATGGCAGATAAATCGATCAATCGCAAAGCACTCCACGCCGCTGTAAGCAACACCCACTGTTTGGCGCTGACGTTGTTTTTTTTTTCATGGAGGGTGTCAACACTACGTTGTCTCGCTTAATTTCGGAATATCCGCGATTCGCAAATATCCGCGATTCGCAAATATCCGCGGTAGCTCCGGTCTTAATCACCGCGGTGTATAAACGAGACTCCACTGCATGTAAAACTATCAAATTCAATCGAGACAAATTCTTTCGCTCAGAATCGATAGTTCAAAATGGATTTAAATTGAGGGAAGGTAATGCTTCCGAGGGAACTTTCGAGGATCGCCACGGCGCGGCGCCGAAGTTCCAATCAACGCGGACAGGAAGCCCCGGCTCCCGACCGAGATGTCACTCTCGCGCGGACGTCGAGCCGCGCTATGAAATGAGTTTGACACGGAACTTACAAGATTTTATGAGGGAAGTTTCTCAAACTTTGCCCTTTCAATTATCATCCCCTGTCAAACGGGGAGTGTTTACTTTCCTCGACGTATACCTGATATTTTTGGGGCACTTCCAGGACGGAATAAATTCTTCGTCGTTCCTTCTCATTCTTTACTTACGCCCCCCATCCTAGCTGTTTTCGAACTTTACGTAGAAGGCTTAGGCTTATACCTATATTGCCGTGCAACGCAAAAACGCCGTAAATGCCATTTTACAATTTTTGGAAACAATTTATTGTAGCAGAAAAACTTGTGTACCTTGGTGTACCAAGGTACACAAGTTTGCATAGTATTTCAAGAAGCTAGTAGCTAAAATAGTAGCAAGATAGTATCTAAAGAATTCTGTAAAAATATTGTAACATTTTTACAGAATTCTTTAGCAAATACTATCAAGAACTTAACCTGAAGATTGAGGTGCATGGGTAAAAGAGTTTTTATTTTATAAAGTCTTAAGTTCCAAAAAGAAGAGGGAAAATCTTGATGTATGTACGGCGTTCTTAGCACGGCATTATATTACAGTACAAGGGAGAGTTCCCCCTTGCCCTTAATGCGGTGCAGCCCCAGAGGGCGCCTCGCGCCCTCTAAAACCCGTTCCGTGGGTCCCTCGTAAATTAATCTAAATAAAGCGGTTTCATCCAGGGATTAGATCCTATCAATAGCCCTGAAAAGCATGAAAATAGGTCTATATCTTTAGAATGAAATGTGACGAAAAATGAGCATTTACTTTGTTTAAGTTGGAAATTTCACAACTTGAAAACGGAATATACACAAACCTGAGACATGTTCCAAAATGTGAATAGAGCTAGCTTCTCCGAAGACTTCCACTTCTCGATAACCGCCAAATTCATGATAATCGGCCCAGTAGAATGTAGAACTAATTGTGACAAAAAATGAAAATTTAGGGGGCTTAGGAGCGTTTGGTAGGGATATTTTGGGATGAATCCTGGGATTTGTGCTTTATAAATCAGAAAGAGAAATAAGCTTTCCATATGATTAAGGAAATAGCCCCGAATAAGAAATTGGATTGGCCTTCTCTTCCCCTTCTACACTTAGCATATTCAAAATACTGGAGCGTTATGAAGGTTAATAGCTCTCAACCTCAAGGAGCATTTAAGTCACAGATAGACGGAAAGCAAATTGTTAATATTCAAGTCGAATACCACGAAGAGTCCTCGGAACACTGCTCCGTCCTTCTCGCAAATTCCCTTTCACGAAAGGACGTAAGTACATCTCAACGTTGCCATATTTTTCCGCGCAAATTCAAGTTTCACCGGGCAAATTTCGAGAATTCCCAACTGAAAATTCCACCAATTTTTCTTCTGATGTCATGCAATGTTCAGACAAATTTTCGACGAAAGTCGCGCAGGTTTCTTCCCGTTAAAAATTGAATTGATTGAGTCAATTTTGCAACCTTGGAATTGAGTTATGCTTCTTCATGCGGGAGACGACGAATTGAATCCGGCACGAGGGGGCAACCATCTAAGGGCGACCATTTAAGGGGCGACCATGAATTCAAGCCATGCCGATGCGACGTATGCCGAAAGTACATTAAAATACTCGTCCCTGAACGAGAGGGCCGCACAGTGGCTCGAGTCAACAAAAGAGGTCGGACAAAATTCGGCAACTTTAAACGTATATAACTCCGTTTATACACAATTTTGAGGTTCCAATGGTGGTCCCATTGGTTTTCTCGTGAAATTTTGTTCCGGAAGCACCCCTCAAAATTTAAAATACGACGAAATAAACATAAAAATTCGCAGTTTTAGTAAAAAAATTCATGTCCGAATACTCTAATTGACTCGATCCATTGTCGGCCGTGTGCTTTTAGACATCCGCGGCAAGGGTTCGCGACCGAGAACTCCCCCCCCCCTTTCTCCCCCTCACGACCGAGTCGAGGAGGCAGGAATAAGTAAAGCTCCTTCAAAAATATGAAGTCAACACCAACACTCCGGACCACCCCTTTTAAAAAATCTGAGTGGTTTTCGTTATTAATCATGATACATTGTTGAGCTCTCACAATGGAGAACGCTTTCTCTGTCAGGGGCGCGCTTCTTTCGCCCCAGACTGACCCGCTTCGACGGAACGTCAAGAACGACGCAACAGCGACCGGGAATCGCGGGTGGATGAGCGGTTTTTCCTCTAGACGCGCCTCTCGATCCCGTCCCAAATTATGTGCCAACTTCGATTGCTCTCCCTTTGTGCTCCCTCGGAAACTTCCTTCACAACAGGTGTTTTCTTCTTCGTTTTCGTGACTTTTTTAAATGAGGCAGCGCACCGGATGGGAGTGAGTTTTTGACGTCGTTCCGTCAGACTTGAGGCAACTGCGTTGTGTTATCCCTCTACGAGATCTCGAGGGGCCCGCGGAAAAACGAATTTGCGTCGGAGACCTGAAGAACCCGCTCAGGAGAAAATGTTTAAACATTTTTTTTATTGAAATAATGATAATATTGCTACTGGCATATTTCCCAAATGCTGTGGAATCAAAGATAAAATATAGAAATGAAAAATTCACAGAGTTCTTGAAATATTCTAGCAGCATTCACACTGAGTTTCAATTCTGTCTGTAGACCAGTTGGACTACATTTTGCAATTGAATCAGTGAGAACGAACACACACCAAGTCGGTAACTAAAAAATGCTCAACTTTCATTATAGAGAGTTAGTTTTCATGAAGGTAAGCGAAGTTAACGCATCTGCCCTAACTTGGACCCTTGAAGTGTCTTTAAGTACTTGGCTCCCGGCACCAAAAATCTTTTTCTTGCACTAACTTCTTCAACTACTGTGCAGTTTTGCGTGTGTCTTGATTATTTTCATTTTTTCGAGTTGGTGTGTTTTCGTTCTCACTGATTCAATTAGGAACTACAATTTCTGGCTAATCCGTAAGAACACCTATGCGCATAGGGAAACTGATGGTACATGGGTTGTTTCTAAAATGAGCTAGAGATTGTAGTTCCTCGTCGCGAAATTTAATCCAATTAAAAAAAGACCATGAGTAAACCGACATGACTTCTCCGCGACCGAAATCAGGCAACGTCGCATCCACTCAAACCTCAGTGAGCCATCATAAGCACGGAAATCCGAAAGAGATTCTGAGAAAAAGAGCTTCATGCACAGTGACTCGCATTACATAATCTAATTTCCGCACTTGACCACTTTTCATCGCGAACTAATTCCTCAGCTGGAGGCAGCGCATCCTGCCGTCCCTTTTATCCGCTGGAAATATGAAAGGAGCTAAGCTCTCTGTTTACGCGCGTTTGTATATCCTCAAATTCAGTGCTGATCCACGGATGTGGACACGAACACGCACGGCCATCGGACGTTTCAGCTTTCCTGAAACGTCCTGCTTTACCTTTTCGGAGATACTCAATCGTGTGGGATCGATTAGGGTCATTCGTGCGTGTATTTTGCGGAATACTGCCGTGCTAAGGAAGAACGCCGTATGAACATTTGAGAGTTGCCAAATTCCCTTCGATAAAATGTTTATTTATGAGGAAAATTATGAATATTTCTCCTTGAAATTTTCGGGGACTTTAGATCAAAATACAAGGAATATTCTCTGAAAAAAGGGAAGAAAAGTATTCATAAGTTTACAAGGGAATTCGCATTTTATCAAAGGGAATTTGGCAACGCCTGAAGGTTCATACGGCGTTTTTCCTTAGCACGGCAAAATATGTGTCCTATTATCCGAAGAAAAAATCCCTTCACGCGTGTGTTTACCGAGTTTCTACGGTTGAGCAAGTTTTGGTTTCATTTACCGGGAGAGGTGAAAAGAACTAAGGGGTATGATTTAAAATTGTTACAAAGTAATCTGCCGTGCTAAGGAAAAACGCCGTATGAACATTCAGGAGTTGCCAAATTTCCCTTGATAAAACATGTATTTTGGACAACATTCATGCATAATTTTTCTTCCAAATTTTCAGATAATTCAGATTAAATTGGGTACAATATTGTCTGAAATTTTTGGAAAATAATCTTCGCAGTTTTCCCGTCGAATTCGGTTTTTATCGGAGGAAACTTGGCAACGTTTAAAGTCTCATAAGGCGTTCTTCCTTAGCACGACAGTAATCCTCTGAGCAGTGGTAATGAAAAACCGTTCGTGGATGTTGAGAGCGTGTCCTCTATCGCCGCGGACGTTACTTTGAAATGGACGTATTTCTACCAAACAGACCTATGTGGAGGTGAGAAATATGGGGTGTGCTCGTTAGTTCTCTGGCCGTAAGAGTGAATGGGAATAATAAAGCACCAGTGACGTCAGCGGCAATGAAGGAGCCGCAGCGCGGCGGAGAGATCGTTGGAGGGAGTCTTTAACTCATGAGCCCTGTCCACAACGCTCTCTTGCCATCCTCGCGGCTCATGAGATCCTCATTCAGTTGGCACATAGGTCTGTTTGATAGAATGCAATATCCCGCTTTTCCAATTCTTCAAAAGGAACCACGCCCACTTTTACATTGCTTCTTATGCAGCTTCCTAGAGCACACCCCATGTTTCTCACCTCCGCATAGGTCTGTTTGGTAGAAATACGTCCAAATGCAAAATACTAGCCGCTAATAGTATCGCGTCCTTTCTGCTGATTTTGGAGTTTCGTCGAAGTTGAAATTCAATATAGACTTGATGGAAACTAATGAGATGCGCTCTCTGATTGCTTCGCGACTCGTCCCTATATCTGCGGAGGGAGGATAAGATAAAAATTCCGGAGGAGAAGATAGGAAAGGGTAAGTCAAAAACGAGAAGATAGATGGAGAATAATCGAAAAGAAAGAAGGAACGGAGAATTATTAATATGGGGAGTGTGTAAAAAAAGAGGCGGTGGTGTTAAGTGAAGGAATGAACCTGGTATCCTTATTTGGACTACATTTTGCAATTTGGAGCTATAAATTCTGGCTCATCTAAAAAAACACTTATGTGCATAGGAAAACTAATGGCGCACACGTTGTTTTTAAACCGGGCCAGAATTTATAGTTCCAAATTGCAAAATGCAGTCCATTTAACCCTTCGATACCCAAGAATTTTTTTGTAATCCTAAATCGGATCTAGTTGACCCGGTTTAAGTACATGTTTTTCCAACCTTCGAAATCAGTAATAACACGGTTACACACCTCAAAACCTATTAAAATCATTTGATCATTTGATGGAATTGAGGCGTGTAACTGTGTTATTTCTGATTTTGAAGGTTGGAAAGACATTTGGACGTATTTCTGCCAAACGAAACTATGTTCATGAAGATATGAGCTCTGAGACCCATCAGAATATATGCACAATAGGGCTCACGTCATAATGCACATAGTTCCGTTTGGCAGAAATACGTCCATTTATTGAAAGTTTTATCTTTTTCGAAACACACCAGGACTTTCTCCTGCTTCTATTCCTCATTGTATGCAGAACCAAACTTTCGCTGTGTGTGCGCATGCAATATGGAAATGGAGCAAAGGAAAGGACGCGCGATGACGGCGCAGAGATACAACTATTCTTTCTTGATGGATGTCCCTGTTGCATCTGCTTAATTGAAGGCGCGATGGCGCGAGGCGTGAACTCGCGAGGCTTTGCTTTATACTGCCAATGAAGTCTCTCTCAGATTCGGGAAAGAAGTTAAAAAACGAGATCGGAATACGTCTCTCCTATCTTTGGCTGTGTTGATACTCGATTTATTTCTCTATTTTCCCCCAATTTGAAGTCTGATTCGTTTTTGTAGGATGGATTTGGAGATTTAAAGCTCGTATGCACCAACACCATACAACCCGCGAGGAACGTGTTTTTAGGAGGATTCGGGTCAGTTTGACCCGGCTTGGGCATCTAAGGGTTACAATTGGACGTATTTATGCTAAAAAGAACTATGTTGCATGCAATCCCTATGCATATAGTTCTTTTTAGCATAAATATGTTCAATCAATATTTATTTTTTGTCACATCAACTTTTATGAGAGGTTATGTGAGAGGCTTTTATGGTTTTATTTCTAAGTAACGTCTAATAGTAGTCCTGTGAAAGGTTGGCGACAAGGGTGGAAGAGGAGATCAGAAGGTGCCAATTGCCTGATGATCTCTGGGAGGATAGGGGGCAATGGCGATTGGGCGTCGCAGAGCGCGAGGCGGCGCTATCAAAGCGGCTTTATGTATGTTCATCTAATAGTTTCTAATAATAAATGCATGTTATGATTATTCCGGTATTTGTGTTTAGATATTTCATCCTGATTCATTTACTTTTATACTGATATCAATGATATTTTTATGCATGTATTAATTTATTTTTTCAGATGTCGGTGTGATAATTCGAGAAATAGAGAGAAAATCATTCCTGGTGCAATTTAGTTCGCGTTAAATTCGAGAATGGAGGATTTTATTTCAGTAGAATGTACTAAGCACTAGCAAAACATAAGGTAGGTTTTCCCTTTCATTATCTGGAAAAAAAAACATTTTGACGATGAAACTGAAGCGTTGGGTGTGAAAAGGACGCTTCTAGTTTGCGATTTTTTGAGAATCTCCACTTCTATCTCATATATTACATGCAGAGGAAATAATTGAGTCAATTTTCGTTTAGAGCATATTAAAATCAAAAAGAATCGGTATTTAATGGGAATTCCGAGAAACTATACACATTTGCTTTGATCATAATGGATATAACGTCAGTGTAGATTCTGATACACCGCCACGAATAAACGCCCTTTCCGCATCATCCTTCCGTTTCAATTGAGGGGTTTTATAGACAAGGTGCACAAGTGCAGTTTCTGAAATTAAATCGATATATCGATAATTTCAACTAAAACTAGTCTTGTAGTATATTAATGATTGTGTGAAAAATTCACCGCCAAATTTAAATTTTTAGGCGTCAAAAAGTGAGTTTGACTTTTCTTTCCGCATTCTTAGTTTCATGTAATTTGGAAACTTATACCTTGTATTTCATAAATTAACAAAAACTGCACCCACGCGTTATGTCCTCCTAGCCCCTCCTTTAAGAAAAAAAAATAATAAAATTTTCCCTGTGAGAGTTATTAAACAGTCAAATGTACGTTGGAATTTTCATACAAAAATATAGAGCAATTCTATTCATTGAATTCTTCTTTGATTTAATTCAGCACAAGACTGCATCAACAAAAAACAAAAAAACAAAAACGAAAAAAAGGGACCACGGAGAACCTTGTATTTTATAAATTAACAAAAACTGCACCCACACGTTTTGTTCTGCCAGCACCTCATTTAAGAAAGAAAAAAAAATCAAATTTTGCCCTGCGAGGGTTATTAAACAGTCAAATGTACGTTGGAATTTTTATATAAAAATGTAGAGCAATTCTATTCATTGAATTCTTCCTTGATTTAATACAGCACAAGACTGCATTAACAAAAAACAAAAACAAAAAGGTAATGTAGCATCGCGTCCATGATATTGGACTCCATGCTCACCTATATGGTGTCCGGTTGCTAATCACGTCCAAGATCTTGGACTCCATGCTCACTTTAATGAGGGATAATTTTTTAGAAAAATCGAAGTGAGCATAGCATCCAAAATTGTGGGATGTAGGTATTCTCTGACAACACACGAGCATAAGGTCCAAAAATTTATTAAGACAAGTTTTGTAAAATAAAAACGGACAAATGTGTTTTCGTAAAAGAATTGTGCATTGGTTAGGTCAGGTTAGGTTAGGTAAGGTTAGGTTAGGTTAGGTTAGGTTAGGTTAGGTTAGTTCAAGTTAGATTAGATAAGAGAAGTATACGATTTTCTATCATGATGAACTTTAAAACTAAGAATGGTCTACTTGCTATTGGACTCCATGCTCAAGCAAAGACGTGAGAAGTTTAGCGATGAGCATGGAGTCCAAGATCTTGGACGAGATGAGCAGGCAAGTTTATCAAGGGTGAGCATGGAGTCCAATATCATGGACGCGATGCTACATAATCAACAAAAAAACGGAAAAAAGGGAAACCACAGAGAGAAAAAGTACGTGGTTTGCGGTCGCGTACCTGTGGTCTCCAAACTTTCGGGCGTCCAGCGCACTAGTTCCAGCCCAAATTAATGGACCGAAATTAATCAAGAACTATTTTGGAGGGCCGGAGCTTAGCGGGAGATTTGACCGTGATTATTCATTCATTTGGAGTAGCTTTGATGAGTTTTATTTTCGACTCTCGCTTTAACGCTATGTCCGCGCGGAAGTTATGGCGAGCGATGGTATTTCCCGGTCAAACGGATTTAGTTGTTGCTCGAGAGTTGGAGTTGATGACTGATGAGCACCAAATTAACCGGGCTCGGATTAATTATCTTTTTACTTCATCCAGCTCCCTGCGATCCAGCTTTGTTGTATCCATCGCTCATTTGAACAGCGTCTATCAAAAAGTGCATGTTCAAATTATCAAACACACCCAACGGCTCATGGATCTCAATGGTAGATGTGTAGTTTCTGAAATGAACCGAAAAAGTTAGTTAGTTTTTGATAAACGAAATGTATTTGTTTTCCTCCAACTCGATTCGTTTGTTATATTTTTGTTTTTTCACGTACGCTCCATCTCTTATCTGCCCATGCGGTCATTTTCGTTTGATTTTATTCAGAGCTGAGGGGCATTTACATTCACGACTTGTTTGAAATAAAAACGGAACCTTATGGAAAACCGCAATTATGAATGGATGCTATCGACTGCGCTGGAACGGTTGTTTTGTTCTGATCATGCCCCTTCTTCCCCCGTTTGGCGAATTTCGTTTCCCAGTGCGAATCACGTTCATTTGAATCGACTATTTAATTTTGGGAGTTTTTTTTCGGGTGATTTGAGTTTATCCGTCAATCGGGTTGTCTCTGTTTATACGAGTCAGATTTTGTTAATCGCTGGAAAGATAAATGTTTATCTTGTAATTCCGAGGGTGGGTTTCCGGGAACAAATAGTGAGGCATATATTTTGTGTTTCTAGTAATTTTATTTTTAGCTTTATTTCTGCGGACCTGTGCTTTTTTATTCTAGTTAACGCGCATGTATGTACGTGTTAGAAGTTGTAAATTTAAATGCTTGTATTTTAAAAACGTCCCCTTAGTCTTTAAAAACCACCCGTTTCAACCAGCAGGATCGCACTATTCTCTTTTTGTCTTCTTTATCTATGGATTTGTCCATCAATTCGAATAATCAGCCTGTAGTCGCGTAACAACCTCTGTGAGAAATCTAGCACTGGTTACTGAATTCTCCGGGGATCATTATTTTATAACCAGGAATGGGTCAGTTACGCTAGTCTCAGAATCGTGTTTTGATTATTTCAGATTATGGATCAGTAAAAAGTATAATGACACCTGTCCAAATAACAAGTTTCCAGTCTAATATTGACAGAGATATCGCCCTTCAAAAAACACGACGTATGACGTCATTCACCGCGGTGGTACACACCATGGGTACTTCCACCCTGGTTTCATCCATGTTTCAACTAGTGCAATATGTGCATTACTATTTGAT
This sequence comes from Bemisia tabaci, assembly GCF_918797505.1. Classification (NCBI taxonomy): domain Eukaryota; kingdom Metazoa; phylum Arthropoda; class Insecta; order Hemiptera; family Aleyrodidae; genus Bemisia; species Bemisia tabaci. Next base: position 13,765,341 of record NC_092797.1, on the reverse strand, counting down.
CAATCCACACCGAAAGAAACCATGGTATGTAGGATTGTAGGTAGTACCACGGTGGATGACGTCATACACGGTGTTTATCGAAGAGCGATACCTCCATTAATATTGGACATAAAAAGTAAGCTTTTGGACAGATCTTATTATTTTTTGCTGATCTGTAATCTTAAATCCTAAAAATGCGATTCTGTGACCAGTGCAGTGCAATTGTACGTATTTATACTGAAAGGAAGGAGCGACGGGTAAGAAAGAAGGAGTACAATCGTTAGTTGAGGGCCGTAAGAATGAGTGGGAATTAAAAGGCACCAGTGACGTCTGCATTAGCCACCGGGACCGGGAGGGATGGTCAGGGGCCTTTAACTCATGAGCCCTGTCCATAAAGCTGTTGTCATATGCCCACGACTTTAGCATATCTCCCCGCTTAGTTCCTTTTGATTTAATGTCAAGTCCCACTTTTCCATTTTGCCAGGAGGAATTATCACGCCCACTTTTACATTCTTTATCATGCAGCTCAAAAGAGTACAACCCACCAATCCCTCACATCTCTAGTTCATTTTAGCATTAAAGCGTTCGATTGACCCATTCGGTAGCCACTATCTTCCTTTTTTGCGTGGGTTCAAAATTGGTTGGGTACCAGGGCGCACGTAACTCGTAAGTCGTCAATCTCCGGGTGTGTTTTCCTCCGTGGGTTGCAATCCCGTCAAACCGAGTTCGAAAGTAAACCAAATCCACCCGCAAAAATTCGTCTTCGGTGGCAGTCAATCCAATTGCGAGGGTTGAAGACAGATCCTAAGCGGTCAAATCCTGAGCGTGTTGCAGTTTCGCCCACAACTCAGTCGTGCAACGGAAGAGAACCGTAAGTCCATCCCAGAAAGAACCTCGATGCCTATTACAGCATGTGTAAAGCACGGACCACGTGCGAGGGAGTTACTGCTGTCTTCCGTAGGACGACGGAACTGCATCCCGTTGATCGGATTTCGCGAAGTCAATCCGAACGGAAGAGAAAATACGATTTAAGAGATGATTAAAGGAGTGCGTGGAGGTGCTCTCAAAAACTAAATAAGGTCTCGAAGTAGGGTTAGCTGTTTTTGAAACAGTATCCGTTCCGCGTCCTCCGCGAAGATTATTCGGACGTATTTCCGCCAAACGAACTATGTGCAGTATGGTGTGAGCCCTGTTACGGTTATATTCTTACGGGTCTCAGGGCTCATGTCTCGAAGCGTTGGCAGGGTTACGTCCATTCGTTCCTCAGCGCGAGTAATATCCGACAGAAATGTATTAATGCGCGGAAGGCGTTTGAGCGCCCTTTAATCTCGCTCCGCGCGACTCTTGCGCCCCGATCGGGAGCGGCGGCGGCAGCAAGTTTGATTTGAATCCGGGCCCTTTTTTGCCTTTGTGAGCGGGAACAAAAAATAAATTACATTTTCAGCGAACTTGTTACTCTGAGGTTGAGCCGAGTGTTTGATAAAATCTGAATTGATTCGACTTATTAACTGCGAGAAAACGGTAGGCGTTGCGTTACGGCCGCCTTGCGCCCCCCCCCCCCCTCTCCCCGCACCGCCCGCCCGCCCGCGCGCCTGTTTGTTTCTCTCCTTTTTTCATCCGCCTTTTCAAAAGCTGCGACATCTGTTTGACTTGTTCCCGCGTCGTACCTCTTACTTCTCGATAAGGCAGCTTTTTCCGCGGCCTTTTTTCAATTCGAGGCTTTTCTCGGTAGGAGCGGTGCGACGACGACGCCTACTTCCCTGCCCTCGTTGTCTGCGCCCCTTCATGATTCGACGTTTGAATTCCGTTTCATGTTTGAATGACTGCGATTTTGAAGTGGTGTCTCCGGCATAATTTCGTCTTAATTTCATTAATTGGTGTAGAAAACGTTCCTTTCCTGCAGTCTGATTATTGAAATTGATAGACAAACCGGACGAACTGAAAGTGGAGCGATCCTATTGGTGGAAGCTTGTGGTTGCAATGGACTAAGGAGGTAAGTAATAGACTAACTAAAGGCAACCCACGAGAGACCCTACAGTTAGTCCATCATTTTCCCCCTTGGTCTATAACAAATACCTGTTTCAACCAACAGGATCGCTCCATACTCCCTATGTCTTGTTTGTCTAATGCATTGTCTATTGATTTCAATAATCAGCCAGCAGACCAGTGCAGTGGCTCGCAAATGAAATAGATACATAATTCATATCCCGATCGCAAATTTGGATACTTCAGTAGGCACTAAAATAGCATTTTAAGCCATTTCCGCCGTTTTTGAGTTTTAATTTTGAAAGTTTTATCAAAAATTCGACTTTTACTTAAAAAAATACCTAGAACTAATATTAAAATTGAGTTTCATTTAAATTGTTTGAACAGGAGCCGAGATAGCATTTAAGGCGATAACCACCATCTTGGATTTCAGAATTTTCGAAATTTGAGTTGAAATTTAAGCTTCCCGTCAAAAAATGCCACCTGCCACCAAGTTTCACAAAAATCGATCAAACAGGAGCCGCATACCGTACGATCAGCAGGACTTTATACGGTGGTAAGCGATACCTGTCAAGTTACAAACATCGGAGCGCCTTCAATCTCGGCTGATACTGTGCAATACTTCAGAGGTGGAATAGTTGCTCAGAGCGCCTGCCACAACTCGGCTCCGACTTAATGGTATCCAAGATCACGATTACCGCTGATATTATACACTTTAGCGTGTGCCCGGTAACACATTTTCTATACAACGACGGTGAGGCAAAAAACATTCAATTTGCAACGTTGCAAGTTTTTCAACGCCTATTTTATGCGGGTGTACTAATATGAACACGTTAAATCTGCCGTAAGTTTTCCGAGGTATGATTAGAAATATTTTATGAGAGTTATTTTATGTTTTATTCCAGTTTTATTGTATAAAGTGTCTATAATTATTTTTTTGTTTGCCAAATTGAAAATGCATAAGTATGAACTATGCAGATTATGCATGAAAGAATGCATTTCATATCTTTTCTTTGTGCTCAAAAACGTAACTTCCGTGCCTAAAAAACCGTGCGATTTTACCCACAAATCATCTTTCTGGTATTTCTCCGAGTGTGACAGGCTTATTCTAATTTCTACTTCATCCAGTGGCCCATGATCAATCCTAAGACGAAATTGTGCCTGGATTATTGAATTGTTTTTGAATGACCTCGATCGATAGGTAGCATTTTTAAAACATATGGAGTGAATGATCAACTATCGATATTTCCTCATTCGAAACTATGGTAAAGAATCGATTATTAAGGTGTTCATTGTAAACATCCTGTTCATCGATCCTTTTTCATAGGTGGAAACGGCAGATCAATCGATATATCGCAAAGCACGCCACGCCACTGCCAATGGCGTGGTGTGATATGCGATGTATCGATTGATCTGCCATTTAAACCTATGGAAAAAGATCGATGAACAGGGTGTTCGCAGCGAACACCTTAATAATCGATTCTTTATCATAGGTTTAAATGGCACAACAATCGATAAATCGCAAAGCACGCCACGCTACTGGCTATTGGAAACAAGGTTGTTCGATATCGAATCGAGAATCAACTCGCTGTCACGATCACTTACACGCGCGTCTGACGTGCGGATTTTTGCCGGAGGAGAGTCGTAATAACCGATTTATTCTGCTATTTTGTTGCCTAGGGTATGACAGGAGGAAGTTCAACGACGACACATGTCGAGGAAGTTTGCTAGTGACTTTTAACAATGTATTGGAAAAGGGGAAGGTTGTAAGGTACGGAGAGGTTGTAAGGTCCCGAAAACTCGCCCGGAAAACCTGTAATAAAGAGCCGGAACGCTGTAAAATGAGCAGCGACTAAGTTTAACTACTCCGTTTCAGACTTGTGCAGCCTGATCGAAAATCAAACAGGGGAAGTAAAGTTCTGCGTTTTGTTTTTCGTCTAGTTTTCTCCGTTGGGCTGCGCTCCAACGGTTCTCCAGGCGGAGTAGATCTCCTTTCTCCGGCGCAGTTTTTTCCCTTTTTGTTTCTCATCGTGAACTCTTGCTCCGTCGAAAAAATCATAATTTTGTTTTCAACCGTCCGTGGAAAAAAGGACCGTTGTGAACCGGAACAATTTTTTTCAGAAAATCGGAATTGCTTGTTCAGTTGGGTAGAAAACTATGGAATCTCAGAGTTTTTTGGACAACATCCTTAAGTATGATTATAATGAGAAATCCACTCACTTGCCCGGAAATTTTCTTTTCTTTTTCGAAAAGTTTTCGGCCTTCTAGCCATCGTGAAGTACTGATCGCGCTTCCAATGTGAGTTGCCTCTATACCTGATGATTTGCCGAAACGCGCCAACAGAAGGAGAGAAAATTTCCGAGCAAGAAATTAAATGCTACATCCAAATTTCACAAGTAAACTGATTCGTACTCGATGGTACTGATTGGAACTCTCTGTATTGAGATTTTCAGCTTTATGCTAAATTTTTAACACACTTTGGCTAAAAAACTCCAACTTAGTGATTGGTACTCTTAAAAGTTTTTAGTAAAATCAAACAATTTAGAGCTACATCATGGTACACGAAAACTGAACATAACTTACTTAACATAAAAAATCAAAACGAAGATTGTCAAACTACAAACTTCTGAATCTGCCGGAGCATTTGTGTGCTCGTAACTCAACAAAACCGTATTTGGAAAGACGTATAATTTGACGACGAAGCCACTTGGATGAAATGTTCATCAAATTAGTGTTTAATTTCTATTATCTTGGCTTTAAATTGGTCAGAGAAAGTATCATAATCTTTGATCCATTTACACCATCAAAAACGTTGGGGTCAAATTTTGTGCCGGAGTCTATAAAGCGCCCAAAAACCCCGAGTGATATAAATGCGGAGCGGGATCCACCCTCCTTACGGAGTGTCTTACACTATTACAGTGCGGAATCTAATCTTTTTGCGGAGTGCAGTACGCTTTTTTACGCTAATTCCACTGCATATCATTCGGGGTTTTTAGGCTTTATAGACTTTAGCACCGAATTTTACTCTTCGAGTTTTGACAGTACCCCTACTCAAAACAAGGCATGCAAAAAGACATTGATTAGACTAAGTGCTTGCAACGTATAAATAATTTGATAATAGTGTGATTCGTAAACGACTTCTTTAAATATAAACTCAGCATCAACGCGTTTCGGTGTGAACTGAGCTTCGTCACACCGCATCTGCGAAATGAGAGACGAAAACTCTCTTCGCAAGGTCGGCGTCATCACGTTTTAGCTGGTTGTCATGCGAACGTAGTTTAAAAGGAGACAGTGTGAATATGATTAGCATTTTGAAATATCACTCAGATGAAGTGTAGTCAACCCCTGCACGGTAATCACAGAGGGACAGTTCTCAGTCACACAACTTTTATAAGGCGGGCTTACGAATTAAGTAAGTTATGAACTACTGCAAGTTGCCAAAAACCCCCCGAGAGAAGAAACTGGGGTGGGGGAGTTTTGTCTAGAAACGAGTATATACAGCGTTGCAGGCTCTGTTGAAATACGTTGGCCCACTTTCAACACCGAAACACGTTGCTCCGATGACGTGAGAAAGGTCCGACCCCATCCGCACGTGAGCCCCGGCGGGCATTGAGTTGCACGAACGGTGGGGCTCTTCTGAACGTGCAGTTACGGGTAATTTTGTAAGAAAAGCGACGGAAAGGCGAGCAACCGTGATTCGGGGTGAGGTGTAATAAAGAAAAGGCTTTCAGCCCATGGTGCAAGGAGAGGAGAAATGTGTCATCTGAATTGAGAAACATAGACTCTCTCATAGCGTCATGAATTTATGTTACCTTACCAGCGTTGTAACTTTTCGTTACGTCTCTTAAATGCAAAATGGTGCGCTGAAAGGCGAGCAGAAAAAAAGGTGCAGCCCAGTTTTAAGGCTTTAGCTTTTATTTTGAATTAAGTAGGGATTCTAGTTTTAAAATTTTGGTTTCTCTGTGAAATTTCTCAAGAATTATGACGGTGGTGCAGTACTTTTTGGAAGGTTATCAATGAATAAGTTTGCTCAGAACTTATAATAGAAGTTGGAATTTATACGTAAAAATCTTACCATGTCAAGGGATCCGAGTGGATTTTCCGTTCTCGAGAATAAGAGATTTCCCAGAAATCACCCGTTATACTCTATTTCTCAGAAAAGTCTCCCAGGGAGACAGGCATACCCACACACATGCACACGAACACGTTAATCGTTCACACTTTGAAGAGCCACTTGGAACTTGCCAAGTACTTGACTTCCCAAATACTTGAATTTCCAGGAAAACTTCGATACTTTATCATGTCTAGAGCTCTCGCCCTTCTAATTTTTTTACATTAGACCTCAAAAGCTCCTCGGATACCTACAATTCACAGAACATTTGAAAAATGACACTTTTTGTACGCACAGACGATTGAAATGGCATGTTCTCAACGTGTAAGCACTCAGACAGAAACCGCATGCTTAGTGTGCTGGTTACACGTTCAAATTCCCATCGATTTCCGATCAAATGGTGACTGGTGCGCACCATCCACCATCAAATTTCTGCGTCCTGCAAAAATTTGATGTGGATGATGGAGCTGTGAGGATCATCCTTCATCTAATTTCAACACAACCGTACTTATTTCATGCTTATTTCAATCAACACGCTGTTTTAATTAATTTAACTCATCAATCTAGATAACTCTCGACCGCCATCTTGGTCATCAATTTGGTCGGAATTTGACGGAAATTTGAACGTTTAACCAGGCCATTAAATTCAAATATTACCCATCAGCCCAGCGGCAACAACGCGCTCGGCATGCATAAAACTCAATCTTCAATGAATACATGGCGGAGAGAGAAAGGAATGGGCCAAACGGAGAAAGAGTTAAGTGAGCAGTCGTTAAGAAATGCTGAAATTATAAGGAGCGCGTAAAAGTTGCAGCTAATCGGCGTCGAGAGTTCGCTGATGGCGCTGTGCCCTGTCACCCCATCCCCCTCCACTCCTCGCGCAGAACCGCGCAACCGGCACACAACCCGAAACGCAGATAGTCGCTTCTTGCACGGCACGAAAGTCCTCCAGTCAATGACCTGATACACTCACGAGAGGATTTGCGAGTGTGTGACTTTCCGCTAAAAAGGCTCAACCTCCTTTTCAAACGACATAGAGAATCATTCAAGCAAGAGCTCCTCTCGGATTCCAGTTACGCTCTTTTACCGGCAGAGTGCATCGTCGTCTCGGGGCTTCGCGGGATGGCTTCCTCGTTGCCCGCATTCTTCCGCTCTTGATGAGTCCTGAAACGTCGCACAGGGAAATGAAGATTTACGCTCCGACTGATGAAGCCGAAAATTTCAGCGCGCTTCGAGTTCGAGAAGAGAAGGCGCCGTGTATTATGCCGCAATATCTTCTGTATGAATTAGTACCCCCCCCCCCCTTCCCTTTCCCCCTCGTCTTCAGCATTGCAATCTTCAAGTGGTACGGTGCGGTATGTCTGAAGGAAAATGACATATTTCTGTGGCCACCGAGCCATCAGTCGTGAATGGGTCACCTCTATTTCTCAAGATATTGTGGCGTGGATTGGCTAGAAAAATTGCATTCTTCAAATTTTTAATATGAGGATCGACAGTGAGGCTCTTGCATGGAGTGGAAGTTTTAAATTTAGCAGTTCGAAGGCCAAAGTGCGAAATCACGTATCCCCGTTTGCAATGTTGCAGATTTCTCGTAATACTCTATTTTTTCTTTCAAGAACTAGTCAACGTAATTTCTTAAACTCCCTTGACGTTTCTCTCTCTGATCTCTGTTAATGTCCCTCTCTTGGTAGAATATTCCGGTATAAATTTCAAGCTATAAAGTTGGCTTGTTTCTCTCAGAAAAAATCAAATTAGAGAGACAATTTTGAAACACTACAATGGAGGTATGTCGTTACGAACGTTGGCAATCGAATTTATTCCTATTTCAAATTTTTAGAGGTACTCAGTGATGTCGTCCACCCGCGTGAACCATAGCTCCTTTTGACTTTATTCATTTACACAAAACAGGTCTTGTTTGAATTAATACGTCAATTTTTAATAATGGGAGCGTTACACTGGTCTTAGAATCGTGTTTTGATGCTTGATTCTTGTCGATCAGCTGAAAATATTAAGATCCGTCTAAACGGCAACTTTCTACGTTCAATATTACCCGAGATATCGCGCTTTAAAAAAATCGGTTTATGACGTCGTCCATTACGGGAGTGACACCCTTGGTTTCTTCCATCTTGCTTGCATCCGAGTTACACGTTGAGTAACCAGTGCAAATGTGCGTAACACACATTGAACTCGAAGTCTTGCAGGCGCTAATATGCGTTCCACGCAAACCTACCGACTGCACTGCTTTTGGCGCAATGCGAGAAGTATTCATGCAGTCTTGTAGGCGCTAATATGCGGTTCAAGCTGACCGCACTGTTTGGTGCAGTATTCCCACCGTCTTGCAGGCGCTAATATCATTTATCCGAGTTTCATTTTGAGTAACGAGCAAATGTGCGTCACTGAACAAGATGGAAGAGACCAAGAGTGTTACTACCGCGGTGGATGACGTCATAAACCGAAGTTTTCAAAGCGCGATATCTCGGTTAATATTGGATATTGAGAATTGCTGTTTGGACAGATCTTGTTATTTTTAGCTAATATACAAGAATCAAGCATCTAAAGAGGATTCTATGACCAGCGCAACTGACCCATCCTGTCGTGCTAAGGAAGAACGCCGTATTTACATTCGAGAGTTGCCAAATTTCCTTCAATAAAATTTTTATTCCGTAGGAAAGTTATGAATATTTTTCCTTGAAATTCCGGTGATATTGCAAGCAAAATTATCTGAACAATTGGAAGGGAAAAATCCTTGAGTTTACCAGGAAATTCGTGGTTTTTTCAAAGGAAATTCGGCAAAATCTGAAGGTTCATACGGCCTTTTTCCTTGGCACGGCAGCATACGCAAGTAGCCGATTGACACAATTTTTATCTCTAATCAATGGAGATGTTGCATGTATGAGGAATTTGCGATTTGACTGTTGATTCTTATGTAAAAGTTCGCGAGAAACACGATGGTGCCACTGGTTTTCTCTGAAATCAACTCCCAAGCTAAAAAAAAAGCTCTCAAGTTGAGGCCAAAATGGAGGGGATATCCCACGCTATCCTGAGAGTCCACCTCTACATCAATACAAACTCTCAATGAAAAGATAGGGAGCAAATACATTGACAGGGCTGCCTCTTTATTTGGGGACTCCACAACTGAAAACACGGCAATCCTGCTAATGTATTTGCTTTTTTTTTTAGCTTGAGAGTTGATTTCAGAGAAAACCAGTGGCACCAACTCGCGAACTTATGCATAAGAATCAACAGTCAAATCGCAAATTCCTCACACATGCAACATCTCCATTGAAAGGGAAATATTTATGAGTTTACCAGGAAATTCGTGGTTTTACCAAAGGAAATTCAGCAACATCTGAAGGTCCACACGGCGTTTTTCCTTGGCACGGCAGCATTCGCAAGTGGCCGATCGACACAATTTTTATCTCATCAATTTCATCAGACGGCAAATCAGCCACGATAAGTACATTTTATCAGGGGGCATCGCTTCGCGGCACCGGCACCGGCTCTCGCGTAACCGTTTCATCGGAATATTTCGCCGTGGCATAAAATCTAGATTGCCGGCGAGGAATAGGAAAGAATTTCATTTGGAAATTCGCGAGGCGAGGAGGCGGCCGCGGCGTGAGCGTGCATTCATCGTCAAAGCAAGCGCAGCGCGCCCGCAGGCACCGCTTCCGGATGAACTTATCGCTCTCGCGGCACGTTTGCCTTTGCCTTTGCCGTTCCCGTCGCCGCCGTTCGAGTTCCTTTTTTTCGGCTCAGCCGCGATAAATCCATGATTTAGCTAATGAGGGAGTATTGTGGAATCCCCCCTCCCCCCCCTTTGCTCGAGGGGCGGGAGGAGGACACGATAAGGGATGCTTGCCGAGCCTCCAGAAATAACCCCCACTTCGTTCCGAAGCGCTGTCGTGCTGAGGTAAAACGCCATATCGGCCTTACGGCCAAAGTATCACAAGTGCCATGCGACGTTTCAAAATGTTTGCAGCCATTTTTTTTTTTTTTTTTTTTTTTTTTTTTTTTTTTTTTTTTTTACGGAGAAATTGTTCAACCGGGACGTCAAATTTCCATGGAATTGACGAGTGGATCCGCAGGAACAGATTTTACTCCGCCTTGAATCCCTGAAAATTTGAAAAGCATGGAGCATATGCCAAAAACTTTTTGGTGTCTGCGGACAATAAATATGGTCTATAAATGGCTGTAGTGTAGGTCCTAATGGAATATTAACCATAATATAAACTAGCAGGAAAAAAAGAATCATTGCAGTTATAAAGCTGATCGCTTACAGGTTCACTTTGCTTTTCTAGGCAAATTCTCAATGTTACTTTACCAACGAGGAGAAAGATGTGGACCGCGTTAATAAGAAAGGAACCAAGCCATATCAGCTATTGCCAAATTTAATTGGACAATTTAATTTTTAACATTAAAACGGTTGTGCGGATTTTCGTGGAAATTTCAGTGAATTTCCTCCATAATACGAACCAAATTCCTTAACATTTTCAGTGGAATGCCCACAAACGTTCTCTAGTAAAAAATAAATTGCCCAGTTGAATTTGGGAATAGCTGACGTGGCTTGGTTCCTTTCTGTTAAACGCGGTCCATGCAGTCCTACAAGGAAGATTGCTTATACGTTCTATGGTTCACGATGCACAGAACACCACTCGTAACTGTTGAAGCGACTTTTGGACGGTTGTAAAAAATCTTACACGTAAGCACACGCTGTAAGTAAACGCCGATACCTGAAAGTTTCCCGTGTCGTAACAAGAACCCTCTCGGAATATCACCGACGTGGTGTGCTTTGCGATGTATCGGTTGATCTTCCGTGCAAACCTAAAGAAAAGGATCATCATAGCTTCGAATAGGGGAATATCGATACTTGATAATTCGCACATTGCCGCTGCGGAATACACAGTTTTAAATGCGTTTTGCAATATTTTCACTTTTACGAGAATACAACCATGTTTGGCGAATCCTGATTTTTCTCTCTAACAGTGTGTTCGCGACGAACATCTTAATATTCGATTCTTTACCAAAGCTTCAAGTTGAGAAATATCGATAATTCGATAAACATCGAAAATTCGATAAATATCGATAAACGCTTCGCCACTGCGGAATACACGGTTTTAAAGGCGTTTTGAAAGAATATTTTCTCTTTTACGAGACTATTAGCATGTCTGGCGAATTCTTTTCCTCGGGCGCGAAGTCGGTCCATCGCGATGGTCCCATCGATTGGCGGAAGTGGCGAAGTACGGGCGGAACGGTTAGCGGGGCTGTTACGATTGCACGAGTGGAATTTGCATAAAGGTCCCTCGCCCTCGCCGGGTGGCTTATTCCATTAAATTTATTTGTCACCCGGCGATTTGCTCGCGGGGGAAGCAGTGGCGTGGCGTGCTTTGCGATATATCGATTGATATGCCATTTAAACCTATGGAAAAAATCGATAAACAGGGTGTTCGCAGCGAACACCTTAATAATCGATTCTTTACCATAGCTTTAAATGGCATAACAATCGATGTATCGCAATTCACGCCACGCCACTGGGGGGAAGGAGCTGGCTCAGCGCTAAAATGATTCTGCCGAGCGGGAATAACACTTCTGAATTAGTCGGTGCCGCACCCGCGACAAGACGCAGCGCCGGGCGTCGGGACGCTGGGGACGCCGGGGCGGGCGCCCTTAAGCTCCGCCGAGTGGAAAGGTTGAAAATCTGTAGCTCTTAAAGTCAGCGCCAGCTCCTCACTTTAAAAACCGATGAAAGAACGAGACGCTCTATTTTTTGTCGCCCCCCGTCGACCTCCCCGTCGCGTTGGCGTTGGGTCATCCCTCCACCTGTTTCTGCATTTATTAGGCGACGCTTCCCTTCGAGCGTTATTTAATCGCTCCGTTTCATTAAACGTTGTCGGCTCTCCCCGACGTGGGTTTTTTCCTTTCCACGCTGTGCGAACTATTCTGCGCGTTGAAACGGTGTCGGAGGTATGAATTGCGAAGAAACTTTTTTCAGCAGGGACTTTGGCTTACAATGGACCACTAGACAAGTTACCAATTCCAGCATTCTGATACATGAGTTTTGATAAAAATTTCACGTAAAACAAGATGCGTAGAACGAAAATTTCCGAAATCAACTCCTTACGAAGATATTTAATGATACTTGATGCGTGAATTCAAACCACCCGCTCATGAAAACTCAATGCTCTACGTGACTCACATCGCGCGCTAAACGTTATCATGACAGTCTCTGCGATATAAAAATTTGGCAACCTCAATCTTGACGCTTTGGCTCAGCTATAGCAAGTTGTTTATAGATTGAACAACACATGGTGGGAAATGAACATTTCTCGATTGAGAAGCTCGCTGAAACCGTTATAGTGCACGATTTAACTCACGTAGAGCTTTGAGTTTCTTATGAGCGGACAGTTCAAATCCCTCGTATCCGATGTGAAATAAAAACGTTAATATCTTTGCCAGGAGTTGATTTCGGTTATTTCCGTTGCGCGAATCGTGTTCTACGTGAAATTCTGGTTCAGAAACATGTATCAGAATGCTTAAATTCGTACCTTGTCTAGTGGTTCATTCGCGCTTTTCGTGGATGTTAAAATTACAAACTCATTCTGGCGTCTTATGCTTGCTATTTACATTGTAAAAATGATGAGAATTTGACCTATATACGATATGAAGAAATATGTTGACGGTGAAACTCTCAAACCAAGTATCTCGTTTGAGATGTATAAAAATCCCTGCTCTTGTTTTATTTTTTCACAAAAGAATAAATCATAATTATTCTTTGCACAGAAAAAAAAATTCATGAATGTTCTTAAGAATTGACATCCGGTAGTTTTCCTAAGAAAAAAAAAAAAAAAAAAAAAAAAAAAAAAAAAAAAAAAAAACAGGAGGTCTACAACATCGCAAACCGAAGCTACGTGGTTTGGGAGTTTCACCGTTGATGTATAAATGAATTAAATAACGAAGAACTATGTAATTCTATGTATTCAGGATTCGCGTGCCTCATAATTCCTTTTCATTTGTTTAATATGTGGAAAGTCCACTTTAGCACAAGTATATGTCCAATTAGCTATTAGACATATGGTCAAAATTAGAAGACAACATCACATTTTTATCACTTCAAAATCTTGTATGGAAAACAATTCACATAACGGGAAGTTTTGAAATCAAATTTAGCAAATGGGTGGTTTTTATACGAGGATTAAAAATAAACTAGTGGTACGGAATATAACAAAATAATATGAACTATGCAAAACGATAATCCGGGTATCGGAACTTGGCTGTTTTGAAAAGGCCTTCAAATGCGGCGTGATACCTCACGCATTCCGGAGAGTTCAAATAGTTGTATCATTGCGCCGTAAGAATGTGACGGAAGATTACAATTGAAATAGCCTTCATGCACGCTGTTCCTTCGATTTTCGTTCACATTTTTTGCAGTCATCAATGCATAGCTTAAGTGCGCTTCAGCTAGAATTGTATTTAGCAAATGGGTGGTTTTTATACGAGGATTAAGAATAATTAAGTGGTTAGAAATGAAAACAAAATAATATGAACTATGCAAAACGATAATCCGGGTATCGGAGCTTGGCTGTTTTTGAAAACGCCTTCAAATGCGGCGTGATACCTTACGCATTCCGGAGAGTTCAAGTAGTCGTATCATTGCGCCGTAAGAATGTGACGGAAGACTACAATTGAAATAGCCTTCATGCACGCTGGGCTTGTCGATTTCCTTCGACATTTTTGCAGTCGTGAATGCATAGCTTAATTGCGCTCCAGCTAGAATAATTCTGAACGAGTTATTACCGAGTCTTTTAAACACAGATCAAATAGAAGTTCGATTACACAAATGACGTCATTCGAATTTTTGCATTTAACGAATGTTAACATATAACTTATATCTCGTTCAGGAGTTGATATTCAGACTTTCCTCTACGTGATTCGTTTTTTGCCAAATTTTGAAGAGAAAACTTGTAGTGACGTACTTCAATTCCCACCTTGTCTAGAGGCCCATTGCGAATTAAAATAACCACCACTTTCAAAAGTTTTGAGGCAAAGTTTAAACTTCCCTCCAGGAACATTTGAGGCCCGAATTTTCATTTTCGCCTATTTTTAGTGATAACCTTCTCTGCAGTCTTCATTGTTTGAAACTGACGCACAACGAGAAAATGAAAATATGTTTTGACGGCTGAGAAGAGAGCTTGGGAGTTTATGCATTATGAAAGCTCTTCATTTTCAATTTTTAGCCATCACGAATTCAACAGCAGGACAGCTCCCTAAGTTGCTACGTTGCTGATGTTAAAAAGATGACTTATCATGCACTTTTTTTAATTCGCAATTAAATATTTAAAACCTTCCCCATTCTCGTTACGATATTTTGGCGTATTTATGGTAAATTTGCAACGTACATATGACTTTAATTAAAAGGAACTATGAGTCTATAAGGCATGTGAGTCCTAGTGCATCGCTCCAAATTGATTCCACTATAAAATTTTCCTTCAAGTATACATACATTCATTTTACCCGTATGTATACGTAAACTTTTTCATCAATCGAATTTTCCGGACAAATCTGTGTCTTACATCCATTTGCATGGACAATGACTGGCGTTACGAACTCGCAGTAAGGATTCCATCAAAATATAGGTACATCAAGTGACAACAAACCATTTGCTGATCAGTTTTTACAGTGACAAGAGAAATATATACCCACAGCGGTCTTTTGTAAACGGACAAAGAAGTCACGAAAATTTATCCTCTAATTCAATTTATTCTCCATTTATTCAAGCAAGTAGGGGCGGGGGGCGCGCTTCTGGGTTTCATTTTCATTTCGATCTCAGTTTGCCAACTTTTTGGCGAATTGGACGGTGTCTCTAACTGGCGGCCCTTTTTCAATCGAGTTAAAGGTGAGCAAAAGGCCTCGCACATGATTTGGCTCGGATCCAGCTTAAAAAATTAGGTCTTTGCCAGCCGCAGTTTTCGAATCACACAAGAGAGTTACCCAGATGTAAACGGAATGAAACCATAAATGCCTCGATTTAAAATCTTTTTAGTAAAATACTGGTTCTGCCACGGAGAAATAATTCAAAATTTATTCGGGGTAGTAAAAATAGATTAGGTACCTAGTTTTAAGGTAGGGCAAAAAAGGCATCCTTCGCCGGTATTTTTGTTTGAAGGTATCGCCACTTTTGTCTAAAAGCGACTCCTAAAAAATAAATTCCCAAAATCATCTTATAAATTCTGGCGGAGCGTTCCTGATCTACATGAGTAGCAATCCTCAAATTGGACCAGTGGCGTGACGTGTTTTGCAATTTATCGATTGATCTGTCATTCAAACCTATGGAATAGGATCGATAAACAGGGTGTTCGACACGGACACCGTAATAACAAGCGATTCTTTATCATAGCCTCAAATGGGAAAATATCGATAATCGATCATTCACGCCTCACCTCTGAATTGGACGTACTTGCGCTGAAAGAAAAAAAAATTGAAAGAAAGAAAAATCGAGTGTCAACACAGCCGAATATCAAGAGAGGCGTATTCGGGCCGGGTTTTTTAAATTTTCTCCCGAATCTGGGGAGCGATAACGCAGAGCATCAAAGAGCGGAGTATCTCGAGTTCCGCATTGCGCTCTCGCGCCTTCAATTTTGCAGACGCAACACGGACATCCATCGAGTACGAATAGTTGTATCTCTGCGCCGTCATCAACGCGCCTCATTTCCGTTGCTCTACGAGTATTTCCATGTTAAGTTTATTTTCGTTCGTCTTATTTGCCGTAATGTTTCAAGAACAACGTGAGCAACAAAGCTGGAGTAGGAGAGCAACTCACAAAGAGTTTATACATGAGGTTCTGTCGGTTTGTTTTGGTTGAAACAAGAGTTCGATTTTGTATAGAATGACGCACTCACTAAATCAGTCTATGGAGCCCTGAATAGTGGTATCTCTACGCTGCGCAATGAGATGTTTCTTATTTTTAAAATTTGAGAAAAATTGAGGTAAGTTGCAAAACAATTAAGGCGAAAAACCGCTGAAATCGAAATTTTCCTCGGTCCCTTGATAGAAGGTCTGAGCGAGATTTCACTGTGCGTTTTCCTTAGTCCAGTGGTCCATTCCGCCTTTTTCGCTTGTCTCGATTCACCCATGGATTGTCTCAAGGAAAGTGAAAAGGATATTCGGAGAAGAGGTCACGCGTAATGATTCCGTGTCCTTAAATCAAATAGTGGCTTCCGGCTCGACAGCCCTGCGGCGCGAATAAATTGCGCAATGAGATGTTTCTTATTTTTAAAATTTGAGAAAAATTGAGGTAAGTTGCAAAACAATTAAGGCGAAAAACCGCTGAAATCGAAATTTTCCTCGGTCCATTCCGCCTTTTTCGCTTGTCTCGATTCACCCATGGATTGTCTCAAGGAAAGTGAAAAGGATATTCGGAGAAGAGGTCACGCGTAATGATTCCGTGTCCTTAAATCAAATAGTGGCTTCCGGCTCGACAGCCCTGCGGCGCGAATAAATTCGCGGACTTCCGGTTCCGGCCGCGGTTCTTGCTGCTCGCCGCACAGTGTATCGAGTCAACAGGAGAGGTCGGACAAAATTTGGAAACTTTAAACGCTCATAATTCTGTTTATGCCAAACTTTGAGGTCCTGAAAGTGGCTCCATTGGTTTTCTCGTGAAATTTTCTTTTAGTACCCCTTGGGCTTTAAAATGAGACGGAATAAACATCATAATTCGCAGTTTTTGTCAACAATTTCATGTCCGACCTCTCTAATTGACTCGATCCACTGTGCGCCGTCGGAAATTGCCCTGCCCGCTCATCCGACTTTTCTGTCCTCGCCATTAGTTTTTATTCCGCGGGTAATTCCTAGGGCGTGACCCTGAACCCTCCGATAAAATTCAATATTCGCGGATTTCTCATAATTAATATTGACTCTCGCACGACGAGGCCCTCAAGGAAATCGTCCAAGTAATTTCGATTAATTTAAGTGCTATAGAATGCTTGGACTGTTTTTCTCAATAAGGAAATGCTTTGCTCTGGCAAGGCGTCAATGATCGATTATCGATAATCCCGTTTGAAGCTATGGTGAAAAGTCGATTATTAAGGTGTTTGTCGCAAACGCTCCGTACATCGATCCTTTTCCATAGGTTTAAATGGTAGATTAATCGATATAATTATAGAATGACACGCCACTACTGGCTTATCCATGGAGGCACCTATCTGCATGAGCATGATAATGATGCATATGTCGTTTCTAAAATGAGCGAGAAAAGCTAGTTCCTTATTTTGTGGTGCGGTGCAATTCCATCATGCGTGGCGGAAACGTCTTGTCAATCGCGTGTTGCACATTGCTTTCTCCGGTCGGATTATGTTTTCCTTTTGGAATTTTTTGGACAATTTTTTACAATAAGTTCTCATCAGATTTGATGTCCAAAAACAGCTATTCTCGGATTTTAAGGAATTCTTAAGTTCTGCACTTTTAAGATTTAAGTTGCAGGATCGTCAATGATGAAAAACTTGTATTTACACGTGAACACAACTTCTGTGTAGGCTATTCTGCTACTGTAATTTCGACGTTTCCGTTGCTGTTATCGGACTTTCATCATTTGGTTTCGCCGATGCTTGTACCGGTAACGGAATATTGCATCCTGTTCTTAAAGTGGAGCTGTTAAAAATTCGAGAATCACATTTTGAATGTAAAAATAATTGAGGTACAAGACATATTCTCGTAGTAGTTACGTTTCATTTACTTATTTGGTTGAAGTTTGTTAAAAAAAAAAAAAAAAAAAAAAAAAAAAAAAATTGAACTTTTTCGTAACATTGAGTCTTCCATAAAGGAATAAAACTTCAAACCTCCTTTTTCCGGTTCAAACTTGACCTGACTTGGCGCTAGCCTGCTAAACTCGTTCATAATTTTTGCTGAGTACCTATGTAATTTATTTCCAGGGCACCACAAAATGGGTATCTTTAGTCCTGGTATTCCCGTCAAAGAGCGTAAAGTTCCTCCCTCCCTCGCCCCTCCCGCACCACTTGTCCCCCCTTTATTCAAATGGATTATTACTTATGAACGCAGACAGACCTCACGCTGTGCGTAAAGCGGCATCAATTCTTAAACAGTCGTGGCCAGAATGAAAAAACCGTCTTTATTTGAACAAAATGAGATAAGGAGGGGGGGCCCGCGCTGGCACGGGGCGATTCAAAGGAACGCCGCTCCGAAAGTTTGAACACACCTTTTGTAGTCTGTCTGAAGAGGGGAGGGAAAAAAATCTACCCGAAATGTTGGCGCCGTCCCCGAAGCTCCCCTCGTGAAATATTCAGGACATTCGAGATGACTCCGAGCGCATGATCAGGTAAAAAGGTTCCCGAATAATCCTAAAAATTCAAATTAAATGGCATCCGACACTCCTTGCGCGGCATTTCAGGCTGATGAAAAACAAGGGCCCAACCCCCGGCGCCCCACGTGAAAGGAATCATTTATCGTTTCAATAATGTGTGTTATGCCGGGGAGTACACGCGAGGAAAATGATGCTCGTTACTGTATGACGTAGAGCCCCCATCCCGGGCGATTCTTACGGTGACGATGTTTATCTTCTGCTTCCTTGTCCTTCATTAACATGACGTTGAGAGTGGGATGGAAAGGGATTCAGCGCTATCAAGATCCCTGCGAGTTCCTCGGGGATGGCAGCTCTGTTAGCGAGCGCGGTGCATCTTACTGCACTACTTAGTCTGTTCCATAAAGTTTCAGGAGTTCATCATGCAAGACCTCGGATTATTCTTCCCTAGGGATACAGTATTTTTAGTCGCTCTTAAGACAGCTATTTTTTTCGGGATGACCTCCTTTTGGTTAAATCCAGATTTAGGGAGGCTCAATGCAGTGGCGAGGTGTAATGATCGATTATCGATATTTCCACATTTGAAGCTGTGGTAAAAAATTAAAGTGTTCGTTGCGGACACAATTAATTTATCGCAAAGAACGCCACGCCACGGGCTCAATGAGATCCTCAATCTAGAATTATTGAGTAAAGTTCAATAAAAAAGCTTTTAGTATCACTGAAAAAATTAAATGCTGAGATAGCATCTTGGAAGTTAAAAATATGTTCGGTGACCTTTGGATACTTACCTCGTTTGCCCTCGCAGTTTTTACATCCATGGAATACAAACATAACTACGGGGGTAGTCGAGACAGCATTTGATATTCATCAGACACACTTTTAACATCCGAGAGCTACATATTAGTGCGATCAGTTCAGTACGATCCTAGTGATGGATTACGAGAATTTTCTAATGTAAAATACAATAGAAAAACTTTAGGATTTTGCAAAATTTCAAGGCAAGCTAGGATGAATCTTTGCAAAATTACCAACACTTCTTTCTGTAGTAGTTCGTATATTTCGCAGTCATTTAAAATTATAGTAATGCTTTTATGTCTTTGGTGTTTCTCATCATGCATAGATCGTTCAAATTGTCCGTTTTACATTGTTACACTGAAAGGGTCTGAAGGGCTAATTGTAGCTGATGAGCTTTTTGTCAACGTTTGGGTGTAGATCACCAACTTTAAGTAACTACACAGATTGAGATTTCTGAACACAGTTTGAAAATCATTGTTTGATTGAAAAAGAACAGTTGACACGCTATTCAGACGTGTACCATCAAGAAAATTGTAAAAAAAATCCTTGATCGACCAGAGATAAAAATAATTTTTTATCGTATAGAAAAGAGTAACAATTTTCTTCGTCCCAACAAAAGTATTTTAGGTAAATATTTTTCAATGTAGGAGAGCATTTCGGTGGATGCACAGCTCGGACCACGTCCGGCATAAAATGAATAATTGTTGTCACAACGTGACTAATAAAATAAAAATATTGCAGCAAGTATGATATGTGAGGCAGCAACGCGAAAGCTCGATTCAAAGAGCTCGCTGCAGATAATTATTTCGCAGCGGTGTTTTTTCGTCCTCATAATGAAGTCAAACACATTACGCGCTCACAATTCAGCTTGTCGACTAAAGCGCACGACTACTGGGAATTGTATTATTACACAGAGTCTATAATGTATCCGCTAAATAGTGAGCATGGGTTTGATAACATTATTTTTTAACTTTCTTTCTCATTCTCACCGCTTTGTTATTCTGGCTCTTGCGTTTGTACAATACCTATACTGAATATCAAATATTTTACAAGCCTCTAAAGGATCAATGTTGTGAAAGATGGATCTTCTGTTTCTTTTTCTTTTGTCTTTTTTGTTTTGTTTCAACTTGTGTGTTTACTCCAAAAACTAAATGCTGAAATCTGTGTAAATGCGTTTTCTTACTTTCGACATTCATAATACGGATGGAAAAAAGGAATAAACAAACAAGCTTCTCCCACTAATTAAAGTTTATCTGACTTAAAAGACCAGCTTTGCCACGTTTCAAGCACTAAATTTGGTTAGTGGCAAGAACTGTGAAAGTATTAATAATCATCCATGGAAGTACAGAGACCAATTTTAAAATTAACTAAGCGCTGATCGAAATTATTATTTGAAAAAGAAATGGATTAAAGTGCCAAGTAAGTATTATTTCACTAGGCAACTAAATTACCTTCACGACAATGCATAGAGTATTGCATGCATAGGTATAATGAAAGGGCTTAGAGTCGCAGACAAGGTGTCAAGACAACAAAATCACCGCCATTTATGACCATCTACGAGAAAAATTTGATAGGGGTTTTCCTCAAAATTAAGGGTTTGAGCTATAAATTTTCAAACGGTCATAACTTCGAGATGGGTTGTCAGTTTTTGGGTTTTTGTGAGAAAAAGTTGGAAGAACATTCCTTCAGTTAGTGGTTTTTACAAATACCAATTTGGAAGGATTTTACTGGTGTTACAGTCTCTGAACTGCGGAAGGCCACTATTCATTTTCTTCATATTACTTTAATTGAGTTATTTCTGAAGACGATTCAATATCCCCATCAATTTCAAAATCACTCAAAGAATGTTTATACCGTCACTTCCAAGTAACAATCAAAATAATTACATAGCGGATGGAACTGCGGAATAGGCTTCATTTCATCGAGCAAATAATTAATGCTGCAACGTACAAAGTACCATCCAGGAACGAGAGCTGAGGGTAGTAAGATTGCTATATCATGTCCATTTGGTTGCTTGAGATAATTAAAAACGAGTGAGAGACTGTCGGGGAATAGTCGCTTGTACCACTTCTGCCCCGAGTCTCTAATTTGATGCCTCACTCCCGGAGAGTGGTGCTAAGGAGAGAGCCTCGGACGAAGACTTTAGTTATAAGTCCGTTAAGTTAATTTAGACGAATCATGAGGCAGAAACACGCTACTGCGAACGCCAATGCCAATCAATAAATTCCAATATTGAAAATTGGTTCGAGTTCAGCTCGGTATTTTGGAATGAAGAGACGTGCGGCAAGAACACCCCCCCCCCCCTCGGCCACCGCTCCGCCACGCCCCGCCCAGCTCCGCAGCAAAAGCAATCACACAATAGGCTGTTCTGTATGAAATATAGTCGCAAGTCTCCCCGCTTTTTTATGGCACCTAATATCCGTCAGTGGAAAAAATGAGAGGGGCTCAATCTCCTTCCCTGCAGGGATTGTTTCTTGGTAATTCTCACTCCTTCACCGCGCAATACCACGATAGCGTCGCACAAAACTTTCATTCCGCAATTTTGAGCCGTTTTTCTCATTAATACTCGAGAATTTTCAATATTCCCACAAATCATTTTTGACGAAGAGAGTTGAATTGATTATTAACACTCAAAAAACGTGCTAAAGGCATCCTCTTCCCTCTCAAAAATGTCAGTGCCTAACCTAGCCCACCAAAAGTTATTTCCTAGAATACCATAACTTTCAATTTCTTCTCCAAAATTTTTTTGATCATAGTCCTGTCTCCAAGACGAAATTTGTGACCGCAGACTGCTTTCGTCATGTGTTAGGGTACCCTTCTTGATTGGTCCTCAACAAGGCATAAACCCTGAAGAGTAATCTGCGACCTGAAGAGGTCTCACCTCGCAATAAAGAAATACGTGTCATATTCTATGAGGATGGCAGCCGAACTAACTTGTAGGATGTAATCAGTCGATAGATCTTAGTTATTGGCTAATTACATTCACAACTGAACAAAAATAGAGGATAAGCGAACAAAATTATGCCCCAAAATGTGACATCAAAATGTTAAAAAAATGTCGGAAATTTCAAGCCGCAACACTGAAAACAATGTTTTAAGATCTCGTATTGTGTTTTATTTTTCGTACAAAGAAACCGACGAAAACATTTTTCTGAAATTTTCTATGAATATTTTTGAATGAGTAAAAAAATTGCAAAGAAACTTAAAAAAAAAACAAGTTTGTGAGTTATTCTAATAAAAATAAAAATAAAAAATAGAAAATGATCGAAGATTTTTAACCCCACGATTGGATATCCGCATATTCCAACTTCAGCCATCGATGAGTGATTTATTTCAGGGTATTTTAAGTTGTTGTGGTCCAGCTCATTAATCATCGATGCTAACCTTCGAGTCTAAAAGATTATATGGTACGAAATTAATATGACTTGTTATCTCTCAATAACAACTCCTTATAACATGTTTTCTTTTCGCGGTTTATATTATAAAATTACGTATTCTCAAAAAAATTAAGCCAGCTCTCCCCAGCCCTGCACTAATACCAGGATCGAGATCGTGTAACTCGCAAATTTCGAACATTGGGGAGGTTACCTTCGACAAAAACGGCTTTTAAAAGATTTACATAATTCAGGAAGACGTGTCAAGATTGCGCGCCCCGTGTGATATTGAAACTTCAGCTGTTTACGTGCGTTGAATGAGGACGACCGCAAGAGAATGCCGGAGGCACATAAATCAAGCGAGACTCCACGTGAAAAACTCGACCCCCTCCGAGGGCTCCATGTAAAACTAAACTGTCTCAGCACGAAACGACTGTCGCAATGGTGTCGTATCAACGATGAAGATTTTAAATGAATTAAGTTCGAGAAAATCACCCAGTTTCAATCGAAGATTTTCGGTTCAACCATGAATTTCTGTGAAAAAGTTGGACACCCAATAGAGCCGCTTCAAACCCTAAAAAGTGTTGAGAAAGTTACTACTGTGCATTTATTACTTTCTTTGGTCATTAATAGGGTAGATTCTATCAAAATCAGCCTGACTGGGTTTCAGGTTGCCTAATTTTTTCTCATGTCCTAAAATTAACTGTAAACTGAACAATATATTGACTTGAAAGTTCTCATGGATGTTTCCTTTGGAGAATATAATCACAAAAATGTCCATTTAAAATTTTTTCAAGTTTTCCGTGAACAAATAAAATATGGTCGGAAATGTGGCAACATCAGATTTAATTAGGCTGATCTCTGTTGAACCCATTCATTTTAAGATTATGGCTAACTGGTGTAGCTAGGGGCTCCCAAGTTTCCTCTAGCGTCTATTCTACTTTTCTAGTCCCATATCTAACGCAATTGATCCTATTAAGTATCTATCTAACTCTCCCTTTCTATTCTATCCACATATTATGTCCATACGTGGCTGTAGGTTCCCAAGTCAAAAGAAAGGAATAGAAACCAAAAAAATCTCACTTAAAAAAAAAACATAAAAATGAGATTATGGCTCAGCTCCAAAGTTTTATTGCATGAAAAGCCCAAACCACGTTTGCAAATTCATGGAAAGATGCCCATGACTAAGGGCCAAATATTACCGTCTTGAAACTTTGTGCTTTGTTAAGACTAACTGTCTGACAGATTAGGAATGCTTTTTTATTGTAGCCTTTGTCATACCTTACGGTCATTCTCATTATGTCATATATTTGTGATAGAATGTACGTTCTTTCAGTTCGTATTTTCAACGGTCGCGTGAATGAAGCCTAACATCTAATTGGTCAAAGGAGAGGATAGATCTAGTTCCAACGTCAAAATTTTCTCGGAAAAAGGAAGAAAGAAATGAAAGTTCAGTTGGAGGTATTGTGCGAGGTGATAGCGATGAAACTCCCCTCAGGAGGACCTGTTACGCTTGCCACTTGTGAGGGATACATAGATATTATGTGCCGTGCCTCTCTTGATATCTCAACGTGTCACATCAATCATATGGTTGATATTTCTTCCACCCTTAATGTCCTTTTCACTGCACATACGCCTTGCAACATTGTTAAGTTGTGCCAGTTACCTTCTCCTCCCTCACAACGAGGCTTTACTTTAGAGGTAGGATTATGTTTTCCAAAAACAAGTTTATTGCTTAATTCTAATTTTTCCTTTCGCAGCCGCTTTTTTCGGCGGATTTTCGATAAAATTTTCAGCTCGGATACTGTTCGGCTCATCTCTTTAAAGCAACACGTGCTTTTAATGTACGCTCTCTTTGGTAACGCTTCAGAGCTGTTGCGCAGTTTTCTGGACCCTTTGAATGCGACTATCCTTGAAAAACGCCTTTCCTTACATGCAACACGCACATCTCTGAGACAGGAATAGCAATATTCAAGCGTATGTTCGTACTGATATGTGCAGTAAGAAAAATTAAGCAACATTTTGGGTGAAAATAAGAAGTAGAACACAAGGTAATTTAAAGGTGCGATATACATTTTTTTAGTTGCTTTTCTTTGGATTACATTGAACAGATCTTTGGGTTGAAAATTTGCAACCTCATTTAAAATCAGGCACGTGCCGCTAGGATCGAACCTAGATCGCGTTAGAGAGGAGCAAGAGTACATTAGTTGGACAGCTTTCAGCAGAAAGGAATCAAGCCACATCAGATATGACCAAATTTAACTGAACAATTTAATTTTTTTAAGAGAACGTTCGTGCGGATTTCTTTGAAAATTTTAGGAAATTTGCTGTTTGCTATGCAGAAAATTCGCTGAAATTCGCACAAAAACCCGCACCATCGTTTTCATGTAAAAATTACTGTCCCATTGAATTTGGCAATAGCTGATATGGCTAACGCGGTCCAGTTCAGCAGGACACGTTTCCTCATCCCCCGATATCTCAGAGTGACCCACGGCCACGGTCGATTCAACCTGAAAGTTGACAGTGCCAACCGAAAAAGAAACAACTCAATGTAACCACACTTGTACCGCGTTTAGCAGAAAGGAACCAAGCCACACCAGCTAGTGCCAAATTTAATAGAGCTATTGCATTTTTTTTTTACATAAAAACGGTTGTGTCAATTCCATTGAAAAATCCGCACAATTGTTTTCATGTAAACAATTAAAGTGCCCAACTGAATTTCGCAATAGCTGATGTGGCTTGGTTCCTTTCTACTACACGGAGAAAAAAACTTCATGCGTGGGACCCGAAGTTGAGGTCATATGGCTCTCTGAAGTTTTCCGATCACGTATCTTAAAGCTTTACTGCCGAAGCTCGGGTCAGATATCTGAAGCACTTCGATATATATCGAATGGTTCGGGTCACACATCTGAAGTAATCCGGCACATACCGAAGTGCCTCGATGTCTGACCCGAACTTCGGCAGCTCGACCTCAAGTTTTCGGATGTGTGATCAGAAAACTTCAGAGATCCATATGACCTCAACTTCGGGTCCCATGCACGAAGTTTTTTTTTCCGTGCACACACGGTCCATTTTAACTGTGCGTACTCACAGCTCGCTCTGATAACGTGGCAGATGCTCAAGACGGTAGAAAAACGTCTTGCGGTGGGGAGCTTGCGGCAGGTGGCAACAGGGCGCGGCGGCGGCAGGAGGCTCGCCCAGGGCTACAACTAAATTGAACGGAGGACTCTGGTGGTCCGATTAAGCACGGATCCTTGATTGGATTTTCTGCCGCGCGGCAGAGCACCATGACAGTCCCGCCCGCCCCCCCGCCCGGGCCGACAACAGATTTTTCCCGACGCCCGACCGCGCCGCGGCAGATCGATCGCAATTGCGTGGAGTTATTCAAGAAAACCCGAGCTGAATACGAGAAACTCCTCGATTTACACGCCCGCCGCCCTCTAATGACTCCCTCTCGGCGAACGAAAACGCGGTTTCATGAATTTAATAAAAACCACAAAATAAGGCAGTCTCCTTGTCTTACCAGCATCTGCCGTCTCGCCGCCGCCGGCCCGAACAAAAGGAAATTCCTTTGAAGAATCCTAGTCTGACTCCCTTTTTCGCTCCCGGTTTATTTGAATGAGGTAACCCCCGCCCCCCGCCCCGCTCACCGCCCGGGGGAACACGTTTAGTGGCGGGAACACGAGATATTCAAAAACAAAGCTCCGCGCCGGAACAAACGCGCTAACTGCAAATATAATTAGAGCGCTCTCTCGAACAAACAAAATATGTGGTTCCAGTCCGAAAGACCTTTCGTTTTGATCTTGTTTGTGTCAGAAATTACACTTAGAGGCACTTACGAGAGCTGCAGCTGTAACGCCGGGTGTGTAATGCGCGTTATTTTTGGCTTTGAAGCGAAGCGGCTCCTCCGGTTCGCCAACCTGAGGGTCGATTCTTGAATTGTTATCGAATGCACTAGATAGATAACTTTCTATGCTTTCACAATGCTATATATCGATCGAGGTCGTTCGATATCGATTCACCAATCGACTCGCTGGGTAGATTTGAATGTGGTGTGGGCAACCCGAATTGGATGGACCATTGGACACGATGAAAGTAAAACCACCCGCATCGTGTATATTCCCGTGTGAATGAGGATGATCTACGAAAGCGCGCCTCGAACTTACCGCAGTCAAATGAAGGTTATAACGTACCGGTAGGAGTTGAGTGACTTTTTGGAGAAATTGAGGTTTTGGCAATTTCTAATAAAACCTATGCCAGGGCCGCGAGAGCAAGGTGGCAAAATTTCATGAAAAGTAAAATCTTGAAATTTCACGTGAAATATTTCATCCGTGTGAAATTTCATAAAATATTACACAGCCGTGTGAAATTTCATGAAATATTTCACAGCCTTGTGAAATTTCCTGTGAAATTTCTTGAAATATTTCACAGCCCTGTGAAATTTCTGTGCAATATGTCACAAATCTGTGAAATCCCTGTGAAATATTTCACAGATCTGTAAAACCCTGTGAAATATTTCACAGATCTGTGAAATATTTCACAGATCTGTGAAATCCCTGTGAAATATTTCACAGATCTGTGAAATCCCTGTGAAATGTTTCACAGATCTGTGAAATCCCTGTGAAATGTTTCACAGATCTGTGAAATCCCTGTGAAATGTTTCACAGATCTGTGAAATCCCTGTGAAATGTTTCACAGATCTGTGAAATCCCTGTGAAATGTTTCACAGATCTGTGAAATCCCTGTGAAATGTTTCACAGATCTGTGAAATCCCTGTGAAATGTTTCACAGATCTGTGAAATCCCTATGAAATGTTTCACAGATCTGTGAAATCCCTGTGAAATGTTTCACAGATCTGTGAAACCCCTGTGAAATGTTTCACAGATCTGTGAAATCCCTGTGAAATGTTTCACAGATCTGTGAAACCCCCGTGAAATGTTTCACAGCCCTGTGAAATTTCCTGTGAAATATTTCGCAGCCCTGTGAAATTTCTTGAAATATTTTACAGCCCTATGAAATTTCATGAAATATTTCACAACCTTGTGAAATGTCAAGTCTTTCATTTACTTTCTACGTTTAAGGCCACCCTGCGCGAGAGTGCCGGCATTTTGCGTGAAAGATCAAACTTTTAACTCCTTCTAGGGCCTTAGTCACATTGGAGTCACAGTTAACTCGTGTCGAGTCATGAACCTCTACTGAACCTCTACGTATTTTCTAAACTTTAAACAGTTTTTTCTTCCTAAATAGCAGGTGTAAGATGGGATCAAGGAGGGTCGAACTTGAAAAATACTGGCGTAAAATGCGATCCGTGCTAATCTCGACTACATTTTCTGCCTAAAAAGTTTGCCTTTTAAGTTAACGACGTAAAATTGTGTCAGTGTCTTCTAGCCTTTGTATCTCCTTAAGTCCTTAGTGTCACATTGCTTGCTCATTGACCTAATTACAATGCCTTAAGTTACTTGATGCATGTGACGAACATTATTCTGAGAGCATAGCGCCCGAAACGCCTTCATTTATTTGAATATGCAACACGGCCATCCATGGAGCACGAGTAGTTGATGAAAATTGCGGCGTAGCTGTCTCCCGAAATTCTTACCAAGGGTGTCTGTCTCTTTCCCACCATTTCAAGGAAGATAACAACAAGAGCGTTAACATATTGTTCAATTTTCGAGCTTCCGAACCCATAAACTTCATGAAAAAGCGTAGAAAAATATTCATGAATCTAAAAAGAATATTTATGATCATATTTATTCCTATATTACAAATCCGTCACAGTTAAGAAACTCACAATTATGTTTCTTTTTTCTTTATCGGGTTGTCTCATGATACTCACATTTCCTTTTTCGCCCGATGTGAAGTTGACAACCGAAAAATTCGCATCTGGCGAAAAAAGGAATGTGAGTACCAACCAACAATTAATTACAATTGTATGTTCCTCGGATTACCGAGCCGTGTACTGCCCTATATATGCATTTAGATTGACTTTGGCTCTTGTCATCATAGAAAGTCCCACTGACCAAATGGACTTTATTTGGCAATAAGGAACTACTATTTCTGGCTCATTTAAGAAACGACGTATTTGCCATTAGTTTCTCAATGCAGATAGATGCTTTTACGGATGAGTCACAAATTGTGGTTCCTTATTTCAAAATGCAGTCCAAGTAACGAGTACACCAGTAAATCCCCCTCTCAAAATGAAATCGTCCCCATCCTCAGGATACAGTCAAATATCGGTCTACATTTCAACAGATAGCTTACTCGTGGCTATTTGTCTCTTCCTTTTCATGTAGGCTTCAAAAAAAGGAGCCTCCACTATGGGAAACTCGCTCACCTGCGCATAAGCTATGGAAAGTAGATAATAAACTGCGACATAAAACTCAAAAGTTAAAAAGAGATGTTAGGCGAGTTAATAAAAAACATTTTAATGTTATCTAGCAGTGCGTGAGTGTACGGTTCTTTCATGGCTTGTGCCTGTCCCTCCCTTGACACTTTTTATTTCAACTTATCCTCGCTTATCTCCCTGTCATTTTTTTCTTCCTCCTCGCTCTTTCCTCTTTTCGAGACCTGAATGGAATTTAACGTCGAGCGAACTGTCAGCGGCATTCCATTAATTTCGCTCTCCGTCAAATGCACCTCGGCGCATTCTAACTCTCTGGTTTATAAACACACAGAGTCTGCCGAAAAATGAAAAATAAAACGGGGGAATACTGCCGTGCTAAGGGAGAACGCCGTATGAACATTCGAGAGCTGCCAAATTCCCCTTCATAAAACATGTATTTTCGACAACATTCGTGCATATTTTTCATTTAAATTTTCAGATATTTTAGATTAAATCGCGTACAAAATTGTCTGAAAATTTTGGTAAACAATATTCACAATTCTCCCCGTAAATTCGGTTTTTATTGGAAAAAACTTGGCAACGTCTGAAGGCTCATACGACGTTATTCCTTAGCACGGGGAATACGCCGGCTGACGTTCCTTGATGATGGAGTGAGGAGTGGCTGACGTCGCCCTTTTCTCTAAATTTTTGGTGGCTCTGCTTTAAGCACCTACCTGAGAGCACGTCAGCTTTTCGTCCAGAGGAGGGAAGTAAATTGAAAATTGGAATATGTATGGGATTCGTAGAATGCCGCTTTCGTAAATTCCCTTCTTAAAAGACTCCCACAAACCGTCACGACGTTTTGCTTCGCGGCATTGGAGTGCTACTTAAAAGAGCATTGAAATAGTCTTCTCCGCAACGTTGCATTAGATACATGTAAATTTCTTTAAATGATGCTTTAACGCAGCCCAACAAAGATGAAAGAGTAAGCTACGCTGACTTTAGAATCTTTTTTTGATGTTTTTAGCTTGATTAAGATGGTTAAGATTAGCAAATCATAATAGGATCCATCCAAACGCCAAGTTTCTACCTCCTATATTAATCTAGATATCGATCATCGAAAGAAATTCAAGTGGTGCGTGTAATGCAAAATTCATTCAGTTTCGTTACTAATAGACTGTTATTTTCTATGGCGTGTTACAAAGCCGAGGAGTTATTCTGAGAGTTTTGTATCACCAAACATAATAAA
The DNA here is from genome assembly GCF_918797505.1 of Bemisia tabaci. Taxonomy (NCBI): domain Eukaryota; kingdom Metazoa; phylum Arthropoda; class Insecta; order Hemiptera; family Aleyrodidae; genus Bemisia; species Bemisia tabaci. Next base: position 13,735,221 of record NC_092797.1, on the reverse strand, counting down.
AAGTGCATATTAATAAGGTATAGGGGACTCAATCCAAAATTTGCGGTATTCGATTAAATCAGAGGAAATAGGATGTTGAAAAAAATTCCCACGTACTTATGCGTCTGTCTCTGTCCAACCGATTTTTGTAAAACTTGCTCACATGTTTAAATGACGCACAAAATAGCAGTGAAAACATTACTTGCAATGTTTTTCATCTTATTTTCCATAAGAGCAGTCGGCATCATCGGCACCGCCTAACTGTCTTTGACGTGGCAAAGAAACTTCTCGGCATAAAAAAATTAATACTTTCAACTTTTGTTTAATATAAATCGAATACTTTATTTTAACCAAAAATGTCATTTTTAGGTCTCCGTGACACTAACATATGAAAATTACTTATTATTTTACATTCGACGTATACAGAGCTAATAGCACCCTGAGTCAACACATCCTCCGTAGATCGCGGTTGCACCAATATAAAACGCCTTCAAATACGTGTGATACTGTGCAACACACCAAAGTTTAAATAGTTGTATCCTTAGGTTGGAACCTAACTCCAGTAAATTGCCCCTCCAAATAAGACCTGTCAGCCTGTTAATTGCTGTACTTTAAGTTATATAATGCATGTTAAATGCCTATTATCCCCGTAACAAAAATTTAAGCCTCGATCGATTTAAATAGGAAAAGTTATCATAATTAATGTGGCCAATGAATGTATCCCTCCTGAAGGGAAACTTGTTGAGGGGGAAATCCCGCGAAGGGAAGACGTTTATAGTCTTTGATCGCGCCTGTCATGAATCAAAGGGTATGTTTTCACGAGAAAATCGAATTTTCAGTGAAATTTCACAAAGTCGAGAGTTTAAAATGGCGGACGTAGCCTAAAATGCTATCTCTGTTCCTGTTTGATCGATTTTGGTGAAACTTGGCGCCGCGCCGGTGGAATTTTTTGACGGATAACTCGAATCCCAAGTCAAATTATCAAAATTCGAGAATCCAAGATGACTGATGTGACCCTAAGTGCTCTATCGGCTTCTTCCATCGATTTTTAAAACTTTATTGTTTCTTTGGAAAACTGAGTTAATGTAATTTCTTGAAAACTTCATCTTCGTGCTCCTCTCTATTAACAGAATATTCCGTATGAATTTCGAGGTATTAAATTGGTTCGTGTCTATCAAAAAAGAGAAAATAGCAGTGAAAATTTTGAGACACCACAATGGAGGTACGTTGTTTTGCTCTTTGACCACAAGACTTCTCTGCTAAAAACATGTGAGCAAAGACAGATTATCTTCGGGGCCCTTCACTTGTAGTGTGGAGGTGTATAAGTTCTAGCGTGAAACTAACTTCTGGGGATCACACAACTTTTTGCCAAAGCCGAAAGCTTCTTCCCCCTTTTTCTTTTTCTCTTTCTCCTTTCTCTTTTTCGGCCTCAATTCCTGTTCCTCTTCCTTCCTGTCCATCTTTTTTTACTCCTCTTCTTTCTTCCGTCCTCTTTTTTCTTCCCTCCTTCTTTTTTTTCCTCCTCTTTTTTCTTCCGTCCTATTTTTTCTTCCCTCCTTCTTTTCTCCCCTCCATCTTTTCTTTCCTCCTCTTTTTTCTTCCCTCTTCTTTTTTCTTCCCTCCTTTTTTTCTCCTCTTTTTCTTCCCTTCTATTTTTTCTTCCTTTCTCTCTTTTCTTCTCCTTCCTCAAATTCCTCAACTTATTCAGAAAACGAAGTCTTGTTGAGTCACTCTCATGGAGCTAGTTTTTTCATGAGGAGCACGGCAGTTCAGGAGCCCACCCCACCGCGGTGGTTTCGATAACATCGCTCGGGCTTACGAGGCATCGCGGCGTAGCGGGGGCGGAAGAACAAATAGGCCCACTTATTAATGAGGTCTCTAAAAATAAGCGCTTCCCGCTCCCAGTCGTCCGGACAGCAAAGCGGCTTGTATTGACGGAGACTGAAAAATGACGCAGAATCAATATTGATACACAACCTCGGTCCATAATCTACCGAGTTTTCCGGCGGAATCAATTATTTCCTCCTATTTCGTGATTGTCCCGCCGAGACCCAAGTCATTACATCGGAAAGACTCTAATCCCGCGGGGTCCCGTCTTTGCTCCGAAACAGCCGCGACGCCGCCCACCGCCCACCCAAAACCGCCTATCTCCCGCCGGAAACCCCGCGCAGGTTCGTCGTTCTCTCGAAGCTCTAGACAGTCATTCCTCACTGCCGCAAGCCGGAGTAGTTCCCCCCCTCCCCAAGTATGTCTTCGAGTCTCCGCCTCTCCTTTTTAATTCCTGTTGCTCCTCATTGTTAGCTCAAATATGATTTTGAAAATGAACAATGGGGCTCGCGGAAACTTTCGTCGGTGATTTCTCTCGAAAGAAATCGCTCGAAAATCGTGATGAGCGGATTGTGGGAATATCAGCGATTGCGTTTAACCTGATGATGGATTGCACCAGTGGCGTGGCGTGCTTTGCAATATATCGATTGATATGCCATTTAAACCTATGGAAAATGATCGATAAACAGGGCGTTCGCAGCGAACACCTTAATAATCGATTCCTTACCATAGGTTTAAGTAGCAGAACAATCGATACATCGCAATTCACGCCACGCCACTGTCACCACACAAGGGTAAAATCAAACATCAGAATACTGTAAAAAAAAAAAAAAAAAAAAAAAAAAAAAAAAAAAAAAAAAAAAATTATCATAACGTCGTTTATCGGACAAAGGAACGTAACTTCATTCCAAAGTTGCAAACTTGACTGAAAATTCAATTTTTATACGAGAACATTCCTGTGAAGTTTTTGTCCAAAATTTGTCCGAATTTTGCACGAGATTTTTCACGAAAATCAGTGAAATTTTCAGTTAGCGATGCTTAAGATCTTCCTTATAAAAATTTAATTTGCGAGCAGGGTAAAGTCGGCAACATTGGAATGTACTTACGTTCTTATGTAAAGAAAAAGACGATAAGTTCATTCCACACCATATATGTGGACTATCGTTGTATGGACCACATTTTGCAATCAACGTTTATTTTTTTGACAGCGCAGCGGTTTCGTTTTGCGCTATGTTCAACGTTTCTTGCGAATGGCGTAGAGTGTGGATTTTACAAAGCTCTTCTTCTATTATAACTAAAAATAATTGAGCTGAAGCAATATTCGATTTTTATGATTCAAATTAGAATACAGTGTGACGTTTCAAGGGAATAGAGGTACAGAATCTTCTAAACGAAATATTAGAAAATTAATTTATACTGAAAATGTTTTATTATTAATACACCTGGCCCAATCATTAAAAAAGAAAAGAACAGATAAGGAGATAGAAAGAGAGAGGCGAGGGAAGGAAGAGGAGGAGAATGACAGAGAGAAGAGACTACGAGAGATCAAGTTGCAATCATGGAAAATCTCCAGACAAATGATTGAGATTCTCTTAGTCGCGATTTTCTGTCTGATTTGAATCGTATTATTTCGGTTGAATTATCAGACACAGATGGCGTGGAATTAATTTGAGCTTTCATTTTCACGTTGCAACTGCAGTCTTCTCCAATTTTAAAGCCTTTTCAATACAGAAAGTAAAGTTCATTGCAGGGTTACGAATGGAACTGATTCCAATCAAAATGAAATTCTATTTTTCATCCATTTAAGGAATAAATAAATTTGAAAAACCAACACACGGCTATTGGATAAGCATGCCATGAGTCAACAATTAAAATTTGATTGATCATTTGATAACTGGGAAAATTCAAGAAAAAACTTTTCTTAATAAATACCGTTACCTATATTTCGTAATTTTGCTTGCTTTAAAGGACAACATTTGAAAATCAGGATGCCCCCATCACTTTAAAACAATCGTAGGAGTTAGCGTTTTGATGTAACATGGTAGTCATATATCAATTTTTATGTCCAAAACGTAAAATAAAAATACCGAAAAGCAGTCCGTAAGCGTGGTGAATTAGAAATTATTTTAATTCAGTATCCTCAGAGAAGAATGCTTAGATGCCCAAACCATCTTTAAGCGGAAAGTCCTAAGTTGGGTCAAATTGATCCGTCTCGTATAACTTTTGTCGGTCAATCGAAGGGTTGTTTTCATAAAGTGAGCTTTTGTTGTAAACACGACGACATGGCGATCCTCGGCAACGAAGATTAATTGCTTGATCAATTACTGTTTTAATTTTCAGCGTGAATAAAATCCCGGTCATGAACTGTCACGCGCCGCGGTCGGGCGAGGTGAAATTTAACTGGTGAAAAATGAGGCTCGGAATTTTCCCGGGCAGTCGCCGCCAATCCGCGCAGCCATTTTGCGTAATTAGATACAACAGACTCTGTCAGGATGAGCAGTGGGAGCATGAATAATAACCATACTGATAATTATGATATTACGACGACGATGACGATGATGATGATAACGGTTAATGCAACTGAAAATGTAATGATGTTAAGAGGAGGAGAGAAACAATAGAGACGATGCCTCGATGAAAATTTAACAAAGATGGAACTGCACATTTTTATGATTACCTAAAGTGATATTTTTAGACCTCCAGAGCGTACTGGGATAAAATCTTCGCCTGGCTGACATAAGGGCGTACTTTCATGAATATTCCAAATCTTGAAAAGTGTTATCAATACAAAACAAAACTGGAAACTTGAAAAATGGACATTAGCGGTTTTCGCAAGTCACGATTCTGTTGCGTTTGAAATATGTTGTAACTTCTCTTCTTTTATACAAAGGCAATCACAAAAAGGTCCATAGAGATATTATGGCAACATAACCACTAACTAACATGTCGCTCTTATAGCGCTTTTGTGCGCTCTGTGACACCCAATACCGCCACTGATAGCGATCCTGCCAGAGTTCTCCCGGCAAATCGCTTCTTCTTGACCGTATGGAGGACTGTAGTGTCGCAGGTTCAGCAATCCTGAGGATCCCAGCTGGGAGCCCCTGCCTCAAAGGGCGTTGGCAGACTTGTGCAGGTCCGTGCGGCGGAAGGCTAGGTCCGTGCGGCGGAAGGCTAGTCCCCGTCACCTCCCGTGAGTCCGTGCAGAGGGAAGCGAAACAAAGGCATAATTTCGGGAATCCCATCCTTCGCAGATGGCTGCACGAGGTGACGGGGACTTGCACGGACCTAGCCTTCCGCCGCACGGACCTGCACAAGGTGGACTTCCACTAGGGAGGGTTCTAAAGCTGAAGCAAAAAAAACCTGTTTAGGAGAAATAACTCCGAAATCAAATTCTGGTCCTCAAGGTTGGTGGTTGGGGTATCGGGCTAACTCCTCGTTCCCCGTAAAAAAAGTTAATGTTAAGAACCCGATAGTTGCTTAGCCACATTATTAATTAAAAAAATAAAGCATACTTTCAGATTTTTAAACCTTACCATGAGGCACGCATATTCCGATTTTGACCTTCGAATTACTTATCACCGCGTTTATCGATTACGGAGCGAGTTTCGGAGAGTTCCTCAGCCTCTTTAATTATTCGCAAGTCTGGATAATTTTTGTCGCGCAGAAAATTAGAAGGGTCTCAAGCCAGCGCGCTCACTATTGTGCACAGTAAACTTGTCGATAGCTCCCTCGTGATCTAATTCTGGCCGCACGCCAAGGGTCGCCGTTCGCGAGGTTAATTTTTCGCTGAAAATCACTGAAACCTCTTTTAATCTAAATGACCGCGCACGTCTCCAACTTTTTTCATCACCAAGTTGGCAATTGCATTTCCAGGTTTGAATTTATAAATTAGTCAGCTATTTTGTCCTCCCTTCGCACCTTTTTACTTACCGCACAGTGGCGTGGCGTGAATTGCGATGTATCGATTGTTATGTCATTTAAACCTATGGAAAAGGATCGATAGACAGGGTGTTCGCAGCGAACTCCTTAATAATCGATTCTTTACCATAGGTTTAAATGGCATAACAATCGATGTATCGCCATTCACGCCACGCCACTGTTTTACTTACCGCAGCTCTGGAAATTACGACCCTGGCGTTCTTAACTGATTTTATCGGCGGAGCTGAAAAAAAATCGTATCTTTTTTTTCCCCACATTGCAGATTCATTGTCATCACATGTAATTGTTCGTGACTTTTCTTTGCACTTTGAAGAGTTCACAAAAAAATGTATACGCTGGGAAATTTTTAAAAGTATGAGAAAAATGAAGAAAATAGAAATGTTTAAGTAAATGTCGTGTCAGAAATATCTCGAAAAAACAGCAAGTGATCTTTAAAACGAACATTCCATTCACTGGAAAAAACACATTGGATCTAGAGTCCAGACTCTTAAAAACATCGACGAGAAAAAATACTCTTGATTCAATCGGATTTTTGCTTAAATCAAGAACCAAGCCTCTTAATTTGAGCGGATTTCCTTTTGATTTAAGCAAAAATCTGAGCGAATCAAGAGTATTTTTTCAGTGTTTCCAGTTGTTGTTAGTTTTCCAGTGTTTATTGAGAGCTAAGGAACAACACCGCCTAACTGACAATTTTGGCGAAAATGAGTCAGCGACTTAGTCGCGTTCTTCGGCAGTAAATACACAAGCTGAGGTTTTTAGTTTTTACCATTCCGCACGAGAGCGCTGTTAAGACGCTGTAAAGACGCTTTAATGAATGGAAACATTGCAAATTTAATAATTAATTTACAAAAATGGCCGCCTCTTTGCTGCAAAATCGTCAGTCTGTAGATAGGCGGTATCGTTTATCTTAGCCATCATTACTTCAAGTAGACGTTCGATCGCTTTTTATCGGTTGATTAAATGAGAATTCCTATCGTGGCATATTGAATAGGACATTTTTTTTCAATGTACTTAATAAAGATAGTATAATATATTTCGATGTGATGCGATTCAATATGACCACGCTTCATTTAATAATCGTAACCGTAGATCGTTAAGTGAAAGACCGCTTTGAAGTGTCCAAAAAGCTGCTTGAGAGACGTCTCCCATGATGCGACTATTTGAACTCCGGTGTAAAGCTGTGTTGCCTACACGAAACTCTGAAGGCGTTTTGAATGATCCCGGGTAGCCAGTTTATGATATAATGAAGCTAATTTTTCAGGCTCAAATTCTACACCGATAGACGAAAGTAATCGATCGTCATCGTCCAGTGCAATATTCGGTTTGTCAAATTGAAAGGTCCGTGTGGCTAAATTGAAAAGAAAGGTTACAGGAATTGAAATGTTCGTTTTGCTTACCAGATTTTACGATCAAAATTGAAAGTACAGAACGTTTAGATCTTGCGACCGTCTTTGGTCAGTTTCAATTGTTTTCCAGGCAGAAGACGGAATGAGATTTTTCTAAATTTTTTATCATTAGTAAAGTACTCAGCACTTATATGAAGAGTTTATTTTTATTGATTAATCAATTATTTCTCATCAAACAATACATGAACAGTTTTTTTTTTATGATTTTATGAATAATTGTCAATGGTCAGGTGCTCTAATCGATAGTTTTATGAGAGCAGATTAAACTAGCTTATTTTGCATTAACTGTAATCAAGACGGGCAACCCTCCCCTGAATTTTAACGTCAATCTAATTTTTGGGAGCCGTCATTTAGGTTTGATCGATTTGAAGGCATATTTCGTCGTTCCTCTGACGTAAGGGCGTATCTCGATTTCCACTTGAGCCCTGTTGTCCATATGACGCTATGCTTCTCGGGGCTTATTTAGAAGTAGAGATACGCCCTTACGTCAAAGGAACGACGATTCTTCAGATTAATTGAAATTTTCATCCTAGCTTTCAACCAGCAGATTTGGTCTCCTCCCTATGATTTTGCCTCCCACCCTTAAAATTTGGCAAAAATAGGCCCTCGTCATTTGCGCGTTAAGCCTCTGTGTTACTCTAATAAAAATAAAAAATAATAATTAAATGAAATATTTCATGATAAATAAGAGCCTCTCACAATCCAAACCAGGAGAATTGTTGTTTGTGCCAAAAAAAGAACTCAATTGGGTCATCAAACACTCGAATCATAATCAAAAATATTTTTTGCTTCTTCAACGGAAATAATAGTTAAAACAGGGAATGTCTTTTTTTCTATCTGAGATTTATGAGGGTTCGGTGCGAACAGTTGGCAATGATAAAGTTTATAAAACTGAGAACAAATAATATTTATCACCCTTTTCACACTCCTCGCAATATATTACACAGCAACTTATGAAATCGTTAAATCATAGTATATCACTCTCATGCTCGAGGTTGTATAATGGTGGCGCATTTTGATTCAACTGTCATTATGCTAGTGAATGTATGTATTTGTCTGTTGGATACGTCTATAATACTCCTTTCAATATTAATGTCTGCTCTTATGTTGCGATCTTTACAAAGTATCAATAAAAGGGATATAGGTAAATGCCCTTCTAATGTCTAAATATAATCAACGTTAAAAATTGACAACATTTTTCAATTAGGAACTACAATATCTGGCTCATTCCGTTAAACACATATGTACATAGGAAAACTAATGGCACATACATTGTTTCTAAACTGAGCTAGGAATTGTAGTTCCTAATTGCAAAATGTGGTCACAATGTTGTATTTACATTACACTTGTAATTCAAGAACTGAGTTTGGAATTGGACTTCATGTTGCAATTAGGAACTAGAATGTCAGGCTCATCCGTAAAAACTTTTATGTACAAGCGGGATCGTTATTCCTGCGAAAAATAGTTTTCCGTAACCCGCCGTACATGACTCAGTTGACCACAGGAGATTACCCGGGCTCGAAGTCATGTTAGTGAAGAAAGCCTTTCCCCTCATTGATATCGCACCTTCTCCGACCGTATCTCTCATATCTTCGTTTCCCCTCATTGCAGCATGCATCAAATTGCGATTATCCGGAATATACGATCACACGTCATATCTGATCGAATCCGTCGCCCACTTTTACTGATACGGAAGACAAGACTTGTCTCACTGGGTCAACAGTCGGTTAGTTTAAATTCATTTCGAAGAGGACAGAAGACCCATCGCTCTTAGCGCCCTGGCCCTGCTGATATCTAGGCGCCAGTGTAAGGCGCCATGCAAGCAAGGGGGGGGGGGGGGGGGAGGGCAACCAGCCTTTGTGTTTGAGCTAATTGAAAATTGCTTCGATTTTTTGTTTCTTTTTAATATTACTTTCTTTTTAAACAGTCAAAATATTCAAAACTTCTGTAACACAAGTCGTTTGTTATGGATCACTTACTTTTATTAGGTATTGTCTTGATTATGATACGAAATTAAAAAATATTTATCTTGTTTCAATCGTGTTTGATCTTCATAGTATTTTCGTTCCTTTTATTTAATACTCGTTCCCCCTCCCCCCCCCCCCAAGAAAAAAGAAATATTTGATAAAAGGGCATAATTTCATAAGATAAAGAAACTGTAAATAATGCTTCAGTCGTTTGTGGATGAAATATTTTGCTCTTACGAAAGCTTTCGTGAATAGTACTAAATAATGCTATTTAAGATTTTTATTAAATTTAAACTAAATGTATTTTCTATCTCAAGCAATGAGTTTCTTCCAATAATGTGGTCAATTCAAAGAATAAATCAATCAGGAAGAAGAAAACTCCTAAATAGAGATGTAAGTTTTGTATCTTTGAAATTAAAATAATTTATATCAACAGTAGAGGAGTAGAAATGAAACATTTAAAAAAAATCATAAGTCAACAGAAATGTAGAAACAAAGTATAACAAAAATACATCAATACCAACAAAATAAAAAAGTTGAAGCCCAAAGCCTTTCAAAGCTATAGTCTGGCTCCATATGAGATTTCTATATTTCATTTGACCTAATTGTAAAACAATTTAATAAAAATAAATACAATCCTCTACGCTATATTTGACACGCCTGTCCTTGAAGACGTATTGAAGAAATCTAAATCCTCAATATTAGTTAACTTTGGTAGAAAGCATCTCGCCAATTGTTAGGAACCAGGAGGAAATAATGAGAAAGCTAGAAAAAATTATTTTTGTCAGGGAGGACGGTGGGCCAAACGCCAAATATTCAACAATAAAATCGAGATGTAAAACCAAGTAATACTGAAAAAGTTGAGAGGAGGGTGGCATATCTCTTGCCGAAAGAGCTAAGATGACCTTGATTAGCATTTGAAGCACCCAAAAGGAAGGAACTTCATAGGAGTTGGTACCCTACAGCTTATTTGACTTAAATATCTGACACGATTAACTGACTGTTTAAAAAAATAATGAAGAGTCGGCAATTAAAAAGAATACAACTACTCTCGCAAGATGGATTGCACATGAAAACTGTAGGACGCAATGGCGTGAGTCGTGAACTCGCAATGCCCCGTTCTAGTTTAACGGAAACAAACACAACATGGAAATAGAGGGAGGGAAAGGATGCGCGTTAACGACGGCGCAGAGATACAACTATTCGTACTTGAAGGACGTCCGTACTGCGTCTGAAAAATTGAAGGCGCGATGACGCGAAGCGTGAGTTCTCAATGTTCTGCTATATGCTGCCAATAAGGTGTCGCTCCGATTCGGGAGAAAAGTTAAAAAAGAGGCTCAAATACGTCTTCCTTGTCGTCGGCTGTGTTGATACTCGTTATTTTGTCATGGGAACGGAGTTCCCCATGATATTAGAATCGTTCCGTTGCTTTCGCTATGGGATTCCCTATACCTCTGCGACCTTGAGCGTTTCGCCCAGTCTCCGATTTTTGGTTGATTTTCCGATGTATCAAAAACCGTTGTATTTTTTAGCCAATCATGTCTCTACGTCAAGTTGTGTTGATTGCTAAAATTCGCTTTCAGCGAGTTTTTTTCCACCTTAAGATGTCGTGTCTGACTGGTAAATCTGCGCAGAACCACGAAGTTCCGTTTTTAGGCAAATTCTTTTTTTTGGGAGGTTCTGATTGGTTATTTTTCGCCATCAGTTTTCTGTTCGTTGGTGCAAAAGATCGCCTACCTCGGTGTTCTTGAGAAGCCGCCATTATCCCACCTCAAATTTTAAACATAGATATAAAGAAATAATAACCATCGTACAAGGTGGAAAATTGCTCTGGAGGACCCGTTACGGATATATGAGCCAAAATCAGAACTCGATTGATGGATTTAATCCATGAATACAGAAATATTGCCTCAGCTTACTGCCGCGATCGCAAATCCATACTGAGATGAACCTTGTGACATATGACAGCATAGGTAAACAATGTCTCACAGAGTAATGCGCTTTAATCCGATGTCTCTTATGACGCCAGTGGCCGAACTGCCGAAATCTCAAGGTCGTCTTTTGTGAAGCCCCGCTCAGCGTCCGAGATCACTTAACTGTGCTATTTTCTCCCATCGCTCTCATACGGCGAGATGGCTCAGTCAGCAGAGACACCATTCTGACGTCGGGTAAATGTCACTTTTTGTGCGAGCGGGGGTTCGAATCTCGCAGGGGACAGTTAATTTTTACTGGTTGTATTGAATGTTTTAGACCAATCATCAAACAATAATTAATACTTGGCAACTTAGGAAGCACATAGGTCCCTTATGATGCGTATTCAGGCATATGTGTAGAGTAAAAATATCATACGTAGGGTGTCCCAAAAGTACCGGGACTGGTTCTGTAACTTCAAAAGTAAGATAGATACAGACATGATTTTGGTCTCATTTTAAAGATCAACTCAATACCTATCGATTAAAACCAAGATCAGCTCAATCGGATAAAAATTGACCGAGTTATGACAATTTGAAATTAGTGAGGAAAGTTTACCCCTACGGTTTTTAGGAAGATTTTTCGCTTACCAGGATTCAAAAAGTTAATATTCGTATCCACTTTCCTCCGAATCTTCCATAACTTCCTTTTGCTTTTCAAAGTACCGTCCATCAAACCGGATGCACTTTTTCATGCGCTCTTGCCACTTATCCAACATTGTTTTCCTGAATTCTTCCTCTGGGATGGCGTTGAAAAAGTTTTGAATTGCATTCTGGATTTCGGTCTTCGATTCGAATCTTCGTCCACGAAGCTCCTTTTTAAGTGTAGGAAACATCCAAAAATCACATGGAGCCAAGTCAGGGCTGTAAGGGGGATGAGGGATTGTTTCAACTCCATTTTTACTCATAAATTCACGTGTTAAGCTCGATGTGTGAGGCCGCGCTTGTCTTGATGGAGTATCCACGAAGCTTTCAAGTCCGACCGTTTCCGGGAAATGTGCATTCTCAACTCCTTTAGCACTTTGCAATAATACGCACTGTCAACTGTTGTGTTTGGTGGTACAAAATGTTGATAAATGACACCTCGAAAATGAAAAAAACACAATAAGCATCACTTTATAGGCCGACTTTTCGATTTACGGCGATGAAGAATCTTCCTTAAAAACCGTAGGCGTAAACTTTCCTCGCTGATTTCAAATTGCCATAACTTGGTCAATTTTTATCCGATTGAGCTGATCTTGGTTTTAATCGATAGGTATTGAGTTGATCTTTAAAATGAGATCAAGATCATGTCTGTATCCATCTTACTTTCGAAGTTACAGAACAAGTCCCGGTGCTTTTGGGACACCTTTTGTATACTTTACGCCGAATAAGCGAACCTGAAACTTAAATGCGGTAACTTCCGAAAACCATAAATAATCCAACGAAAATAAATAATTGGTACATAACAGCTTTCTTGTATGCAAAGAAAATAATTAAAAATGTTAAAAAAGAGATGTCAACACAAAATTACATAGCCCCTTCAATTCAGAAGATACTACAAACGAACTGTACCTTAACATTTTCATATCCCAGAAGCTAACGTTCCCATGACGAATATTGCTATCGCTAGCGATTGCAAAATCCAACTTGTCTTACTTTTTCAGGTTCTTGTCTGATTATTTTTTAGGATGGATTTTTAGACCCACGTCTTAAGCTCGTGTAAACCGGAGCACTGACGCGGTCCTCATGGAAATAGTGGTGCTTGGATGCTTCTAAAGGCTTTAATTTTCTATGTTTTCTTAAATTTTAGAAGTCTGTCGGTTACTTCAATACGTTCAATTTCACAATTTTTACTCAGTACGATTAATAAACTTTGAACCTGAAAATAGCGTAAACTTGTGCTGCTTTGCCAAACTTTTCTGAACCCCTCTCCAAGAAGGGAATGCTCGTAGGAAACTCAAATTGTGGTAATTGTTACACAAGTTTTATCAGTCAAGCAGGAGTGAATTTCAGGCTTTGGCGGTAAGCTCAGTGCTAGTTTTGATCAAAATAAGTAACGAATTCATGTAGTGGAAGACCCTATCCAAATTTTTCAGATTTTTCAATAAAAGTTCAGCATAGAATACTAGGGTATGAAGTTAGTCACATTGAAATTATGAGCATAGAGGCATAAGCTATTACTGTTTCTACTTAGGAGGTCTAATTTCACCATTCTAATTTTTCTCCCAAGTTTTCGGTAATTTAAGAAGAATAGTACAATTTCTCTTTCGTTGCTTGTTTTCAAAAATACTCATAAAAAAACACTTAAATGATAATGATCTGCTTGAGAATTTCACCAAAAGTTTGAATAAAAAAGGAAACCACAGTATTATTCAGAATAAGTTTTGGTGGCCTTCTCCCCATCTCTTGCCCCAATGGTGCCTTCTGGATGCTGCAAAGCAGGGACAATAGTTAATATAATCATTGTTTTTCAGTCCTATCAGTCCCTATTTATCGATTTAAATTAAGCTAGAGTTTAACAACTCGCCCATTCAAATTTTTATTTGTGTAAATAGTTAATATAAAAACACATATTAACTTGTAGTTATAGTTATCAATACAAGTTAAAAAAAGTACTTTAGGATGATCTGGTCAAGAGAAGGTATCGATGGTGATACTACGGAATCATATACCTCAGATTGCTATGTTGGAAATTTTCAGTAACATATCTATTAATTTTTTCAAGGATGACTGAATATTGGTATTCCACGTAAGGATTAATTATTATGAGTTGAATGTGTGAGAAATTTGCGATTTGATTATTGATTCTTACGTAAAAGTTTGCGAAAAACTTGATAGTGCCACTGGTTTTCCCTGAAATCAACTCCCGAGCTCAAAAAAAGCTCTCAACGTTGAGGGCGTAATGAAGGGGATATCCCACGCTATCCTGAGAGTCCACCTCTACGTAAAGACAAATTCTCCATGCAAAGATAGGGAGCAAATACATTGACAGGGCTGCCACTTTACTTGGGGACTCTAAAACTGAAAGCACAGCAATCCTTAGGGTTGCCGTGCTTTCAGTTACCCTGCTAATGTATTTGCTCCCTATCTTTGCATGGAGAGTTTGTCTTTACGTAGACGTGGACTCTCAGGATCATTACAGCCTCAACTTTGAGAGCGTTTTTGGAGCTTGCGAGTTGATTTCAGAAAAAATCAATGGAACCATCGTGTTTCTCGCGAACTTTTACATAAGAATCAACAGTCAAATTGCAAATTCCTCACACATGCAACATCTCCATTAATCCATCTCCATGTTAGGCGTTAACATTTAGCGTCAAATCTTGGTCACTAACTAAACTATAAAAAAAAAAGAAAATATCGGAAAAATAACGATCTTTAGGTGCTGTGCGGGCCGCGTTAAATTTTTTTCCAAATCCTTTTGGCTTTACCGCGTTTTCTTAGCACATTGAACCATTTTAAGACCGTGCAACATTTGATTTGATTTAAACAAGTAAGTCTCACCCTTGGGGGAGGGGGGTGGTGGATAGATTTGACCGTTCTACCATATAGTATTCTTGTAGTTTAGACACTAAAGCATTAAGAAGCGCCCATATTAGCTCAGTAAGTTAAATATTTTAGGAATAGTAGGCACTTAAAAGCCACTGATCATAGAAAAACACAGGTCTCCAAAAATGAAAAAAATCTGAACACGGCGGACTTTATGGTAGACTAGATAATTGACAAGCCTCTATGTAATTTGTACTGCTGAGTTCAAAATGGAGAAATTCAATTTTTTGGGGAAAACTGTGCATAATATTTAAAATCAAGGTCATTTTCGGATGTAGCAGCTAAAGTTACTTCAAATCAATGGCACCCATCCTTCCTTGTAATATTTATTTAAAAAATAAAATAGGAGCGAAAATTTTGAGTTACAGCTAAAAAAAAAAATCTAGTCATAATGCTATTAATATTTGATTGCTTGGCTTTGGCTGTAGATGACCTACTGCAGGCGCTTAAGCATGAACCTAACTTTTATTTTAAAGGGATCCATTTCTCATCTAATCTGTCCACGTTGTGGCTCACTACACCTCTCAACACTATTACGGACAGCGGTGTGGCGTGCTTTGTGATATATCGATTGATCTCCCATATAAACCTATGGAAAAAGATCGATAGACAGGGTGTTTACACCTTAAGAATCGATTCTTTACCATGGCATCAAATGGAGAAATATCGATAATCGATTAATCACGCCTCGCCACCGATTGCGGTGTGGTGAAGAATGGGGAAAAGATATGGAACCGGAGGGAAGCCTCGAAGTCATGCAGCTATCACCGACTGGCCGGACCGTGGAGACAACGATGAAAGTAGGGGAAAGAGGAAAAGAGCAAGAAAATAAACGTGGGATTCCCAATCGCTGATAAGTCGTGAATGTAGAGTCGGTGCGAGAGCTATTATTCTGTGGCCACTATAGCGGTGCACTAAAAAGTATGGCGAGTTGCGGAAAACTATTTTTCGCAGGAATAACGATCCCGCTTGTACACAGGAAAGTTAACTGTGCATACGCTGTTTCTTAACCGAGCCAGAACTACGGCGCGGAATAGTTTCTTTAGCCATAAACTGGGATAATTTTTGTTGATGGCTTGTTGTTTTAAAATCAGCGATCATTAAAATATTCACTTTAGTCTCTTTCTCAATTATTTACATCAGTTTATCATCAAAGACGGGTGAATATAGCGTGTCTTTAGATGTTAGCATGAAAAAACTATTAGCTCAAAAGTATGAAAAATATATAATGATCTGTCTCGCATCCTAAAATAGGGGAGCTATAGGGAACTTGTTAAACAGAAAGTCAGATTCTAAATAGAAAATTCCATATTGTCATTATCTGAAGAATAATGAGACCCACAACGCAAAGTAGGCTAAATTTTTTGCGTGTATGGCTAAAACTACGCTGTCTCATTCGTATTAAGTATTGCGAGTAATATTTAACGGCGGTGGAGTTAACTGAAACTTTTAAATCAGGCAAATGGAAAAACTAGGCTGTAATTTGCCGAGAAAAAAAGGAGGAAAGCGACCAAAGAAAGAAAGAGAGGAGAAGGAGAGAAAGAGAGAAAAGAGAAGAAGAGTCTAGTTATTTATTTTTTTCTTTGTGAGTGATTTATGAATTGAATTGAAATTGTGAACTGTTAAGACACAATTAAGTTAATCAAAAATGTCAGGTATTGATGATCTGATCAAATCTTATTTCAAAATGAATAACTATCAAGAAAAAACTGCCAAGGGAGACTTAATTTTCAGCTCCACAACTTTAATTAAATCTCATCGTACAATCGATAAGGCTCTACGTAATTCGTATAGAAAAAATCTCATCTTTCGCCACATCATTAAAATGTTACCTATATCCTGCCTCTACCGGCGGCTTTAATAAATCGGCTCTCAACGGTGTCAGCCTGCGGTTTGCGGTGAACACATTCAAATTTTTAATCTTTAACCACTAAACACGGCTTTGTGTCACGCTTAATCACACATGTGGCCTAATTAATTACTTCAAAGCGAAAAAAATACATTAAGAAGGTCATCAATATGCCTTAACAAAAAGTTTGCGTGGATATATTTTTTTTTTTTTTTTTTTTTTTTGACAGTGATGTATAATTGTGTAAGTCGTTTTCCTCAATTGAAAAAAAAAAAAAAACCTTATTTAAGAAATTAATTTGACTAATTTTCATTTATACAGTCGTTGCATCACCAAGGGTGTTACTTTTGTGACCATGGAAAAACAACTTGCAATGCTCAGCACCCTCAGATTAGCAACCTGTAATAAAGGGATATTGAAGAATGAAGTGGTATAAACGGTCATCCACGGACTTTTTAAAAATACGTGACTCAAAATTTATAGACGCTAAAAAGGTACACATTTCGCAATGAATAAACCTATCTTCTCCTGTATCAATCCCGCTCCGCGGTGAAAGGTTCCTTAAACTTTCATGCGCTTAGCGGATATGGAGCGCTATTTTATTTCAACCTGTCCCTTGAATTCTCGCATACTGGTGGTAATGCGTTCAAATGGCGCAGCAGCTCAACAACAAAATGATGGAGAGGGGCCTAACATATTTAGAATAGATTAATCTGTGATACCTTCATTCAATGATGCTGATTTCAGAGCACGAAGGACGACATTCGGTTTTATATAATTTATTTTTTAGAGGTACAGTAGTTTTCTCAAAATTGATAGTTGAAATTTTGGTGAGCCAAATCTTTCATCTCATCAAAGCTCAGCCTCTTCGAGGAACTTAAAAACGCACCTACATATATTTAGAAAACGGCTGAGCGTTATTATAATCATAATTAAAAGGCAATTAACTAAAAAAAATTATATACACCGATAAAATGATTAAACTAATAAACTTTGTCTTTAAGACTGAAAGTTTTTGATAGAGAAATTTACTAATTGACCAAAAATTAAAAATCAATCAAAATTCAATTATTCAAAAATTTAATACGAATATAACGAAACGCATATACGAACACAACATAACATACGAACGTATTAGAGCTTTCCCGCTTGTTTTCATCGTGGAGTCGGAGAATTTTCCCACTGTGCGACTTCGCGCCGCTCACCGAGGTGACAAGTTGATGAATAATGACCGCAATGTTTAACGAGGGCCCGTAAAAGGAGGAGGTGATCAGCGCGGTGGGAGGAGGGGAAAGAAGACACAACTTTCCGAACCGAAAATGTTTCGCTCGCTCTTTCCACGCGAATAGGAGCCGTTAGCTAGGCTGCCGTGCTAAGGAAGAACGCCGTATAAACATTCGAGAGTTGCTAAATTTTCCAGAATAAATTGTTTATTTTTAAGGAAAGGATACAAATATTTTTCTTTGAAATGTTCAGGAACTTCGGGTGAAAACGCGAACAACATTAGCTGAAAAATCAGGAGAAAAATATTCATAAGTTTGGCAGGAAATTTTTGTTTTACCAAAGGAAATTTGGCATCGCCTGAAGGTTTGTACGGCGTTTTTCTTTGGCACGGCAGTAGGGTAGTCCTTGTAGGTTGATCATCAGTGATACTTTTTATAAGTTAACAATGCTGTTTTCTGCTCAATTCAAACGCATTATACATATCGACGGTGATACCATCAGACTACGTATCTTGATTTGGAACGTTGTAGACTTACTGCCATACTTTATCATTGAAATGGAACACTATTCAACGTTAATTTTTAAAAACTGTCGTGTTTTTTTCTCTCTATGCGAAGGAACCCTGTGAAAACTTCAAGGAATGATATTAATTCGTTCTCCTTCAAAGAAATATAATGGGAGCAGAGATTGTTAAACAGTGCAAACGAGAAATGTGGTCTGGTAGTTTCACCGTGGATATACAGTCTATGTTATAGGCAAAGTAGCCTGACGCGATAAATATTGATGATTTTCCAAGTAGGTAAATGTAACACCATTTAAAATTTCAACTTACAAGAATATCACAATCTTGTTGAGATTGTGCAACTTCTTTCATATCGCAAGCCCCAAATATTCAGACAATTACTATTACACATTGAGAAAAATTTAAAATAATTCGAAAATGCATTTTATTATTTACTTATAAAGAAGCTGGAGACAAAGGATGTTGACATGACGTCACAGTCACTGGTGTTTGTTTCCGAAAAGAGAAATACTCTTTTCATACGGAAACAACTTGTTTAGAGTAAATTATCCTTTAAGAGTTACTCTATGAGTTGCTAAAAGTAAATCTGAAATAAGTTTTTTAGTTTGTAAAGGGAATGTCCGTTTATCCGAAGTAAACGCAAAGGCTATGACGGAATGTCAACATTTTTGTCTTCAATCGGAGAGCGGTTTTAAAACCAACTCTCGTTCATATTGAAGTTGTACAACTTCAGCAATAATTCTTTACTTTTGGTTCCTCAATCTTTAATGAAGGTCCTTTAAAAGGAGAAATTTCTCACTTGTTCTTAAAATTAATTTTGAATTTGACGAAAAGAAAAACGGTGAAAAATGAAAAAAGCTGTTCCGAGCTACTCTTGCCGAAGATTTCAGCTTTTCTAGGAGGCATACTGTAATGAATCGGAAACTTAACAAAAAGTGAAAAGTTATTTGACGTTACCGGAGAATCGGTCCTTCTTGATGGATTTTCCTCGTACAAAGGGATCCTTTCGACTTGAGCTAATTTCAGTCTCCCTCAAGCTCAGTGTTGAGTCGCGTTGATTTTGTCGTATTTCAACTTTCGTGAGGCGAATCCGATCGGATCGTTATTTTCAACCAGAGCTTAAATTCATTAAACCAAATGAAGTCTGTTCCCGTCATGCCGAAAGCTTCGACTCGGCGTTTTCCCGGAAAAAATATGCGGGAAAACGAGCTTAGCCCGACTTCCAGGCTCCGTGAGTCAATCCCTTCAGGCAGAATGCGGTCAAATCAATTCAAATAGCTCTGCGTGTGTTGCTGAGTGGTCGATCTCCATCGCCCAATGAAGCATCAGGAATTACCTCCGGGATTTTTAAGGACGCACGTTCATCTGTCGCACTGTCGCGTTGCAAAATTTAGAGAGAAAATCCCCTATCCAACCTCTAGTTCTAACGAAAACATTTGCAATGTGTGAATGGTTTAAGCTTGGGATGAATAACTTCAAATCTAGAATCGCCGTTTCTGGGCGTTTCTTGGCCTCCTAAATGCTTCCCCAAAAGTTTCCATAAATTTCGCGAAATTTCACGCGAATACATTTCATGAAATTTTCCATCGGTGTCGTTTGCAACGTTAAGAACAGAGATTGTCGTTTTGCACTTGACTGCTGTGCTAAGGGAGAACGCCGTATGAACATTCGAGAGTTGCCAAATTTCCTTCAATAAAATGTTCATTTTTGAAGTAAGTTATGGATATTTTCCCTTGAAATTTTCAGGAACTTTAGGTGAAATTGCGAAAAAAAGCATCCGAAAAATTTGAAGGAAAATATTAATGAGTTTATCAGGAAATTCGTATTTTACCAAAGGGACTTTGGCAGCGCCTGAAGGTTCATACGGCGTTTTTCCTTACCACGGCAGTTTAGCCATCGACATGTTACTATGCTTCCTAGTAGATTACAAAAAAATTTCAGAACTCACGAAGTGGCGCACAGCCTCAAAGCAAAAGTTTAAAAAAATTTCATGAAATTTATCATTTGTGTCGTCTGCAACGTTAAAAACGGAGGTACGTGGTTTTGCCCTTTAGCCATGGACATGTGACAGTGCTTCCTAGTAGTGATTACAAAAAAATTTCAGAACTCGCGTAGTAGCGCACAGCTGCTCCGCGGGGGAGATGCACGGCTTAGCGTGTTGCCACCGGGCGGGATCGGGCGGGCTCTCCAGAGTTGAGAGGTCATCAAAAAAGATGAAACATGGCGATAAGATGAGTAGAAGCTTCACTTACATATTAAAGTCTCGAGCACTTTTTTCGAGAGCCCACTTACCGCTCGAAATAAAGGTTAGGGATCGAGGAGCACGTGTTTATTTCGAGCGCCTCCGCTCCCGTAATTGATTTTCCTCTCGCTCCTACCGTGACCCCCTTCGCCGCGAGCGGTGGAGCAGAAAACTCCCAGCAGGTCTCCCCGAGGTAGGCTCGCTCCGCAGTAATCTCACTCGCACGCCAACGCCGGCTACGGACAGGTTATCTCCAGTGTAATTATCGGATATCATTCGGCAATATGGAACCAAGAGCATGACCCACTGAAAGTTACCGTCCTGCCAAGGGGCGATCGTGATTGACGTCAGGCACCTGCGGGCTGATTGTTGAAATTGGTAGACAAAGCGATAGACAAAGAAGACAAACATGATATGAATGAATCCTATTGGTGTAAGTTGCAATGGACAAACTAAAGGAGGCCTTCACTGGTAAAAAAAACCTCTTGGACCAATGCCGCGGTGCATTGACTTAAGAGTGCAGTTTCTTGTCGCCGGATTTAAGAGTCTTGAACTCTTGTTTCAAGCGGATTTTGCATTGATTCAAGCGGATTTTGCATTGATTCAAGCGGATTTTGCATCGAAACAAGAATCCAGACTCTTAAATCCGGCGACAACAAATTGCACTCTTGAACCAAGAGGTTTTTTTTTTTTTTACCAGTGTTACAGAAACCCACGGGAGACCCCATAGTGGTCCATCATTTTATTCCTCAGTTATAAGAACCACTCATTTCAACCAATAGGGTCGCTCCATACTCTTTATGTCCTCTTTGTCTATTGATTTGTCTATCAGTTTCAACAATCAGCCCGCGGGGTCAAAAGGCAGGTCGGTTGCAGGGGAAACATACAGTTTGCACTCGCTGTATCAACAGTCGCATGATTCTTCAACTGTCCAGTTTCGTCAATGTCGAATAATTCATCACGAACACTTTGATGTCTCTCTGATTTCACGGTTGTAGAAAACATTGATGGATAAATACGGAAAAACACGATAAGGAAAAGAGACCCTCCACTGCTATCTTGGCAATAGTGGAAGCTTTTACTTTCGGGACTCCAACATTCAACTGTTGACCTACCTACCAGATGGATTAGCACCGTGTTGAGAATTTCGTTTTGCAAACAAACCAAAGTTTGGTAAACTTATTTGGTTCTTGAGTCATGACGTCACCCAAAGCTCATCATCCATCCAGTAGGTTAGATGACTGTTGCTCTCTTATAATTGTCCATAAGGAAGCGTTGAAT
The DNA here is from genome assembly GCF_918797505.1 of Bemisia tabaci. Taxonomy (NCBI): domain Eukaryota; kingdom Metazoa; phylum Arthropoda; class Insecta; order Hemiptera; family Aleyrodidae; genus Bemisia; species Bemisia tabaci. The sequence continues at coordinate 13,713,486 of NC_092797.1, read as the reverse complement.
CCGCGAAAGTAAAATTTTCCACCTGTTGCTAAGAAGCCAGTAGAGGGTCTCTTGTCTCCGAACAGCGCAACAATGTCTTCAACTCTGTGACGTTACTATTGACTTCGATTCTCACATCCAACATTTTCCAAAAGTATACCTCTCTGCAAGGCATTCGTCTTAAAAAGCCTTCGATAGAATCGGCTTAAGATGAAAGTAGAACTGCACTTTTTTCTGGGCCGCAGAAGGTTTTCTTTGAAAAAAGAATAACCGAGGCCGAAGAAGAGCGGGAAAGAAAAAACCAGGCCGAACAAAGTTTGCTGAAGTTTCTAGCACTCTTCTCAATTCGGAGAAAGTACTCTCTCCCCTGTTTGTTTAGAGGCGGCATATTAACATCTTTAATGCTCTCGGCTTACAACGTCGTAACATTTTCATTGTGCACGGAAGTTTAGGCTGTTCACTGATAAGGTAAACTCGAATTCGTAAAGTTTTCAATAAATTACAAAGTAAAATGAAAAATTTCACCTTTGTCTGCATTCCGTATCAGCAGATTCTGAAACGGAAACCGTGATGGTGTCAGAGGCGTGGGTAATATAAAAAGAAATTAAGAGAGTCACATCTCGGATGGAAAGAATGACAAAGAATGAGACAAAGAGTCGCGTATTGAAGAGGGTAGAAAGGTTATTTCATTCGTTATGAGGGCGTTTCTCCTGTTGCACTGACACCTTTTACATTAAATAACAAGGATGATAGAGAATGAAAAGCAGCGGAGAGGTTTTTTCAATGGCAATGGAGTAGCTATGCAGAAATTTTGAATGGGAGGGAAGATTGTGACAAAAAACAATTGTTTTCTTCTTTTTTGAGGAGGAGTATACTTAGTTTTAAATTCCTATACAGCACTAAAGATAACCCAAGACTGCATTACATTAAATGTGGAGTGAGTTTGTTCTCATTCTCATTTTATTTTTGGTCGTTCAATTCGTTATTAGAAGTTTTACACCCAACTTTTGAAGAATTGATTGGCTGTAATAAAAATCAGCCAAACTGCATTTCGTGTTGCAAAATTTCTTCTCTTATCTCGAATTGGACGTATTTCTATCAAACAGAACGATTTGTAGGTGGGGAAGATGGGTAATGCTCGTTAGTGCTCGGGCCGTAAGAATGAATGGTAAATATGGAGCGCCGGAGACTTAGCCACCGCACAGTGGATCTAGTCAACAAGACAGGTCGGCCAAAATTCGGAAACTTAAAAGCTTATAACTCCGTTCAAACAAAATTTTGAGGTCCTAAAAGTGTCTCTATTGGTTTCCCTCGTAAAATTCCCTTCTGTAGCACTCCTTGTAATTTAAACTGTGACGAAATAAGCATCAATATTTGCAGTTTTAGTCAAAAATTTCATGTCCGACCTCATTAATTGACTTGATCCTCTGGGCGCCGCCGCCTACGCGGTACCTCTACCCCTCTAGTCTTTCGTCGACCCGCTCAATATAGAGACGACGATGAGGATAGTTAATAGAACCGACCAATAACATAAATCTATTCTGTTCAATCTGCTCTATCTTGTCTTATCCGCCATATCAAACTGGAAAAAAAAAAAAAAAACACATTGGATCTAGAGTCCAGACTCTTAAAAACATCGACAAGAAAAAGTACTCTTGATTCAATCAGAATCTAGCTTAAAGCAAGGACCAAGCCTCTTAATTTAAGCGGATTTCGTTTTGATTCAAGCAAAAACCCGATTGAATCAAGAGTATTTTTTCTTGTCAATGTTTTCAAGAGTCTGGACTCTAGATCCAATGTGTGTTTTTTTTTTTTTTTTCTCAGTAAATGTACTTAATAAAGATAGTATAATATATTTCAATGTGATGCGATTCAATATGACACACGTCATTTGATAATCGTAACCGTAGATCGTAAAGTGGAAAATCGCTTCGAAGAATTCAGAAAGCCGCTCGAGCGACATCTCCCATGATGCGACTATTTGAACTCAGGTGCAAAGCTGTGTTGCTTACACCAAGCCTCTTAATTTAAGCGGATTTCGTTTTGATTCAAACAAAAACCCGATTGAATCAAGAGTATTGGCGCGTATACGTAGTATACCGCCTTTGCGATCGTTTCGACCCCCCCCCCCCCCTCGATACAATAACCGAGTCCCCTAGTTCCTTACCGAAAAGTGACTACCGCGAACTTCTGAGATTTTCCAAAGCGTGTAAAAAGTTTACTAATCCGTCAATAATAATGATTAAAATTTGCTTCTCATTCTGGGGCTCGCTAGTTTATGTGTAATGAATACCAAGAGTCTACGTTTCTTGGTTTTTTTTAAAAAAACCTTAGAATGGGGCGCGCTGATTTAAAATATGCATATATAAGCGGAAGCAAGCGAACTGATTCGAGGATGGCTGACCAGTTCGGCACTCCTTGAATGAGAATTTCACTCACTCCGTTTTGTTCACAACGTTGCTTTGACATATCTCCACAACACTGTTATCCTTTTCAAAAGTTGGTACTCCTTGCTCTGATAGCCGGGGCCACCAGGATAGTGGTAAGTGCAATCTGTGATGAGCCTCGAGACTCATTAGACCATTTGCTAAACGTGGCTCATACAGGAGTCCACTAAGCCCTCTCGTCCCCACGCTCCTGATCACTGCGTCGGCGTCACGAAGAACAATGGGCCTTGGGTCCCAACGCGGCCGATACCCGTACCCCAATTACTCACGCTTCATTAACCATTTCACCGTCACGCTAGGATTCATCCAATTTTCAAAAAAAATTGTTTCGCATGTATTTAGCAATTTTTTCCTTACTCTCCGTTAAAACACAAATAAAAAGGGACCTCATTCATAAAAATCGGCCGAATAGAAGAGAAGTTACAGTAATCGAAATCCGAAGAAATCAACAAAACCTCGACTCCTCGATACGAAAAATAAAATGAAGGGGAAAAAAAGAAAGTATAAATTACAATTAAATATAATTGACCTCAAAATTTGACAAACAATTCATTTATATACCTAACGCTGAAAAAACTGGGAGAAATTACAAAAAATTTGCCTCTTGCAAGGGGCTTCTTTGTAAGAATTTTGACCTGAAGACAACGGTCGAATAACAGCAGTACTCCATACAATACACGGTGTGCCTGAACGAGTTAAACATTTTTCATACGTCCAAATCGAAAAATCTTTATATTTTTAACTACAATGTTTCTTGAATCGTTTAAGCAAAAAAAAAAAAAAAAAAAAAAAAAAAAATTCCGTCGAGATTCTGGAACGCAAAGGCGCTTTAAAAGTATTCTGGGGCTATAATAGCTAAATCACCGGTAGTAAATTCGTTATATTATTAAAAAGAAATTGACTCCATAGTTTAATTCCTTAGTTTCTTGAATACGATTATTTTAAGCACTTAAACATTTATACCACCAATTTTAGCCATGGGGTGATTTCCTGAGAGCCGATAATATCACGAATTTCTCATAGAACCCCTCAACAGTGGCTTGCTTTTTTGGCAGCCGATTCGGCCATCGAACCGGAGTTTAAATGGAAGCTGATAATAACCCAAAGCTCTGAGAAAAATTTTGAGATGAGTATAAGAACGGTTTGTTGTAAGTAGCGAGGAGAGGCGGGCAAAGCGGCTAAAATCCTATCTAATTTTTACAGTTTTTCTGTTGAATTAATGTTGCCGCGGGCTTCTGACTGTCCACACATAGTTCTGTTCAGCATATCGATACATAAGTATTTACATTTTACATACGTAGAATCTAATTTTCACGTCGGGGAGTTGACATATTTTGATTTTTTCGATTTTATACGGAAAATTGATGGTTTTTCGGGATTGAAATTATTATTGTTTCATGAAAAATAAATGCACCCAAAATGACTATAGCATATTGATTCTTACACATTTGCACTCACAAAATTGGTTGGTAAATTCAACGAGTGGGTGCATCGACCTGGTATATCAAGTTTCTGCAATTTTTTACGGCAAATCAGTAGATTTTCGGGATGTAGATTGCTTACTTTCAATTCATGAATGAATAAAGCAACGACATGGTTGAACTTCTTTGCATGGAAAGACGTTTAAAATAACAAAATCAAGACGTATTTAATGCAATTGCATTTATATCGAGTCAATTTCTTTTCAATAATATAACGGGATTTTTACTACCGGTGATTTGGGTATTTTAGCCCCAAAATATCTTTAAATCGACTTTATCTTCTAGGAGTTCGACAGAATTTTTCCTTTCTTCGCTTAAATTATTCCGTAGCACTTTTCTTCAAGAATCTGATAAGATTTTGCTTGAGGCAGATCAAAAAACTTAAATTCGATCGAATAGCTTTCTACTTTCACAATACACGGTCTCGTCAAGGTGCGTCTTTGACCTCGCAGTGTTGGATCGTGAATTCTCTTTTTATGCTGTTTGCCTATTTTGAAATCTCTGTAAATGAAAACTAAAGGGGTTGATATGTGCGAGTTAATGACGCGCCTTATCAACACATTGTGTTGGAGTTCACTGCTTGTTTTTTCTTGTCAATGTTTTCAAGAGTCTGGACTCTAGATCCAATGTATTTTTTTCCAGTGCATGTCTCGGCAAACAAAAACTTTCAACAGTCAAGTTGTTTGTATTCTTGTAATATTTTTAACTCTTATGATATCTTTTTGTTGCAGGTGTCGCAGCGAGGAGCCGAGAATGCGCGTGTCGAAGTGAGCGGCGGCCCGCGATGCCCGCCTCGCTTGGCGAGTGAATGAGCTCGCGATGCCGGGCGACCACCGGGAGCGGACCGGGCGCGCCTCCGCCGTCCCCCCGCCAGATGGCGCTGTCGCCGACCTCGCGAGTTGACGCGCTCGGCCACGATGAAAGTGCTCATAGCGGGAGCCCTCACCATCCTCGTCTACCTCAAGCTCTACAGGTGCGAGCCGCTGAAGCTCTACTCGCACGACGGTAACACCATCCGCCACGGGAAGCTCAAGCACATCCTCTACAACGCCAACCCCAACAACGAGGAGTTCTACGGAACCAAGTCCACCATCCGCGTCGAGCGCTCCAGCCCTGACTGGGAGGAGAATCCGGTAGGGGCGCCACCCGTCACCACCGAGATCTCCGCTCTGTTCAACGCCAGCGACTCGGAGAACCTAACCTCGCAGATCTTGGAGTTGAAGAGCGACATCTACAACCTGTACCAGATGTCGAATAGGAGCGCGAAGAACGTGACGTTGGACGTGGAGGGGGAGGACTTCGACGAGGTGAGGCAGCGGCACCCGAAAGACGAGTCGGACGCGGGTGATCTGCCCGAGTTGGACGAGAACATCAGCAACCAGCCGGAGCGGGAGGACATCGTCTCGTATTTCCTGAAGAAGGTCGAGTCGCAGCACACCCTCGGTGGTAATTGCGAGGCCGGCACCGAGCTCAATTTGGGCGAGGGCGTCGTCGATCGATACGCACAGGTGAGTCGTTAGCCTAATTTGAAACAAAAGGATATTATCCAGGTGAAAAAAGGCTTATGTGGGGCGGGTAGGACTGGTAACTTATGTTGAATTCGAAATTCCGGGGAGTGTGGTGAATGACGTTGCCAAGTATAAACAAGAACGAGAGCAACGCCAACACCGCTGGAAATTAGCTGTTCATAAATTACATAACGCTCTAGGGAGAGGGTGGTCGAGGAGAGTGTAACACTTTTTTCTTTTTAGGTGTTAAGGGTAGGGATCTACGTCATCAAAAGCGTTACAAAATGGAGGGGGTATAAGATTCTGAAAAAGTGCGTCAAGTATTTTATGAACGCCCTGGTAAAAATTGGCGATAAGAGCTGCGTTTCAAAATACCATAGGAATTCTTATAGCCGGCTAAAGAAGGCTACAGAAAATCATATAGCTGGCTGTAGAATGCGGAGAAAATCATGCGGCCGGGCTATACGAAGCGATAAAAAATTATGCAGCCGGGCTATGGTTCCTATAGCCGGGCTTTACACTTTATCGCCTGGCTGTTGCTTTTTCGCCATCGATTATAAAAGGCTGTAAGAAATTGTGTAGAAATTTGTGTGCTTTGGAAATCATTAAGTTTTTTACGGAACCACCTTAATATTTACAAAACACACGTTATATTTTCCTTTAATACATATTTTTTTTATCAATTAAAACGAGAATAATCCATACAGGATGTGCAAACATTTCAAAATCATGAGTTGAATAACGCTGACTCCGCCAGATTAAATATTAGAGCCTAACACAAAGCGGAGCGGCAACGCACTGGCACCTACAAACCTAACAGGGATACTTCACGCATTGCGCAACGCGTGAAGTATCCCTGTTAGGTTTGTAGGCGCCAATGCGCGTTTCGCGCTGGCTGCCCGCCTGCCGCACCGCAGCGTGCCACGGCGCTTGGAGCAACTATTTCACACCAGAGGTATTGCACAGTATCACACGAAACTGAAGGCGCTCTAATATATTAGGAATGGCAGGCATCCATCAAAAGTACGGAGCTTCCCTCGTAAAATAAATCAAGATACTATATACGGCCCAAAAAGAGAGCAGTGGTCCAAAAACTCACTAAGTCCTAGCGTCCGTAATTAGTGACGTTTAGCCTACACTTTATCGCCTGGCTGTGAGATGCTTAATCGCCGTCGGCTATGAAAGGCTATAAGAAGTTGTGTAGCCGGCTATAGAAGCTATTGGAAATCTTACAGCCGGCCGTAGGTCTATGGTATTTTGGAACACAGATTCTACTGCCAATTTTTACCAGGGCGCTTCTAGACTTAATTTAAAGGTAGCTCAGGGGCACTATTTCAGCCAAATCTTAGTCTGAAGGGGGAGAGGGTATAATTTTTCTTTGGGGAGAAAGAACTACGTAACTTTAAAAAATCCCCGAAAATCGTTGTTTCCCAGACGAAGAAATGCAATATCACTCTAAATTTACACAACCGACTGAGCCGTTTCAATTATTTCCCATTATACGTATGATTCTAATATTTGTTCAAAATTTTGCGGTTTTTTCCCTGTAATTACAAGAGTAATCAATCTGCAATCAAAATTGTCCAACAGACTCTTTGTAATAATATAATTTGTCCCTAGAAGTTTCGTAACATCGAAGTTTCCAGTCACGTTCTTTCATTTGGAAAATGAGTGAATGTCGCTAGGTTGTCGAAAATTTCCCGAAAAACTTACGCTTTCATACATTTGATTTTTTCACGTTCGTACAGGGATATCATAATGCTTGAAGGAGGTTCAAACACGCGTGACAATCGTGCGTCGAGGGGGAATGGGGTTTTAAATTCCGTTTTTGAGCGTGACCTAATAACCGAACGGCCCCTCGCGAGAATCATGCATCGCTTCTTTTCCGATATGAATTTACGGTAAGTTTCCTCGATTCAAACTCCGCTCCGAGTTGTTCTGATTGACACATATCACAACCGCCCCCGATCGGAAAATCCTTCTTCCCTCGCCCGCCGTCCCGCGAGCTGGAGGAGGCCTGTCTCCCCGGATTGCAAGGAACCGTGGATTCAAATGTAACCAAATCTTTTGACAGCAATTCATGACGATCTCAACCGAGGCGGAAAACAAAAACAAGCGAGCAATTGGATCGCGAAGTGGGGGAGGGGGGGGGGGGACACGACGTTTCCCCCACTGGTTGATCCCGGCTCGAGGGGTAGATCGTCGTTTCCGAATGAAAGAACGTAACTCCACTCCAAGGTTGCCAATTTGACCCAAACAAAAAATCGATTTTTACAAAATTGTATCGTGCAATTTTAACCAAAAATGTTCCTGATTTCTCATGTTATCTGAGGAAAAATAAGTGACATTTTCAGTTAGAAATGCCCAAGATCTTCTTTAGAAAAAAGGAGGCCTATCTCTCCGGATTGCAAGAAACCGTGGATTCAAATGTAACCAAATCTTTTGACAGCAATTCATGACGATCTCAACCGAGGCGGAAAACAAAAACAAGCCAGCAATTGGATCGCGAGGTGGGGGGGGAGCGGAGGGGGGACACGACGTTTCCCCCACTGGTTGATCCCGGCTCGAGGGGTGGATCGTCGTTTCTCGAGTGAAGAAACGTAACTCCATTCCGAGGTTGCCAATTTGACCGAAACAAAAATTTATTTTACAAAAATGTACTAGTGCAATTTTCATCTAAAATTTTTCTGATTTCTCATATTTTCTGAGGAAAAATCAGTGAAATTTTCAGTTAGGAACACTGAAAAAAAAATCTCGGTGTATTTACTAAGAGAAGGATAAAATTACCAAGAATTCAGGGTTCTATTTGATCCCAGTTTTTTCTTGGCAAAATTACCATTTATAAAATTTGTAATTTTACCGAGAAATCTCGGTAAAATTATTGAACTTTCTCGGTAATTTTACTGGACCTTTGTAAAAACGCCAATATTTTTTATCGACTGTCGTAGAATTACCGAGATAATGGCAAAGTTACCGGGAATTGATTACCAATGAAAGTGGTATTCTTACCTGGAAAAAAACAGTAAAAATACCGGTTTTTAGGTAAACTTACCAGTCTGTCTCGGTAAAATTACCAATAATCGGTAAAAAAAAGTGAGATGGTAAAGGTACCGACGGACCGTGGTAACAACGCCGAGAATTCTTTTTCCGTGTGCAATTTTCATCTAAAATTTTTCTGATTTCTCATATTGTCTGAGGAAAAATCAGTGAAATTTTCAGTTAGAAATGGCCAAGATTCTCGTGTCTAATTTGGAGTTTGCGAAGGGAAATTCGGCAACATTGAAATGGAGTTACGTTCTTTCGTACGGGGACGACGATATGATTCCACGCGGAAGGTGGCTTTTTCGGTCCCTGCACTTTCCTCCCTCGCCCCCGATTGTTTCGTGCCAAGCAGCGTGCGCTTTCAGCGACTTTGACTGAAACAAATAATTTATTTTACAAAAATGTACTTGTGCAATTTTCATCCACAATTATTCCTGATTTCTCATGCTATCCGAGGAAAAATCAGTGAAATTTTCAGTTAGAAATGCCCAAGATCTTCTTTTTTAATGAACAATTTGTGATGGGAAATTTGGCAACATGGAAATGCAGTTACGTTCTTTCGTGCGGGGACGACGATATGATTCCACGCGAAAGGTGGCTTTTTCGGTCCCTGCACTTTTCTCCCTCCCGATTGTTTTGTGCTAAGCAGCGTGCGCTTTCAGGGATCTTCCTTTGAAAGAATTTAATTTCACCCGCAGCGAAAGACACCGGAGCGAGCCGCGGGCGACGATATTTCTAGGCCGAGCATGACAGGAGGGTGTGAGGTCGAGAGGTAGGCTACGTGTCTTTTCCCCCGTATGATGCTGAATTGATTGTGCGGGGAGAACTGTGTGCGCGGCACAATCGTGGGCATTCAACCGCTCCTTCATTTTTTACCGGGCTAATGCGAATTCCAGTTCCTGCAAGCTCCGCGCGATTTAACCGGCTATTACTATGCAAACTTTCGCAAGGAACGCCTCGGTGACACTGGTGTTGTCGAACTCTCAGTTGCAGTGCCTTTAGGAGAGAGTGGCTACTCGGACTCATTGAGGCTAGTAGTTAACTTACACGGAAAAAACGATGTAGTGCTGAGCACTAACTGTTTAGATCAAATGGAGTCAGCTGATTTGGCAGTACTGCTGAGACCTCGAGTCCGTAGGGCTGGACCCTAAAGTTGTAGGGCTCAGTGCTACTACCATATTAGCTAGCTCCATTTGATCTAAGCAGTTAGTGCTCAACACTATATCGTTTTTTCTGTGTAGTAAAAGATTATAATATATTTCGGCTAGTTCAACGTTTTGTGAGATCACTCTAAATTTTTTCAAGTTTTCAGCGACGTTTCGCCAAGTTTTGCAAGTTCGTAAGGATTGTTCAGTCGACGTATTTCACTGGGAAAAAAAAAAAAAAACACACATTGGATCTAGAGTCCAGACTCTTAAAAACATCGACAAGAAATAATACTCTTGATTCAATCGGATTTTTGATTAAATCAAGAACCAAGCCTCTTAATTTGAGCGGATTTCCTTTTGATTTAAGCAAAAATCTGATTGAATCAAGAGTATGTTTTCTTTTCAATTACGGAAAAAACAAGACTAGTGTTGAGCACTACTGGCCGTTTAGTGGGAGTAGTTGAGGGCTGGCGTCTAAGCGCTGTGCAGCTCAACACCGGAAGGCAGTACAGGTGGGCACTGAACATAGTAGTGCTAATCAGATGCCGCGAGACGTAGTTGCGCTTAACAGGTGTAAATTCACCATGAGACGTCGGAGTCACCATAGCCTGGTGGTAACGCGCTGGTCTTCCACCGGCGCAATCCGAGTTCGATCCCAGGCGGAGGCGTTTCATTTTTACGCTCGCTCCAAAGTCACTTTAGGGCTTGACACTACTTCTTCCTTAGTGACCCAGCCTCGAACTGTTTAGTGCCCAGCACTCCTCTGACTTGGTGGCTCCATTTGACCTAATCCTCGTTAGTGTCCAGCACTAACATGTAGGTCCCAACCCTAAGCTCGTTTTTTCCGTGATGTTTTCAAGAGTCTGGACTCTAGATCTAATGTGTTTTTTTCCCAGTGTTTCGCCTTCTTAGTAGTTTTTTCGCCTGCGTCTGGAGTTTGAACTCCCAATCTCTAAAACGATCTCGCGGAACAGCAAACAAATTTTACAAATGGACTGCATCTTGTAATTTGGAATGTCAATGTCTGGCTCAGCCTAGAAACAATGTATGTACCATCAGTTTTTCCATGTAATTTTCCTTGTGTTTTTAAGGATGAGCCAGAAATTGTGGTTCCTAACTGCAAAATGAAAACTGCACATAAAACACATCAACGGAGTCGGAAAGTTTAAAGGAGTTGATAATTAGGAGAGATAATCGTAAATACGGATCACAAGGCCTGTCAGATTCAGGGACCATTAACAATTCCATTTTCGTGCAAAAAGGCAGTATCTTCGCTTAACTTGTCTGTACTTCGTCGATCAAGGAATATAAGTGCGTAAAATTCGTTTAGGTTTTTCCGAGTGTGACTTTCGTGCTTCTCGATGTGCATTCGGAGCACGTCTACCCCATCGATTAAGAAAGAAAAAATTAAATAAATTAAAAAGCCGATCAGGTCGTACTCGTAAGTGTGGGCGTGTTGGCGGGATAGCGCCATACTTCACACTCAACGCAGATACAACCGGTTGCCAAATGTCGATTGTAAACATCAAAGCAACTCATTGGAGGAGCGTAATCGATTAAGTTCAGGAGAGTACCACAAAAATTCTCACACTTGAGGTTGTGCTCAGAATACTAATTTGTGTTTACTACACTTTTACTCCCGTTATATTTTTCAGGCGCGGAAAAAATTATTGGACTGGATGATTTAGGCATTTCGAATTGTATTTTATGGAAAAAAACATTATATCTTTTGGAGTAAGATAATCGCAAAAGTCTAAGTAGTTTGGGGCCGTGAATCGTTGTAAGCTCCAGCTCAAGTTCAAACCCTGTTAATTCTAAAAATAGCTTTTATCCAATTTTAAGACTGTATTTTATGGGGTTTTTCCAGTTTTCTCGAATTAGAAGTGGGAATTGAAGAATTTTAAAACAGTGCCACCGAGACATGATTTTTGAATTTACTTATCAAAAGTTAACTTTTTAGTGCGTGAATTTCCATTATATTCACGCAATGATCGGGTTCCATGATTAGGCAGTCAAAAAATAAAAAATAATAAAAACAGGTATTTTTGAAAAATAAATAAATACATGCACACTTAAAAAAGCTAACTGATTAGTAAATGCATTAATAACTGAAATGATTGATTGAAGCAAATCAACCGTGCTTTTTTTTTTTTTTTACATAAGGCTGATTTTCTAATGTTGATTGAAGTCTTTGTGATCTACTTTGAAAAGTTCTCACTGGTATTTCGAAGCAAATTATGTAGTTACTCAAATTACAGTTGCAATTTAATTTACAACAAAAAACATCGTAAGCTCCAGTTTTTAAGTTCAACATTTTTTCATTTTTGGACATTATTTCCCCTTCATATTTGGGGTTGTATCCGTGAGGAGCTTTTAAGAACTTTCTACAATCAGACGCGCGGGCGTGAAAATTCTCTCATTGACAATAACCATACTTATACTGCTTTCCACACGCCAATCGAGAGAGAGATCGTCTCCTTTTAGGGACAACCTAAAAAGTTGTGTATGCGAAATTTGGCACCAGTAGATACATCCCTTTCTCATTCCTCTCAACAGTTGCCGGTTCGTGAAAATATGATAAATTGGACAGTCCCTAGAAAACTTCAAAGCGATTAACTTGTCGCGTCCATTATCAGGAAGTTCGGCAAGACTGCGTCATGCCTGCTTTGGCGTGATTCTTCGGACCAGACTATTAATTCCCGACCGCGGAACATTGATTGAACGTATTTCTGCCAAACGGAACTATGTGCATTATGACGTGAGCCCTGTTACGCATACATTCTTATGGGTCTCAGGGCTCACGTCATGATGCACATAGTTCCGTTTGGCAGAAAAACGTCCATTTTGAGTTGACTTGATTGCGCCGCTCTTCGGCCACGCTTTTTAGCCGCTCCGGCTTGATTTTTAAAGCGGGAAAATAAATTTTCATTGAGGCCTGGCTGAGCGTGAGCGGCATCGAAATTTTCAGTCGGCAATCAAACGAGCAAATATGAAACATGTACCGCGGGCTTCTGGTTCTCGACCATTGAAAATAATGTTAACGCGGATGCCCGTCTGAAAAATCGATGGAGCAGAGAACGAGCTGTTGACAATTTTTGTTGAAGTAGAACTGAAAATACCCTCTTTTAAAATTGCTTAAAAACCACAATAAGCGTACATCCATTAGCACTATTTCTGGTTCACAATTCAACAGGGTAAAACTGGACCACTAGAGATGGTACAAAAAGTTCAGCATTTTTTTCCTTGCACTTTGCAGATATTTTAGATTAAATTGCGAACAAAGTAGTTGGACAAGTTTGAAAGAAAATATTCATTTTAGTCGAAAGAAATATGGCGACGACGAAATACCCATGCTGCATTTTCCTTTGCACGGCAACAAAAAACTACACGGTTTACTGTACAAAATCGTAAGATATGTGCTGTAAGGCGCCGTGATACCACTATTCGACCTCTTCGGAGCTCGGTGTGCCTATTCAATCAATTGAAGGCGTTTTTATTTTCCGTCGCTTCGCGCTAAATTCCCATGAACTATCGTTGTCATAAGCAATTGAAACTGTTTTTTTCTTTAATGAGCTTTTCGCATTAGATATTTAAGGCGATGTCATTCTGTGTATACGAGTATAGAACTATATCTATTCGTTACCAGATTTCCTCGGAGAAATTTCGCATTTCTTTGTGAATGTCTATGTTTCTTCTAAACTTTTTTAAAAGCTTTCCCTCATTATTTAATATAAAAAGGTTAATCATAATATAAACTCGGAGCTTGATGAAACCGATGAAGATACGGCTGGACTGCATTTTGCAATTTGCAACAATAATATATGACTCAATTTTATGAAAAGGACTTATGTACCATTAGTTTCCCCATGCAAATGAGTGTTTTTACGGATGACATATAGAAATTGTGGCTCCTAATGGTAAATTGCAGTCCAGTTGTGACATTAGTTTCCTTCTGCAAATAGGTGTTTCCTATGGATGAGCAAAATAAAGACTTCTGCATCTTAGATACAAGGTAGCACGTTCTTTTTAAACCACTATTCGAGCAACAGCGCTATTTTGTAGAATAACCGACAAATTGAAGGCGAACTCAGCGTTTACCGTTCCACCAATCCTCTTTGCTGCATTATTAGAGAAATAAAGGATCGGAAAATGAGGGGAGAGACAAGGGGAGCGGAAGAGAGAGAGAAACTAATTGTTGGTATTTGAGGATTTCCTAAGAGTCCAGAACATCGGGAAGAATAATTGAAAGTTTCTCTCTCTTTTATCAGTTCAAAGACATAATTCTTGATGCCCGAGTTCCCTCCACATAGTTCGCAGCTGCTTAAGATAAGAGGGTTATTATCAAAGCAGATTTTTAAACGGAAGAAGGCTCGGATGAGAATGATTATAGTTATCTTTATGGCACGAATTAAGAAGCGCGAAAACTCGTGAAATGACTCGCCTTATCCAAATATGCTCCGAACCTTTTCTACTCGCAGTTGCCAATGATACTCAATATTTTTATACTCAGATCTTCACTACCTTCTCGAGAAATTGGAATTTTATAGATCTGTGACCGATCACGGTCGACAAATTTTCAAGTATACGATTTTTGTTGCGTTGGGTTGGAATGTTGTATTTTGTGTTTTCGATTATGAACTCACTCTCCCTAAAGTTTTTTTTTAAAAGAAAGAATCGGTCAGGGGTTAAATTTATACCTGAGCTTTAGAATGCGTTCAGTTGCATTTTAATTCGACGAATTTGATTCATTAAACGTAGCATATTAGAATTTGTAATTGCATTTTCGGGACTATTTCTGAACTGCTAATATATCAATAGATATGACTTCGGTTTGGTTACATCACTTTTTTATGCTTTAATGGCTTATTATTATCAACTCAATTTTAAGCTTTTACTGGGTATAAGGTCCTCCTATCCATAAAAGGTTACATTCTACGACAAGTTTCAAATTTTGATGAGGCACCAGAAACGCAACCACAAATGAGAAACACGGAAGTAAGCACAAGATGGGGATATAGGACACAGGAAAGAACGCGCATTGATGACGGCGCGGAGATACAACTATTCGTGCTTGATGGATGTCTGTGTCGTATCTGCAAAATTGAAGGTGCTATGGCGCGATGCGTGAACTGAACTCGGCCACTCTATACTGCCGATGAGGTGTCGCTCAGATTTGGGAGAAAAGTGAAAAAGCGAGACCCGAATGAGTTTATTCTATCTTTGCCTGTGTTGACACTTATTCTCCAAGTCCATGCTTGAAAATAAGAAACAGCAACGGAAATTTTTCCCAAAGGCTATACTTATTTTCTGAGTTTCATTACCACTATCTATACAGCATCAGTACCTAAAGAAGGGGAAAAAATCGTCCAAAGGACCAGAACGAATCCGCTTTCGTTAATGCTGAGCACGCTTATCAGTTGCCGCTGACTCAGATAAAAATTTATGACGGGGTCGCCTATAATCTCCAAAACGCGACAGAGTTATGCATTAGAAAAGCGCAGTTAGACGGGGCTCAAAATACGTGGCGGGCGAGCGAAAAGAAAAACAGGGATCGTTGCGAAAGCCTAGCCATTTGGAAGTTGGATTCTTGGCGTGGGTCCGTTTCGGATCCCTTTTTTCTCACTTTTACCCGCCTCCTTTTGTCTCAGCTGGTGTCGGTGAGTGTGGTAATCACGGAGACAAAGGAACCGGGAAAAAAGGGATGGGAAATTGAATGAAAAAGAAGCTTGATTTCCCCCGGAGCGGTCGGCGGTGACGCCTCGAGCTACTATTTTATGCCAAGGTAAAACCACGTAAGAACAAACCGGCGTTGCCAAATTTCCACTGATATAACACGAATTTTCCGGAAATTTCTGAAACCTTTTATTTCGAAATTTTCAGAGTATTTTTGTCTTAAATTGTTCGAAAAGCACTGAAAATTTCGAGGGAGAATCTGTACAATTTTTGTCTAGAATACTTTTTTTATTGGAGGAAATTTGGCAACGTCCGATTGTTTGCACGCTGTTTCTCCGTAACGCAGCAGCACTGTCCCTGTACATTAAAAAGATAAATGAACTCGGCGATATAAATATCTTCATTAAACGAGGTGATTGTTGTGTTCGCGATTCGCTCTTTGATTACCCTATTACTCGTATTTCATCGTTTGTTTGTTTGTTTTTTCCATTATTCTTTCGTTCCCAAGATGTTCGAGATTTGATTGTCGGCGGCCGCGAAGCCATTCTCCGTTCGTTTCAGTTCGCAGCGAGAGTTCGGAGAACAATGGCAGCGACGAACCTCACCCGCGGGAGAGTGATTCGTCCCTATTAACTCGCGTTTGGCCTACGGCGACTCGATTTTCGAGTCACGCATCACGGGTCAACAGTCAGCGAATCATCACGCTGAAATCAATCAGATACAGACTTGCGGAATCACTCGTTCTATTCAGCTTTTGCACCAAAGCTTTCGAGTATTTTGACGTAATAAAGCACCGAACAAGGTACAAACTTGAGCATTTCGTTTTGTGTTTCCTCTTCAAAAGTTTACATAGATTTCTCACATAGCGGGAATTTTGGTAACCAAAGCTTAGAGAAGGTAAAAGTACCAATAATTGACATTACTTTGATGGGAAATAATACAAATTACGTCATTTATAGAATCTGCATTCCCTTTAATCGGTTATGAGTCCACGCCCAGGATTTGTTTCCTGAACTTCCTGTCACTTGAAAAGCTTTCTGCGAAGAACTTTTCTGCTTTCATACCTCCAAGGCCCACTGTTTCATTTTTATCGATATTAGTTAGGCAGACGAACCAGCGGGTTGATTGTTAAATCGCTTTCGACTGATCCTGGTCGACACATCCCTTGATGTATTTATGCTAAAATGAACTATGCGCATAGGGTTTACGCGCGACATAGTCCCTTTTAGCATAAGTACGCTCATTTTAGCAGTATCATTAGTCGATCAAGGTCGTTTTATGACACGAGTACGTTTTTGCACCCGATCCTTTCCACAATCCTTCCACAAAAATACTAGCACTAATTTTCGGTCGCAATCCGTACATAAATCAGAGACAGTATGTAGACACACAGAACAGTTTCCTTTAAATACCATTGGACTGCATTTTGCAATTTGGAACTATAAATTCTAGCTCTTCTGGAAAAACACTTACGTGCATAAGGAAACTAATGGCACATACGTTGTTTTTAATGCGGGCTAGAATCTATAGGTCCAAATTGCAAAACGTAGTCCAATTTATAAGCGGAATATTAACGTTGAGACGAGCCGCGTTAAATTTGAATTTTCTCCGATTATTCTTCCTCGAATTCGTACTTGCACCCAATCCAAGTCCCAAAATATTGTACAAAAGGAGAAATAGAAACATGCATCAATAAGAGCAACGATATTCAGTGATGAGGAAAACCCTTTCGCAATTTCTACGTTCCTCCTCCTCTATTCTCTCGATGCAAAGCTCGGCGAGGTATTATTATCCGGTTGTTAAAATCGCATAGCTTTCAAGTCGATGCCCGGCAAGAGAGGGTAGTTGCTACTCCGGAAACGTTTGAGGAGGAAATTATTAAAGATGTCAGGCCTATCAGCAAGCCTGTCACGCCAACGTCTTGTTGATTTAATCCTGTCCCTCCGGATCCAGCGCTCGCCCGAGTAACCTCTCCGTTGTGAACGTTGCAGGGCCGTTATTGTAGCATTCGAAATTACCCACGCAATTCTCTATGGAAATTCAGAGATGGGCTCACCGAAATTTGGCCATTTGCATGGAAATGTATACGGTGTGACCACACGCTTGCGGGCCATGCCATGGCCCTCACACCCGGAAGCATTTAATATTAAAATGTCGCGAGGGGCACAAAGGCTTCCCTGCGATAAAAAAAAACCCAGTAGGAAAAGAAACGGGGGAAGAAAAGATTAACAGCTCGAGGGAAATGAGAAAAAAGAGAGGTAAAAGAGGAATAAACGGAATTAGGCGAATTGAGGGAAAGGAGAAAGTTATAGAGGATAATTTTCCTTAGATGTAACCGAGTGAACGTTTTCATCAATGGAATGTATAGAATTTAACAGCAGAAATTGCCGATAATGCATTAACCTAATTCATGTATACGTTAAGCTCTTGATTATTTTTTGTTTGCAATAGAAAAGGACAAATTGACCCTGAAAAATCGTATCATCAACTGAACGATGGAAAGATTAAATTCGTACAAATTACGTTGTGTAAAGAATCATGAGGGGCAGAATCAAAAAATAATTTTACGATCCTCCTCTCCCCCTCTCTTAGATGTTGTTCCTCAGTAAATTTTGTAATTACCAATGAGGTGCATAGCACGTAAGCGTTACATTCACAGTTCTCCATTATTTTATGTTTGCAATTAAAAAAGTAGCAGAGGATTGAAACTCAGAATCATCGGACAAAATTGATATAATAATTTAATGAGTCTTGATCTGAATTTCGAAACGTATAACATTTTCAAAGGCACTCTCAATTAGAAAAATCCATGTTATTGAATGAAATGTAGGTCATTAACGCGGAACTGTTCTGAAACAAAACGCTAACACGCAACTCAAAACGACGTTGGTCAAGGTAATTCAATACCACTATTTTAACTCGGAAGTAATGCGGTAATGCCTACATGGGCATTTGTAGGCACTTTTCACTTTTTGATCATAATGGAGTTTTTATTTCATGACCACTCTGTTTATAACTATGGAGTGTTTGAAACTTCTCACGTTCTTTGCAACTATTATAGACTCAGGTGTACTCGCTATTAATGTGTGATCCCACTTCAGATGTTCGGCTATTTATTCGAACAGGAGCTGATTAACTGATTTGTTTATGCAGTTAGATTAGTCGTCCTCTTTCTACTAAAAAGCAATTAGTGTTTGATGTGGGTAACTTAAAATCAAATAATGCGAAAACCTCTTGAAATACATACAAGTCACGTGAGGTGTTAACAAATAAGTTATAAAATCTAAAGACTATATCCTAACGCGAATAAACCATTTTTCCACCAACGGAAACCATCTTTTTTTCACACGCGGGTCTGCATGATT
Organism: Bemisia tabaci; assembly: GCF_918797505.1. Lineage (NCBI taxonomy): Eukaryota > Metazoa > Arthropoda > Insecta > Hemiptera > Aleyrodidae > Bemisia > Bemisia tabaci. The sequence goes on along the minus strand of NC_092797.1, from coordinate 13,694,843 downwards.
ATATTTTTACAGGAATACGCACATCAATTTTAAATAATTGCCTATAATTTAAAGAGGAAATGGTTTACTGCGGTTCTGCAGACGTTAATGTTATTAACGGTGTGCAACTTCCAATTTATAGTTTCAGAGCCGCATCTTGAAGTAAGCAAAAAAATGCGGAGGCATGCACGCATCTGAGTGGAAACCAGCAGGGGCGTGGCTTGCTTTGCGATTTATCGATTGATCTGCTATTTAAACCTATGGAAAACTATCGATAAACAGGGTGTTCGCAACGAACACCTTAACAATCGATTCTTCACCACAGCTTCAAATGGGGAGTTATTGATAATCTCTCATTCATGCCTCGCCTCTGAGACCAGGGCCTCCGTAATAAATCATTCAAACGGGTGAGTTATAAAAGGAGTGAAAAAGGATCTTGAAATAGGTGAAACGTGAGTCTTCTTTCGCCGTGCCTAATTTCAGAAAGAATTTAAAGCGCCCTCTATGAATCTTTGAAAATATCGACTCGACACTTTAAAATTCTATCAGAGAGTAGCTTTAAGAATATCTCCTCACAAATCTTCACTTTTTCCTGCCGTGTGCACCCTTAAACTTTAATTGAACATTTGTGATTTTTCAATCATTCTTTGAATTTTGAATAGAAAAAAAGATAAAAATACATCACATCTTCTATCGTATACTCTGAGAAATTCAATATGGCTTAAAACTCGAAGAAGATTGAGATTCCTTCGTACTTTTTGACTTGAAATTCTGCTCCCCTTCATATTTCCTTCGTCTACATTTTTTTTCTTTTTTTCTTCTCGTGTTTTCTTACTGGTATTCAGTAAGCTTGCCTGGCCTAAGAAGGGGGCTCACTAACTTACATGTCGCTCTCATAGCGCTCCTGCGCTCCGTAACACCCAACCGCCCCTGATAGAGATCCTGCCGAAGCTCGTCCTGGCAAATTTCTTGTCTTATTCCATCAATCCACGATTTTGCAGGGTGTCCTCTACGTCCTTCCATAGAAGGGGCTACAACCCCTAAAGCATTTAGCCCGCACCCCTTACGCGTTCATTTGAGAGTGTAGGAGTGTATCCCTTACGAGTGTGCGTGTGCGTCAAGTTGCCTTCGCCATCCGCGTGGCTTTCAATCGGAACAAGCATTAGTCGTTGTAAAAAATGAGGATTATAAATCTTCGGATTCTCCGGGGGAGGGGGGAGGGGGGAGGGGGCGGGGGGCTGGGGACAGGGGCGGCGGAGAGGACCAGGTAGGTAAATGAGCCGTAAAAATGATGTGTTGCCGACGTAAGCAAGCGCGGATTTGTTCTCCCTCTCCAGTATGGGTTTAGCTTAATTTATGCGTGAGTCGGAGTGCCTCGTACCCCAAGCCGCGGGCTAATTCCGCGCCCGGCTCGGAAAAAGCCGCTTCAAGCAGAATTTCAGCTATTTTTCCCTCCGATGTACCGGAGTCGCGTGTGTTTATAGATAAATCGATGCGCGCATCCACCGCCGGCGTTGCCGTTTTATTTATAAATAGCATATTTAGATTATCGCTTGATATTATCAGAGGATCAAAATTACCTTGGAGATTCACTATTGGGTATTACCAAAGGAATGGCTTTATTTTCAATAAATTATAGAATCGGGTTAGAGTTCTCCACGACAGAGAACTTATCTCATTAAGCACTATCATATGAAGCAATAAAATTGTATTTTTGTGCGCAAATTCTCCATTCACCTCTTAAATTATCTCGCGAAGTGAGTTGATCGTAACCTGACAGACCCTTCAGTTCCTCATCTTCTTTTTCTCATCAACCGCCCCTTTTTCTTCCCATGTGTATTTTTATTTTTCTTCTCTTTTTTCTCTTCCTTCTCTCTTCCTTCTCTCCTTCTCTCTTCCTCTCCTTCCTCCTCTTATTCTCCTCCTCTCTCCTCCTCTTCTCTCTTCTTTCTCATCCCCCAATTTTTCTTCTTCTTTTTCCTCTTCTTCTCCATTCTCCTATTTTTCTGCTCTCTCCATCTTTTTCTTCTTCTTCATTTCCCTGATCTCCCTCCTCTCTTTTCTCCTCTACTCCTCTATTCTTTTTCATCTTCCACCTTTCATTCTTCCTTTTCTACTTCATCTTTTGCCTCCTTCCGTTCCTCCTCTTGTTACCTTTCCTTCCTCTCTCTCGTTCTTTCTTTCTCTCTTCTCCCTAGCTTTATCTTCTTCTTCCTCTCATGTATTTTCCTTTTTTCTCTCTTTTTTCTCTCCTTCAAATTTTTCCCTCTTTTTCTAATTCCCTTTTTTTCTTATTATCCTTTCTCTGTTTTTATCCCCTTTTTCTCCTCTCCTTCTACTTCTGTTTCTCCTGATTAATACTGCGTCCTCATCTGACATACTGTAGGTTTTCTAATGCTCGAGCTTGTACGGCTGAAGTTGAAACCGATTTTAAAAAAAAAAATCAGGGGAAATCGTGAAAAATTGTGGACAAACGGCGACGATGGTAGGGGTGGGTGAGAGGCTCACATCCGAGGGCCGCGCGTTTGCCGTTGAAGTAGATTGATGATGGAAAAATCTTTTATTCAGCACTTTCCGGCCCAGCATCAGCGACTGATCTGTTTACAATTACCCACCGTTTAACAGCTATGAACCTCTTAACAGTTTGTTTTCGCCCATATATGTTGACATTTGGGAGACTGCCCAAATCCCTCGGGAGCCACGGGTATTCCCCTTTTGCGACAGCTGCGTCACATCGGTGACGATCCTTTCAAGTTGGATAACCGATTTTGATTCGGCTGAAAGTAATAATCGATACCTATGAAAGTAAGGCTTCCTCACCTAAAATCGACGACTTAATATTCATTTAAATGGTAAACTGAAAAAATTAAATTGCTGATTAAACAATTCAATCGTAAAAAAAAGTTACTGCAATATTTCAACGTAGATTTCACAAAAAAAAAAAAAAAAATAATGCTACTTTAACCACCAGGTATTGTAAGCTAATTTAACCACGGGGGTGGTTATAGTAGCATTTTTTTGTTGTAAAATCTACATTGAAACATTGCAGTCACTCTTTTTTAGAAATTGAATTGTTAAATCAGCAATTTAATTTTTTCCGTGTAGATACACAGAGCTGCCAATTTGCGAGTTTCGCGAGAGCTAAAAATTAACTCATCATGTTCTCCTTTAGTCTATAGCACCCACCCGTTTCAACCAGTAGGATGGTACCATTCTCTTCTTGACTCATTTGTCCATCGCGATGTCTATTAATTTAAAAAAGCAGCCCACCGAGAAAAATCACTCCTGTGAGAAATTTTTCGCAGTAAATCAAGGTCTTTTATTTCGCGGACGTTCAGACTCTCTATGCAAGTTTTGGAAATTTTTGTGGTATCTATTTCCTAACTTTATTTTTTCTCCTATGTTAAAAAATTTACGGCAAGAACAAACCTGGCGAACACCTGCACGGTTTTTAACTCTTTTGAACAAAGTATCACTAGCCCTCTCATAAAATAAAACAAAGTTGTAGCCCTGCAGGTGGCAGTCTGCGTTTCTCGAAATATGCTAATTAACCAAGTTTTACGTTTCCGTTTTCCGTTTTCCGTGAGCGTCACAAGGTAAAAACTTGACAAATCCCGCTTACGAAACGGTCGGCAGACGAAAGGGTGCGAAAAGAGGGTCAGTGGTGTGGTCGCAAAACCGCTCTTGTCAACTCCCCGCTGGGTCTCCTGTGTTTCCCATTAAGTTTCTGCGCTTTGCTTTGAAGCACATTTCAGATTTTATCGTTTATTGGATGAGGCACAATTGAATTAATTAATGATTATTTTTAAAGAGGTGCAGCGCAATCACTCCAGAGTTTTAATGTAGGTCGACCTTTCTTCGCACTCCACCTTATGCAAATATCTCTGGATTCTTTCTCTCTTTTTTTTTTCTTCAAAAATGTGTATTTTATTCATTTATTTTTCTTGTAATAATTTTTTGTGTGTGGACATTCAATCGTCAATGCGTTGGTAGAATTCTGTAAGAGAGATGAAGAAATGATATTAACCGGATAATTTTTCAGATTAGACAGGCGCAAAATCCTCAAATAACCGTGAAGTTCTATCGCACCACACTAAGCATTTGGATGCATCTATTCGTGCTTAGTGATCAGCCTATTTGCCTGGTAATTAAATTGAAGGCGCTCCGTCTTTTCTTGCGATCGAAGGACATCTTACAACATGCGAATACTCATACGTCGTTTTATCGCACCACGACAGAGATGACGTTGGAGGATGATTTGAGTTTCTACTATAGAAGTTGCATCGAGAGATTGCGCTTTGTCGATCAAGTTTTCTCGACAAAGGAGCGATAAAGTGTCAATAATCAAGCTACTATCTTCTCCGCCGACGCTCCCTGCTCTGAGGGGCGAGAGTTCAATCATTTTTCCTTGCGAGCGTTCGAATCCGCGTTTTATTGCCCCCGCACGGTGGCGAGTTCGCAATATGTCTTGCACCTCTGACGTAAGGACGCAAACACACCTGGGGCTGAGCCCTATTTTCCATTTAATCCCTTGTATTGCAGAGCTCATTCGGAAATGGGGTTACGCGATGGTGCTTCTCGGCTGCATGGCTTCGCTCGACTCCGCCAGGAGTGGATTGCCAATTTAAAATGAATAAGATGATGCGGGGGTTCCTCGTCGGTCGGCTGCAAAAAGTTCGCTGCCATTTCGCAGCGAATCAGCGATGTCGATGAGTGAGCAAGCGCCATTTATTGGACTGTTGATTTCTGCGCTGTGTTGCCGCTTTGCCGAGAATTTTGCACATTTCCCGAGCGGTCTAGTCAATTGAACTTCATTTTGCAATGATTAGGAACTACACTTTCTGTCTCATCTGTAAAAACACTCATGTGAGTAGGGAATCTGATGGTACGTGCGTTGTTTTTCAACTGAGCTAGATATTGTAGTTCCTAATTGCAAAATGTAGTCCAAGTGTTGTGCCGGTAATGGATGCGAAAGTTAATTTAATCCGACAATTTTGAGTCCCAAATATAGTCGATTTAAAATTAAATTGATTTTTCCTAAAATTATTTTTTTCGAAGAGGATTTGGAAACAGGCGTGACTGGTTTGATTTGATGTTTTTGAGCTTTTTCGTGTCCATGTTCGCACACAAATTAATTCTCTGTAGAATTGTTCAAAAATCTAAGCTCACACTAGAGTTGATTCTCATAAAAATTCCACCACCTTTGTTCCCTGAGCTTTCATGGACTAGTGTCTTTTTTCGGTGGACAGTCACATATTTCGGCGCCTACTTTTAGTGGTGTAGCATTAATAGATGGTTTTTAGTTTAAGACAGTTAAACCGCAAATACTACACGATCTTGTCGGAAAATTTGGACGAATGAAACCAAAATCACCTTCACTATGTGAGCTGCCGCCAGAGTTCTCTTGTTTTATTTTTTCAACCGAAAAACAATCAAATTTTTGACTTGAAATTTTGTGAGCACATGCATCAACGGTGAAAATACCAAATCTCGTTTGCGTTATTTAGAAATCTTTGCTCTCATTTTATTTTTTTGAAGGAGAAAAAATCAATATCAGTCCTTGAAGTTTCCACAAAATTGTCTTTGCTTTGACGGGAAAAATCACGGAAGTTTCTATGAATTGACGTTGAGTAGTTTTCCATTTAAACATTAGAGGAAATCTACATCGTCGCAAACCGAGATACGTGATCTTGTATTTTCACCGTCGATATTCTTCTTAAGCGTGAGGAAATTCGCAAGAAGTTTCTAGGCGTTACGTCACTTCACTTTTTTAAAAAAAAATAAAAGCTGAGAGGAAGGTAAGGCAATGCGAGATGAAGCTAGATTAATCCTAGTTAAATCAGTCTATTTGGTCTTTGGGGATGCAGTATGTATAGTTTGAAAAATTCTTTTGGTTCGCAACGAAGCGGCAACTTTGAATTGGCTCATCTGAAACTTACTTCTGGCGCGATAAAAATTAATCAAAGTCGCTCGTTCCATTCGATATCAATTCGTACTTGTCGTGAGATGGCTCTTCCAATTCTGAATGTTTTCGGATTTTTTACACATATTCTCCCTCACGTCCCGCCCTGTGCAACGGATTCCCCCCGCTCTTGGCATTCATGATTTATTTTCGAATCTATACCGAGAAATTGAGAGAGTCTGCGCAAAGCAACTAACCTGCATTCTTCTAACTATATCGATTTTTAATTTCGATTTTGAAATCTCTATTTTTATGCGTTTTGTGTGAGAAAAAGAGAGGTGGAGAGGGATGGGGAGAGGGGAGAGATGGAGGGAGAAATAGAGCGAGATCAAGAGTAGGAAACTATACAATTGAACTATTTTTTGCATTTCGAAACCACAATTTTTAACTTGGATTAGAAACAAAGAATGCAACGTTAGTTTCCCTATGCAGATAAGTGTTTTTACGGATGAGCGAGAAATTTTAGTTCCAAACTGAAAGATGTAGTCCAACTAGGTAACAAGAACGCGGTAAGATTGCAGAAAATCTACAATAATTACGCATCACCAAAAACAAACAATAAAACGACCGAATGACGTTAGAATAAATGGAGACGGAGAGGTTTAGAAAAAAGTACTTCTATATTAGTATGGGTCCTTTTTTTGAAATTCATATTCAAAGAGGCTTCTGAAAAATGGTAGGCAGCTCATATAGATTAGGTTCACCTACCATATTGCTTCTATGGTTTGGGGGTAAAATTATAACACCGTTGAGTCCTGGTTCTGTGTATGTATCGCATATAAGTGTTGTTGAAAAAGTCCTTGCACAAAAAAAAATCATTACATTTCAGGACCTCTTTTTCTGACCCCAACCTTCGCCTTTAATGAGTTCAGAAACTCTTCCAAAAAAGTACTTTGTGGTCTAGCAATCCCATCGCTTGAGATGGAATTTATTTTTCTATTTTAAGGTACAAAGTCTCTGAATAGTGAAGTGGAAACCTGCTCGTGGGGTGAGACGTGCACCAGGAATAATCTTGAGGCCCAACAATGATACCGCGGGACAAAAGTGTCTCGCAGGAACTAGGCGTTGCAGGGAATGAATGAAATGACGTTGTGACAGGGGCCCTGGTCGAAAGTGGGTGGGGGGGGGTGTAGGAGGAGGGGCGGATGCCACACCGCAACGAGAGAGGAGACACTCACGAAACGGAACGACAAAAGATCTCGCCGGATTCATCCCATGTTCCCACGGAGAATGAAACTTAGTGCATTCATTCTTGGTTTCAACTTTTTGTGTCTGCGGGGATTCTTTTGTCGAGTGCAAGGGGACGTCCCTCCTCTCTTCCGTATGCAAAGGTATTCGCGGGCAATCGTCCGGTCTATCGTGGCTTTATGAACTAGGACTTACGAGGAATTCAACATTGTTTTTGCTCAGTTTACAGGATCAGCATCTTGAGAAAATACACTTAAAACATAGTAACAAAGTACCCTTCAAACAGAGCGAAACATTTACGATTAATGTACTTCTTCAGGGAAAATGTAAGATACAGTATGAATATCAACAGAAACTCGCGTGGAGGAAGGCGTTGGTTGAAAGGGTTGAACTCTGATCGAGTATAACACGACTCAAAAAAAAGATTCATTTGACAAACATTTTTATTTAGATTTTTTTTTCTTTTGTATATATATCAGAATATTTACTGTCCACGTGTTTCAGAATGCAATCTGACGAGGAAATTACAAAAAAAACGTTTCTACGGATGCTTCGGAAAGGTTTTCTCTGTGCAGTAATAAAGTCGGTTCAGGAGACCTAAATATCTGGTCAGGGGATTTGAAATTGGGTTAATATAATCGTCCTCTTTAGTACAAAAAAACAAGTCTTGCAAAGACGAACAAAATCATCTGTTACCTCCAAAAAAGTCCTGCTTCTACCATAAAAAATGTCGGTCACCTGAAACGATAAAACTCAGAATTTCCATATGAATCAGTAACCGTACGCTAAGGAGGTGTCGCTCAGATTCGGCAGAAAATTTTAAAACGAGGCCCTATTACGTATTGCCTATCATTGGTCTACTACAAATAGAACAAACGAAACTAACACAACCTGGACATACATCAGAGGAAAGGTAGCGCGTTGATGACGGCGCAGGCATACAACTATTCGTGCTTGATGGATGTCCGTGTTGCATCTGTAAAATTGAAGGCGCTATGGCGCGAGGCGTTAACTCATAATGCTCCGCTCTCTGCTGCCAAAAAGGTGTCACTCGCGGTGTCGAGAGAAAAGTTCGGGCAGCTTAGGATTAAGTCGTCCGCAATATTCCAAAGAATGCTCTAATTATAAGTTTTCCAGATTAATATATGTATAAGATTTCCAGATTAACATATGTATTTTATCTGCAAGGAAACTGGCAACTTTTAAATGCGCATAGGACGTTTCCCGGAGTAAGGCAACATAATCCATTACGAAGCATAGAAATGTGGAATTGACTCAAGCTCATTCATCACGTATGCATACACATTTAGCGTGGATAATTGGATCCTATGCAAGACTGCTGCTGAAAAGCCTAAAGAGCACTGCCAACCGCAGACTTGAGCTAGACACAAGACTCATGCCCAAGTTTGCTAATAAAGCTCAAGGCACTGGGCACCGTATGACTGGCACCGGGCGATTAAAAATGCAAGAGATAAGGCCCAGTAACCGTTTATATTAGAGATCTCGCCCCGAAATGCTGCCGTGCTAAGAAAGAACGCCTTATGAACATCCGAGAGTTGCCAAAATTTGGATAAAATACGAATTTTCAGGAAAACTTGTGAACATTTTTCGCCTAATTTTTCAGAGAATTTCCTTCGCAATGTGGTCTAAATAATCAGAAAATTTCAAGTAGAAGTATTCATTATTTGCCTCAAAAATCATCTTCTGAAGAAGGGATTCTTGCATACTTCCTGCCGTATTTTATTTTTTAAATGAAAAGCTTTACCTCGGCGATTTTTAAAAACTACCATGATTCATCTTCTCTGCGCGAAGAATTAAATCCGGTGAAATTTTCAAGTAATGATGTTGATTCGTTCACCTGTAAGAAAACAAAACGGGAGCGGAGATTTTTAAACTCTCAAACGAGATACAAGGTTCGGAAGTTCCACCGTCAATATGTTTGGATTTGAGCGGAATCCGCCTGACAATATGCGACGTTGCATAATTTTCTCAGATGTTTTATATTTGTGAACAGAAAACAAAGCGAAACTGAAATTTGAAATTTTTCCAGTATATATTTTCCATATTTGAGGGTGTATTCATAGAGGGGTTGATAACGTCACGTAATTTATTTCTCCGTTAAAGATAATGAAAATTGAGATACAATTTGGCAACGTGAAATGTGGTTAGGCTCGTTTCGGTTAAAATCGTTCATGAGTTCGCCTGGATCAGAGACGAAACCCCTAATTAAATATCTCGGCATGGTAGACCCTTATATACTGACGGCGAGCCAACAGTTCCTAATGGTCAGGAATCGTCTTACCTTCTTGAGAATGTTGTGCTCTATAATCAACCGTGTGATCAACAAATTTATCAAACATAGGTTTGTCAAACGAATAAATCAACTTAGCACTCAAAAGCCAACAAGATGGAAATTGGAAGAGTTGAGCCCCGTAATTAGAGGTTTCCACGGTTCAAAGGAAGCTGCGGCTGGTTAATACGTCTCTGGCTTACCAAGACCCAGTTGGATAAACTTTTTGACCCAAATTCTTAATGGCGCAGTCATCACTCATCATTAGATGCGCATAAATAAGTATACCGGTGAGAAAATTCTGACATTACAGAAATAACTTTTTTTTAGCCGTTTCTACAATTTTCAAATAGTTAGTACGGGTCTTGTGTCTCAAGGCAGAAGTTGAAATCCCTTCGTAACACCGATGTGTTTCCAAAGTTACACGGTTGTCATATTGACTCTGTTAAGTTTCATCCCATGTGAGGATCTTGGTTATTTCTCTTCTGGATTCCAGATGTATTGTAATACATTCCCCTTTCTCTCAAAATCTTGCTTCTATGCTCGCGTAAGTGTTTGAGGCATTATTGACTTGCTTTGTCTCGGGGTCTTGTGGTCGGGACAGAATTGAGGATGAAGGAACCGATCAACATTCCCAAAACAATTAAACTATGAGTGATGTCAACCAATTTAGATCCAAGGTCTAATTTAATATATTACGGAAAGCCCCTCGGTTTCACAACTTCAATTTAAAGTTTATTCGCACCATAAAGCCCGCAGTAATTTTCAAACTTGAAGTTATAGGCTGATGTGGGTTCGTTCATTTCTATGAGCTTCAATATCCAGTTTTCCTTGAGTGTTCGTTGTATCAGTAATTATTTTTGGAAGTTGGCAGCACTGTTATCCCTGCGTTTAAATACATTCTAAATAATCGATCCTTGCGGAATCATCTGGTTTTGATGTGTATATTTTTTACGATTATTTTATACGAATTCAAATGGACGAAAGTAACCCTCTTCTAGGATCCAAACCATTCTGTTGCAATTTTTCCTGCTAAATATATCTTAAATGAGAATGCGTGTTTTGTGAATTGTGCGTGTAGTTACACGGTATTACGCAAAATGAACTAAATGTTCTCTCTAAAGTTAGAGAAGCGACAACTTCAATATATAGAGAAAATGGAGGATTTGTAATTGTTTTTGAAATATTCCCAAAGCATTTGTTTCTTTTTCGTCATATCATGCGATTAATTACACTCTTTCATTTATGATAGTCATTTAAATCAGTCATGTCATCCAATGAGGCGACATACATAATATAATTTTATCGTAGATTGAAATTTTGAGTTTTTGTCAATGTTTGCTATAGAAGTGATCTAAATACACTTAAAATAAAAGGAAATTGTAACATGAAGGATTATTATACCCACGATTGTTTGTCAGGATTTTCAAAGCTTGGATGGGTGAACGTCTCAAAACTAGTTCGTACCTATTTTGAAAAATAAAGAGTTGAAATTAAAATGTTCGTTGGTGAAAATTGGCGGGGACACTTCCTAATACATCTCGAGGTATGTTGGTAATAACTCTCAATAAAAAATAAAATCAATAAATGTAAACCTTGGGTAGGTCTTCAAAATTAAAACTGCTCGACATTTGATAAAACGTCTAATTTAACAACATGCTGACGACACGTCTACTCCTAGGCAATCTCACATTTATCAGGCGATAAATACCGAAAAACGACAGCAACGGGAAAAATTAACGACACATGAAAAAAATTGAAATCATAAAATCACACATAAAAAAAATTATAAATCAGAGAGAAAATAAGCGAAGATACGATCGCAGTGTTTTTATGCAGCCGTTTGATTCCATCCATCACGGTGGGAAAAATCCGGTCTGTGACAGCTCCGTTTTTATCGGATTGTTATTTCAAGCCGTTTTCACACGTCACAAAAGCCATTGATGTCTTTTACACCCCTTTCATCGCACCGGGACGCAATGTTGGGTCATCGATGCTCATATCGTCGCTCCTATCACGTTAGAGCATAACTACATTTTCACGTAGGCCCTGGAAAGCAAGTATTCGTATGGTGAATATGGCTCATTCCAGATGATGAGATACGTCTTTACGCCGGAGGAATATACCACTACATCGCCAGCTCCCGTTTGCTTCATGTGAAATCGGATGCACTTACATTGAATGGGTCAGTTGCGCAATTCATAGATGTGTATTATAATGTTTCAGCTTATCCTTAGATACATAAGCGCCTCTTTCACAGCGCTCTCTGGCGCTCTGCGGCTCCTGATCACCACAGTCCCCTGTTCACACGAAGCCCTTTAGAGAGTTGGCACTCCCTCAATTCCTCTACAACCCCCTGTTGTTACCCTTTCCCTTTTTCCCTCCCAGGAGTAACTCCGTCACGCATCCTCATTGGTATTCTCCCGTCTGTCATCTTGTTACCATGATCTTATCACACAAGCTGCTTGGTCATGACGTCAAATACGATGTCATCTTCGACCTCGTCATTTGCATTTTCGCGGTACGCCATATTTCGTCGCTCCTCTGACGTAAGGGTGTATGTCAATTTTCACGTGAGCCCTGTTCTCTGTGTAATTTTATGCTCTCTGGGGCTCATGCAGAAATCAAGATATTCTCTTATGTTAGAGGAGCAACGACATGGGCTCCTAGAGCAGCAAAAAGGTCCAAGATGGACGAGTCAATCAAAAGTGGCCGCCTTATACCAACAATACTCTCCTTACATTCGAGTAGATACTCTAGACTGAAGTCCTTTTCATATTATTTGTAACGTGAGATTGCGATTTTTTTCCTACCACAGATCAAAAGCCTGAAAGCACTCCAGCCTTCAATCATAAACCGAAAAATACCCCATTTCGGGAAAACGTGACCACATTGTGACGCTTCGAACGTCGTGGTGTGGTCCCGCGTGCGAAAATTTACTTTTAATGAGACTTAGCGTCTGCAGTGAAGAAAACAATCCCTTATGGGTTTATCTAAAAAGCATTGCCAAATTTACGGGAAAGCCCTCGACACGTCATGCGGAATATCCCTAATCCACCCATTTCTGACAACACCAGATGCGAGCCACTAATCTAACGAAACTTCTTTTGGGCGGCGCACAGTGGAGCAAGCCAATGGAAAAAGGTCCAACGTGACGTGGAAACTGTAAACGCTTATATATTTGTTAAAACAAAACATAGACGTTACAAAGTGGCTTCATCGGTTTGTTTGTAAAATTTCCTCAAAAACTCACCTTAAAAACTTTAAAAATTGACGAAGTAAATATCAAGATTCACAGTTTTAGTTAAACTTTTTTTGTCCGACTTCTTCGAATGGATCGTTCCACTGTACGGCGGGCGGACTGTGGCGCAGTGCGTCACGAGGATTAAATCCAGTTATAAGTTAGCACAACCACAGTGTTGAATTTTTCTTGACCTCTCCTATCAATCTTCATTATTCTTTTTGATCGAGTTTTAAAAAACGCGTTGTTGCATCGGTTGTCCCCGCTCGGGAGGGGTAAAACTCGGTTCGGGGTCTGCAAGCCACCGGGGGAAAAGAAAAAAGGCAGAGGGGGAAAAAACTCTGCTCGACTGATTGATGGTGGAACTTTAAACTCCGTTGATTTCATTTGTCATCTCGCTGGGGTTTCAGCTTAATTTTGACAATCTCCTAAAAAATGGAGGGTATGAATTTAAAACGCTCCCAGCGCCGTAAGGTGCTGCTGAGATTTTGAACGTTCTTTTAGACTGCAATGAGGATCTTTTCTCGAATATTAGGCCTTTTTAAGGCAAAATCTGTCATTCTTTTGCCTGCGGATTACCGCCAAGGAAAATATGATTGTGCAATCCAAGCGATGCCTACTGCAGGTGCTTCGGAGGTTTTGAATCCCCACCGGACAAAAGCAGGAACTTATCGTTAATTTCCCTCATCATCGCAGTCAATGGTACATTAAGATCTCATTTTAACCTGAGCCACTAATTCAGATTAACTATTGTGAATTAAACTTTCTGAGGTCATGTCCTGTGTTTTGATGTACATTATCAGCTGTATCCATAGAAAAATCGATAAGCTGCTGTTTTGGCCTTTCGTTGCTCTGGGTATTCCAATGGTTCATTCCGAATTGGTGGATGTAAGAGAATTTCATTCGAAATTTAATGTAGTACATTCGAAAAATTTCCATGCAATTCCACTAAACTTTTTCATGAGCAAAAATGAACATTTAAAATGAGGCCCGGATTGTAAGCACAGGATGGTAGAATAGAGCTGGGTCCACATTACTCTGTGAGGAGATCAAGGCTCGGAAATATTAATCAGAGACATCGATTGAAATTTCTATTGAAATCGTCTAAACATTCTGATTGAAAAATTGGAATTTTTTTGTTTTTATTAATTTCTATGCAGAATTTTGCAGATCCAGCACTACTCTACTGCCATGCTTTGGAAGAACGCCGTATTAACATTCGGCAGTTGTCAAATTTCCTCGGATAAAACATGTATTATAGAGGAAAGTCATGCACTTAATATTTTTTTGAGATTTTCAGATATTTTCAGAGATTCCAAGAAAAATCTCCGTAATTTTTCCTGCAAATTTGTTTCTTCCTGGAGGAAACATGGCAACGTCTGAAGGTTCATACATCATTTTTCCTTAGCACGGCAGTCTACTGTCCTGTACTTTTCCAAAAATAAATATCTAATCGGAGGAAATTTCGGAATACTTGACTCACTCATACGATAGTTTCCGTCAGCGCGGTGGAGGGTGTCTATTTTTAAGCACTCCTGTCGATAAATTAAGCCTACCAGGAGAGCAATGACACTTCTCACCGTATCAGCAGTAAGTACATGAACCTCAAAGCGTACCAGTATGTATGCGGATCACGACTCAGGTGGAAGTACACTTACTGCCGTTTCCCGCAGGATGACGATAAACGGGAGTCGGCGAAAGGCGGGAGGATTAAAGGGCGAAATGTCACGTTGCTCGGTGTGCAATCAAACGGTAATACGCGGGTACGCGGGCGCGGAATCCGATGTATCGGGTGGGATTCTCCAAATAAGATAAGCTCCTTTTTTGTAATCAATCATCGCTCCCGACGAAGAGGAGCCGAGAGGCGGAAGTTTAATATTCCGATCCTGCTTCCCGCCGCGTCTCGTTCTAGGGAAAAACGACCTATGAACATCCAAATGTTGCCAAATCCCCCCGTTAAATATTTATTTTTGAGAATATGTTCGTGACCGTCTACACACTGGGATGGGCCTGGAAAAGCATTGAATTGCACGGGCAACAGGGTTCATTGCAGAATGTAGTTACGCCCTTATATCAGGAGGGCGACGAATTTTTGAATCGGTATTGAATGATCCTGATCGATTAATCTCTATCTTAGCAATGTTTTTTATCGATCAAGGTTATTCGATATCGATTCAACAATCAAGCCGCTGAGTCCACAAAAACTTAAAATTGAGATATCGATACCAGAGCAATCAACGGCTAAAGTGCTAAACCACGTATCTCCTTTGGGGTATTTCTAAATTCTGACTCCAATTTTATTTTTCCAGAGAGAACCAAGCCAACTGTATATATTGACATTTTCATAGAATATTCTGCTAATCGAGGAAAAAAGCAAGGGAGTTTTTAAGAAATTACGATGACTAATTTTTCAAATAAAAAATTCAGTATGACAAGAAGTCTGCAGCGTCGCAAACGCAGGTAAGAGGGCTTCGCACTTCGGCCATCGATATAGGAGTGATCCAAAATATTTTGAGTCAAGAAAACAACCAAAATTTTTGAGACAAAATTGAAGTTAAAGCCCTTTAAAGTTCGCCGTTCTATGACTTCGAGAACAAACTATTTCATCTCCTGATCTGGCTTGTCCAGGGTACAAAACTGCTACATTATTACTTCACACTCTAAATCGTTCGAAAATGATCTCTTGAGCACTGGAATGCTTTTCCTGTTAAGAAATCTTCAACCCAATCCGACGAGAATGTTTTACAGAAAATTTGGCTTCTCTGGATCCTTGTCCTATGGTCCTTTTTCCAGTAGATTGTCACAAGTGAATGCTATTCCTAAAACACCCATTCCATTCCTCGAAAAAAAAAATAATATCGAAAAATTCGTAGGTTTCCAAGAAAATTCCCTTTTTATTAGAGGAAACTTGGCAACGATCGTATGTTCATACATCGTTTTTCACTAGCGCAGAAGCGCAAGTAACGAGGCGCGCTAGAAATTCACCACATATCTGATACTCATCGCCACTTCTGTTACACCCCAGCCTAGCGCGTCTGATTTTCTCTCGATACTTTTTGCGGAAGCTCCTTCCCGCGCCTCTCCGGCTTACCACACTGATAAAACCGGGTTGTATAAACACAAGGGATCCCTCGTGGCCGCTACGCAGCCCAATCCCCGGCAAAGATAACGCCAGAACGTGACGAACTCCTGAACGCAACCATTCGTGCTCCATGGATGTCCATGTTGTATGTGCTTGAAATTGAAGGCGCGCAACAAAACGCGCAGCTAAATGTAAATAAGTAAAATTTTTAAATTTTAAAAAAATGTTATTAACAAAAATTAAAATCTCTTTCAAAAACTAGGATTAGAAACTCTATTATTAGAATAACTTTCATTAAAGTAGTGAAAGAAAATCTTCAAACTTAAAAAAAATTTGGTGGTAGTTTAAACTAACTAGAGGAATCTGTTCTATAATTGAAAATCCACAATTCATTTAATTTTATATTAAATAAATATACATATATATCGATGTCACACATACATTTAAAAACAATATTTAGATATATTTCTGGTTTTCTGCAAGTATATCGCGCAGCTGGTTCAAACATTCCGACGCAAAAAGGAAAAAGAATATGTTTATATTAAAAATGAATCTTGATGAATACATCAAGAAGTATACTACCAAAGTACCATGGTAAGTAAAGTGAGCGAGTCCTGGTTTGGCCTCTATGCGGCTCAACCTCTAGCAGGTACTCTGCGCCATTAAAGAGCCTCTTAACAAGATATGTGTGCAGGAATGTTGCACCAACTCTTTAGATCCGTCAATTCATCGATCTTGCGCTCCGAAGTAGATGCGGCAAGACGCGATAGACCCGACATTGAAACTTGGCAGATTCGGAAACGCCTTCAATTGTGGCGTGATACCTTCCGCATTCCGGAGAGTACGAATAGTTGTATCACTGCGCCTTACCGACGCGACGCGACGCGACGCGACGGAAGATTAACATTGACGAGTCCTCCACGGTAGCCTTGTCGGTTTTTCTTTGTAATTTTTGCAGTATTGACCGCATAGTGTGCCCAAGTTAGGATTGTATTTAGTTTTGTAATTTTCGTAGGAGCATGAAAAATGAACAAGCGACAAGATTAATAAAATGAAATGATGTAAACTCCAATCAACAGTATAATATAAGACAGTACAGTGAAAAAAGTGTATAAAGCTTAAATAAAGGGAGCTTACAAAGACTAATAAAATAATTAAATTGAGTTATAAACTTTGGATTACATTTTGCAATAAGGAACCACTATTTCTGGCCAATTTTAGAAACAACATACATGCCGTTGGTTTCCCCATGCAAATATGTGCTTTTGTGGGAGAGCCAGAGATAGTGGTTCCTTATTGCAAAATGTAATCCCTTTATGTTGAAGGTAGCCTCCGGCGATCGAATATCTCTCGACACTTGTACTGCGTTTTCAGTAGTTTTGCCGTACCAAAAACTAGTAAAATTACCAATAAAATGGTAATTCTACTAGGAAGACAAAAGAATTATTGAGAATCATTGGTATACTCTAATCAGCATTTTTACCTTTAAAATGTTTTTTCTAGTCGATCGGGAAACTCGTTAGAAAATGCTTACGTTAATTTTAATTATTAATTAGTTACGTTTTCATAATAAGAAATCTCAGGTAATATTAAACATTCAGTCGACTAATATTGAAATTATTATCCCGTATTCTTCAGAACAATCACAGATTATGATAAAACAACAGGTATTCCAGACCATGACTGCATAACGAATCTATTTTTTAATCAGACAGTAAAACGTCTCGAGAACAACAAATCTAAGGCATGAAACGGGCAGGAAAACGAACATCATTTCTCCTCAGATAAAAATAAGAGTGTTTGCCAATTGCCGATCACTTAAATGACGCAGCGCAATTGTTTACCGACTGCTCTTGTATTTGCTGTTGTCTTCCTGGCAAACGAGATTAACATCAGCGGCGAGGCGTGATCGATTATCGATATTTCCCCATTAAAAGCTATGGTAAAGAATCGATTATTAAGCAGTCCGTTGCAAACATTCTGTTCATCGATTCTTTTCCATAGGTTTAAATGGCAGATCAATCGACATATCGCAAAGCAAACCACGCCACTGATTACGATCACCTTCAATTGGCGATTTCGCGTGAGTCTTAGCATTTTTAGCAAGCAGCGGATAGCGTTTCGCGATGAATCGATTTATCTGACTTTTAATCTTATGGGAAAAGATCGATAATCAGAGTGTTCCTAATAATCGATTTTTTATCATAGGTTTAAACAAGGAATTATCGATAAGGTTCGGCACTGATTTCTAACGACCCCGAAAAGCGCGGAAAGCGAGCACTTGAACAAATTTACTCTCGAGAACTCCGGCTGTATGTGAGCCGGGAGAAAAGGAGTGATCAAACATTTTTATGGGAAGCCGAGGAACCCGCTCTTTTTATTGTGCTCGATTCAAACTCTTGATCCGTGAAAATAAATCCGGAGGAATCAAAAGAGACAACGGAGGAAAACATACGCTCGGGAAGCACTCGGGAGGAACCCGGGGTGGATTGATTATGAAATTGTTCTCGAGAAGAGCGGACGGACCCGGTGCAATTGATTCACCATTACTCTTAACCGGTCCCGACTCGGTCGCCGCACAATGGAACGAATTAGAGTACCTAAATAGGGAGAGTATGGACACCTCGAAATATGTAGCTCTTAGGGCCCAAAAGGGTAGGTAACCTGTGAAAACGAAAAATATCACTGTCAATCTTCAGACTCCAATATCAAACGAAAATGGTCGAGAAAATTCATAAGTAAGCATTCTCCCGCAAAAATGAGTAAGTTTATGCAAAAACCAAGTCAAATACGTGCTTTGCCCACGACAGTTCCCAACAATTGCGATCATAAATCACTCTGGATAATTTGAATTCATAGGTTGGCTGCCTTTTTGGGGTCTAAGACCTCCATCACCTCAAAATTTTCGACATGTCCGTACTCTCCTTATATAGGTTCTCTAGGACGAATCGATCGGACAAAATTCAAAAACTTCAAAAGCTCATAACTCCATTATTACAAAACTTGGAGGTCTTAAAAGCGGTCCCATTGGTTTTCTCGTAAAATTTACTTTATAAAGCGCCCCTCAAACTTTAAAATATCACGAAATAAACATCTAAACTCGCAGTTTTAGTCAAAAAAAATCATGTCCGATTTCTCCGATTGACTCGATCCACTGTGCGCCGATGCGATGTCAAGCGGGGCGCGGACAATACTGCCCCTTCAAACCCAAACCACGCAACTACTGATATATGTCTGTACAGATATGTGGTTTTTGGTAAAGGAGGGTCAGCTCCTCTGAAGCGGCGATGATCCGTCCGGGAAAAGTCGGGCGACTTTTCCAAAGTCGAGAGGGATGCTCGGGAGTTGCGACCCCTCAACTCATTCCGGTGGAAATTGATCAACTTTGGTGCTGCTCGCGTTTCTTTTATCGCGGGGCCTCGGAGGAGTCTTGCCGCTCTTCCCGGGAACTTTGACACGGAACAAAAGAAAGTTTTGGAATTTCGCTCGAGAAGCGGCAACATCGGGAGAGATACTTGCTGGAATAGTTTGTGTTCTCGCTTAGTGCGAGCCTTTAAATTGAACGCGATTGGACGGATTTAACGAGAATCAGCCTAACTGTGTTAGTTGTTGCCGTATTTTTTCTCGTGTATTATTTTTTTCGACAAAAAACTAAGAACTGTTGTAGTTTTGAAAATGGAAGAATCTAAGGCCTTGTCTCCACGGAACGTTTTATGGGATATGTCCGAAGTTTGAATCGCAGGAATGAAACTTCTAACTTCTAAGCTTTTTCTCTGCAAAACAAAGCAACACAATTTCTTCTTCTTCTTCTTCTTCTTCTTACTGCGTCGCTTTTAGGACCCTTCAAGGACTCTACTTGATAGTGTGATTAGTAATTGACAAACTCAATATTTTCACCAATTTTGTAACTAAGATTTTTGTCTAGGACAAATTCCATGAAACGTCACGTGGAGAAAAGACCTGACCAGGTGAATTATTAGAGAACTACGGGGGATCTGAAGTTTTGTAAATCTACTTGTTGCTTTGTTGTAGTGTAGGTAGCTAATTTTTTCTAACATACCTACTTATTTTTAACGATGCGAAACAATCACGGCTCCTGTTACTGTAAGTTAGATGAGAACTGGCTCGTTCGATCTCAAAGAAAATTTGAAAGATTGAAAGGCCTAAGATTTACACAACTTTTCTCTATTTGTGTAACCAATTTTCGATAGACGGGATGTTGGAGTTTTTTGTGTAATTTTCGATACCTTCTTCCCACAATTGGACGTATTTTTACCAAACGGAACTGTGTGCATTAATATATGAACCCTGAGACCCATAAGAATATACGCATAACAGGGTTCACGTCATAATGCCCATAGTTCCGTTTGGCAGAAATAGGTCCAATTATTGTAGAAAAAAACTGTTATCTCCAGGAAAAATTCTTTTGAATAGCTTTCCCTACACACAATTCGCCTTCTGTCTCTGTAGCTTAAAGTGCGATACAGAAAAAAATCAATGAATTTGTACGCTGTTGACATTATGGAGTACAGCCTTATCTAGTGCTATTCTCAGTGTTACAATCTTGGTAAACGTCTTTTCTATAACGACTTTTAGCCACACTGCGCTACCATCTTACCTACCTTTACTAAATACCTAGTTTTTTTGTTTTTCTTTTTTAACTTCTGATTGAGTTATTGTTTAAGCAGTATTGAACTATCGTTGACATATCGTTGAGGTATTCTTTAGGTATCTCAGAGTTATTAATATATTGTCATTGCGGGTTATCGTTGAGCTATCGTATAATTATCGTTGAGGTCCGTTGAGTCAGCATTGAGGTACCGTTGAGTTTTCGTTGATTTATCGTTGAATTATCGTCGAGTTCCTTTCGTGTCGTCGGGATGTTCACAAACAATTAATCACTTTGACGGTGTTGCGGGGGCCGAATCATGTTCGTGCCGTTTTTGTTGCTTGTATCTAGAACGACTCAATGAAAGGAGTGAGCGTAGAAACAGTTGGCGACGATAAATTCAAATGAAGCTATAAAAAGCGCCGGCTTACTGGAATGGCTTTGAAAGCACGTTGTTTCGGGTATACGGTCATCGGATTGCACATCTTGCATTCGGACCGTTTTAAAACCATCCGAGTCGGGCGGTAATCGCCAATCGGTCGAGTGACTTCGTCCTCCTGCGATGCCAACGTGCACTCTCAATTTATCCTCAGCGGAGGATTTGTTTACACGAGAGGAATTGATTCTAAAACAGGATATTAAGAAAAGAGAGGAGGAGATGGATCTGCAAATACAAGAATACAATATATGAATACAAGAATAACAAGATGAGATAAATTGATGCGAATGCCAAAATACATAGCAATTAAAAGATCGATCAATATTATTCAAATGGAGGTGGAGTCAAGTAGAAGGGGTCCTTAAATTTGAAAAATGAAATAAAATGAGAAAGCTATGTCACGGCACAGAAGAGTTACTTCTGCACTTGTTGAACAGAATTTTACAGAAATATACTAACTTGTATTATCACGGAGAGCCCTCTCAATGGGTGATGACTATAGTAAGGAGCAGCACTTTCAGTCGTACAGTATAGTTTTGTATCCTGATCTCCTTGAGGAAAGGTATACTAGGGTAGACTATATGATTGAGAGATACCCGGTAGAGAAAGACTTCCTAAAGAACCTTTAGTTTACAGTATAACCACGCCTTTGGAATACCTTTGATTTAACCTCTCCTGAGAAACCTTTCATCATAATTTTTAAAGTCTAATCGCGGTTGCGCCGCGGGCAAAACCCCAATTTCCGGGACTCTAATTTCCCTCTTCCCTCGGTGAGCGCGGCCGCAAAAAGCTCAGAGCACGACAGAGGGAAGCAGAAGGGATAGGCTCCAAAGAGTTACCGGCACGGAATTGAATTATTGGCCGGGCTCTTCGCCGGTCTGATGGAAATTTAGTTCAATCATGCGACCGACGGCAACAGAACATTCACAGCCTCCGGAGTAATTTACAACTCGTCCCTTTGTCGATTCCTTACTAATTGTCGTCCCGTAAACGTTGCTTTCCAGTTCTTTCTCCCTGACAGGTAGGACCGTACAGGGTGATTCAGAGATACGGAGATTTTAGGGCTCGTTTTCTTTGGGACCGTTTACGCAAGATTTCTTTTTTATTTTTATTTTTTTTTTATTAAATCATAATTTTTACAATCTGCCACCACTACCGATTCTAACAAGGGTTAACAATTGTAAAAACAAAGGTAAAACGATTCTAACAATTGACATTTTTTAACGTAACTTAGGTGATATAACTACAATTAAACGAATGATAAAGTAAACTAGGCTATCTACACAAGATGGAGACTAAAAAGTGGATTGCATTTTGCAAAATAGAACCAAGAGCATTCTAATGTCGCCAAGATTGTGCCATTTTTTCACCTTGCAATTGTAACCTGATGATCTGAACAAGTTTTACCTTTACTCCCAATAAACTATAAATTCAAGAAGAAAATCACCTCTGTAAATTAAATTTTTTTCTTGATTTCAGTAATTTTATTGCAAAAAATTAAAGTTGCACAATTCTAGAAGCATCGGGACGCTTTTGGTTCCTTTTTGCAAAATGCAATCCAAATAGGACTAAGGCCGCAACTCACAATAACAGCGTTGATGCTCTGTAGAAGTTTGAGTTTCAGCAACACATGCCCAAAAAGTGCGTTATGCAGTTTATGGACGCTTTCTTTGATAAATTTAAGATTTTTTTCCTTTTCGGTATGATAACTTCCTCCTAAATAAGGGCTAATTATTGAATTTGGTAGACAAAGTAATACATCAAAAATACAAAGCCAATATTGAGCCATTTTATTGGTAAAAAAAAGGGTGGTTGCAATTGACAAAGGTGGTAGATAATACACTAACTTACGGAAATCCGCGAGAGCCCCTTCAGTTAGTCTATCATTTTTTCACTTAGTCTAAAAGAACCACCTGTTTCAAACATTAAGAGCACTTTGCGCACTTTGTCTTCATTTTCTATCATTTTGTAAATCAAATTCAATAATCAGCTCACTGAGCGGACTCGCAACTGTAGTCTCAAAACTCCTTTTAAACGACGTGGTAATATGCCAATACAGTGTATGTATGAAATTAGGATAGAGCAGTATTCTCTCATATGAAAATTTCAAAAACTGATCTTTGTTCATACCCGATGGACTCAACTGAAACTTTTATCCTCGCGACTTTGGGCCCATTTTTTTTTTTATCGACAATCACAAAATATAAATGTTGCCACAATATAATCATGTTGTCTCTCAAACTTTGGCAGGCTTTAGTTTTCGGAATAATACGTGACTCAATAAAAAATTCTAAACATTGAAGAGGTATTATTCCGAACAGAAAATTGCTTCTTGAAGTAGTTCAACTAAATTCCAAATCACCCTGTAGAATGTACATCGCCTTTTATCACTGCCTGTGTCTCCATCGCGTCAAAGCTCCACGCTCCATTGTACCGTTCATTTGCGAGAGGCTCCGAATTCCGAAAGCTCGTGAGCTTGGGAGATCGTAGTGAATGATGAAAACTGAGGGTCAAGAGTCTTCGACAGTCAGGCTCCTCAAAAAATAAACGATTCCGTCAGGATGGGCATCCTTTCACAGAATTAAAATGAAAGGATAGATCCTTATTTTCAAGAGAAATCTAGTTACAGGAAATACATTTTTGCGCTTCGATATCGCTTTATTCCTTCCTGCCACTTAGGATGCGGTGGATAATGTATTTAAAAATTGAAACTGCAAAACCTCGAATGGCGGTACCGGTATCGCAAGCTTCTTGTCATATTTCAACTGTAAAAAAAGGTAATATCTGTGGAAGTATAGTTTGAAACTGTGGCCGTGAATGAAGCGCTTACTCCACAAAAACTCAGAATACAGTTTTTGTGACCAAGATTTTTTTCCAGAGTTTTCTCTTAAAAACATATTTAGGGACGAGAATCGGCCTTAAGAAGGGTCGAACCGAACCGATGTTATGGTGTTTTGCAGTTTTCATTTCAAAGAAATGAAAAGCTAAGCTAAAGTACGGAAAAGCTATTTATTATTCTCGTCTGTCATATTCAAGGCACGAAATCGCCGGAATTTCATGCAATTTTATGTCATTCTTTGGTTCAATAATTAATCTAACTGATCGCACCTTGTTATACTGCAAACACCGCGCTTCCCATTTAAAAAAGATGAAATTTAGTTACCTGCATCGTGTTTCATTTAAATCATTAGAATCAGAAGTAACCCACGCTGTTTTTATTATAATGTTTCCCCATACATAGCGTAATTAATGAGAAACTAAACCAAGTGGTCTTCTCGCTGCGATGACCAGAAATCGGTAACATTGTTTTTTCCCTTTTGTTTTTTTTTATATTTTTTAATTTTTTTTTTTCGACGGTTAATAATGACCGGGGGACCGGTCAAAATATCCCGTGTTTTGTACATTATTGTGTCTTTCAACTTCATCCCCTGTAAAACTTAAGACCTATAAGAAACTAACTATTATCTGTAAGAAACCAACCATTCAACACTTGACATTTCTCAAAGATATTCTCATATGAGAGAGATGTCTCTTATGTGCACAACACCGGTGCAAGGCTTTTTATACGTACGTAAATTTTGGCCATTCAAAGAAAATAGGGGCGCTATATACTTATTCCGTTGCATTGGGCTTTGAAGGCCGCACAATACAGCGTCGTCAAAGTTTATCCCTTAGTCATCATGACGTATCATTCCACTGATGTGTGATAGTACCTCCATTTTCACGTAAGCCGTGAAAGGAATTGAGTTACACGGACAACAGGGGTTATCTTGAAATATATTCACGTCCTTACGTCAGTGGACAAACGATGAATCGAGCATGCCTGGCGGACGAGGAGACTGAGGAACGCATATCCAACGTTACTCGATGGAAGATAATATTGTCATTCCGTAATTTCGGCTCCGACAAAGTACGAGTTGAGATAGTCGCCCTCATACCTCGTAACTCGATTTCGCTTGTGTGCGGGATGTTTGAAATTAGTCTCGTAAAACGCGTATGCCTGAATTTCCTGCGCCTCGGCACGTGCAGTTCAGCCGTGCTAAAGAAGCAACGCCGCATGAACATTCGAGAATTTCTAGATTTACCCCGGTAAAACATGTTATTTTGAGGAAAGTTATACATAATTTTCCTTGAAATTTTCGGATCTTTTTGATTAAACTGTGAACAACATTGTCCGAAAATTTTGAAGAAAATTATTCACAATTTTCTTTATAAAGTCAGTTTTTATTGAAGAAAAGTTGGCAACGTCTGAATAAGGCGGATACCGTGATTTTCCTCAGCTCGGCAGAGTTGAACTCTGGCTCTTGAAAGATACAATCGTTAACCCTTGTCTGGATAATCGGGACCTTTTAAATGACAGAGTTGAAAAACATATACAGGGTGTACCAAAAGTCCGTCCCACCCCTGCTAAGTTTTGAACGAATTGAGCTAGGGTAATGAAACTTTGGGAATGTTCCTATCTCAAAGGGGACCATCTTTTGGGGGAGTCAAAATTTTGGTCCCCCCTCAGGGGGGCGCGGGGGGCCCCAACTTTTTTTTTCAAATGGCAACCCCTATCTTGTGATACCTCATTCGAAAGAGCATAGGAAACTAAGAATTTTGGCGCAAATCGCAGATCAATATCTTAATTTTTGACCGAGTTATGATAGGTCAAAGGTCAAATTTGACCTATTTTCAAAAAATCATAACTCCGGTTCAAATTATCGTAAAGAAAAAAATAAAACGGAAAAATTTACCAAATTGTGTCCGCTTTTAAGTAAAAATTGCAGAAATCACTTCGTTTTAATTTTAAGGGGGGCTCGGACCCCCAAATACGTCAATTCAAAGGTCATTCAATTTTCCCGCGAAATAATCCAATTTCCCCTAGATTTGCCTCCACGTCATCTCAGGAAGGTCAAAATCAGTTCAACATTACGTTGGCAAGTCCCCAAATTTCGGGAAAAGTTAAAAAAACGAAATTTAAACGGTCAAATTTAATCACCTTAAATTTCGTTTTTTTTTTTTACTTTTCCGGAAATTTGGGGACTTGCCAACGTAATGTTGAACTGATTGTGACCTTCCTGAGATGACGTGGAGGCAAATCTAGGGGAAATTGGATTATTTCGCGGGAAAATTGAATGACCTTTGCATTGACGTATTTGGGGGTCCGAGCCCCCCTTAAAATTAAAACGAAGTGATTTCTGAAATTTTTACTTAAAAGCGGACACAATTTGGTAAATTTTTCCGTTTTATTTTTTTCTTTACGATAATTTGAACCGGAGTTATGATTTTTTGAAAATAGGTCAAATTTGACCTTTGACCTATCATAACTCGGTCAAAAATTAAGATATTGATCTGCGATTTGCGCCAAAATTCTTAGTTTCCTATGCTCTTTCGAATGAGGTATCACAAGATAGGGGTTGCCATTTGAAAAAAAAAGTTGGGGCCCCCCGCGCCCCCCCTGAGGGGGGACCAAAATTTTGACTACCCCAAAAGATGGTCCCCTTTGAGATAGGAACATTCCCAAAGTTTCATTACCCTAGCTCAATTCGTTCAAAACTTAGCAGGGGTGGGACGGACTTTTGGTACACCCTGTATAGGCTTTACCTTTAATTTTAACAAACATTCAACGAAGATGCTATAAAATTCACTTGACGAAGGGAAAGAAGAAGAAAAGGAGAGAGAATAAAGAGAAGAAGAAGAAAAAGCCGAGTAAAATGAAAAACAAGCAGGAAGCTCCAACGCATTGGCGTCGGAGAGCGGCTCTGGGGGCAGTAGTTGTAGTCAAGAATGAGGGCCTAGACACATTTTGTCATTGATGTACAATCCGACAACTGTCGATTCATGTTTTGTAACTTAGCAGATTTACGTAGCCGGTGTATAAATGTGTATTGGGCTTTGATATGGCGAATACATGGCATTATCACTTGTTGTATACTTTTAATTTTGAAAGCTCTTTGGAGGTCCGCTTCCTAAAAAATCTCTGGTTGATAAGTCGTTTAGCGAGGCTGCAAAAAATTTGCATTTTTATATCTGAAAGTGTAGGTATTGGTTTTTTGTATAATTGTTTTTTTGGATTGCTGGAAAAGTAACGCATACTTCTATAATTTAGGACTGAGTCAGGGAAATATAAGGTTCGTTAAATAGTAAATATTCCTAGTACCGTGTGACACTATTGTTAACGAAAAGTTTTTGCAACTTGTCAAAGAGGTTGTTGAATGATCTTCGAATAACTTTTGATGAGCTAGAGGTAATGGTTCTATCTGCAGCTCGTGGACTTCTGTACGATATTGTCCAGAATCATCTAAATTTTCAAAAAGTGTCCGCTTGTTCGATACCCAATTTGCTCATTCATGCATACAAGGAGAAGCGCATGAAAGCTTTAGCAGACATTTTGGAGATGAATCAAGAATTAGATGAAGAATTTATGACTTAAATCACGGCACCTTAATCACGGGATGACCTTAATTACGGCAACTATTTATTGTCCATGAGATGCAGATGGTTCCATTTCCCTAGCTCATCAAAAGGTATTCGAAGATCAATTTCATCAGCCACCCGTACGAACCACGTTTCTAGTGACCCGTACTTGCTTCGCACGTATGAAACATACAATCAGAGAAAACAGAATTCATCTTACAATAATCAATAATCAGTAGGACATGAATCGTTGCGATGTATAATACGACATTATAATGCGGCATTACTATTGTAATTCATTTTAATGTTTAGGGGCATTATAAATCATTATTGCCACGTCGGAATGAAATGTTGTAGACTGAATTGAAAAGCATGTTGGCAAAATTTATTATAAAAATAGTATAACATGTAGGTACATAACATAAAGGTAATACAAATTAAATGATTAGAGCGTGTATATTTCATTACATTATAGGTATATTACAATCATTTTTGTCATTGTTGGAAATTTTGATAGTTTGAATTTTGATAGTTGATAGTTGATAGTTTGAGAGTTGAAAATTTGGTTATTTTATTTAGTTAAGGTGATTCGATAGACGCCATATTTTGTGTCAGAATGGCATGCGACTTTTCCATCAATTGGTTCCATTTTTTCATTTACTCATCATTTTTCTCCAATTTTAAGTTTCGCAATTCTGTTTTCAGGAGACTAAAGCACTCACTTATCAATTTGTATATTTATATTGAGTTAAGGGTAGAGACGTATTCCTCACCGGAATTGAGGAATGGAGGTGTTACAGTATGTCCGGCATTAGGTTCCATTTCGACATCAGCGACGATCAACGCTGCGATACTGGAAGCCAGTCTTCCGATATTAAATCCCTAGCGGGAAGAAAAAAAATGCCTAGATTTCGCTAAAAATCCCTAAATCCCCAGATTTGCTCAAATATACTTAAAAAATCCCTAGATTTTGCAAAAAGCGCCATTTTTTTATGAAGAATCATGATGTCATTCGATGTAGCGATTTGCAATATTTATATCTGATTGGCTCGTTTGAATTTTGGCGCTCTCTGAAAGCAGTGCTAATCCAGACCAATAAAATGAAAGAATATTAGTTGATTTCTTATTATTAACAGGTTGAATGCAGTTGAATGTCAAGTACATCGAAGGACACAATCGTTTTAATTTCCGGCTTATTTGCGGGGAAAATAGTGTTGCCAAAAAGGCCTACAAAATATAGATGAAAAAATGTTTTCGATTGTCGAAGCTATAATTGAGGTTAAAAAGTTGATTTTTGGTAACTTTACCTCATCAAAAAAAAATCCCTAGATTTCCTGAAAAATCCCTAAATCCCTGGAAATTCCGGAAAATCCCTAAATCTAGGAATAAACCCTTAGACATCGGATGGCTGTTGGAAGCATTAGAGTCAACATTTGAAACGCTGCTGCAGAATTTGCCGGAGTATAATCGAGTGTTGAAAGTCAGTAGAATTGAACAATGTAATAATTGCTTTCCGAAATAAGCGTTGTAATAAAAAAACAACGAATCTGAACTGTTAATACTGGAACACACCTTCTGTAAATGTACCTTGCGAGAGATAAGTAAAAAAATAGATGTACTGGAGGAAAAGTGCTTCTCCACAGAGTTTGCAGAAGGAAAAAAAATGCCCAAATTTACTTACTTCAGCATTTTCGGCAAAATCACTGCAATTTCCGAACCTTTTGCTGGCCAGGGGCCAAAATTAAATGATTATGAAGGGCCACTTAGATGTTGTAGATAAAAATAGGACTGTTGAAAAAGTCGCCGTTTTCAATAAATATGTTCCCGGAATGGAAGAGTTAGGTTAAAAAATTTAGAGTTAAAAAATTCCCATGAGCCGAGTGCCGTAGGTCAAGGGCCCGTTCGCCAAAACTAATCGGAACTGTATGAATGAATTGCTCCTTTTAAAAATCAAAACAATATCGAATTGCGATATATTACACAGTTAAGATAGGGCTATGTCCTGTCGTAAGCGGCGACATACAGTCGATATCATTTCAATAATCGCCCCAATGGCCACGATAGTTGTTAGACGTTTACGGTTTCCCTGGTAACCTTTGTTTGCTATCAGCTGATATCGAGTAAATGACTAGGAAGCTCCAACCCAGTGGTTAAAGCTTCCTTAACCGCGAAAACTTTCAAATTCAAATTTTAAAATTTTGAACGTAAAGTACATTTTTTCCATCACGAGATAAAAGCACAAACAAGTTTTGAATTGTTGACTGTATCACCATGATTCCAAAAATACAATACACAACATAGCATTGACTAACAATAAAACAGTATGCAATAAAATAAAGTCATGACAAGGAACATAGCCGAAAATGGCGCCGATTCCCATCAACCAACGCGCGGTCTCTACAATGTAACATGCTGCATTGATACTCCCCAGCTGGGACCGTCCGGAATAGCAGCTCTAGTGCAAGCACCAGAGCCGCTAATAAGAAGAAAAGGGCACTGTAAATTTATTTTCAATATTTTCTCAGTTTTTATAAAAATTCTGAAATAAAACTATTATTTTAGAAACACGCTTTAGGAATTAGTTGCGATATTTTATGGAACTTTATCAAGAGCACGATGAATGAAGACGGTTACGTCTAAGGTCGTTATAACAAATGGACGACATTTTGTAGTTCGGAACTACAGTCTCTAGCATCATTAGTAAAAAACACTCATGTGCATAGAAAAACTAAAAATACAAACGTTGTTTCTTAATTGAGCCATAAATTATAGTTCCGAATTGAGAAGTGCAGTCCTAACGGTGGTGTCTTACAGCCTACGAAGTAAAAAGATTATGACTTCCGTGATTCTAGTCCTCCGAATAAACTTCTTTTCAAAGATTTTTTCCCACTTAAAAATAACAGGAAGCCCTCCTGTAAATGAATTAAATGTCAGCAGAAACGCGGAAGCTTTGTAATGAAATTTTACAGCTTTTTCCCCATGACCTGTCTAACCCACAATTCGCCTGCTGGCTGATTCAATTTATTTACGCATACTTAATTACTGTTTTACGGCACAGTTTACGGTTTACAACATTGACGCCCGGAGGAAGGAAGCCGTGTAAAAAAAAATATTTTTCCAGTTTAGGCAGAACAATTTTTACAAGTTTTTGTTTTTAGCTTTGACAGGGAAAGTTTGTCAATAAATCAAAGGCTGAACTATAGGCTGGCCAGACTCTTGGGGGCGTAATCACAAAAATTGCACAAAAAGCACAAAACATCAAGAGAAACAAGAGTGCATTAGTTCAACAGGAATCCCCCCCCCCCAGATGCCTCAGAGTAACCTACGGTTTTAGATGATCTAACCATAAATTTGGTCTATCAACCAAAATGTTCACCGAAATGTGTTCGTTTGATCTGACCGAAAAAAAGTAACTCAAAATAACCCGACCCTAAACACGGAAATCTGTACTTGTGTATACGTTCGATGATACAATATCTTTTAATCAGCAGCAACCATCACTGTATGCTTTGATTGGTCTTGGGCGAACGCGGTCAGATAGTAGTGAAAATTGTTCACACGGAGACTCGAGTCTAGCGCGCCTTCAACATCACGCGACACTCCACGCACCACCGCGAAGTTAGTTTAGTTGCGTGACCCAACCAAACCTAACTTAGCTTAGCGCCTGGTTGTGAATGCGCTGGCCACTTGCAAGTTGCAATCTTTGAATGGCATTGAGAAGAACCAGAGTGCATGAGTTCAGCAGACCACTGCCTCTATCCCTAGGTGTCTCAGAGTGACCTTCCATTTTGGTCGATTTGCCCAAAAAGTCCAACTATGTCTTTTCGGTTGATCGGACCGAAACAAAACGGTAGCTCAAAGTTACCGCAAACACGGACATATTTAAATGTGTGGTTGCCTTGGAATAGACACTCACATAAAAATAAAACAAAAAAACACGAAAAGAAACAAGAAGTTCCTTTTCGCATTTTGCTATCCATTTTATCTGAGGACTGATTTCGGACTTTTCGAAAAAACTTTGATTGATGGCCAAGTCACAATAGCGCCAATCTGCAAACTGACAATTTATTAGGACGAAGAAAAAACTTTGCCGTTTTTTGTTATAATAAAGTTAGGTTTGCAATGTTTATTATAAATTACAGCTTTATTACAGCGCGGCGATGCGGAATTAGAAAAAACTACAAGCAAAATCTTACTTATTTTATACTTTAGAATGCGGTGAAGTCGCCAACTCGTTTTCGCCAAAATTGTCAGATAGGCGGTATCATTCCTTAACCCTCGTTGTGACATATTGAATTAATGAAGATACCGAAAGGTTGAGAGTGAGAATCTATCGAAAAGAACGACCGTAAATGCGTTCCTTACTCTAGGAGAACCGGCACACAGTGGTTCGAGTCAATTAGAGACGTCGAACATGAAATTTTCTACTAAAACTGCAAATTTCGATGTTTAATTCGTCAAATTTTACATTTTGAGGTGTGCCTCAAGAAAAAAATTTCACGAGGAAGCTAATGGAACCACTTTTGGGACCTCAAAATTTTGTATGAACGGAGTTACAAGCTTTTAAAGTTTCCAAATGTTGTCCGACTTCTCCTATCGACTAGATCCACTGTACGGTACCAGGTACAATTTGCAAATCCTGGTCTAGCGGCCTATTTTGCGAAAACCGAAGGAAACCGCATTGTTAATAACAATTTCTGCTTAAACACCTTTCAGTCCAAAACTTAATTTCTGGAGTTATCGCTATTTTTGGAAACACGGCACATAGTGGATGGAGTCAATGAGACAGGTCAGACATTTAATTTTTGACTGAAACTGCAAATTTCAATGTTTATTTCGTCACATTTTAAATTTTATGGGGGGCTCATTATAGAAAATTTCACGAGAAAACCAATGGAACCACCTTTAGAACCGTGAAGTTTTGTATCAACGGAGTTAAAAGTGTTTAAAGTTTCCGAAGTTTGTCCGACCTCTCCCATTGACTTTATCCACTGTGCGGCACCGGGTACAATTTGCATATTTCCAGCGTAACGCTGCAACGACGCTAACGTATTGGAGTTCCGTTTCATCGCATTCTCATCGACACAACGAGTTAAGAGTTCCGGGCCGAAGATAACGCAGGAGGGATGGAGATTAGGGGTGCTTCCGCGAGGGGGGGCGAGGGGCGGGCGGGGGAGCTGTTTCAGTATGAATGCCGTGTTAGTGTTATACCCATTAGCAAACTGAGCGCGGAAGCGAAGTTGCAGACCTGGAGTCTCGTAAGATCGCCGGACCAGAGGAAACTTTAATGGGTCTCCTTTCTTCAGCTCGCGTGTTTTATTGTAATTGGGTTGGCCGGGAATAATCGAAATGTCTGCGAATACAAGGCGTGATGAGGAAACAAATGCGCATCACTTTAACAAGGGTTTTCGGGGGGTCCGCTGGCAGCCGGCCATCCGGGCATCGAGTTGTTCAACCTGTGGAGAGACCGGCTCCCATAATAATCGCACGACTAAATCAGGGTGAACCCAACCAAGAGAGGAAAACAGATTATACCCAGGATTTATAGATTTATGAATGTGAGCGTATACGGCGAAGGAGACCTTCCATGTAAATTGGCAATCTCTTATAGGCTGTTCATTTTTATCAGGGTTCATGTTTATATTTTTTATGGCAAAAAGTTAATTGTTCCCCCCGATTTCCTGGTTGTGATGGCTTGTTCTTGTTAGACTATGCCCAAAAAATCTCTTTAAAAAATCTATTACATCTCCCGAAATGGCCATATTCTAATAAAATCAACACATCTCAACCAGGACATACGGGGAAAAGGTAACTTTTTTCCATAAATAATATAAATTGGCAATGTTGGAAATAAAGTTCACGGTGATAAAAATATTTGTTTTCTTGTGTTACCTTCTTTTGGTTAATCTAGGAAGTGTAACACAAACTAACCCAAATTTTGTAAAATAAGGAATCAAATGTTTACCGGAACATGCATTTTAAATGATGAAAATTTGACCATTATTATTTCCTTGGATGCGTTTCGGCAAGATGCCATCTTCAGCAAAAACATTTTTTTCACAAAACGCAAAATAGAGTACTTTATGAAAAACTTCTTCTACTTTTTAACATTTTCGCGTTTTGTGAAAAAATTTTCCATCCAAGAAAATAAACAGCTTTTTTTTCATAATTTAAAATGCGTGTTTTGGTAAACATTTTATTCCTTTGCTTCATTTTACTAATAGCACGCAAAATGCGATTCTCCAGTTACCAAATTTTGTGTTGAGTTTGGTGCAGTTTGTGGTGTATTCAACGCAGAGCACAAAAAAACAATGGAGAGACCGGAAAACCTCAGAGTCATCCAGGGCTTGCGTTATTTTGTGTTTTACTTCCCGTATTAATCACATTTTTGTGTTGAGTTTTCTCTTCTGTGCAGCTTACAAGAATGTTCCTGATGATGAAATTATTTAGAAAATGAAAGTCTAATAGTAGAGGAAATTTAAAAATAATATTTCATATTTTTTAAGGAAACATTTATAATGTTACTGAAACGGTCTAATGGAAATATTATACAAATATTTTTAAAAACCTCCCGACGTATTTGTTACATTGCTTTAACGTTGATTTTCTTCCAATTAAACACAAATTTGCCGAAAATCTTTCAATATTCCGAAAATTTCTACTAGTGATTCAGTCTAACGCTCCTGAAAATTGTAAAAAAAATGGTTCTTAACTTTTTTCATAAACGAATATTTAATCTAGAGAAGATTTGGAGACATTTAAATGGATTGCATGTTGTAAAAAGGAACCACAAGCATTCCAATGTTGCTAAGATTGTGCAACTTTTTTCACCTTGCAAATAGAAACTGATCATCTAAAAAGGTTTTATCTTCACTCCCAATAAATTGTGAATTTAATACGAAAATCACCTCTGTAAATTTAATTTTCTTCATGATTTCTGTAACTTTTTGCAAAGAATTCAAGTTGTTCAATCCTAGCAACATTGGAATGATCTTGGTTCCTTCTTGCAAAATGCAATCCAAATGTTCACTTGTCATTTGTCTTTAGCGTGGCAGGCTTTTTAAGAGAATATCAATTCGTTTTGGCAGCGCTTTGGAACCGTGGGCATTTTAATCGATGCAACCCTCGTGTCGACGTTGAATTTTCACCTTTTGTGGGCTCATTTCAGTGCGTAGAATTAACACAGAGTTTACTCCGTGAATTATCGAAAATATGCTTTGTTATTCACTTGCTCACATTTATTTGGATTCAGCCCTGCGGCCTAAAGCGGGATTAACAGTGCATTAGACTGAAAGCTTGCACAAGTCGACAGAGGTCAACGCTGAGTATTTAAACCGACCCTGTTTCCGTGATTTCTCTCGTTGACAACTACAAACAATCTCTTTATTTTCTCAGCCTACATTGTCTACCCACGATTGTGCACCAAAGTTCATTAAACAAATTATTTTCACCGAAAAGGGCAATATTTGTGAAGATTCTCATAGCGCGCTTCGGATATGTACCTTGATAAAATTTGACCAAGAGCAACGTTGCCATTTTTAGTGCAACCTGCAAATTCACTCACAAGCATGTACTGATGCTATAAGTAAAAAAAATCCGTTTGTCAATTTGCTCTGGCGCAGATTTCTCGTCACATTTTATTTTTCAAAATATAATCAGTAACGAATCTACTAGAATTTCCCCGATTTTTCTACATCTTTTACAGGAAATTTGGTAAGAATTTCAAACCACAACGCTCGCATAATTGTCCTAAAAAATGAATGAATACATGAAATAGAAAAATAGATTTTTAATCTTTTTTATTTAATTGCAGTGTTGCAAAATTAAAAAGATTAAAATCTATTTTTTTATTTAATTGCAGCGTTGCAAAATTAAAAAGATCAAAACTCTATTTTTTTATTTAATTACAGTGTCACAAAATTGTGTCACGCAAAATAAATGTCCCTGCCTGTATAAAAATGTAAAATGCGAAATAGAGCTGCCCAAAAAATATGAAAAAATGAATAATTTTTCGACCCTCAAGTCGGGTGCGGGTACGAGAGAAAACTCGAGGCGGCTCTTCAGCACTCCTAATTGCCAGTATTGCATCATTAGCCTCATCTTTAATACACCTACATTTTAAAGTGATACCGCATGCTCTAAGGCGTGTTTAGTTAATAGTCGTGTGAATAAAACACAATTAAGCTAATGAATCACATGTATACTATAACTCCTACAGTAAGATACCTTTTATTATTTTAAGACAAAACTAAACGCGATGGAAAAAAAGGTGTTTAAAAAAATTATTTGCTGAAATCCTGCAAAAAGGAGCGCAATTTTTTCGATTACTCCTTTCTCTCTAAACTAAAACTCACATGTCTTTAATTCCAAGAATATATCTTCCACGTATATGGCTAGTAATTTTTTATGGCTAACGTGTGTTTTCAGTTGGCTACAAAAGGGCAGTATGCGTCAAATTTCGTCCACCGCAGTGGAGGTACATTTCAACAAAAAAAGGGAAGAAAAAAAAACGATTGAGGTTGCTCTCATCAGTGGCGTGTCAAATTTTCTTTGAACGTCAGTCATGCGGTTACTTTTAGGACACAAAAAGAGCGAAAACCAAAGCGGAGTGACGGAAATCAAACCAAATTCAAACACACCTCTGATCTCGCGCAAAAAACAAGGAGAAATAAACGGTGAAAGCCTGGTTTAATTTCGTTTCACAAGTGTCATCTGAGGGTTGATATTTACACACGTCTGCCTTTTTTGCGTACATCAATATCCGAAGAGCCGATGTACCGGTACACATATGTATAGTCGTCACCCAGGTGAAGAAACGCACCTTTTTTCCAAGTGTGCAAAATTACTTACGCGTTTTCACAAGAAAACGACCACACAATATTCCTTTCAAAATTTTGCTGATTTTTTACAATAACCCTTAGAAATATATGTGAAGTTTCGACTTGAAAATGCTAAATAATTCTGAGTAAAAATAAAAATTATGAGTGAAAATTTTAAATGTTGAAGTATAGTTACTTTCTCTCGTCCACCAAATAACAAGATTTTCAATTACAAATGAAGTTCGAAATGTTGAAAGAGTTTAAAATACTAGTAGATTTTGGTCGCTGCTGTCAACTGCTGGCAATGAGCGATTTGATGCAACAAGCTGCACTCTGAGTTTGCAAGTTTGATGTATGTTTCTTACA
The DNA here is from genome assembly GCF_918797505.1 of Bemisia tabaci. Taxonomy (NCBI): domain Eukaryota; kingdom Metazoa; phylum Arthropoda; class Insecta; order Hemiptera; family Aleyrodidae; genus Bemisia; species Bemisia tabaci. Next base: position 13,658,469 of record NC_092797.1, on the reverse strand, counting down.
GGGGAGGTTAAGCGCAACGTGTTGCAGAAAAAGGTGTCGATTCTTTCCGAAAGGTCTTCCAAACCTTCATCATGTTTCAAAAGCGCTAATCTTGCTTAAATTTGGATTATTGAAATCGGCAAGAGGAAAAAAATCCTCTCTTTAGGAACGGCTAGTGAACGCCGCGGGCCCAAAGCAACGCGCTTAATCTGCAAGGAGCTCACTATTGTAGCAAAATATCGAACACGTTTGTCAGTTGACGCCCTCTTTTGGAGCGGGCTCTAAACAAAAACAATGCGTGGCATTAGTACGCTCCTCTACTCTCCTCGAGCTGTTTATGCAAATCAGTATTCGAACACCTTTGTTAGTTTAAAACGCTCGCCGATTATCTAATCACCCACCGGCGCTAGATTGTGAAGTCATGTTTGCAGATAAGCTCGTATCACTTTCTACCCTGATTGAATCTGCCCCATCATGAATGTTAATTAGAACAGTTGTATCCAAGGCCAACGTCATAACCGAATGGACGAGAAAGTGCTCCACGATTACTGCAGCAAACTCTACTCAATTGCACTGTTAAAAGGATATTATGTAATGACCTGCAGGAAGCGCTTATTCTGCATTTAATAAAGTGCTTGCACTTTACACCTCATAGCCGACGTAATGACTGTGAGCTGTTTGAGCAGGTCGCCTTTTACTTTAAAATAAGAGGTTAGAGAAAAAGAGAAAGTTTTAGCCCTAGTCAGCCTCCCCTCGCAGTCTTTTTTCTCGACTACAGATTACCAAGTTCCAAACTGGTGGTACCGAGTACCCGTTTGTTTTGTGGTACACCAGCAAAACAGCGTTGAAAATTTTTTATCCTTTAATTTCCTACGTATTATTTTCTAAAATGTTTCTTAAGTAGTTTCGTTGGTTGGTTAAACATTATACCTACGGAACTCAGTTTTCTCTTTGATAATTCAAAACCTTTTTTTGTAACAGAAATAGCGGCAAGAATTAAGGATATATTAAGCATTGTTTTTGGTGTAAAACATTTCGACGTTGAAATTACCAGACCACTTATCTCGTTTGCGGTGTTTACACCGTCGAGGTAGTTTTCCTTAGGGAATGGGAGATAATTTTCCGGAGGAATACGTGAGGAAATAATCTTCAGGAAACGGGAGGAAATTTTCCTGAGAAATACGTGAGAAAATTTTTCTCAGGAAACGGGAGGAAATTTTTTTGATCAATACGTGAGTGAATATTCCTCAGGAAACGGTGGGAAATTTTTCTGAGGAAAATAGATTCACGCCGCCTTATCCTTACTATAAACTTTGAAGGATTCCACTTCATTCCACCTTTCATTCGGGTCCGGTAGGGTTGCCAGATTGTACGATAAATAGGAATATTTTGCGTCGGTTTGAACTGGGAAGAGTGCTGAAAGAGCAACATATCTGGCAACAGTGTAGTCTGGAAGAGACGAGAGGCTGCCTTCCGTGGAAAACCCATGATTTAGCCGAAAATGTTATTAAAACCAATTGGTTCCGTTTGAAATATCAAATGTTTTCCAGGGGAAGCCATTTCAAAATAATACTTTTCTCGTTGATATGTAATACCAAAAACTTCCAAAAAATATTTTCATTAATTTTCCAAAAAAATAATATTATATTGGCATTTGGCAACATTGAATCGTCATACCGCGTTTTCCTTAAAAAACAAAAAACAGCATGCACGCCTTTCCGTAGCGACAAACAATCGCATTTTGAATGAAGTCAAGGCTTGAAGTGAGCATCTCCCCCTTTTTTCCGACAAAAAACAACTCCTCGAGTGTCCCGAAAAATCTCAACATTTTGCAACTTTTATTCCACATTCTAAAAACTAGCGAGCACTCCATACTTCAATGGTACAAAAGCCTCGCAGCCTGTAGGTTTTTGTTTCTTCGACCATTATTTACTCCTGCTTTCAAAAATCGTCGCTCCACCGACAAAAAAGTCGTAACTTTATCCTCAAGTGAGCTCTAAAAAGCTAGCAGTTACACGGAGCTTGGGGCTCATCTCAAAATTTCCTCACAACCTAATGTCAGCGAATCGACAAGTTGATTTCCCGACCTCTCTCTCTCTCTCTCTCTGCCAAAAACCTCAAAATGTCAACGCGAGTTAGAGGCATATTCGCGGTTTCTCCCCGACACATTGTCTCGTTCGTGGCAAATCTCCTCGGTGCGAGGATGAGATTTTGCCGGTTGCTTTCAATGCGCACGTGTCTGAGTGGCGCGCACTGTCGACCGAGAAGCGTGTCGCCAATTTCCCGCCTCACAATTGCAAATGAGTGAAACGAAGTTAGTTAAATTGCAGCAAGTTTAATTGCCAAACCGGAAAGCGTTCTTCGCTACCGAATTCAATGATGAAGGAACCGCCGCAGAACCCCAATTTGCGAAGAGAGAAGGGATGACTTGCCTTTCGACGTGCGGTATCGGATTTTTCCTTTCAGAACTAATTTCCTGTTGAAAAATTGAATTCACAAATTTCACATTTTTAAATGCTCGTTACAGTTTTCAACGATTTTAGAATTTATTTTAAACTCTGAATGATAAATAAACAGAGTGAAAAGTTATGAAATTACAAAATAGTAACCGCGTAAACAACTAATAGAAATAGAAATGAGAGAACAGTAATAGTCAGTGCAAAGTAATAATGAGGACAAAGCTCGGTCCCCTGCACCCAGCGTTCGATTTCAATGATCGAGTCTTTTGATTGGTTCAACCCAACTTTGTCTTTTACAACCAAACTTCTGGTTCTTGCAACTGAACTTTCGCTTTACAACTGAACTTTCGGTCCTTGTAACTAGCCTTTCAGTATACATAAACAAACATTTGGATTGAAAAAAATTAAAAACCGAAAATCGATTACACAAGCAATTGGTGTAGTTCGATCCTCAGATACCTACACCAGGTCAAAGTGCCCTGAGGTTTGCGCCTTGCGCCATCGCGCCTTCAATTTTACAGATGCAACACGGACATCCGTCAAGTACGAATAGTTGTATCTCTGCGCCTTCATCAACACGCGTCCTTTCTTTCGCTCTGTTTCCATGTTGTTTCCATTTGCCTTATTTGTAGCGATGCTGCAGTAAGGGTGTATGAAAATCATGGAATCATGTGTGAGACATTCATTTCGAGGTGATTTGAAACCTTTCAGAAAATAAAATTAAAATGCAGTGCTGAAAATGATTCATATGATCCATATCCCATATCGTAAGGAGTAGGTGTGAAAAAATTTGGCACTGACATCATATTCACATATGCGACACAAAATCATTCATTAAAGCGAATCTTTTTTACAAATCACCATGTATTTTATTTCAAAGTTTTTTTACGCAAAATAGAGGATGTTCAGAATGCCTGTGCTTTCAGTACTACAAGTCACATTAAGCGCAGCGCTTTAGCATGGATGTAAATGCAAAAACCGTTTCTATTCATTTTTGCGCGGCAAACACTCGTACACAATCGACTCTCTTTCATCAGGGTATCGTTAGTGTCGCTCCAGAGCATATCGGGACCGCGAAAATCACCGTACGGTGGGCAAAGCTTTGTGATTTGCGAGCGCAATATGTCTCTTCCGACCAACTTGTCCTAAAAAACTGCAACAACAACGCTCCTAATTTACGCAGACACCGCCATTTTTCTCGCTTTTTTAACGAGACGTCAAGTTTTTTTTTGACTGCAGAGGTTGTAAAATCTTTCAAGTGCAGCTATAGTAAAACCAATTGTTTATGCAGTTTGTAGTGCTTTCAGAAAATTTTAGACAATTGTCACTATTTGTATTACCGCTATAGAATTTTGTTTGCTGCAATTTTGAATGGTCAAGACGATATTGTGATCAAACCGCGCTAACTCATTTCATGCTCACTGATTTGAGTTGGGATGATGTACGTGGGGAAGCGGTAATTTTTCCGGGAATTCCCGACTAACATCTGCTTTCCTTTGAACTTCTGATAGAAACGCACGCATAAATTCGGATATGCCCGGTAATCTTTTGCAAGGAGAAAGCAACTAACCGGGAACGTTCTGGGGAACTTTTCCTTTCTTATCCCTTGACTCTCCTGGGAAACTTTAACCCCTAGACACAACAATAATGAGTAATCTAAAAGGTAAAATGCAAGATTTGAAAGGGTCGAAACTCGAAATACTCACCAAAAATTTTTAGTGTTTCGGTTGGTATTTTTTTTCTATGCTCCAGTGGTTGTCTTTCAAAACGTTCAAACACATTCCTCGAGATTAGAAGAAATTTTACGAATGTTTCAATGTAAAACAAACCTCCACTAACAAATCCAGGTAAACGTCGCCAGTTGAAATTTTATAAAGTTGTAATGCAACCAAGCCTTGCTGGATGTAAGCCTTTCATTTGGAAAGCGTTTGTGAAAGTAAAGCGTGTAAGTACAAGTAAGCGTTATCAAGAGAATATTTTTTTAAAGTAGCCAAATTCAGGCAAATTTTAATGCAACACATTTTGTGATCGGCCTCGCAAATGTGGACTTCGTCCGCAATGACAGGCGAGTGGAATCTCAGTGGAAGGATTTTTCTCGGATTGGATGAAAGAATCGAATTTTGAGATTCTGACTATGAATAGATGGGTCGAAGCTTTATTTGACTATTTTTAACCACTAGATCATTGGTTTGGGTGAACACTCTTTGGTCCTATGGGTATGTTCAATATATTAAACTAAAATCGTAGTGTTGACTTGCCCCTAGTTTTTACCTACGAAGACCCCGCTTCTCTGGAACGGTCACTTTCTTTCATTACGTCCGTTTTGATCCTACTTGTAAATGAACTCCGTTAAGCAGAAAGGAAGCAACCACATCAGCCATCGCCAAATTTAGTAGGGCAATTTAATTTTTTACATGAGGAAGGGTGTGCGGATTTGTGTGCAAATTTCAGTGAATTTTCCGCATGGTACGCAGCAAATTCTTTAAAATTTTCAAAGGAATCCGCACAAACTCTCTCTTTAAAAAAATTAAATTACCCAGTTAAAATTGGCACCAGCTAATGGGGCTTGGTCCCTTTCTGCCAAACGCGGTCCAAGTGTTAGACGTATAAAATAATCACACTCTATGTTTTACACATTGGCCCAAAACCTATGTGGATTACCGTGCTCCCGAACATTGATAAGGGAGTGGGTCGAGCTTAGTTTATGAAAACCTGATAGAAGCACAGAGCAACTTGTCTCGAAGTCCGGCTCCTGGTACATTAATAGCGAAAGTTTGTGATTTTTGGGCCGGATCCGCGGGAGTCGTGCCCATGGTGCGACGTGATAATGGGCCGAGCCGGACCTCAGCGTGGAAAGCATACCGTTTTTCTCATCCCTGCGACCAGTTAGCATTCGTCCCGCATAATAAGCCATTTAGCCCGGGGCTCCGTCCCCCCCCCGCCCTCCGTCTCCGCCGGGAAGTTCTTTGCATTTAAAACCGCACAAAACTCCGAACGGTTTCGCTTGTGTATTTTCTCCGTCTTCGTGGCCATAAATTCTCCTGCCCCGTGTTGCCATCCTTCCATTAAATTTGTCCCGATGAAGATACGTCCTTAAGAGGGAAGAGTACCTATATTAAGAGAGTATGGCCACTGGTGTTACCACCTCTGATTGGCTCAGCTATCTTAGGCTGAATGGAGCCCTTAGGACCCAAAAATGGCGGACGCCATAAGTTAATGTAATGCTAAATGATTCAAAATATAGTTTACGTTGCTTATCGTGACGAGAAATTTACCCAAATGCACTGTTGCGACTTCTTTACATATTTTTACGGCTAATCGTATGCAATTTTCGAGAAAAATTATCTTCTGACAATGAGCCAATAGGTATAGGTCAAAACAAAATCTCTTATAAATTATGTAAACTATTTTGTCGTCTGCAACATCCACAGAATTCAAAATTAGTTACAATGTGTAATATTCTTATTTGTAGAAGGTCACAAAAGTGCTTAATAAAAATCAAGATTCGTAGAAATGGTTAAATCGGGCGTATGGTGTAATTGTCGCCTTCCTGACGTAAGGGCGTAACTAAACTTAACGATATGAACCCCGTTTTTCATGTAACTCAATGCTTTCTTTAGCTTATCTTAAATTGTAGTTACGCCTTTTTGTCAGCCAAGCGACGAAATAATTCAGCGGTTAGCTAAATTTTGAAAGTTTCCTATGTTTGTCACAAAGGATTTTCACCTCCTCGGCGTTTTGAACAGAAGCAGAGAATCAATTATCCCAGAGGTTACAATACAAGTCAATACTTTCCTCAAAATGAAGCATGACTTGTATTTTATGTAGAGAGCTGAAACAAAAGGTCAGTCATATGTACGGAACATCGGTGTCCAATATAGCCGGACCAATTCGCTTAAACTAACCGATCTTTTTGTTCCTTAGCTGACTCTTTTTCCATGTTTGTGATTTTTAAAAGCTTGATTTCACAAACTGAAAATTTATAGAAGAACAAAGCAGATAGTTTGATCTACATTGAACACCAAACTTTCTGGGTACGCAACCAATTTATTTTACTTAATTTTTTTTCTGTGTACTTCAAATTTTTTATATGAATGATCGTCAAATACTGTAAACGTTCAGTTGCCCCCCCCCCCTCTCCCCTAAAATCCTATAAGTTAAAAAAGAGTCCTTACCTTCATATTTAAAGCATTTCTTTGTTAAAACTTCGCATATCATCAAGAAAATCAATCTGAAAAATAATTTCCCAGATATTCTATGAAACATCTGTTCTGGCAGCTGGCCTAAGCCCTCTGCGTTGCTTCAAGCCTCAAAAAGTTGAGTTCCTGAAGGAGCGGGAACTTCAGAATCCAAGCCACAATTGTCTCGTAAAATTTCGCAAGGAACGTGATGGTGCCACTGATCTTCTCAGAAATCAACTCCTAAGCTCGTTAAAAGCTCTCAAAGTTAAGGTCGTGAAGGTGTTAGAATATTGGATTATTGAATTACAGGAGAGCCAATTAACTTCCGTAAGTAATTGGGAAATTCTCTATGCACAGAGGGAGGTTAACTTACAGGCAAAGTTACCTCCTTCTAGGTGAGGACCACAAGTGTCAAGTGAGAAATTCATTCCTTAATCACAACAACCTTGTTCATGTATTCAGCTCAATATCTACGCTCAGAATTCGACTGATCATCAAGGGAGATCACACCATAATTCAGGTCATATATACAGTGAGAGAACTAACTTAGAGTAACCATGACAACATAAATTTTCAACTGTGTACTTGACACCTATTTGTTTTGTAAACGAGAAAATTCTCCACATCCAGTTTTGGCAAGTTTTCATTATTTCTTATGATGAACTCAGAAAATTTTCCCGTATCTGGCTAAAATGTGTTCCCTTTTAACTCTGTATTTCATGGAGAATTTGGAAGACTCGCCGCATTCTGAAAAAAAGTTGCTTGAAAAAAGTTAGTGAAAGAAGAAGTTAAATCGTAAGAGATGAGTAAAATTGAAAAAAAAAAAAATAGTTGTCTTTAAGTAAAAATTTGTAGCAGTCGGATGGGAATTTCGTATAATAATCCGCTACTAGAGAATTTTTCGCATCGCAACTTATGGATAGATCGGAAAGCTCTTTTTTTTCGGATAAAATTCGCCTCATACAAGCAAAAAATGAACTGCTGATTTAACAATTAAATTGTTGGAAAATATTTTCAACATGTTTCAAATGTACATTCTACAATAGTAGACAGCTAATTCAAACACGGGGGTGGTTAAATTAGCATTTTTTTTATCGTAAAATCTGTATTGAAACGTGTCGGACACTTTTTACGTACAAAATTGTTAAATCTGCAGTATCATTTTTTCCCGTGTAAATTGCAGCTCATGAGATTCTGCGACAATTCTGTCGGTTAAAATTAAATTCACTTACTGGAAAAAAAAAAAAAAAAAAAAAAAAAAAAAAAAATTGGATCTCGAGTCCAGACTCTGAAAAACATCGACAAGGAAAAATACTCTTGATTCAATCAGATTTAAGCTTAAATCAAGAACCAAGCTTTTCAATTTGAGCGGATTTCCTTTTGATTTAAGCTTAAATCTGATTGAATCAAGAGTATTTTTTCTTGTCAATGTTTTCAAGAGTCCGGACTCTACATCCAATGTGTTTTTTTCCAGTGCTCACTTCCTATCACAAATGTGAAAATTGGAGAGGTTTTTGCAAACTTGGCAACACTGCATCTGTGGTCGGGCGCGCGACAGCACTCTCGGTTTCAGGGTTTCAGATCCCCAAAACGTTAAAAAAATCACCCGAAACGGACAAAGACTCGCTCGAAATAGTTCGTTTTTGGACCGCGCGAAAAACAAAGCGAAAGCAATTCCGCGACTGGAGAAAGAAAAATAAATGGAGATTATACCTCCGATCTAACACGCCTTTGAAACAAAGAACTGTCCGGAGTGACCTAAAATTTCAGCCTCGTGGCACTACTTACGTCTGAAATAAATATTCTGTCACCGCCATAACACCGCCTCTTTTCTGTTATAGGCTCTGTTTATGGAATATAACCGAAAGTTTTAGCTTTGAAGCGCTTGGGAGTATTATTTACTTTTAACGCGCGATCTACGCTATGATGAGTTGCTGTAAACGGAATGGAATTCAACAATGGTATTGAACGGTCCCTTTAAAATTAATTTCACACAAGGGTCTCTCGCATTTGGAAATATTTCGGAGGCCGTTATATAACGGTCTAAAAGAGAATTGAGAAATTTAGCTTTTGTCCTTTAGGATATCAACTGGGAAACTTCGGGAAAAAACATCTGACTTTTGATGTTCTGAGTTTTTCCTCTTACGGTGATATTTCAATTAAAGAATAGTAGTACTTATTTTTTTTACAAAACTTTTAGACATAATTTCTGAGAGGGTAAAGGAAAATTACATAGAATTTTGGTCACAAATGATGATTGCTATTCCCCTTTATTATTCCATTAGATGAATTAGAATTGATAAGAAGTTGCATTATTACAGTTAACAAGCTTCACTCACGATCAACAATATCCCGCCGCTCATTTTGGAGAAGGATCGAAACATTTCACCTCTCATATTTTCCCAGAACGCAACTTCATCGTAAGGTTACAAAACTGCCTCCAACAATTCGATTTTTTACCTGTGTATAATTACACAATTTGTCTCAAAAATTATCCTGATTTTTGCATCAAATCCGCAGAATAATAGGTAAAATTCTCAGTAAGAATCGACCAACACAATTCCAGAAAAATGCGATTTACAATTGAAAATTTTGCAACGTCGAAATGAAGTTACGTTCTTTCGTCTGGTAAACGACGTTCTGGGAAGTTACCGCCTTTGTATCTTGTAGAACTTCAGTCCCAGGGGGAATTTCTCATTTGGTTCCATCAAAAGCTGCCTTATCTGCCGTTGGGACTGGGAGGTAAGGTAGGTGGTGGGCGGCGCGGCGGGCGAGGGGGGTCAGGAGCCTTTATTTCACGGTGGCGGGACATTCAAATGAAGCATTGTTCTCGCCACTGGGTGACCCGTGGAACGACCATCCCGGGCCGGTCGTGGATATTTTAATGAAATTCACGCACCCTCAAGAACGGCGTCGCGGATTCCGACCGAAAATATCGCCACTCCTTTAACATAAATGCGCAACTGTACTTTAAGTTAAGTTCTCTCGTTGCTATAACTTAATGCTTCCCGACGCTCATGTTGAGATTCAGATACGTTTTTATGTCGGAGGAGTGGCGATATTTCACTCTTCGCATCGGTTCATCGAGGAATTCGGTGAATTGACAACGTCGATGGCGACCCGGGACGCATCACAGGCGGTCCTAAAAATATCTGAATACTGAGCAGCTGGATAATATATCAGGGTTAATTGAACTATTTTGTCGCCAGCAGGTTCTCTAAGTCCGCCTAAACTTTCCCTCCGCCGACAAAAAGGGTTCCCGGCGCGGCCGGCACAATGTGTCGCTAGTGTCGCATCGGTGCCACATTTTTGTTTGCAGCGCCACAGACGAAGTTCAATAGCCTGGAAGTAAGAAGGGAGGGGGAGAGGGAATGCATTTTCGTAAGTGTCTTAACGACGATTAGTTACTTACACTCTAAATTATTTCTCGAATTTTAAGTAAGGCTTCTAGCATACCTTGATTGGTCCGGTTTATAGCACAACTAACTACTTCTATAGAAGTCCTGGGTTCAAATCCCAACTAGGGTGACAAGATTTGACGGTGTTTGATTGGTTTTTTGCATCATCTAGTTAAATTTGGAAATTTCGATTGGTCAAATTTAAAGAGCGCATTGACAACGTTGGATCCGCCACTTGGACGTAAACGACCCGCGGCCACGTTACATTCGAATTCAACCTCAAAGCCCAATGGACCGACCCTACTCGGCGCAGTAGGCCGTCGCGTCCATTCATGGCGATCGTGGCTAAAGTAAAAAATTATCTAATCCTGTAGGTTACCGTGTATGTAAAACTCTGCCCAAAGAATCCTTTTTAGGTTTTATTAAATACTGTATAAGTATTTTTTCTCTTTTTTTATGTTCTTTTTTTAAATGTAAAATAACAATAAACGTGAAGAATATTAGGGACGAAACAGCCAAGATAAATTTCTGAAAAAGAGCTAAGATATCAGTAATTTGAGTAAAATTCAATGTCGGATGCAGAAGGGTTTAATTGCATCATGATGTCATCAAATCTCTGTCAAAGAAATAAATTGAATAAGGAAAAAAAAAACAAACAAACAAACAAACAAAACTTGCAACCACTCAAGCATATGTATTGGGCAAAATGAAAGTCTCTGAAGCAAACATAACTTACTTTTTTTACCTTAATATTCAACTTTACAGCTCATCTGTGTCTTCTGCCACCATTTACATGTTTCCTTGTAAGCTTTCCTTTATGTAGAAGTAATAATGCTTGGACTACTCAATCAATGAATAATTTTAACACTTTTACTGACGAGCACGTATTTTTTCTGTTTCAGGTTCGTCTCACTATGAATTAATTTTTAACCTGCTACTTTAGCTTCTTTCAAAATTTGTAAGTAGTTTAAATTTTTAAATTTCCAGTGCTTTAAACATATTTTTATTAGAGAAGTACTTGCGATTTTTTTCACCAATTTTACCAGTAATCAACTATCCAAGGGAGCATCATGTTTCAAGGCTCGCCGTGTAAATACTTCTGATTGGCTGAAACCTGTCCCGTGGACCACTGCACATGATCACAAACATAGTTTCACCGCAAAATTCAACGTAGAGCACAGTACTATGTACTCATTGAAAATTTCCAAAAATCAAATAACGAGTGAGAAACCAGCGTTTTTCAGATTCGCCAATATATATTGCTCCCTCGCAATTTCTCGTTTTTAAAATTTTAATCGTTATTTTGTGCGGCACAATTTACGTGTACTACGATGCACTTCATTGTGTTCTGCATAAACTTTCGACAAGGAAGTATATCGTTACCCTCCAGCCAAAGTATCACAAGCGCCATGCGACGTTTAACAATTTCCGCCGCCATTTTATTTTTTTACAGAGAAATTTTTCAACGAAGCTGTCCGAAAATGTCACTGAATTTTCTTTTGCCACCGATAAAATTCAGTGAAAGTTTCAAACAAATTCTACCAATTTCTCTGTGAAAAATAAAATTGCGGCAAACATTGTTAAACGTCGCATGGCGATTGTAATACTTTGGCCGGAAGGTGACGATATCTTGAAGTGCACTAGTTTTCACCCCGTAGAGTGGTCTTTTCTGACGAGAGACCATATTCTGCGGAATTCCGATTCTTATACAGTCTAGTGGTCCATTGAACCGAAGAAAGGCCTATTTCGTTTTTAGTAGCGAGGAAAAATCGCCGGGACGAAGACAACGACGTTCATAACCGGAGGGAGCTGGGCCCTATCTTTTTGTGAGCAAATATTTTTATTCCGGTGTCGAGAACCTCTCGGAGGGGAGTTTGGCGCATAAAACGGGGGCTGGTGGCGAAAAATTCCCGGAGATAACGGTGGATAACCGCGGGACCGCGGCGCGGCTGTGTGCGTCGCCCGGAAAAGGGGGGCGAAAGGGGGCGAGGGGGGGCTGGAGGTGCGGCGTGCGGACCGGGAAACGCGTTTAACAACATGTAATTCACACGTCCTTCAACTTTTAAGCGGTTCCGTCACTGTGAATTGATAGCCAGATGATGAGCACTCCAAACTTGGGGTGCTACCCTCAACATTACCCAGCGGCGTTGCCTGATGCCTTGTTTTGATCCCGGTCGTGAGGTGCTATACTTTCGTGGTGCCCGGTGTGGTTAGAGTACCTATATAGCGAGAGTATAGACAGATATGAAACTCCGAAAATCCATCAGGCCTTCACCGATGCCTCCGCGAATAAAGTTAGGGCCCAGAAATGTAGCCAACCTATGAATTTCAATTATCCAGAGCGATTTATTAATACAATTGTTACGAACCGTCGTTTATAAAGCACGTATTTGACTTAGTTTTTGCATAAATTTACTCATTTTTGTGGAAGAAAGCTCATTTATGTACTTTCTTAGCCATTTTCATTAGAATTGGAATCTACAGACTGGCAGTGAAATTTTGTGCGTTAGAAGTTGATTAGAAGGGTGGCTGCACTTTTGGGCCCTAAGCCCTCCATGAAGCGATCTGTCCATACTCTCGCTATACAGGTACTATAGGTGTGGTGCGACGAAATTGCCACTAGTTCGCCTTCATTTGTCGAAGCAATCCAACTTCACACCTAAGTTAATTAAGTTGTGTCTACCGATCGATTGTAGACTGGAGATTCTTGCAAAAAAAATATCGTGGCTTTTTTCCTAAAGTTTAGTGATGTACAGTCTATTTTGTACCGCTAAAAATGAATCATCATCATGACGTTCAAATGATCTTCAGAGCTACGACGAAATTTTTAATCACCAACACAGAATACGGATGATGTACTGCCGTGCCGCGGAAAACGTCGTATGAATATGCGAAAGTTGCCAAGTTTCGACTAATCGTTTATGAAGAAAATTTATTTGAGGAAAGTCATGTCAGTCTCCATTTAAATTTAACATTTTAAAATAAAGTTTAGGGAAAATTATGTGATGCAATAACATAGGCGCCATTCAGGTTAATGCAGGGTCGGGCAAAAACGTGACGAGGTTTTTTTTTGTTCTTTTTCTGCTACTCAACTTCTTACTATGAAAACGGCAAACGCGCATTTTTCAGACTCCTACTGACCCTTTTCCCGCTTTTTTCTCTCCTGTGCCGAGCAGTTTGCCCGGCCCAAGCGGGTTTTCTCAAAAACGCGGGTTCAGGCAAATGCCCGGACTCCCCCCCCCCCCTAAATTGCGACATTGAGCATTAAGAAAGAAATAGTCACAGATTTTCGAGGGCGTTCGTTTTTCATTAGTTGAATTTGAGTATCGTTCAAATGTTCTTATGGCATTTTGTCTCAGCACGGCAATGTAGAGCATATTCTCGGCACTTCACGCAAACTTTACACTCACTTGCAAAATTCAGTAAAGCATGAAGCTCTTTTGAACAGGAAATCGGTAGATTGTTCGGTGGTGATTCTCACATGTCGGAAAATCTGGGTTGGTCTATGTAAATGATTGGAAAACAATCGATATTTATCGAAGCAGGATGCCTCGCCTAGAATCGATTACTTGACATGAATTATTTAAATGGAGGAAAAACAGATTCAGTAGAGTCGGATTCGTGATTCGATTTATACACGATTTTTCTCTGTGGCTATGTTGTGATGAAGTCACTGAAATACCAGTAAAGCACTTATATTTATGGTAAAATGAATGATTTTTGTAAATATAACTTCTTGTGAGGTACGATATATACACACTGAAAAAAAAACTCCGACCGTGGGAGCCGCAGTTACGGGCTATATAGACGTACCGTCCGAATTCCGGCTGCTGGAGGCATAGCTTCGATTGCTCCGGGTTCAGAGGCCGAAGCTACGGCTCCAGCAGCCGGAATTTTCGGCCCTTGAGCCCGGAACGGACGGTATGTCTATATAGCCCGTAACTTCGGCTCCCACGGCCGGAATTTTTTTTCAGTGCACTTTAAACAAATAATTACATTTCGGGCTGATATTTGATAAGTCTTTAAATAGAATCTTTTAATCATTTCTCCCAAGCAAATAGCTCAGTTTCGACTATCCGTGATTTTCGAATATCTGCGATTTTCTATTATCCGCCTTGGCTCCGGTTCCAATCATCGCCGATTATCACGACTTTACATTATTGAAACTTACGAGAGTCGCCGTTGAAGTACTAACCGGACTATACTAGCTTTTGACCCTCATTAATAATTGCCACCTCATATAAAAAACAAATGAGCAGCGGCGGACAACATCCTGGTCGGAAATTGCCTTTTTTAAGAATTCAATGATTACTACGTCCGAAATATACCCATTATCGGTGATACTGGTGCTCATAGTGTTTTACAACTTCCAATGACATTTAGCGGAACAGTTTGTAATTCCTTTTCAAAACGATTTACGTTTATGCAGCACAAATATGTGTGTAACACTTTTAGAATAATCATTTACAACAGACGCGTTCACGCAGCCGGATATGGACTTCGGCTCTCTATAAATCGCTCAAAATAGCTTTTATTTAAACGAGTCATGATGATTTTAACTTAACAACTCGGCGGGATGACCACTTTTACACATTAAAGACAAAGAGGCTATCTGAGTTTCAAGCTGGAGTCATTGGCATTTATCGAGGAAGATTCATAATTGGATATTCAGCTACAAAGGCCTCACTGGAAAAAAAACACATTGGATCTAGAGTCCAGACTCTTGAAAATATTGACAAGAAAAAATACTCTTGATTCAATCAGATGTTTGCTTAAATCAAAAGGAAATCCGCTCAAATTAAGAGGCTTGGTTCTTGATTTAAGCAAAAATCCGATTGAATCAAGAGTATTTTTTCTTGTCGATGTTTTTAAGAGTCTGGACTCTAGATCCAATGTGTTTTTTTTCCAGTGTTCGATAGGCTTCCCAGAACTTGAGAATATATACCGGCAAAATTGATCTGGCGTGGTATTTATTGTAAGTTGTTCGAACATCTCATCAATGCAGTGCTTCGTTTGTGCGGCACTATGACACCAATTTATCAATTTGATGGTTTTTCACGATCCTAAGGACATGTTTCATGAAGCTATGCGCCTCCCTGATAGCAGATTTTCATAGGAAAAACATGGAGAAAAATAATTCATATCATACATATGAAAATCCGTGGATAGGGTGGTTTCTCATTTAAATTTACTCATCACTATTTCAGACATCAGTGAAGAGAGTAGGATAGCTATCATTACTCCATCTAATTGTCCATATAACCGCCTCTGTTGCAATTTTTTCCCAATCTTTCTGTCAGTCCCAGGCCTCATCGAGATTTGGATTTCAATAAACCCACGCATGAGGAATTCGTAATATAAACGTTGATGAGGATCAATCAAAGACAAAAGACATGGGAGATCCCACATCGATAACCCCTATTCGAACAATGAATGGTGAGGCAAAAGTTTTATTCAGAGATCCAACATGTTCCTGCCGGGAAAAAGACTCATCTTCAACTGGTGATGAATGATGAAAATCGCGCGGAGTAGTTTGCCAAGAAGGGTTGCCAAACTGGCTCATCATCATCATCATCATCATCAAGCGGAAAGTGGTAATGATCACCGATAGAACTTCTATAAATTTTCACCTCATCGGCTAGGTTAGCCCAGTGGTCAGCTGACTCTAAGTCATTAGGTCCCGGTTTCGAATTCCGGTAGTGGCGTTAAATTTTCACGGAACTGACCAGTGAATCAGTAGAAACAGATTCTACTCAGCCTTGGTCCCTGAAAATTTGAAAAGCCTGGAGCATGAATTTGCCAATTTCCAAATACTATAGACCTATGTCTATGGATGGCTGTAGATTCCTAACTTTATAATTACAGGAATAGGAGACAAGTAAATTGCAAAAGAAGAAGAAATATTACCTCGGGAAACGCGTCTAGGATCTCTAAAATATGTTTTTGCAGTGCAGATTTTTTTTTAAATTTCTAAGAATCCCCTTCACGTCATAGAAGAGATCATCCGAAATTGTCAACACTGGGAAAAAAAGCTCATTGGATCTAGAGTCCAGACTCTTGAAAATATTGACAAGAAAAAATACTCTTGATTCAATCAGATTTAAGCTTAAATCAAAAGGAAATCCGCTCAAATTAAGAGGCTTGGTTCTTGATTTAAGCTAAAATCCGATTGAATCAAGAGTATTTTTTCTTGTCGATGTTTTTAAGAGTCTGGACTCTAGATCCAATGTGTTTTTTTTTTTTCCAGTGAAGAGTTCACATCACCAAAAAAATAACTTATCCGATGAAATTCGGCAATGGCTGGTGCGATTCGATTCCTCTCTGCTCCATGCGATCCAAGTGGACTCATTGTTCTCCAAAAAACTTTATTTGCTTTCCCGCTGAGCTCGATACAAACAACGTCCCCTGTAAAAGCTGCGCGAGTTGGCAACGGCAGTACGAAACTTAGCGCTGATAAAAGCAGGCTCTCCATTTTTGCGGCAAGTGCTACACTTGTCAGATTAAATCGCCTACAAAGCACACCTAATGAAACGCCGGACTCGCCCACCCTCATCCCCCCGCCCACGCACGGCGGAAATACATGCAGAATTTCTAATTACTGTTAATCTGGGGCGCCAAGTGTATTCCCATGATGAATTGGACGAGGGACTTACTGCGATTAGCGCCGTGGCTATGTATTGCGTCACAGCGAACCGCGCCGCGGGCAACGGGGCTAAGCTCTTCCACTCTCCTCTGGATCGGAGCTCTTAACAAATCGCGGATTCCTCGTTCGTCTCCGTGGGTGCCTAAATGCCCTGGAGCCTCCACGAGAAAGGGACTATGCCCTCCGGCTAGTTTCAAATGGTCCTGGACGAACCCACTGGGAATATGTGGGGGAGTTTTTCCAGAGTGAAAATGGAGATGTTGCATGTGTGAGGGATTTGCGATTTGACTATTAATTGGGCGTATTTCTACCAAAGAGACCTATGTGGAGGTGAAAAATATGGGGTGTGCTCGTTAGTTCTCTGGCCGTAAGAGTGAATGAGAATAATAAAGCGCCAGTGACATCAGCGGCAACGAAAAAGCGGGGGCGCATCGAGGGGATCATCGTCGGGGCGCTTTAACTCATGAGCCCTGTTCACAACGATCTCGTCCCATGCCCGCGGCTCATGAATCCCGCATTCAGTCGGCACATAGGTCTGATTGACAGAATGTAATACCCCGCTTTTCCAATTATGCAAAAGGAATCACGCCCTCTTTTACATTGTTTCTTATGCAGCTTTCTAGAGCACACCCCATAATTCTCACCTGCACATAGGTCTGTGAAATAGAAATACGTCCAATGGACCACTAGACTAGGTACGAATTTCAGCATTCTGATACATGTTTCTCAACCAAAATTTCACGTAGAACACGATACGCACAACGAAAATTACCAAAATCAACTCCTGACGAAGATATTTAATGATTCTTGATGCGTGAATTCAAACCACCCGCTCAAGAAAACTCAATGCTCTACGTGATTCACATCGCGCGCTAAATGTTTATCATGACAGTCTCTGCGATGTAAAAATCTTCAACTTCAATCTTGACACTTTGGCTCAGCTATAGCAAATTACCAATAGTTTGAACAACACATGGTGGAAAATGAACATTGCTCGATTGAGAGGCTTGCTGAAACCGTTGTAGTGCGCGATTTGACTCACGTAGAGCTTTGAGTTTCTTGTGAGCGGGCAGTTCAAATTCCTCGTAATCAGTGCGAAATAAAAACGTTAATATCTTCGTTAGAAGTTGATTTCGGTAATTTTCGTAGTGTGAATCGTGTTCTACGTGAAATTCTGGTTAAGAAACATGTATCAGATTGCTTAAATTCGTACCTTGTCTAGTGGTCCATTCTTACGTAAAAGTTGTTGATAAATATCATTCTTAAAATTGTCAGTTTTCGTTAACCGGAAGTTGCTGCGAGTTGCCATTCAGACGCGGGAAATTTGAATAAGCGTGTTCCGATATAAAGCTATTTTAATGAAAAACAAGGAAAATGTAAAAGCAGCCCGAAACAGAAACGACAATCGAAAACACAGGAAAAGACGGAAACAAGGCTGAAATAGAAATTACAACGGTTTCGGTACCTTACGGCACCATTATCAACTGCTAAAAAAAAGAATTAAAAATAAGAAAGAAATTAAAATAAAAACCAGCAAACGGCGTTACATAGTGAAATTGGTAAATGAGACTGCAGTGATAACAGAATAAACTAAGCTATGAATAAGCTATTTTAATGTGGTTTTCGGGTCATTTTACCCCTGAGAAGTCTATCGACACAGCTGTATTTTTACCATGCAATGAACATATTCATTCATTACACACAAAGCCCTCGGGTAAATCAAATTTTGGCCATGTTGGTCTGATTTTGACCCAGGATGACACCACATCTTTCCTCCAAAATTGTGTCCTAATTTCAAGGCAAGACCACTTAACTCCTGATCGCAGCACAAGTCACGTATCAACACAATGAAGATATTATATAAATCTGCGCGGTTTTTGCTTAACGTTGCGGTTCGAAAGTTTAACCGTGAAGATGCATCTATTTTAACGTCCAGGGGTCTGCTTTTGCCTTTAAACCGAAAATGAAGGGGAACCATAGTCTGCTACTGACTCGAATCCACTCTTTATGACACAGACCATCATTTAATTTAACCTGTTGAGCACTGAAAAAAAATTCTCGGCATTTTTACCGAGGTCCGTTGGTACCTTTACCATCTCGCTTTTTTACGAATTATTGGTAATTTTACCAAGGCAGTCTGGTAAGCATACCTAAAAACCGGTATTTTTACTGTTTTTTACAGGTAAGAATACCATTTTTATTGGTAATCAATTCCCGGTAACTTTGCCATTTTATCTCGGTAATTCTACGACAGTCGATTAAAAATATTGGCGTTTTTACCAAGGTCCAGTAAAATTACCGAGAAAGTTCAATAATTTTACAGAGATTTCTCGGTAAAATTACCAATACCATAAATGGTAATTTTACCAAGAAAAAACTGGGATCAAATAGAACCCTGAATTCTTGGTAATTTTACCCGTTTCCTAGTAAATACACCGAGATTTTTTTTTTTTTCAGTGAGCGTAAAACCAAAAATTGCATATTTTATAGGTATCATGAATTGTATAATTCTAAAATTGACAAGGAACCAGTTCAATATTTTGCTCGTTGGACTCGGTTTGATAGTAGTTCGAAAATGTCCGCCTTTTCCAGACCGTTTCTCTTTCGTGCTCAAAGAGTAAAACGTGCGTTGCGAGTGGCCGTTCTCATCACAAGATTGACGTCAGATCTTGGTAGTTTAATAAGTCCGGGCAGGTCTCTTTCATTCCGCTTGACCCTTTTGTGACTGTAATTATTTCCACGACTCGATTAACGACGCAACGAGAAGGTGTCCAGCTCGTCGAAAACCACTTGACCAATCATCGGAGCTCGTTTCTGGCGTGTTGAGGAAGAACGCCGCATGAGTATTCGAATGTTGCCAATTCCGTTCGGACCTTGAAAATACTTTATCCTCTGAGGCATGTATTTATTTGACGGAATCGTTAATTTAAATTATCACAGAAAAAAAAGAGGAAGGGGTTAAGTCCCAACTGTTGGATGATATGGACATTCCCAAATAATTGTGGTAATACCCCGATTACTTGTAGTAGTATCCCGATTAATTGTTGCAATACCCCGATTAATTGTTGTAGTATCCCGATAAATTGGGTTACTAACCCAAATGTTGCAGTACTACCTCAACTTGAGTTGCGGTGCTACCAAAATTAATTGGAAATGTCCATATCATCCAAAAAATTTGGGTAGTAGAACAATTTTGGGGGATAACCCTTGACACTTTTTTTTCCATGATCTGACGCCATTATCTACGAGAAAAGGGACCTCAGTTCACGAGGGCCGGTCATAGGACATTTCGTCCACGATTTTTTGTCCACGCACCTGTTTTTCTAGCAGTTTACGTCCACGCGTTTTTTCGGCAGGGGAGTTTTGGTCCACTTACCAATTGAGACCCGAAGTTAATAAGCCCACATGTGAATACATGTAAGTCCTAGCACCTGTATTCAAGAACGTTTAGCATGATTTTTGAACTTCATAAGAGGAAAAAGTGATTTGAGTCAAGCAGATCTAAGCTCGAATTCACCGCCGAGAGAATTTCCTCATATGAATCAATAAAGAAAATAATAATGTTTGTTTAAGAAAATATGCTTACATAAAAAGAAAAGTCACTCACGTTAAACAGAAACCCGCTTTAATTCAGCTACTTTCGTCTTGATTTAAAATAAATTCTTCTTGACTGCATACTCAAGGATGTTTCTGCCTAAATCGAGTCACTTTTTTTCTCTAATGACATTTAAAAATTATGCTAAACGTCATTAAATGCGGATGCTATCACTTACTGAGTTTCTGGACTACAGCTTTCTTTTTGTGCCAGAGTATCTTGATTTATTTTGCGAGGAAAGCTCCGTACTCTTAAAGGATGCCTGTCATCCTTAACATGCTGGAGCGCCTTCAATTTCGAATGATACTGTGCAACACCTCTGTCGTGAAATAGTTGCTTATGGCGCCGTGGCTCGCTGCGGCGCGGCGCGGCGAGAAAGCGGTCGACGCGCAACGTGCTCGGCGCCTACAAACCTAAGTGGATACTTCAAGCATTGCGCAATGCGTGAAGTATCCACTTAGGTTTGTAGGCCGCTTCGCTCTGTGTTCGGCTCTAATATTTAAACTCGCGGAGTCAGCGTTTTTCAACTCGTGATTTTGAAATTTTTGCACACTCTGCGTGGATTATTCTCATTTAAATAGATGGGGGAAAATGTGTAAAGGAAAAGATAATGTGTGGTATGTAAATATTAAGGTGGTTCCGTGTGAGATTGAATGACTTCCACAGTACTTTAATTTTTTCTTTTATATTTCGTGCGTTTACGTGCTGCAGCGTGGTGCACGTGCAACCAAACGCTCAAAATTGGACGACTTTGACTCTAAAAGGTCGATGTAAAAATACCAATGATTGCGTGCTTTCTGGTTTTTTCCCCTCTTTTATTCATTTTTGTACAATTGCTTTCAACACCACTACGGCTCAATGATATTAATATCGATGCCATCTCTTAGAAAAGACTTTCCACGTTTTAAAAATGTAAATGTTTTTAAAAATAAAGTAATATTTTCACGTTCACATACCGATAGCTTAAATGCGGAGTTACGTATTTTCATCGCACTGTTTAAAAACTACGCTCATATTTTCAATGAGAATCCAGCCAACTTTATAGCTTGAATTCTATACAGAATATTTCGCTTACAGAGAAATAAACTACAGGAAGTTTACAAAGAGTTACGCGTTTACTAGTTTTCCGAAGAAAAAATAAAGTATGACAGGAAGTGTGAAACTTCGCAAACGAAGATACGTTGTTTTGCACGTTAGCCATCAATTTGAAGATTGGGTAAGCATTCAGTTGCATTGAAAAATAATAAAATATTAATTTAAATTTGCATCGGTTGCTGTCTCGACGAGACCATCAATGTACGCACCCGTGACGTCATCACTGGATTTTCCGATGATGCCATCAACGGGCTTACCAATGACACCATCGAATCCAAACATAGGAACGTCTCAGTATATTTTGGACGTATCCAAAAATTCTAGCCGGACCTTGTTTCCTTTAATGCCTTTTAAATGTGTTTTAAAACTCTTCAACTTCTTTTATATGTAGTTGATTACGTATCTATATATTGTGTCATTTTTTTCCTCTTTAAAGAATCTGCGATTATTCGTATTTCACATCGGTGCTCAGGGTAACTCTGCATTGCAAAAGAGAAGGAGCTTCTCAATTGTTTTTCTCTCTCTCGTGATTACGTTTACGACTCTAAAATGTGCTAAATTATGTAACAAATATTCATTTAATGAGAAATAACGTTCCAATCCACAACTCTCGGAAATTCAATTGTCAGCTAAGGAGAGTGCGAATTTGAAAATATGAGGGGAACATCAGACACTTGCCGTTTCCTCGTAATCGTTCAAGCATAAACCTATTTCCTAATGAAAATTGTAGCATGATATATTCAATGTCTTCGCTGCATTCATATTGTAGCATCAATACTTGTTTTCTAAGAATAGATTGAATTCCCCATTAAGCTTATTTTGATCGAAGTTGAAGTACACCGCGCGTTGCTTGAGCGAAGTTGAATTATATTTCGTTGTTAAAATTACGTTCATTTTTGGAATATTAGGCAAGGAAATTTATATTTTAAACAGTGGGTGTAAATTGAATGATAGATGAACTTTGTTTGAGTGTAATGGAAAAAAGTTGCACTTTCCGTTGTTTGACATAGAAACAAGGTGAAAGGAAAGTTTTCTCCGAGAAAGTAATTCAATTTTCTATAAGACCGAGTCGTTGCTACAATGATTAACACTGAAGTTTTAAGATTTTTAAGCCGATCCCGAAAGATTCATCCTCAGACAGACCATTCTTCTCCGAGAAGATACATCTCAAAACGTTGAATTCTCATTTTTCCATTTTCCGTTCACTGTTTTTCCTTCGTCGGTGACAGGAAATTCGGTTGTATCAAGCTCTACAGCCACGTAGAATATTCACGTTTCTGCCCTGCTAAGGAAACATCGCATATCTCCAAGGAAAACCCTACGTAGATAAGTGGTTCCTGCAAAGCCCGGCAGGACCCGATAGCCATAAATCTTGGGGAAGTAACTTATAGCCGTCCTACAGTCTCGTTTTGAAGCCGGAATATAATTGAATAACGCTCTGAAGTGCCAGAAGCTCTACTTGCGAAGGTAGCCTAGCCCTAGTCAAACAGAGTGTTTTATTTTAAAAGCTTAATTTCCTCAGTGTTGTTTCTCCAGACGCATAAATGTGTCGGCTGAAAAATGACCGTTTCAATCTTACGGAATAGGTAACTGATTTTAGTTTAACTAAACTTGCTACTCGCTCGTTACTCGCTAGCAGTCTTACAAATTATAAGACCTGATCGTTGTTTTTGCTTATCGATTACTCTTGGTTGGACCCCATTTCGCAAAAATGAACCAGCTCGATTACAGTGTTGTAAAAATGTTGCTTCCTCATAATTATCTAAAAAAATTTCCCAATAGCAAATAGTAAAAAAAATTGCGATTGAAGAAAAACGTGTAGATTTTAAAGAAAAATAATTGTGTAAATGTTAATCCTGTGTAATTATATTGTGCATTTTTCATAGAAAAGGAGACGTTGCACAATTTTGAAAACACTTTAATTGCACTGGTTCCTTTTTGCTAAATGTGATCCAATTTGAAAAGATTATTCTGGAAATACCGATGCAATCTATTCCAAATTAATAGAGTTATCGGTTTAATTCTTGCAACTTCTCAAAAACCTATTTTTTGAGCGTGACAGCTAAATAAAATGCAGAAATCAGGAACAAGAGTCAACTTTCGGGTTTATTGATATACTGGGTGGTTGAAACTTCCTTATTTGTCTCTTCAAAAGAATGTTTTCGGACCGAGGTTCCTTTGAAAGAAAAATTCTCTCCACGGAACTCCTCTCTCAGGAACCAACGCTTTTAAGTATCTTCAGTGTTATTGTCTCCGGAAGGAAATGGACGAGTCACAAGCGTAAAAGACTGAACGGGTCGGGTCAGTCAATACGACCGTGATGAAGAAAGAAGGTCGTAAGAACATTTAATCGTCGCCTATCTCAAACTTATATGAGACACATTTACAGGAGGACTTGTGTGTATCTTCCTGGCATTTTATAGAATTTTGTCTGCAGCTTTAGGACATTTGGCAACGCTCTTAGGCTCTTAAGGCATAAGGCTCTTATGACAGTATAAAGCCTTCAATTACTGATCTTTTAATCAACGCGTTTTCTCTGTGCATTGTACTCATAAATGGATTGCATTTTGCAAAAAGAAACCAGGAGCATTGCAATGTTGCAAAGATTGTGCAATTTCTTTTTTTGGGGAGAAAAACCTGATTATCCATTTACAGTTTCTATCTCACTCGCTAAAAACTGTAAATTTAAGACAAAAATTACCATGTAAATTTCATATTTTTTCATGATTTCAGTAATTTTATTGCAAAGGATGAAAATACACACTCTTATCATCATTGCAATGCTTCTGGTTCCTTTTTGCAAAATGCAATCCAAATATGCATTTCAAGGAATTTTGTCCATACCTGATATGCTGGGAAAAGCCAGAGAATTTTTCCGCAGAAATTATTGCCAAAAAAATTGCTTTATTTCTGTTCCAAGATACTTTGTGCGGGGGTTTATTTTTGATTAGAATTTTTGTTAGAATCCACGCCAAAAAACACCGAAAAGCTGAAAAAACGTTAGTATTTGTATCTTTAAAATATTTGAAAAGTCAGAGAATTATGAATCCAAGAAAACTCGTTTTTGCCAATAAAGGTCCTGTAAATTGCACTATTTGGCAAGGTTTCAGGACATTTTGTCAACGATTTTTTGTCCGCGCACCTTTTTCGTCCAGTAATTTACGCCCACTCATAAAAGAAGCAACGGTGACTTGGTTCAAGCGTTATATTTTAGTCGGTATGTAAAATTATATTGACAATATGGAAAAGAGAAATTGAGAGAGAAGGAGGTATTGTTATGGTTGTTCACTTTCTAAATGAAATATTATTACTTTCTCCTTTTGAATCATCTTTTTAAATTGTCATTGGTGAATATTTGGTTTTATTTCTATCCTTAAAATATTCGATGTACAATATACCCTATATGTGTATAGGTACTTTTTTTATTTTTTTAATTTTTTCTTCACAAAATTATTACTTCATTTTGAAAACATTTATATTCTTAAAACGTGACAAATATTTGTAAAACCTTTTCCAAGCAACACTAATCTCAATAAGCCGCAGTTGTGCCGACAGAAACCGCAAAAATGAATAAACGAGGAAAAAAACCAAGAAACACGCAATCTTTAGTTTTAACTCATTCGTACATCAATCTTTTAGAGTCAAATCCGTCAAATTTTGAGCGTTTGGTTGCGCGTACACCTCGCTGCAGCACAATGAAAGCACAAAATGTTAAAGAAAAAATTACAGTTCTTTGGAAATCATAAAATTTGACACGGAACCACCAATATTTAAAAAACACACATCATATTATTATTCTCCTTTAATAAATTGATACGTATTTTTTTTCCCATCAATTTAAATGAGAATAATCAATGCAGAGTGTGCAAACATTTCAAAATCCTGAGTTAATAAACGCTGACTCTTCGAGTATAAATATTAAAGCCAGAGAACGGATCGGCGTGCTGCCAGCGCGAGAGGCTCACTGGCGCCTACAAACCTAAGTGGATACTTCACGCATTGCACAATGCTTGAAGTATCCACTTAGGTTTGTAGGCGCCAACGCGCGTTTTGCGCTGACCGCCCGCCCGCCGTGCGGCGGCGCCTCAGGGAAATATTTCACAACAGAGGTGTTGCACAGTATTATACGAAATTGAACGTATTAAGAATGACAGGCATCCTTTAAAAGTACAGATCTTTCCTCGCAAAATAAATCAAGATCCTTTTCGTACACTGGAAAAATCTAAGAGCCTTTAGTTGAGGCAAATATAGAGGTTCATTTGGTTTAGACATAACAAGGTGGGAAAATCTTGAAAGATAATTAAGTTTTACCAAAACTCTCAACTATATATTATTCTCCGTTGGACCAAATAGACAAAACAAAAAAACAAACAAACCCTCATTCTTCCAAGACATTTTACATTTTCATTCAAAAACGTCGTGAGCAATTGTCGTTTGTATTTACGTATGGGCCAATTAACTTTGGGTCTCAACCGGCATGTGGACCAAAACTCCCGTGCCGAAAAAGCGCGTGGACGTAAATTACTGGAAAAAACAGGTGCGCGGACAAAAAATCGTTGACAAAATGTCCTATAATCTTTGGCAACGCTGCCTTTTTACGGAAGATACCTAATTTATTACTTACTTGATGAATTAATATGATACGAATTTTACATATTTTGAAGTTGTTAAATGAGAGGATCCAGAGGAAGGTTAACTGTGTAATTGCCGGTAAAGTCAAGCGAATAATAGCGCATGAATAGTCTCCATTTTTATATGGATTTATTTTTAACTTACTTGTTTCTTTTTTAAAATTTATCAAATATTCAAAACTCCCTTTCTTCGTGCAACGACGACTTACGAATGCAATGAAAGGCACATATTGTTATCGCAAGCGGAGAAAATTGAAGGCGCTCCGTTTTTTTCAATGCCAAGGTCGGGATGCAACTATTCGTGTTCTCGGGATGTCCGTGTTGCATACCAAAAAATTGAAGGCGCTCTGGGTTTCTACGCGTTATCCATGCATCGTTCCTAAGGAAACCAGAGTAATTTGCCCTGAAGAGTATGAGAGAGCCTTTGTTGGAAATTTTCTCTGCTCGGTAACTTCCTCACTGGAAAAAAAACATATTGGATCTTGAGTTCAGACTCTTGAAAACATTGACAAGAAAAAATACTCTCGATTCAATCGGATTTTTGCTTGAATCAAGACGAAATGCCCTTAAATTAAGGAGCTTGGTTCTTGATTTAAGCTAGATTCTGATTGAATCAAGAGTACTTTTTCTTGTCGATGTTTTTAAGAGTCTGAACTCTAGATCCAATGTGTTTTTTTTTTCCAGTGCTGGTAATTTTATCGTGAGTTTTCTCTTCCCACCCGTGGAAAAATCAGAGAGGGAAAACTCAGGTAATTTGAAACTCGTAAAAGAGTATAAACCCAGATTATGAAGGTAGATCCGGTAAAACATACATGCAAACTGGCAACGGCAAGTATGCCACAGTGGTTAAACGACTACAACATCAACACGAGGAAAAATCGACGATACAGAAAAAGGGGGAAATAGGACGGATCGACGTCGCCCCGAGCGGCCTGATCGAAAATAAACATTTTCTTTTCTCGGAGTAAGTGACGTCTTTCAAGAGTCACTGCGACTCGACTCGACCAAAATCAATCACTCCCTTTCAGTCAATTTTTAAATATTTAATCACAGAGCTCTTTAAAGCCGCGCTAAATCTGCTCAATCTTGACTGCGTGCGGGAAAACGAATTTTAAATGGGAAGATGCGAGAGGCTATACCCCGATGTTGAAACTAGCTTCAGCGGTGACCTGCTACCTGCTCCCTCAAGTGTATTTTTTGAGATTGCTAACACGGAGGCCACAATGCAGACATTTCTAAGACATGAAGATGAATTTGAATTTTTCCGTCGAATTATTTCATTTACATGTAAAATTCGTAGATTTGAAGAATATTTTAATTACGGAAACTGATCGTGCAACTTACTCTCAATTGCGCATGGCACAGTCCTAACTTTCGCTGCAATTTATTTCTCCAAGTGCTGCTCCCAATACATCATCTGAGGGCTGATATTGAATGCTATAAACAAAGTTATAGACAAAGAAGACAAAACGGATGTGGAGGGATCCCATTGGTGGAAGCGGGTGGTTGCAATGGACACAGGAGGTCTGTAATATACTAACTAACGGCAACCTACAAGAGACCCTATATTTAGTTTTTCATTTACCTCTTTAGTCCATAAGAACCACTCAATTCAACCAATAGTATTGCTCCGTACTCCCTATGTCTTCTTTGCCTATAGTTTGTCTATCAATTTCAACAATCAGATAGCTGGAGGCAAGTTTTTGAAGAATAATTAAACTCCATTTTGCAAAAAAAAACTACCATTTCTGGCTCATCCGTAAAACACTCACGTGCATAGGTAAAATAATGGTACATACGTTGTTTCTAAACGGAACCAGATATTGTACTGCCAAATGGCAAAATATAGTCCATTTCGTTAAGGTATTACCATTTCCGGCTTAGTGTAGAATTAACATATATGCCACTAGTTTTTCAATGCAGAAAGATGCTTTTATGTAAGAGTCAGAAATAGTGATTCCTAATTGCAAACGTAATCCAATTGGTCAAAATGACCGCGTATCACTTTCCATAAAGAAATTAATACACCGTGGAAGCATTGGTGGATCCAGAAAATCGGCAACATTGCTTTTTCCATTTAAATCTATGGAAATATATCGATTCTTGGAGGAGACAGTTGCTCCGACAAGAATCGATACATTTCCATAGGTTTAAATGGAGGAAATCCGGTGTTGCCAAGTTGCTGGACCCGCCTCTGCGTGGAAGGAAAACAGTGTCACTGACTCTCGAGAATCGCTACGAGGAGCGAAAAATTTAGTCGAGGCTCTCACCCAACACAAACCGGAATCCACCTAAATCATCTACAAACGATCGGCCGAATATTTTCGACCGGGCTCAAAAGCCCCCATAATTTAATAATCTCCCGCAATTTTACATCGATAATGACATGGACGCGAAAAACAAAAGATAACAAAGGTTAAAATCACGCGCATCCCGCCTTTGACAGCCCCCGAACAGGCGCGCTTTCGGAACGAGTCCGGTCCTCACCATCGCCAAGTTGGGTAATAAAATACGGATATTTTATATCGGTTTAAAACGGGGAAAAGCGCTGATTTTTCTGCACTATATGACGGCCATGCCGGTCCCTTGGCATGTGATAAAATTCACGTGAAACCTGGACGTTTGATAAAGTTTAATCCGGCCCGAATTCCTGTCGACTCCCACGCTGGCGGCTGCAATCAATTACAAATCTCAAACACCCACGCAGTTGCCCGTCCCTTAAAAACTTAATTACGAGGATCAGGGCATGCGCAGAGCGGAATCATCCGCTAAGATAAGCCCTCTCAGAGGTATGTTTAATGAGTTTTCAAACGGCTTACCACGAGGTGCGGTTGGCACCTACCCGGGGTCATCTTGTCGCTCGGGTCCGCTCTGGAATAATCTGCGATGACCGAGGAGGGACTGCCGCACAGTGGATCGAGTCGATAGGAGAGGTCGGACAAAATTTTGAAACTTCAAACGCTTATAACTTCGTTCAATACAAATCTTTGAGGCTCTAAAAGTAGTTCCACTGGTGATCTTATGAAATTTTCTATAATGAGTACCCCTTGAAATTTAAAATGTGACGAAATAAACATGAAAATTTGCAGTTTTAGTCCAAAATTTCATGTCCGACCCCTCCAATGGAAATGTTGCATGTGTGAGGAATTTGCGATTTGACAGTTGATTCTTATGTAAAAATTCGCGAGAAACACGATGGTGCCACTGTTTTTCTCTGAAATCAACTCCCAAGCTCAAAAAAAGCTCTCAAGTTGAGGCCAAAATGGAGGGGATATCCCACACTATCCTGAGAGTCCGTTTCTACATCACAACAAACTCTCCATGCAAAGATAGGGAGCAAATACAATAGCAGGGTTACCTTGTTCTCAGTTTTAGAGTCCCCAAATAAAGTGGCAGCCCTGTCAATGTATTTGCTCCCGATCTTTGCATGGAGAGTTTCTTTTGATGTAGAGGTGGACTCTCAGGATAGCGTGGGATATCCCCTCCATTTTGGCCTCAACTTGAGAGTTTTTTTTTAAGCTTGGGAGTTGATTTCAGAGAAAACCAGTGGCACCATCGTGTTTCTCGCGAGCTTTTACACAAGAATCAACAGTCAAATCGCAAATTCCTCACACATGTAACATCTCCATTGACTCGATCCACTGTGTGCCGTGTTACCAAAGAGAGCGCTAACTCCAGAAATGAATTTATGGACCGGAAGGTGTTGAGCGGAAATTGTTTTTAACAAGCTCTTCGGTTTTCGTAAAATAGACCGCTAGACAAGGTCTGAATTAGACGGATATATCACAAGTTACCTCCTCAAAATTTTACGTAGAAGTCAAGTCACGAGATCCGTCTACAAGAGATGCGTTATTGAGAGTAATGCAAAGTCTTGTCACTTGTTGAAAACTCCTTCAGTTTCGTGTGATACTTCCCCGTCTTCACCGGAGTTAAAATATTTGTATCAATCTTGATTGTGCATTATTATACTAACTCGTAGGATCTCTCAATCGCTTATCGAACGTGTAAGAAGTATTTCATTGAATTTTGCTGTCTCAGTGGAACCATTCAGTTAATTTTAATGCAATTCGACAAAAAAAGCACAACATATTTCGATTTGGTCATTACTGTTCTTCTTGGTAACGTATCATTGAAGAATATCGCGGAAACCCCGATAAAATTTGCATTATGTTCGCGAGTGATTTAAGGGAAATTTTGGCGGCAATGCGGCAACTTGGTTGCAACTTAGTTTTGTCAGCAAGGATTATGGGCGTTTAATTTGTTTTGCTTTGACAAACTGCCGGTGCGCTATTCATTACAATTTGCAGGTCTGGGTGACCATCCTTGAAACCGCGTATTTCAAGAGGGAAATTCCCGATTCACTCAGAGATTTAGACTAGAGATAAATAGAGACCTGATAATAGTTTTGATGGTGGAAACTGTTGCTTTTGCGAAGAGAGGAGGGGGAGAGTTTCACTTCTCTCCTCTCCAAATGCGTTTTTGGTCGAATACAGGCTTTAACGATGATGAACCGTTAGGTGCGTTAAGAGTTTAACGATCGCTCTTGATCTCTGTTGAGACAAAGTTTTTCAACGGGTGACTGTCGTCGCTCCGTTCCTAACGCACCAGCCCAGCACCTTTGGAGGTGTGGTACGAGGCGTTAATTGAATTTCTGCATGAGATAATCTGTTTTGAAATAGTTTGATAACAGGTAATTCATCAGATAATCTCAGAGATGACTTTCTGCTGCCCATCTTGAATGAATCTTTTTTGTTGACTGCTGAGCTGCCTGTTGTGCAATACGCGAAATAAAATTACAAGTTTTTTATGATGACTTTTAATGGCAGGCTAGCGCACGTCGACTTAATTTGATTTCGGAGATCAATATTTGCATGTAAGGTCGGAACGTCGACTGATGAAAAACAGATTAGTAGCATATAAATACTACTATTGCAGCGGACTTATATGCTACCGAAGAAGGGGTCGCAAGAAACTTGACACCCATTTAGCCTAACCAAATAATTTTTTTTTAGGTACGGAGTGTTTTAAGCAAGTTTTTAAAGGCTATCATTTGGTGTCAGATGAATCTGCAGCACTTTGTGAACCATGAAAATGAGCAAGAGATCGCCTTTAAATTACTGCGGATAATATATTTTGTATATTGTACGTGACTGTATGATTTTTTTTTTCAAATTTTCTTTGTTTTAGGTATTTATTTTATTTAACTTTTTGTTTTCAGGTAAGCTTGCCACTGGAGCTGTTCGAAAGCATTACGTCATAATGGGTACGTTACAACGACCTCTCACAGGAAGTGTTCTTGGATTCCCTTAGGCCTATAATTTTAAATTCAGATGATGGTCGTATAAAATTATTTTTTATTTTTTCTCTCTTATTTGAGGGAGAAGAGATTGATTTGCAATTTTTTTAAAATCTATCGCATCGAGGGCTCTGGCGAGGTTACCGTATCTGGAGCCTCAACTCTAAAATTTACCTATTATGGATACTTATTTGACACTTCATTTCCTACAGTAATATGACCTACTTGACTATAACGTAACACGCTTTTGTGCCTTTTTTGGTAAGATGAAGAAGAAAGGGAAGGTACATCTTTAGCCAATATTAAATACTTAACAGGGGATCAAGAGTAGAGTTGAGGAGCGTCGCATGGGTTACATGGGTGAAGGTCTGTAACAAAACTACAAATACGTAAAGTATTACTTATTTTGGCTGCTTCTCACATTAAGGAACCTCTGTTTCGGGCTCATTAAAAAAAAAAAAAAAAAAAAAAAAAAAAAAAAAAAAAAAAAAAAAAAAAAAAAAAAAAAACAGTGTTTGCGTCATTTGTGGTCTCATGCAGGTAGGAGCTTTTACAGATGTGTCTGAACTAGCGGTTCCTTATTGCAATTAAGAGACGACCCTTTACGAAAATGTTGCTCCCCCACCTCCCCGCTCTTCTGCATACAATGTCTCTACACCAGTGATCCTGATGAATAAAACCAGCATCCGATGTTTCATTTTTCGCTTGTTCCTCCAGCGAACGATTCATTTTCGCGGGTGCAAGTTGCGCTGCCGTGCGATTCGACAGAGCCGAGTCCTTTCCTCATCTATCTTCGCCGTAAAAAACTCCAGTCCTCATTTTTCCATAGCGTTTCACTCGGCTCCGCGGTGCAAATGAAAGAAAGTAACAAGACGTTTTCGCGGGTGACATCATTAATTTACCGTGAAAGTGTGTAAACTTATCTGGGCGACTCGAAATTGCGCTCCAATCATCGATCAAAGTTGCACTTTACCGCCGGTATCGGGTCGCGCTTAGTAAAAACGACGGATGAGCGTTTGAATGCTGCCACATTTTTCTTGCGAAAATGTTTCATTTTAAGAACACGCGAGCATATTTTCCTTGGTCACAGTGGAGAATTTTAAGGTGTCTAAAATTTAGTAAATTTAATGTTTAAAATAAAACTCCCAAGAAACTAATGCACGAGGATGTATGAATTATATTTAGCAATAAGGAACCACTATTTCTGGCTCATTTCAGAAACAACATACATGTCATTGGTTACTCTATGCAGATACGTGCTTTTATGGAAGAGCCAGAGATAGTGGTTCCTGATTGCAAAATGTAATCCATATAGCCTTGGTTCCTAAATGGAACGATTATTATTATTGGAGGAAATATGACAAAATCTGCTGAAAAACATGTGTTTAAATGCTAAATGCCGCTAGCTAGATGACGTCACAAGGCGGAAATTTTTTTTTACTTCAAAATCTATTCGTCATCTACAATTCGCCATTCAAAAAAAAAAAGAAAATTATAAAAAATACTGGGAACTCAGCTTATTAAGCACTCTCAGGAGAAGTGACAAACATCCAAAATCCCAAAAAATTCATTCCGAATCATTACAGAATTTTATGAATATTTCTTTTGCTGAAGTTAAGCACCAGGCAAGGTACGCATGAATCAAAGCACCATGTTATGTTGATGGCCAAAGTGCAAAAGTATGTACCTCCGTTTTTGACGTTTTTTTATTTTTTTATTTTTTTTTTTGGAAAACCAATTAACGTAATTCATAGACAACTTGATTGTACGGTCATATGAAGCGAATTGTACGCATGTACGCCCGATTGGAACCCCAGACCGACGGCACACGACCGAACTTTTTTCTCAATGCGTCAAATTTTAACACATCGGTTTTTTCCGTGAAAAAAACATCACCGTAAACTGGAAAAAAAAACCACATTGGATCTAGAGTCCAGACTCTTAAAAACATCGACCCGAAATAGTACTCTTGATTCAATCAGAATCTAGCTTAAATCAAGAACCAAGCCTCTTAATTTAAGCGGATTTCGTTTTGATTCAAGCAAACATCCGATTGAATCAAGAGTATTTTTTCTTGTCAGTGTTTTCAAGAGTCTGGACTCTAGATCCAATGTGTTTTTTTTCTCCAGTGCATCGCATTTTTCCGCAAAAAACATCATCCCCGAACAAATTCGACAACGCTCGAATGCTCATGTGGCATTTCTCCTCAGACGCTTCCGTAAAATCCTGACTCCATTTATTATTTGTGCCTCGGGATGGCGAGAACGAAAATTGTGTTAACAAAACAAATACAGACGTCATATCGTCGCTCCTTCGTCGTAAGGGCGCACCTCACTCTCAACATGAGCCCCAGAAACCATGGATCCATATGCGAAACACGGCTCACGTGGATATTGAGATACGTCCTAACGTCAAAGGGACGACGATATACGCGAGACGTCGCGACGGGAATCGGGTTGATCGCGGGCGCCGAACAAAAGGAACACCACAACATCGGAAACTAAACACGAGGACCCTGCGCTTATTGTTTGTCGCAGGGACTAATACACAATCAAATCTCTCATTATGACAGGGACAGGGGCAGCCGGAAAGCGATTTCTATTGGAAATTCAACCCGTGGACTTTTCTTTCGGCCTAAGTGGAGTTTCGTGGAATTCGCTCCCGATTTGCTTGTGGCGCGGATTAGAAATTCGGACGATTCAATCTTCGAAAATGAACGGTTGTATCTGTTAGGCATCTTTGATGTGAGACGTTTGACGTCTGGTGTTTTCTAGCCGCGTTGTTGTAAAGTCCTCAAATCCTCAACCTCCCTGTGTTTTTAACAGAAAAACAAGGAAGAAACGCATACATTGTTCTTTTTTAAAAATCTCTTCTCCTCAAGGTGCTTTTAACACCGAATTAGAAAAAAATATAATTTAACAGACGTTTAATAAAATTAGCTGAGACGAGATACACAATCAAATCTCTCATTATGACAGGGACAGGGGGCAGCCAGAAAGCGATTTCTCTTGGAAATTCAACCCGTGGACTTTTCTTTCGGCCTAAGTAGAGTTTCGTGGAATTCGCTCCCGATTTGCTTGTGGGGCGGATCAGAAATTCGGACGATTCAATCTTCGAAAATGAACGGTTGTATCTGTTAAGCATCTTTGATGTGTAGACGTTTGACGTCTGGTGTTTCTCGAGTCGCGTTGTTGTGAAATTATCAACCTCTTTGTGTTCTTAAATAGAAAATCAATGAAGGACCGCATTTGTTGTTGTTGTTGTTGTTGTTGTTGTTTTTTTTTTTTTAAAAAAAAAGTCCTTGTCTCAGGGTATTTTCAACACCAAATCAGAAAAAAAAAATAATTCTAACGGACATCTAATAAAATCCGTAGAAACGGGACACACAATATAATCGAATCTCTAAACTTGCACACTTGCAACTTGCAACACTCTCAGTGCTTAAACTTTGAGTTTCTAGCTTTTTTACAAGAAAATAATTCAAAGAGACTGTACTGACTACTGATACTATACTAATAAACTTGTTCTTATCCTCATTAGAGCTTAAACATTTTTGAACTTTCTGGCCTTCTTTTCCCGCAAAATAGTGAGAACCCGGCACTATTTTTTACCACCTGCTTTCACAAGTTGGTATCTCTGAATTTTAGAGAAACCTTTACAGTCATTTTTAACTCTGGGGAGGAATCGAATGACCGAGGGTTAAAGAACCATTGCACTTCTCTCCACTTTAAACGACTTTGAGAGATTGACTTCTTTACACATCTAATTTGTCTTCCGGGAGGAGGGTCCGGGTTCCGGTGATAAAATGACTTCGGACCCTTGTCTTTGAAAGAAATTGCCAAATGTCTTAAAAACTGAAGCATTTCCAGGGTATTTTAATAAAATAATGTCAAAGTTTGCGAGATCGCGGCGAAAATTGAGGATTCCTAACGTGTTCAACAATTCCGAGCTCAGTTTAAAACGCTATTGCCTGGTGCGGAGAAGTTTGCGGAAACTTGAGCGATCTGAACGCATTGCATCGGGCAACTCAGGGAAAACAAATAGTTTGCTCTTTGAAACAAAATAGATGAATCTCATGCAAGTTTTCCCTCGGTATTCGTCGCTTGGCTGACGTAAGGGTGGAACTTCACATTGAGATGAGCCTGGAAAAGCATTGAGTTGTATGGACGACAGGGTTCATTGCAGAGTGTAGTTACGCCTTTATGTCAGGAGGGCGACGTATTAACAACGCTCAAAACATCCTCGGAGCTCAGTTGTGTCCGGGGTGGTATCATAAATTACTCAACCTGCCTAAAGCACCGAAGAAAAGAAATTCCAAAATGGGTCGCTCACAACTTCCGATAGCGGGAGAAAGACCGAGTAATTGCATACGGTGCCCTGCATACGGTGCAAACTTTCGGTTGGTTTACTAAGAAAGAAAGTTCGGTACGAAGAACCAGAATTTTGATTATCTTTGGTTAACTCGCCTCGAATTGAGAGGTCAACCAAAATTTTTGTATCTTAAGGTAATTTTACGACGTAGGTATGGCGTCTGACGTTCCTAGGGCTGCGGTATTGCGGTATTGGGTCATTACGGTCATGCAGTATTGCGGTAATAGGTCAGTAACTCTAGTCGCAGATTCGTGTTTTGATGATCTCAAATTATGGATCAGCAAAAATTTACCGACCTTACTTTAAGATATACTTTACTTTCTTTATCTAACCTAATCTTAAGAGATGCTTAACTGATGAAGACTGTTCATTCTTTAAAAATTGAGGATTGCAAGATTTAACAATTTAATCTAACAAACTATGAGGGGAAACAAACACTTCGTTTACATCAATCATAATATTTTGATTGGTGTAACCGGAGTGTTCGTTTCCCCTCATAGATGAAACGCGCATGATTTGAAAATAGCCGGCTCATAGAGGAGCCCATCTTTTTAATCAGCCAGGATTTTACAGATCCGAGTTAAAGCGGGGCTCACGGAAGATTCAAAATAAAAGCTCGCGAAATAGAACCTCATTAAAGGGCGCTCGGGAACCAGTTAAAAATACAGGAATATCCTGCTAAATGAGAATGGGGCTCCCGGTTCCGCTCTCGGACTATTTCCGCGTGGGCTTATCCGATACTCTCATTGAAATTGTTCACTCAAGCTTTTTCGCATAGAAAGTGTAATTCTCCTCCCCATTATGAGCCGCCTGGAATCGCATTCTGAATGCTGTGCAGTTTGAAACTCCGCGTTTGCTTTAACTTCGGGAACGGCCATGTGTTGCCAATATTGCGCCCGGAAACACTCCCGCGCCGTGCATCTTCAAAAGGGACGAATCAAGTGCTAAAATTGTAAAGTTTTATGACGCTGCTAATGGACTACTCGAGAGAGCAGGACATTTAGCATCGCATTACTCAATGCCTCGTCAGAATGTCGCATAGGATACGGTGGGCATATTGGATATTCTTGCATTAGGGGGCTACGCCCCCTTACCGCTACGCGGTAGCACTTCGCACCTCACCTAAGGCCTTACACATTACGCGTTAATCTTATGATTTCTTATTATGGAGTATGATTTGATGCATTACTGAAAAAAAAAAACAAAAAAAACAAAAAAACAAAAAAAAAACGTGGTTATGAATAATTTCAAATAACCCCTCACGGAAAAAGGGACAAAAATCCACTCGTGTCAAATCAAGCACCAGAATAATTTTAGAGTTCTGTGAAGAAATCATAATCATGGAATTCTACATTTTTCCATACATTTTCATGGACAAACTTGATTTGCGACGGAGACTATAAAACAAATTCACAAAAAATTTAATGGGTTCATTATTTTAGTAAACAAAAAAAAATAAATAAATAAAAGAAATATCCTCGAAAGACCTGGATATTTCGCAATTGTTCTCTACCGTCTGTCCTGAGGTCATTTTAACATTTCGCATTTTCACTTTTCTCAATGCCAAAAATAAAAATATAATGTTAATGTCCCCTTTGCAGCATTAAATAGAACAATAGAGTTTGCCTATGAACTATTCAACGGGGGTCAGAGGCAACGTTCTGGTGGCTCAAGTAGTACTTGAAATGGTGCGTTGATTTGCCATAAAGACTTACCTCTGGAACTTTTGAGGATAAAAAAATAAGACTACTTAAAATGCATGATGTTAATTTTGGTCAAATTCGTCCAAACATGATCCAGTTCAAATTTGAGAATTTCATTTAGACCCTCCGTCCTCCGAAGATTTTTTTTTTACGAGAATTTTTCTATCTTCCCTCAAATTAATCCACCCAGTGGGCCAAACATTATCGTGAAAATTCGGCGTTATTTATGATCTTCGTTATCTCCTGTCGCGGGAACGACCTCGGTCGAAATTAAAACACCTGTGCCTTTTCGAATGGGAAGTATACATAATGTCTTCATCGTTCAATTTCGTGGCACCGAAACACGTGCGTGCCTATCGAGGATTGAGATAGGTGTTCCTCAGTCTCCGCTTCAAAGACCCCCGACCGAACATCAATATACACCGCACATCGACATTCTAATAGCGTGCTTTCAACTTTAGAAAACTTTCCGGTGACTTAAAACTGTACACGAGACCAATTTAGGTCGAACTTTTACCCCCAACGCTACCTTTTTATCTTCTATCTCGTATTTTTTAACAATCGAAAGCGAGCATTTTCCGTCAACTTTTCTGAGGGAGGGAGTCAATTGCTACGCCTCTGAGAGGGGCGAGGGTTCGGAACAGATTTGGGGGTGGAGTGTGCGTTTTTAGCCTGCGTGGGGCTTAAAACTTGGATTTCAATTCCTTGATAAGGACGTCAAAGTTGACTTTCGGCCGACAATTTTGAGAATATCGCTTTATCAATTTCATCACGATTTATTTATTTTTCCGAACACTCGTGATTGTGAACAGTTAAATTACAGGGTGTTCTGAGTTTATCACGAAAAAACCTAATACTGTATCCTGAAGATAAAAATAATAACCGTTCGTGCTTTGAGCTTTTGTCGAAAAAGGCACCGGCTTTTAGCTGAAAGTGCTCAGCTCTCTTAAATGAAACAAGAAATAACCCACAATAACTCAATTGAGATCGAGTCGAACTCTTCATAGAAGCGACATATTTATAAGCTTTTCAATGCTGCTCAAATTGTGTGACTTTGTGCTTAATTTGCAAATGAAAGTCATTTTATAATTTTTACCCCGAAAATGTACCAGTTTAATGTAGTATGTACTCATTTTTCCATCAAATTATTAGCATCTCCAAGTCTTTTGATCGCTGTAAATTATGTACAAAGTTGCGAAGTTTGAGCAGCACTGCATCTGTTATACGTATCTCATTTTTACATAAAATGTCTCAATTCTTATCAAACTGTTTTTTTTCTACCTTGCGAGAGGGAGCTTTCTCAGTACAAGCTTTACAGGTTAGTACAGAAATTCAGCAATACACTATCACTCAACTTGTCAAAAAATCGGTAAAAATATACTGTAAAATTATAACACGGAAAAAATTCAAACTAGGAAGAAATTGAATCTCCAGTTTGAAAACGACCCAACTCAGGTTTTTACGATGTTCATATTTTGCTCAGGAACATTCCTTTTCTGTCTGATACGTATAGTTTTTATCGGCTCCTAAAAATTTCATTTTCCGAAATGGGACGTTTTCGACCTCTCAATTGATGAAACAATAAATATTGCAATGATAAGGAAACTAATCGATTTGCAAAAACTTTGATTTTGATTTGAATTATAATTAATTTTCTACGTAGTCGGCAAAAATAATTCAGCCTCTGGTCAGATTGATTCTCAAGTATTGATTATAGTATTCATTTTAGTATTGATTATTTCATGTTACTCAGAATTTCTTTTTAAAATCCATTCTCGTCCAAGACCAGTTTGAGCTTGAATCAAGTATGACCATCACTCGGGAATAGCCAGCACTCATCTTCGATATCGTGACCCCTCTCGCCAACAAACTGCTCGGTGCGACGCTCAACGCAGTTATCATTAAAGGAAAACGAGTGTTGTTGTCGATAAGAAAATATTAAATGCCCGAGAGAAACTTGCAGTTCGACCG
Source organism: Bemisia tabaci (assembly GCF_918797505.1). Classification (NCBI taxonomy): domain Eukaryota; kingdom Metazoa; phylum Arthropoda; class Insecta; order Hemiptera; family Aleyrodidae; genus Bemisia; species Bemisia tabaci. Next base: position 13,619,147 of record NC_092797.1, on the reverse strand, counting down.
TTTGCAACGCTCGGGTAGCCACCGCACGACCTCTCAGATATTTTGTCTCTTACGCTATCCTCCTCTTGAGTTAGTATAAAAATACCAAATATGTGCTTCTTTCATGAAACAGAGTTCTTTCAGAATAAGGGCTGATCGTTCATGTGGTGCTAAAAGAGAACGGAATGTTAGCATTCTAAGGTTGCAAAATTTCACCTGATTAATCATTTATCCTCTTATAAAAGAGGGTAGCTTTTTGTAAATAAGTACCTTACCATATTGCACGTAAAACACTCTCACAGTGATTCGAATAAAAAAATCACAAGTTTCAAAAAAACTCGTACATTATCAGAGAAAATTAGGCATCGTCTAAACGTTTATACGATGTTCACCATGAGAGGTCAGGATAACCAGGCTATTTACAAAATTCCGGCCGTGAGTTTATAAGATGACGGTCGTAAAATGATTTTCAAAGGACCAACTAGAAATTTTTCATAGGGAGGAGCAGTTTTTTTGAAATGCATCAGGGTCTGAAATAATACGAGTCTTCTGAGAGAGAGGTCGCCCGCACTTTCTTTCTGAATGCTTTCAGAGGACTATAAAATGTTTACAACGCTCGCGAGATCATAAACGTAAACTGAAGATTCCATCAAGCTTTGCAGGTTGGATGTCGTGCGGTGGAAGCGCAATTGATTCTTTATTACTCAGACTCATCATCGTTAATTCGCACTGATCCCTTAAAACAGTGTTTTTTATCGTAGCAATCCCCTAGTATCCTTTTCAAAATTAAATGTGCATTTTACTTGATGGGTAACCTACAAACCTGGCAGAGAATCTTTTTAATTTGCCGAGTAGGGCAGCAATTTAAACTTTGAATACTAAAAAAAACTGTCCCACGTAGAAATTTGAGCACTTGAATTGCGAGATTACTGACAGGTCATTTCATGGAGGGCTTACGGCTAAGGCCCAAAAGAGTAGCCGACCTTCTACCACACAAAATTTCATTGCCAATCTTCAGATTCCAATATCAAACCAAGATGGCCAAAAATGTTCTTAAATGGTCGCTCTTCCGAAAAAATGAGTACATTTTTACAGAAACTAAGTCAAATATGTGTTTACAAATGACGGGTCGCACTACCAACTGTATTAATAAATCGTTCGGGATAATCTGAATTTAGATTGGTTGCTCATTTGGGCCCTAACTCTATTTGCGGAGGCATCGGTGAAGGCCCGATGGATTTTCGATGTTTCACGCCTATTAATACTGTCGCTATACAGGTACCTACTTCAGTAGAAATGTTCTTTGGATTTCGCGGATTTCCAAAAATACACACCCGAGAAAAGTATGCCCATACGTGAATTATATTGTCAGTGCAGGAGAGTTATAATGCGCACTCAGCTGTCTAGAGTTCTAGGCTCGGATGAAGGTCTAGGGTAACTAGGTAATACGTGCCGTGCCCATACGTGTATTATATCGTCAGTGCAGGAGAGTTATAATGCGCACTCAGCTGTCTAGAGTTTTAGGCTCGGATGAAGGTCTAGGGCCATAGGTAAACTACCAAACGTTTTCAATGATCAATAGGTACAAAGTGCGGCTGAATGTTGGTCAAATATAAATGTCAAATGTAAAACAATACACTGGGAAAAAAAACACATTGGATCTATAGAGTCCAGACTCTTAAAAAACATCGACAAGAAAAAATACTCTTGATTCGATTGAATTTTTGCTGAATCAAGAACCAAGCCTCTTAATTTGAGCGGATTTCCTTTTGATTTAAGCAAAAATCTGACTGAATCAAGAGGAGAATTCTTGTCAATGTTTTCAAGAGTCTGGACTCTAGATCCAATGTGGTTTTTTTTCCAGTGTATCAGAGATCCATCGTTTCCACCTAGATCAATGCCATTGGTGGCTCAAGTCAAATTTGCAGGTAATTTTAACCCGGAATAAACTTATTTTGTGTGAGAAATGAAAAAGTTTCTCCCAGATGCACGGGCTCCGAACAAATTACCCTAATCAGCTGGCAACAAGCTTTCTCACCCGCCGTGCCCTTTTTAGTCGCTAATAATCATATATTTAGTCCACTTCAACGATACTAGACTGCATGAAGCTTTTTTGATAGCTTCCTCCGTAAATATCGCCTATCTTACGGAAGGAAATCTGGATTATGGAAAACTTGGATGCTCTTTAAAGCAATCGGACGAAATTTTAGCTACGTATATGCTGACGTAGCGCCATCCGCTAATGGAGCAATTCAAAACAATGACCTCTTCAGGCAGCTTAATGCTTAGCAATTAATGCACTTGACTATGCTAGGTCAGATCTGCAGGATTTTCATATTAAGCCCGCTTAAAATATTTTATACACACTAAGAAAACTGTCGACGGTCAACTTGTCAAATTTTAGAGTGCATTGCAACTAGCTGACAGTGGGTAGGAATAAGAATCGAAAAAAGTCTGACAGTGGGTAGGAATAAGAATCGAAAAAAGTGCTCACTGTAAGTGAATGAACGAACCGCCCTGTTTCTTACGAAGATTATTTTCAATCTTTGAAAGTTTATTTTCAAACTTCCCGCATGTTTTCTGGTCCATTCTTCTTCATTTCAATATTTGTTGTTTTGAAGAGTAACGAGACAAAGAAATTTCTAAATGCAGACCTTTTCTGCCGATCCATTCAAAACTTAAATTAAAGTTAACAATAAGTTAGGAGTACAATAAAATTGTGGGTAGACGGTTTACATCGTGATTTTATTTAGTCTTAATTCTGTGCATCTGTTTTGTACCATGAATTAATTAATCCAACGAGAATGAACCTGGTCGAGAAAAATTAGTCTCCACTTTGTGCATCCCCGCTCGTTTGAAAAGCTTAATCCTTGGAAGTTTTTTATTTCTTATTTTTTTCTTAGATTGTTCGCCTCTTTAATTTCAGCTCATAAGTTACGGGAGAGAAAAAAAATCTCATTTCCCCCAAAGTTTGTTATAAGAACGTCCTCGAGAATAGTAAGATTCATTCTCATGGCCGTTTAAGGAGTGAAAGTTTCCCCTCAATTAATTTCACGGCCGGCCTTCAAATAATTAAAAAGTAATCTCTATCACGGCACAGTCAAGTTTCGCCTCTTTCACGCCTAAAATATTTTTGTTCCTCCTCAAGATTTTTCCCCACTTAATTTAATTTCTTTTCAATTGATTTCACTCTTTTAATTCGCGTCTGTTCGGGACTCAACCAGAATTTTCTCCTTTGTTCATTAAAATTGTTGTTATGGAAGAGAAAATGATTGTGTGGAAGCTTTGAGAGCTGCTTACCCGCTTCCTTCCCCTTTTGTTATTAAAATATTGTGAGTGAATTTCACTCTGAGTTAATGGCGCACCCATGCAGAGTAAAACAAGAAAACAGCTCTCAAGCTCTTTTAGGGTACATTTGTGTGTTGATTTAGGGTTGCTGTTGAAATATTGCGTGGTGTCTTAACTTTTCAACGGTAAAAATCAATTACGCACTATGATTACCAGTTGATGGTTCGTGTGGAACATCATACATATATTCACTGCACCAATACAATTTGTACGGATACGCAAACCCTATTAGAACATCTGAATTACAATTATGATGTAAATACTTTGAAATTAATGCAAAGCCACCGAGCAGTATGTTTATTATAAGATCCCTTAATAATAAGCAGTATCTATATCTCCTAAGTTTTACCAGCGACAATCTTTTCAACGAATGCCTTGTGCCAGCTAAGAGTTTTTATTTATTTATTTTTTTTAAAACAAATTTTCGTATCACTGTAGTAAAGTCAAGGTGATGCACATGTCAATGTGCATTATCGTGGTGGATGACGCCACCTGCCATTCCTTTGATTGTCAAAGTTTTTCTTAATATTCGACATAAAAACTTTTTATCGGATCAAATTCTTTTTCATGTCACTTTGATATTTTTGACCAAACGAATTTAACTCTATATCATTCACCACTGACAATTTTTGACACTTTTTTGAAACTTCTAAAACATGTACTCCACCGAAACAGATAAGTTTCGTAATAAGAAGGGTTCGGTGGTTTAGTCTCCAAACGCATCGCCCTTCAATGCTGAGGTCGAACTTCCCGGTTGTAAGGTGTGCCATACCACGCGTTGCTCATCAGTCATCATTAGCTTAAAATTATCGTTGACACCTGAAAATAAGTTTTAAACTTCGGAAAGATAACAGTGTTTACCTTCTCAGATATTCTCTGTCTGGGCGTGTATGGCTCCTCGAAGAAACTTTAATATTTATACTCGATCCGGAAAGCTGCTGCTTGCAGTTCGCGAGCCGCCGCACAATGGATTGAGTCAATAGGAGAGGTCGGACAAAATTTGGAAACTTTAAACGCTTATAACTCCGTTTATACAAAACTTTAATGTTCTAAAAGTGGTTTCATTGGTTTCCTTGTGAAATTTTCTTCTACAGGCACCCCTTGAAATTTAAAATGTGACGAAATAAACATCAAAATTCACAGTTTCAGTCTAAAATTTCATGTCCGACCTCTCTAATTGACTCGATCCACTGCGCGCCGCGCCTTTATGAACTCGATAAAAAGCCAATCCGGAAGCCGGAATTTCCGCGAGGTTCTCTCGACCCGAGTAAATCAGATGAAGACTTGTTTCAAATTCGTTTGAGCAAGCGGAAGTAGTTAAAATGGTCTTCCAGTAGGGCACGATGACACTAATGATGCTCGGGCAAGTGGGCGCTGCCTTTTGAATAAACTATTTTTCCGTCCGAAAACCTCTTAGCCCCCCTCCTTTTCCCCCCGGCTCCGGCCAACTTTGATCTAATTACAAACACAGCCCGGGTTCGGTTCGCTCACGACTTGGGACTTTGAGCCCTTATGATGCTTCAAAGTTTCATGACCCCGATCTTAAACCGTAGAGTACTCGCGTTTGCAGGTGGGGAGCGATGCACAACGTTTGATTTACGAAACCGTGCCGGTGTATAAATTCTACCGCGTCAAGCTCTCGAGGCACACGAGCTTCCTGCATAACATGACTCTTCTCTTATCTAACCTCACCGCTTACAAGCCTAGTGGAGATTCTTGGAATTTGGCAACAACGTCTCTATCCCATATAAAATTTTTATTAATAATTGATTTTAAGTGAGGCGGCTTATTAATTGGACCGCGCTTACAATTTGCAGAAAGGAACCAAGCCACAATAGTCATTGCCAAATCTAATTGAAAAATTTAATTATCTATAAGAGTACGTTTTTGCGGATTCCTTGGAAAATTTTAAAGAATTTGCATTGTAGTATGCAGAAAAGAGCTTGATGCAAAAACGGCTTTTTTCGCCCCCCCCCCTCTGGAATTTCTTCAGACTTTGTCTATTGATTACTCATACTTGAGCGCTTCTTTTCCCAAATTTTCAGTCCTCCAAAAAATTTTTTTTGGAAAAAATTCACGTTTTTAAAATTACAGCTCCGTAGCGCTATTTTAGAGGCCCACTGAGCGCCGACCGGCCGCTCAGTGGTCCTGTACGGAGCTGTAATTTTAAAAACGTGAATTTTTTGGAAGTATCTGTGATTTCTGAACTCAGCGACCCTCAAGAGTCCCTAATAATGCATTTTGCTCAGTTTGAACATCCAATCTGATTTAATAACAGTGAAATCCGACTTTTTTGCGCGCGAAAATCGGTCGGCGCGCGTTGAGCGGAAACTTCAACCGATCATAACTCCGGAACCGTTTGGTTCCCCAGCTTAATGGACCACTTGTTGGATGCGGAAAAAGACGAACAATTTAAAAAACTGGTTTTGGTTCAAATAAAAAATTGAGATCTTTGTAAAATTTTCGTTGAAAAGAAATTTTTCAGACCCAAAAACTGGAAAAAGCACATATGTTGACTTAAAAATGTGATATCGGGATTTTGACCTTTAGAATCTTAAAGTATGCAATTTTAGACGATTTTTCGTCTAAACCAGACCTCGATATCTTTCTTCGTTCGAGAGATATCGAGGTTTACAGGTTTTGACTTTCGCCCCCCCTAGCTCCTCCCCAAAATTTTTTGGAGGTCTGAAAATTTGGAAAAAGAAGCGCTCAAGTATGAGTAATCAATAGACAAAGTCTGAAGAAATTCCAGAGGGGGGGCGAAAAAAGCCGTTTTTGCATCAAGCTCTTTACTGGAATTGGCACAAAAATCTGCACGACTGTTCTCATGTAAAAATCAAATTGCCCGATTAAATTCGATAATAGCTGATGTGGCTCTGTTCCCTTCTGCTTGCCGCGGCCCAAATAGCCTATGTTGCTGAATTTCTTCAGTTGAAATTGACTAACGTATCTTCACCAATATAGAGTCTTTTAAAGTGACAAAAACTAATCTGGAAACTAACAAGAATCGCCACTGTGTAAGCTTATCAGCAAATATTGTTCAACTAAGAAAAAAATAATATGCTGTAATAGTATCCAGAAATGCAAAAAAAAAAGTGTCTTGTGATCTTTAGAAGCTGACTTAATTGCTCACTTAGTTAAGTTTGTATCTTTAAGATGAAAAAGTAACTATGGGATGGGCCGAGACAACATCTGACCTTCTCATATTTTTTATCTATGTTTTGCCGTACGCAATAATGCAGATTCTTGGAGAAACCGCAATTTCTCTGCACCTGGGGGGGCCAATTTTGTTTGAAATTTAGCTCCCAAGAAATTGAAGAATAACACATTTAAATTTATTTTTACAACTTTGCTATTTGTAAGATAGTTGCGAAAAAAATTGAATGTGAATACTTTGGGAACGATCCGCGCATGCAAATCTTCTTAAAAAATGACCCCCTTAAATTCTCGTTGCATGTACTTTTTTTTGTTGTAATTTTGAAGAGAGACCATGCAAGCGCGTTTCACTTTGTTCCTTGTCTAACGATAAATATATCTCATTGCAGCGGAGCATCGTAATTATTACCTTTCATGTGCCCTTGAGCATTTATTACCTTTAGGTGCGGGGGCCACTGGGCCAGTGTAATAAACTGCAGCCTCCATCCCAGTTGACTGTTAGGTGAGAGCTGGAATTAACGGTTATCGAAAAGGTGAGGCTATGATTTAAAATGAAAATACGAGGAGTATTCGATTATACTCGGCGATAGGGTGTTGAAGAAATTGGTATTTCTGACGCGGTTTGGTGGGAGATCAAGCAACCGTCCACTTTGAGGGACTTGTGGAGAAATTTCCCCTGTAATCTCCTTCAAAACGTTGGCAAATCGAACGATAACACGCCTTCCTGGCACGAACTTCCTGCACGTTTTCTTCAATCAGTTCAGAAAATGTTGGTTACTACACGGAAGTAAAATGTTCTCAAAAGATTTTGTAAGGCACTCAAGAGAGTATAAAGGGCGGTGGGCATTTATTTCTGAGCAATATTGACACTGTGAAATGAAAAGCAAGTACTATGTGCGAAAATAATCCTAATCACTGAATCGCTCACGTTTAAAAAAGAATCGTTACTTTTAAAATGTTCACAGTGAATTCCACGTTTCATCTAGTCGTATTAAGAGAGTCGTTTTTCCTTTGGTATCTCCTTGGTAACAATTGTGGTCCCAATCACAATACTGCATTTTCACTGGGACCGTAATATATGTGATTGTTAACATTGCAACCATGACAAAAAATTAGGCAGTACTCTCATTTGACTGTCCTGGAGAAAAGATGCTTTATTTAGCATAAATCCAACATTTTTGGAACTGGAGCGAAAAGAATCATATACGAATGTTTCGGGACTGAGGGTTTCTAATTGATAATTCTAATACCTCAAGCCATTCAAGGCAAAATATTTCCAGAGTATAATGCAACTTTACGCTTCATGTCTGCAAAAAATGAACTAAGTCAACTGATCTCTTGGAACTATGAACATTGTTTTTCGTCGGAGTCTCAAAATCAGATTTTTCGACATTTTGAGATTGCTCTATCGAAAATTTTGCTATACTTTCCGCCGTCTTCCGTAGAAACATGAAACCTGGCAACGTAGCATTAAGATTTCCCCCAAGACATGGCAAAAAAGCTCGAGTTATTGTGAAGTATTCTGTTGGTGTAATAAATGGAAGAGCTGGCTGATATTAAATCTATAAGCCATCGGAGGCTCACTGTTCAGTCAAATCTCGAGACTAGTTATTTATGTTATTCCACGGACAAGATTTTCGTTAGCTGAATTTGATATTTCGGAAACTCTAAAACAGTGGCGCGGCGTGCTTTGCGAGTTATCGATTAATCTGCCATTTAAACCTATGGAAAAGGATCGATAAACAGGGTGTTCGCAACGAACACCTTCATAATCGATTCTTTACCATAGTTTCAAAGGGGGAAATATCGAGAATCGATCATTCACGCCTCGCCACTGCCTTAAAATGCCACTGGAAAGCGGCGCTACTATATATCACCGAGATTTGGCACCTGCGTGCCAATCGCGCGCAAATATGAATAACTGCAAAGTTCCGTTGTGTCTTCGATTTTCATTGAAATTCCAGGAACGTTTCCGAAGCAGGCGGAAGAATTTTAAGGCCCACAGAGCACCACTATGATCAAAGGATGCCACGCGGATTATGCCCGGAAAAGACATCGACGCTGTTGCCACACTTCCTCAAAAAATCGAGGATTATAATTATCTGATTTAGGTACCGGGTCGCCGTAAAAGGCAACTTTTGCCGATAAGTCGCTGATCCCAAAGTGCACATAAGGCTCATCGAATATTTCTTACTTTCATAACTTTCAAAACAACGAAGTATTTGACTGGTGTGAAGCATGCAAGGGTGGGGTGTGGACGACATTTGGCCACGGTTTAAAATATAATTTTTTGCTACAACGAAATTGTCCGTTTAATGCATGTTCCATTTTCGATATTATTTGTCACACCACTTTCATTTCGCTTCATGCTTTTTTTTTCTTTTTATTTTTACTAGCCTCCTTTCCGCAGTCACAAGTCTAATTTTTTAAAATATTTAATAATTTTGAACAAATAAAAACCTGCGGTGTTTTTCTATCTTACAGTTTTAAAAATAATCTGTCGTGCTTCGATTTTTTCAAGGAAAATTGAACGTATCGAAACGTATTTTTTTATTCCAATATTAACAGCGCAAAGCTTTTACGCATTTCCTGAAGTAGAGTATTGAAAGGTTTTTAATCAACTTATGTAAGAGATTAGTCGCTACTTTTGTCACTTGATCCTTTCCCTCTACTTCCAATACCACTGACTCTGTAGTAGCAATGGCTAAAAAACCAATAAATTAATAAATCAGTTATCTCAATGAAATTTTAGGTTCCAGTTCGCGAACATATGCGGTCGTTTTCTTGTTACTTATTATGATTCTTGGATTGCTTATTTTGCCAGGAAAAATAAATGATTCACTGACGAGAACATTTTTCCACACGAGCGCAGGATTAGATTACCCATCCGAGTAAGTCAGCAAATAAACAACTCATTTGAGGGCGGCTAGAATTATTTTGGTATCACGTAAACCGTTTTAGCCCTCCTTCAAATGAGGCATTCATGACGAAGCGATAACTATTTTCACTCGAAGGAAGTGTTTTTGCCTATTTTCTAACTGTAGGGTAGGCGCGTCAGAGTGATGCATGCGTTTTGTCAAAGCCACACCTGTCCAAAACGTTAAGCGGTTATCTTTTTCTGTACTGTGCCTCATCAATTGCAGGAGTGACTTCCTAATTTTTTCCCCTCCTCTCCATTTTTCAACACGAGGCTTTTAGAGGCTGTTTTGTTATTTCTACAGACTCTTTCCAATTATCTTTTACGGTATGGACTATGAAATGGAAAATAATCGTTAGTCCACTTAGTCTATACTTCTTCTTAACAGTTTTCTCCAGAAAGCATCCATAATAGGAGAACAAAAAATTTTACACTTTCCACAAATTTTCAAAGCTGAAAGCCTGCTTACAAATAACATACATTTAAACATTTTTACACACTTAACAAATGGACCGCACGCGGCCCATTTGTTGCATGAAGGAACCAAGCTACATCAGCTATCGCCAAATTGAACAGGGTAATTTAATTTCTGACAGGAGAATGTTTGTGCGAATTTCTTTGAAAATTTTAAGAAATTTGCCTCTTACTATGCAAAAAATTCATTAAAATTCAATTAAATTTTTCATAATAATCCGCCCAACCGTTTTCAAGTAAAAAAATCAAATTGCTCAATTGAATTTGGCAATTGATGATGTGGCTAAGTTCCTTTCTGCTTAAAGCGGTCCAAATTTTCGGATCTTTGAAGGCTGAGAAGAGCTCGGGAATAAGAGCTATACTGAAAAAAATAATGTAAAGAGTCACTTGATCCCCAGGAAATATAGTAGCCAGCACTAGATTATTGATAGTATGCTTTTACGCGGCTGGTGAATGTGAATTTTGGATGAGCTAGAAATCGCGGTGCCTTGATCCAAAATATAATAAGGTGGAGAAACAGTGCTTGGAAACCATTCCGCGAGAAGAACAAAAGTCAAGAAGTTCCAAAAATTATAATTAAAGTCAAAAATATTTTTTTTTTAACTATAATGAGAACCAGTACAAAACTAAGGGGAGAGAGTGTTCAGTTCAGACAGTTTGCATTGGAATATTAGATTGGAGTCGTGTCGAGAGATCTATACCAGTTTGGGTCTTTTTAGACCTCATCAGCAGATCATACTCGTCAGTGAACCCAGTTTAACATGCCGCAAAATCCAAAAAGGCATTAAAACGCCGTCATAGATATGACCCAAAGCATGACATAAAAGTGTGATCCCCGCGCCATCTACCGTTGCTGCCGAACAACTCTCATAATGCAAAATGTCGTTCTTTTCATCATAGACATGAAAAATTCGAACCGTGAAATCCGCTCCTCCTGAGGGAAGCAAAAATGCACAATATCAGAAGTGCCAACTTCCTTATGGTGCGCTATCACCCGATTAAATGAAATTTGATATAACCATGTCATTGCTGCTCTGACGTAAGGGCTTACCTCTATTTCTACTTAAGCCGCGGAAAGCATAGCGCTTTACGGAGAACAAGGTTCACGTGGGAATCTAGAAATGCTCTTACGTCAGAGGAGCATCGATGCACAGGAAGTCGGACGGATCACCGTGTGAAACGGGCCTAAACCGAGAAAACTGCAAGGCTAATTTACTTAGGCCGATCGGAGCGGAATCCAGACGCAGAACGAGATCTGACAGAGAGGTGGAATAATTTGATTTGACCGTTTCTCCGGGGGCGCGCGTTCAAAGCTTCAAAAGAGATGAAAAATAGACGGGGGCAGCTCCATTGCTCGGAGGAGGTGTGCTCCCGGGACGGATGGGCGGCTAAGCAGGTTAGGGGAAATGTTTCAGTCAGGGCGGAGGCTGGATCATTGTCCATGTCTGAATACGAGAGGAATCATAAAATGCTTCTGAGCGGAGTTCAATTGTCTTGCTAATGAATCCGAAAGCAGCCGCGGATGGAGGCACTCTCACTCTACCTGTTCCTCGATTTGAATAGGACAACAGGAAGGGCACTTATTTCAGCTTTCAGCTTGGTTCCGTGTCCGGAGTGATCTCTGGTGCCGTCTTCTGGCTTGGGTAGAAGGTTCCAGCTTTAGGTTCACTTTGGAGCTTCTCATAAGTGACCTCATTCCTGCTCCAGATGGGAAGGAGTGCATATTAGCACCTATTATGTATGTGTATTGTGTGGGTATACATTAGTGTGTATCTAGAAATCCATGTCATTATTATAAATTAGTGTCTTTTCTATGATATAGACGTATTTATGCTAAAAGGAACTATGTTACACGCAATCTTTATGCACATAGTTCTTTCTAGCATAAATGAGTTCCTACATAAGTTGCGCACGTCACAAATTCGTTTATTATGGTCGAAGCTCCAGATTTGCAACTGAGAAATTTAGAGGGTGACACCTAGTGCCAAGTTTTTATGCTTTTTTGCAACTGCAGATTTTGCCTCTGGACCTAAGAATGATGATGTAATCTATGATTATAGTTCGTCACGCATTGTTTCCTCCGCAATATCATTAGCCTCAAAATTTTTTCGTTGGAAAGGCGTAGGAAAGATCAATCATTCTTTTTGACTGGATATTTAACCCTTAGATGCCCAATTATTTTTATACGCCAAGATCGAAGTTAGGTCAAATTGAGCGGCATTTTAATACATTGAGTTTGATAGTTTTTGAAGTATTTTACGCTATTTCAAGTTATTGCAGTTTCAAAAATAGCTTTTTTAAATTATTCACTTTTTTGGAAACAAACTGGATCTTTCTCACCCCCAAATCCCTCATCTATCATATTTAATTTTCATAAAAGAGAGAGTCGGGTCAGTTCAACCCATATTTGGATGATCCGTCCTATGCTGCAATTAAGGCGTTTCTCAGATTCGGGAGAAAATTTTAAAAATCAGGCCAGGTTACGTCTTTCCTATCTTTGGCTGTGTTACTCACGTAGCCCTTGAAGCATTACTGCAAATGAAACAAACTGAATCGACGCAATATGGAAATAGAGCAAAGGAAAGTACGCTCGTTGATGACGGCGCAGAGATACAACTATTCGCACTTGATGGATGCCCGTGTTGCGTCTGCAAAATTGAAGGCGCGATGGCGCGAGACGGGAACTCGCAGTGTTCTGTTCTATATGCTGCCAATGATGTGTCGCTCGGATTCGAAAGAAAAGTTAAACAAGTTGGTTTTTGCAATCGCTAGCGATAGCAATATTCGTCATGGGAACTTTTGCTTCTGGGATATGAAAATTTTAAGGTACAGTTCGTTTGTAGTATCTTCAGAATTGAAGGGGCTATGTAATTTTGTGTCGACATCTCTTTTTTAACATTTTTAATTTTTTTTCTTTGCATACAAGAAAGCTGTTATTTACCAATTATTTATTTTCGTTGGATTATGTATGGTTTTTGGAAGTTAACGCATTTAACTTTCAGTTTCGTTTTTTCGGCGTAAAGTATGATATTTTTACTCTACGCATATGCCCGAATACGCATCATAACGACGGTGAAACTACCAAACCACGTATCTCGTTTGCGGTGTTTAAAAATCTCCGCTCACATTTTATTTTTTTGAAGTAGACCAAATCAATATCATTCCTTGAAATTTTCACAGAATTTTCTCCGCACGAAGAGGAAAAATCACGGAAATTTTCAAGACTGGACGTTAAGTAGCTTTTCATTTAAAAAATAAAGTATGACGGGAAGTCTGCGACGTCGCAAACCGAGATACGTGGTTTGGTAGTTTCACCGTCGATAAGTGACCTATGTGCTTCCTAAGTTGCCATTTTTTTCATTCAAATAGATGTAACCGAAATGTTAGATGTGTACTACCTATACTACTTTCATGTCATTGCTTTATTTATTTATTTACTTTTTGCGTAGGTATAAATTGTTATTTTTTGCTGAATTTTGGAGAAAATATTGCTTTAAGAACGTGGAATGTAAATTAATTTTATTGAAAAAAGAAAATACCATCATGAATTTGGGCGAACAGAGAAAATATACATCAATATTTGGGTCAACATCTCCCTGATTATATAAAGGATGAATATATTAGTATTTCTGTATCAAAAAACTTAGCTTTTGTCTTCAGAGATACGATGATTCTAGTCCCAGTCAATTTGTTTTATTGAAAAAACAAAAAAACAAAAAATAAATAATAAAAAAAAACAACTGAAATGTTAGACATACTATTTTCATGTCTTTCTATTTGTATCAATAGGTACTTTTTGCTTAACTTACGAACGTTGAATGCAAATTAACTTCATTGAGAAAAGAAAATAACGTCATTAATTTGGGGGAACATGTGGCTGATTATATGAAGAAGGTATATTCCAGTATTTTTGTTTAAAATATTAACTCACGAGAAAATGTTCGTACATTTATCATCTACTATTAATTATTTTTTGATGATTAGTCTAAAACATTCAATACAACCATTAAAAAGTAGTTCCCATCGACGGGTATCGAACTCCCGATCGCCGGGTGCCCGCACCTAATCAAAATATGAGGCAGTTTAGTCAACTAGGCTATAACGGATCGGCAAGTGAAGAGGTAAAAATAGCATACAAAAGACTCGGGCAATGGGCGGGACTTATCACAAGAGACCTTGACTGCTTTTGGGATGATATGAAGCGCATTGCTGTATTGCTGTAGGAGCCATGGTTCGCACTGTTTTAATGCGTCTCGAGGTTCATCCCAGCACGCATTCCGATCGCGGCAGTTGAGCTAAGGCAATATTTGCGTATCCATGAATTAAATCAATCAATCGAGCTCTGATTTTGACTTCTTTATCCGTAACGAGTCCTCCAGAACAATTTTCCACCTTGTACGATGGTTATTATTTCTTTACTTCTATTTTTCAAATTTGAGGTGGGATAATGGCGGCTTCTCAAGAACACCGAGGTAGGCGATCTTTTGCACCAACGAACAGAAAATTGATGGCGAAAAATAACCAATCAGAACCTCCCAAAAAAAAGAATTTGCCTAAAAACGGAACTTCGTGGTTCTGCGCAGATTTACCAGTCAGACACGACATCTCGAGGTGGAAAAAAACTCGCTGAAAGCGAATTTTAGCAATCAACACAACTTGACGTAGAGACATGATTGGCTAAAAAATACAACGGTTTTTGATACATCGGAAAATCAACCAAAAATCGGAGACTGGGCGAAACGCTCAAGGTCGCAGAGGTATAGGGAATCCCATAGCGAAAGCAACGGAACGATTGTAATATCATGGGGAACTCCGTTCCCATGACAAAAACGAGATCCAATCACGCCTCACCTATCCTCGGCTACGTTGACCCTCACCTCGATTTTGTCTTATTTCCAGCTTGCTTTTTTTATTCTTTTTTCACGATGTATTCGTAGACCTGTATCTGGAGCTCGTATGTGCCGGCCCCATTCAACCCGCGTGGTACATGTTTTGAACAAGCCTCGGGTCAATTTGTCCCTGTTTGGGCATCTAAGAGTTTATCATTAAACACTTCATCCTAATACTCTCAAAACAATACGTTTGAACACGATAATGACGATGATGGAAATAAGTTTTGAGTAAAAATAAATCGGAAGAGGAAAGTTTCATTGACTTTTGATCCTTAAGATTTATAGTGTATTTTTATGAATCCGTTCAGCTTTAGTGGACGGATAAATGCTAAAAGGAACTATGTGCATAGGGTTTGATTGCGTTATACATCATTTTAGCATAAATGCGTTCAACTGCTCATCATTGTGGAGAGGAACCAAAGTACTAAAATCTTAAATGAGAAAAGTTTTTACGAGAATTGTGGCTTTCCCTCCGCACAAAATCTTCAGGAGAGCGCGCAGCAAGTATTTATCTGTTTGAAACTTAATGCGAAATAGAAGACTTTTGACTTTCGTGTCAGTAAAGAACTAAATACACGGCTTCTATTCATTGATTGTTATTTCCTCTTAATTTTTGTGCGAAATAATCTATTCTAAGGCTATAGGGCATCGTTACAAGCATCTTACATTACACTTCAATCTCCTTGCATTTAATATTTCCTTCACATTTTATCCTCACATTGACATTATAATTATATTATATTACGGAAACACGATATTGATAAACAAGTATGGTTATAGGACATTTCGTTAATGATTTTTTGTCCACGCACCTGTTCTTTCTAGTCGTCCACGCGTTTTTTCGGGGCTACTATTTCGCCACGGAGGTGTTGCACAGTATCATACGATATTGAAGGCACACCAACGTATCATGATTGATGGCATCTTTTGAAAGCAAGAAGTGCCCTCGCAAATAATTAAAGGGAGTGACCAAGCCAAAAATTGAGCGGAAGTAGAAGAACTTACAAAGTCCTAGTATCTGTATTCAATAACGTTTAGCATGATTTTTGAACTTCGCCAAAGGAAAAAGTACCTTGATTCAAGTAGAAATATGCTCAAATTTACCGCCGAGAAGATTCCCTTATGAATCAATAAAGAAAATAATGCTTGTTTAAAGGAAATGTGCTTATATAAAAAGAAAAGCCACTTACTTCAAGCGAAACCCCGCTTTCATTCCACTATTTTATTCTTCATTCAAAATAAAATCTTCTTACGGCATACTCAAGAATGTTCAAGCCTATATAAAGACAATTTTTTCTATAATAAAATTAAAAAATTATGCTAAACTTATTGAATACGGGTGCTAACTGCAAAGATTTAGTGAGTTTATGGACTACCGCTCTTTTTTTGTGTCATAGTATCTTAATTTATTTTGCGAAGAAAGCTCCGTGCTCTTAAAAAATGTTTTGTCATTCTTGATACGTTGGAGAGTCTTCAATTCTGTATGATGCTGTACAACACCTCTGTTGCGATATAGTTGCTTGAAGCGCTGCGGCGCGGTGGGCGAGAGTGACTAGCGCGACACGCGCATTGGCGCCTGCAAACCTAACAGGGATACTTCACGCATTGCGCGACACGCGCATTGGCGCCTGCAAACCTAACAGGGATACTTCACGCATTGCGCAATGCGTGAATTATCCCTGTTAGGTTTGTAGGCGTCAATGCGCGTGTCGCGCTGGCAGCACGCCGGTCCGCTCTGTGTCTGGCTCTAATATTTAAACTCACAGAGCCAGCGTTTTTCAACTCATAATTTTGAAATGTTTGCACACTCTGCATGGATTATTCTCATTTAAATTGATGAAAAAAAAAATGTATTAATTGAAAAGATAAAATGTGGTTTGTGAATATCAAGGTGGGGCTAAGATGGGGAATAAATATGGTGTAAAAAATAATTTAGTTAGCCATTCAGAAAACGTCTTTGAAAAAAAGGAAAAAATCCACCGTAAGTTTTTAATTTTACTTATTTTTTTCTATTGTATAATTAAATGAAATTTGATACTCCTTTATCGATGCATCTTCTTCTTTGTTCTTAGGATTCATTGTGTGAATTTTTCATCGGTTTTTCCATCCAAATATTTGAAGTATTTATGCCAAAAGGAACTATATCTGACACAAACCCTATGCATGTAGTTCCTTTAGGATAAATACGTCCATTTGTCCAAGAACACTGACTCCAGGAAGATCTGATGCGTCACTAATCCTTGAATCTGAACTTGGTTTCTGATGAATCAAACGCGAGAGTAAAGTACCGAAAAGGCGTGACTGTATGTGGATTCCAGCAACATTTGTGAAACCGCGACGGGGCATTTTTCAGTCGTAGGTGGGGGGGCTGAATGGGGTGAAGAGTGGGTGGCTCAGTGGAGAAGTGAGCGCTCATTGAAAAGAGCCTGCCGTAATTCGATGCCAGATGTGACACACGAACTTTGCCGTGCTAAGGGAAAACGTCTTATGAGCATTTAGACGCTGCAACATCTCTTCTCCTTCTTTGCAGTGGGGTACAGAAGAACTGTTACCCTGCAGAGGAATACTCAACTGAGGGTGGTTGTCGGCTGTAGTCTGATACAGACCAATACGTTGCTGAATTTAGTTTGATATGATACGAATTTCCTGATAAGCCTATGAATATTTTCCTTCCAATTTTTCAGATATTTTTTTTTCGGAATTAAACATAAAGTTTCCGAACATATTGAAGAAAATTGTTCAATACTTTCCTCAAAAATACATTTTCTATGGGGTAAACTTGGCAACATTTGAATGTTTATACGACGTTCTGCCTAAGCACGGTAGAATAGTACAGCAAAATCTTCGTCTGCCAGAGTCCGTATCTCATCAAATTTTCAGCAAAATTTTCGATTTTTTATCCTGTGAATTTCACAATTTAGTATTTGCAATTCTCTTCGTTGGGTATGAAAATTTCGAAGGAAAAAAAAAACCTTAACTTCTTTTCAAAGTAGATGTGTTTTTGCTTATTAAATTTGGCAATGATTGAATTCTCCCACGGCGTTCGTCAGCAGAAAGGCAGATCTGTACTTAAAATTTGATCCACGATCCACGTTAAAACCCGACAATAAGCGGTCAACTAAAAAATTTATCTCATCAAGCTAAGATCATCTAGCTCGTCGGCAATCACATTTCTGAATACCATTGATCGAATTTTAGACGCATGCGTTGAGTTTCAAGTCTAGTAATCGACGACTTGTGACGTCACGATATCAGGAGTTCTCGGGGACAACGACGTGACGTGACGACGGCGACGTGGCAAGACGGTAGGGAGACTTCAGCGCGACGGGGGTGCGCCGAGGCGGGAAACTCGGCCGGTTTTCGCGGCACAATCTCCTCTAAACCGATGACTGATGGAGCACACCGACCGCACCAACACCAACACGAACAGGAGTCGAGCATCTGTTCCCGCCGAGTGTGAAGTGAAACGCTCGCTTGCTCATGAATCCCGCGTTTCCCTTTTTTCTGTCGCCCCCGCATTTTTTCCTCGTCTCAGGACTCGAGTCGCGCCGGAGCCGGGAACGAGCCGACCCGATTCCAGTGCTGCCAACACCCGCTCAGTCTCAAAATGCAGTTCTGACCTACGTCAAGTGTTTTTTGCGGTCAACCACCATACCATACGACGTCATTTTGCAACATGAAACTGAAATTCCTGACCCATCCGCAAAAGTGCATATCTGCATTGAAAAATTAATGGCACACACGTTGTTTCTGTACCCAAAAATTCTAGTTCCTCTTTGCAAAATGTGGTCAAAATGGGCTACATTTTGCAATTTGGAACTATAAATTCTAGCCCGGTTTAAAAACAACGTATGTGCCATTAGTTTCCCTCTGCAAATACGTGTTTTTCCAGAAGAGCCAGAATTTATAGTTCCAAATTGCAAAATACAGTCCAAATGTTCACGAAGGGATGCAGAGACTTATGAACCAGGAATAATACAAGAAACTGGAATTCCTGACCCATCCGCAAAAGCACATATCTGCCCAGAAAAATTAATGGCACATACGTTGTTTCTGTAGACAAAAAATTGTAGTTACTTATTGCAAATTGTAGTCCAAATGTTCACGCAGGGTTGCAGAAACTTCTGAACCAGGTACATTATATTTTAAAGACCCTGAACATCTAATTTGAAACCATTCGTTCAGGATTCTGGCGTGGTTGAATTGGCGTGCGAAATAATGCAGTGTATTGATCAAGTGACATATCTTAGCAGATTTTGAATTTTTCGCCAAACAAGGAGAAAAACCCCTGTGGAAAGACTGATTCTCAGCCACAAAAGTTTTAATTTTTTGTCAGCTAATAATTAAGTTCGTCAGTTTCTTTCTTTTTTAGTTTCACATACCGTCTACCGACGTTTTTGAACAGTATATTAGATCCCTTCTTGAAAATGCGACTCTATTACTTTGGAAAATTTTACCGAAATCACGATGATACCGATGGTTTTGACAAACCAAATTTCGAGTTGAAAAAGCTCTTAAAATTGAGGCCGGACCGGGAAATCATCTTTGCTCTGTGAAAAAATCAATCTCTATTCTCAGTCAAACTCCCAATCCAACGATAAAGCTGATTTTAATAAGAAGGTTGTTCCAAGCTCAAAGAGGGAGTGCAGTGATAACATTCATCCGAGTCGGTCATGGTTTAACTCGCGCTCCCTTATCAAGTTTGATAATCTCCTTCCGACTCCTCCACAAAAGTGTGTGCAAATTCAAGTGCCATGAGCCTCAAACAGAGAACTTTTATAGACAATAGTTTCTTTTGTGAACATTTTCATACATGGCCATGTGAAATATGCTCCCGAACTCCGGAGTACGTTAAAACAGGTGATGCTGTTAACATTAAGTGTTACCACGATATCACTGGATATAAATGTTTTTATTGTATGCCCAATTTTACTGTGTTGAAGTATGAGTCCGTGGAAAAAGCGGAAAATCAACCAGAAACACTAACTGAAAGTGATTACATTTATTTAATTTTAAGATGCAGAGAACCTGATTTTGATCTTCCCAAGAGAAGCTGGAATAATCCTATTGGGATATCGCAAGATTTTAAATGTATTCACGGTATTAATGGAAGTGGATGTAGTGATTGTTTTGAATTCACTTCATTTCAAGCCCTACAGTGTATTGAATGTGAACATCAAAACATAGCATTTAAATGCAAAATCTGCGCTAAATTTTTCACTATTAGGATAAACACCTATAGTGAATATTATCCTTTCAGAATCATAAAGGAGAATATTGTAAAAACATTTGCAGAAATTTGCAATATTAAGGAATTTTTAGAACCTGTAAATAATAATCACCCTGTAAATAACAATCAAGAATCTGACATTAGTAATCAGAAGCTTAAAACTCCTGAGAAAAATAGTAATAAAGGAGAAAACAATGAAGCACAATCGATTCGCGATTCCAGCATAATTTCTATAGAAAATATGGAAATTCAATCAGATCAAGATCCCGAGACCCATAGCAAAGCGGAACAACGTAATGTGAAGCGAC
Source organism: Bemisia tabaci (assembly GCF_918797505.1). NCBI lineage: Eukaryota > Metazoa > Arthropoda > Insecta > Hemiptera > Aleyrodidae > Bemisia > Bemisia tabaci. Next base: position 13,598,843 of record NC_092797.1, on the reverse strand, counting down.
AAGCAGACCCTTACGAATGGACAGAAGTTAAGAGACGTGGAAAAAGGACCAAAGATGATAAACCAGAGGAGAAGAAAACAGATACTGGACCAAAAAAGAATACTGGGAATGCAACGAAGTCTACCTTTACAATGCTGGAAGATGAACAATCTGAAACAGAACACACCGGAACCCCTCCCCCAATTTTTGTAGATGAACTTAATTCAGTGCAATTTAATAACAAACTTAAGCAACATGGTATAAATGAATATACAATAAAAAAAGTTGGAAATAGGCAGATTAAAATTAACGTAAAGGACGGAAGAACATATATTAAACTTAAGAAACTATTATCGAATTTGAAACTAAATTTTCATTCATTTCAATGGGTGAAAGGAAAAGTTATTAAAAGATTAATACGGGGACTCCCTGGAGATTACCCTATAGAAAATATTAAAATCAATTTGGAAAAAAATCAAGGTATTAAGGTATTTAATGTAGTACAGATAAAACACTCGATAACAAAAAATACTCTCCCATTATTTCGAATTGAGGTACAAGAGAGTAATAGAGCCGTTAAAATACTCAATGAAATTAAAAAAATTGACGAATACGCAGTTAAAATAGAATACCTGAAACCTCAGTACAAACAGGTTCCACAGTGTACCAAATGTTTAAAACTAGGGCATACGAAACGCTTTTGTTTTCATAAACAAAAGTGTATAATTTGCCTGGGTGAACATAACTTGGAACACTGTGAAACTTTAAAAAAATCTAAAACGAACAATGAAGTAATGAGACCAATCTGTGCTTTATGTAATAAGGAACATTTCAGCAATTGGAAAGGGTGTCCGGAATATAAAAAAGTGGGAAGATTGAAATTAAAATTATCTGAAAAATTTACTGCACAACACCAAGTTAAAAAAGGAAATCAAATTTTAGAAAATAAAAATAAAACTCTAGCATCTCAAAATAATAGAACAATAAAAAATGTAGAAAATATTAATCAGGGATACAATCTTGAGAAAAAACTGTTCGAATTTTTGGAAAATTTCACAAAGAAAATAGAAGAAAAATACGAAAATAGATTGCAATCTATAGAAAAAATTCTAGTAGCACAAACCCAGCAAATTACCCAGATGATGGTCTTGCTCGGGGGCCTTATCCCCGGTCTAAATGGGGCGGGGGTGGGGGGCTCGAGTTAGAGTGTCATCTCTTTAAGGGGCTTACCCCCCCTCAATATATGTTTTTGTGTTTGTTGATAAAAGCTATTGGGTTAGCCATTCCCATTTTGCGTTGCAAGCATACCTAGATCTCACTCTTTTCCTATAAAAGTTGGCTTTGGTTAACCAACTTAGGTTTTTAGTTTGAGACAATTTTACTTTATTTATTTTAAAGCATCTGTACTCTTTTAGAAGATAAAAGTATTATACAATTTCAAAGAGGAACTGAAATGTGGACTCTAGCAATCAAATTAGGTAATAAATTAAAGCTCTACTCTGAGAATGCATTAAATAGGAGATAAGCCGATAAGGCGTCGCTTCTAATATTGTCATGAAGACCCTTGATATTGTCTCATAACCATTTTAGAGATAATAAGGAATTAGGTAACTGTAAACAGAACAAATATAATTTATGTACTTAGAATTTATATATTTTCTTAGATACATAAGTAATGAACGAACTGTTATATATATTATATGTATACAAATGACAATAAAGACTTAATAATAATCAAAAAAAAAAAAAGCTCAAAGAGGAACATTTTTATCCCGGTATTATGAGAACTATTGAGCTGGCCTTCAAATTAGTTTCTCGTCTCATATTTAATATTTACAGTCTTGTAAGGGAAATACAGGACACTTAAGAAAAAATTCCTTCATAATCATTTTTTCGCCCCACCTCAACAAAAATCGCTCCCCTGTAAATTTCTCCTCCATTGATGAAGACCCATTTTCTCGTGGACTTTTACAACTAATCAGGAAATTCGGAAATTTTCGTTGCGAGTGGCAACATGGCAGCGTTGGGGTAGCGCGTTTGTGTCTTTACAACCATTTTTCTGCTTTTGAATCTCGATTCCTCCTCAATATTTCATCAAGTGTTTTGGATTTCAAATGTGGAGTCGCGGTGAGAAGCGCCTTCGAAATCCGTTCCGGTTCCGCCTTCGCGTCAGTGGCGTGGCGTGCTTCGCGATATATCGATTGATCTGCCATTTAAACCTATGGAAAAGGATCGATGAAAGTCCTTAATAATCGATTCTTTACCATAGCTTCAAATGGGAAAATATCGATAATCCATCATTCACGTCTCGCGTCGCCGGGGTATCTCAACTCCAGCCGAGACGTGCAGAGCCTCTTCCCATCCGACCCGGAATAATTTGAATGCATTTCAATATTTCAGTTGGATACACCAAACTTGCGAAATGTTTCCGCTTATGCCGTTGTTTCATATATTCCTAAAGCAGTTATATTCAAAAAAATTTGTTTTTTACTTGAAATTTAAATTTAAAAGCCAATTTTGTTCCTTACGCACGCTTAAAAAATCCCCTCTGAATATATATTGTACAAGATAATGTTGGCAACAATGCAGTAACCCTCCAGAAACCGGTAACGACACCTCTCTTATGCAAAGCAACCCCCAAAGCTGGGCCCTGTAATAGGTGACTATGCCGACGAAATACGCCGCATGAACATTTGAGTGTTGTCAAATTTTAAGTATACCTATATGATATGATTCTTCGGCAAACTTGTGAATTGTATCCCTCAGAATTTTAAGAAAACTTTCTTTGCAGTTTAATCTAGTAGAAACTTTATTTTAAGAAAATCAACATAAAGCTCATTATAAATGTTTTTTTTTTTTAAAAAAATGCAGCGTTTGCAATAGAATTCGTGAAAGTCTGCACACGTGAATTTTTAACGTTTTTTTAAATCTTTGTTACATCTTAAAGTAAATTCAAATAGGTGTTATTTATTAGCATGACAGTAGAGTCGCTACGCAGGCAATCATCCAGGTTCTATTACTCCACCGTACTGTGATAGAACTCAGTTTGATGCGCTAGTCTTTAGAGCCCCGTCATAAGCAGAAATAGTGCGTAAATTTTACACAAAAAATAATATTTTTCAAATAGATCTTGCTACAAGGATTGCAATAAAGGTTTTGTCTTTAAAAAAATAATCCTGATGTTTATTCCTCGTAACAGTTTCGTCCGTAGTAATTTTCCTCGTCGCAAGAGGAGGAAATCAAACGTATTAGAATGCTAAAAAATCACAAAAAAATACTATTTGTTGCCCAAAATATCGAGCAATGGAGGATTTAGACCCCCGCAACTCTCTGTTAGCTAGTTAGAATTGAAAGAAATTAATTCCTGAAACACACCGCACAAGTTATTATTTAATGCCCTCCTCATGGGTCCATAAATCATGTTCAGGGTGCACGAGCTTAAATGGGATTTCATTGCGGTTGCCCGACTTTTAAGTTCCTCAGCTGTGAACAAGTGGCTCCTCATATGGATCGGTCGATGTTGAAACCTAGCACGTCAATATTTGCTGAGCTTTGAGCTCCACTAGAAAGCTTAAGTTATAGGGTTCATCAAATGATGGGCGTAATCGGGTTTGCCATCGACCGATTCATATTCCTCCGAGTGCGATAATTCAGTTCCTTCATCCGGTGAGCTTTTTGAGAGTGATCATTATCAGGTGAGGAAAGTTGAGTGTATACACCGCAAGACGTGAACGCGCAGTGTTGCCACGTCTACGAAACGTAGGATGTTTCGTGACGTCATCAAAAAGGATGCTTTCGTTGCCTTCTTGACTCAGACGTTACGTCTGAAAGGGCGGTGGACTGATTTCTATCACAGAATTAGGTCTTATCCTCGACTAAAAGGCCAAGGTATTCTCTCCCAGTCTGTAGTATCATAGATTGTTTTTTTAAGTGCAAAAATAAGCGTTTTGGCGAAAAAAAAGAAAGAAAAAAAGCCCCAAGTTCAGATCACACTGGTCTCTGAAGTTTTTTTGTTCGTGTCTCCAAAACCGTTAAAACCAGCTATCAAAATATGATCACACATCTTAAGTTTGGTCGATTTTGTAGAAATTTTAATCGAACTTCAAATGTCTGACCCGAAATTTAGAAACTGGACCTCAAGTTTTTGGATCTACGAGCCGATAACTTTCAGAGTTCCATATTGAGGGCCAAGGAACAATGTCGCCTAACTGAAAATTTTGGCGAAAGTGAGTCAGGGACTTTGCGGCATTCTTCAGTATTAAATACGCAAGTAGGTTTTTTTGTTATTTCCAATTCCGCATGAAAACGCTGTAACGGATAAAAAAAATTGCAGACCAATTAGCATAATTACAAAAATGGGAAGATTCTTCTTTTTCCCGCAAAATCGGCAGTTTGCAGGTAGGCGCTATCGTTTTTTAGCCATAAATACGACCTAAACTTAGCGTCTCACCAATAAATTTTTTTCCCCTCCTTATATAACACTCTCTCTCCCTCAAAACCGTTTTTTTTGCGAGCCGAATCGTACTCCGCGATATTCGGCAGGCTCGACCAATCAAGGCCGACGAAGACCACCAAAACTTGCTGGGCAGAGCTTTTCGGGGCGTAGGCGGGGGAGAGGGGGGGGGCATGCAACAGCGCGACCGCGGCGCGGCGTCAGCATTTTCTTAATTTACGATATTCCATCTTGCGTGCGTTAACGGCGAAGCGTAAACGGTGCGTGGTGAATGAATGAAGAGAAGATAAACGACACAGAAAATGTGAGGTAATTTATCGCGGTAGCCTCTCTCCACACTCCGTGCCCCATCCCGTCCCGTCCCGTCGTGGCCGTGCCGCTCCCAAAGGCCCCCGGCTCCCCCCCCCCCCCCCGTCCCACCTACCCCCCCCCCCCCCCCCCGCTTCCCGTCATTCTTTGTCCCGTCAGAACCCGTCCTCTCTCCTCGAGCGATGCTTTGTATATAATTACTTAAAATCACATTTATAAAATTGTCATGAAACCGCTTTTTTGTCCTCCCAGGTATCTTGCTCTCTCTCTCTCTCCCCCCCTTCTCTTCCTCTCTCTCTTCCTCTTCATCCCCCACTTTCTCTCTCTCACCCCTTTTCCTTCGCTCATCCCCCTCTCGCGCTTTTTGGGCCTTTGTGTTTCCAATCTTGGTTATGAGCGAGCTTGGCGGAAACAAGGCATCAATTCTGCTCAGGAAAAACGCCTTATAAACGTTACAGTGCTGCAAAATGTTCTTGAATAAAACACGCAATTGTCGATTCATGTAAATTTTAGTTTGGATGTTAATAGCAAGTTATTCAAAATTTTGAAAATCTTACTCTATAATTCAAAACCACAAGAGTGACGCGTACTACGAAAACGCCTCAAGTGCAAAATGCTTTGGGAGCCTGGACTGAAAAAAAAAATAAATAAAATAATTATACTTTCAGAATTTGGCAATTTTACAATGCGTGTGCCGAGTTCCCTAACATGGTGGGGTAGAATCACTTCAACATTATGCTACAAGTTCAAAACACATATTTCAATTTTTGACTTTGCAGTTTTCTTGTCGCATTTTATTTTTCGAAGGTAAATAAAGGAGCTTTATCTCTTGGAATTGTCATTGATTTTTTTCGTTTTTTCGCAGAAAATGTGGTACAACTATAAAGATCGCGAATACTTTTATACTATAACCATAAAAGACAATACAACAAAGGGGCAGAAACAACTGGAAAATGTAGAAAAATTAGGGAAAAAATGAAGAAGAATAAGAAGAGGACGAATAAGAACAAGTAAGATAAGCTAAAGAAGGGAAAAATATCTTATCGGTCAAAATATCTTGATCTCCTCTCTTTTCATTCCTCTTCTTCCTACTCCCCTTCCTTTCAGGTTTAACACACTCGAGCAAGTTGGAATAGGGTTAAACTGCTGTCAACTTACAAATCTGATAGGTTTACCTGAAGAACGTGAATGCAAAAACGTGACAAACTTGTGAATGCAACTATTCGTGCTCAATGAATATCCGGGTTGCATGTTCATGGAATTGAAGGCGCGCAGGCTTTTCGCACGCACGCTGCGCGCCGGCCTTATTGCCGCGATCTGCAAGGCCGGCTTTTCAAGTTCAGGCTGTATTGGTCGTGGCATTTTCATCGGAAGGGATGTACGGAATATGACCTTTGAACGCACGTAAGAGTAATTGCAGCAAAGCCCCCCCCCTCCCCCCCTCCCGGCAGCTACGCAGCCTAACTTCTAACGGACTCTAACAATGGATCTAGCTAATGTCACACAATCAAACCGTGCCACATTATATCAAGGTTAAGTGCTGTGACTGGTCCAAGTCATCGAATATGCCAATCACAACACCTGATCATGATATTTTCATGGCTTGGTTTGATCACGTGACAAGAGCTATAGTCCGAGAGCCAGACGACTTTGAGTGACAAACTCGGGATACATGTTTTGACCCCCTAAATCGATAGCCTTGCATGCACTGAAACGGAAAATTTTTGTCTGCCGCCCTCTAGCCTGTGCCATCACCCTCATCTAGGCCCTCAAAGTGGTCCAAAAAACACCATCTGGTGACAAACTCCTGACGCTCGGCAGACAAGTCTATTATTAAAGATCATACCCAGGGTGACTAGAAAAACTTTGTCTGCCGCCTTCTAGCCTGTGCCATCACCCTCATCTAGGCTCTCAAAGTGGTCCAAAAAACACCATCTGGTGACAAACTCCTGACGCTCGGCAGACAAGTCTATTATTAAAGATCATACCCAGGGTGACTAGAAAAACTTTGTCTGCCGCCTTCTAGCCTGTGCCATCACCCTCATCTAGGCCCTCAAAGTGGTCCAAAAAACACCATCTGGTGACAAACTCCTGACGCCTAGTGCGGTTGCAGATGTACTCCTGTGAGCAGCTTGTGTAATAAAGTTTGAATGATACATCATTCTCTTCGTTTTTTCGTGTAGAATCCGATTTTCGATGTTGTCAAGTCCAAAAATGATTCTGGTGCCCCCAATTCAAGATGGCGCCCAAAATGGCCGCCCCGGGGGTCAAAATTCCAAAATTTGAGAATATTGTCGAGTTTGGTATCCATTTATATGTAATTTTGGTCGTAGAATTCATATCTGGTGTCAAAAAATAATTTCAACCCCTTAGGGTCCGTCAAATCCAAGATGGCGGCCAAAATTTCAACTTTAATGATAATTACCCAAGATGCACCTTTCACTGTCGAATGACGTGTCTTCATTTATGTTAATTAGGTCAGAAAACCTACAAGGGAGGTCTACAATGCCACTGCACCCTATGGAGGGCCAGGGTTCACCCCCTCCTACCCCCAATATGGCCGCCGCGGAGGGCATAAATAGTGACATTCTCTCAGAACGTCATAGTAGGTGTCCATTCCTATGTAATTTGAGGCGTAAATTCCAAATTTCAAGTCATAAATCGCAAATGTGAGACTTGCAATGGCTTATACCCTATATGGGGCCAGGGGAACCCCCTCAACCCCCTCTTCTTTCTAATATGGCTGCCATGGGGGGCATAAATAGTGAAATTCTCTCAGGACGTCATGTGAGGAATTCATAACATTGGGACCATATACGTTTTCAGATCCCAGAAATCGTCCAGAATTAAGAAAACACATAACTTCCAAGGGAAATTATGAACTTGATTTATCGACTTTTTTCACCCTGAAATGTCCGCTATTTCAATATTCGCCCACATAGGAACAGTGCAATTCTCTCAAAGCGGCATAGTAGGTGTCGATTTGTTTTTAATCTGAGGCGTGGATTTCGAATCACAAGTCAAAACATGTAAATATCCCATAGTGACGAAAATACCTATATATGGCAACCGCTTTGGCCTACATTTTGGACTAAAAATGCTGCTTGGGTTCATTTTTGTCAAAAGAGCTGGAAATGAATTGGTGATTTTAATGGTAATTGACAAATTTCACGCGTATTCTTTTTCTATGTACGCAAAGGACTCAGATGGGCGTCTGTTTTTTTCATTTTTAAAAATTCCCACAAAAATATAATTTTTTTGCCGACGAAGTATGTATCTGCATTCAGAGTTCCTATGTTATTGTTTATGAACGCACTCAGTTTAATTGCAATTAAAACAACTGGATAATTGAGTGCTTTTTGTAGCGCAGGGTTTCGTCTCCTAGTAGAAGCGACACCTACAGTTTCCTGCGTTATCTGCAACAAAACGCACGCTCCTGCTAGAAGAAAATCGATTACAAAAAGAACCATCTATTATCCAGTTATCTAATAATGAAAGAACCAAAAACCAATATGAATCCTCTGTGTACATTTGAAAAAGAACACCGGTGAAATATGTCAATCACCATTAAATTATCCGATTCATTTCCAGCTCTTTCGACATAACTGAACCCAACCCAAGATGCATTCTTTATTCCAAGATGAAGGCCAGAGCGATTGCCATGCTTAAGTGTTTTTGTCACTTTGAGATATTGACGATTTCTGACTTAAAATTCGGAATCTACGCCTCAACTTACATGAGAATCGACACCTCACATGCCGCTTTGAGAGAATTTCACTGCAACTATGTCCCCCGGCGGCCGTTTTGAAGAGGGTACGCGGCTGCTCCTGGCCCCGCGTAGGGTGAAATGGCCTCAACTTACATGAGAATCGACACCTCACATGCCGCTTTGAGAGAATTTCACTGCAACTATGTCCCCCCGGCGGCCGTTTTGAAGAGGGTACGGGGTTGCTCCTGGCCCCCCGTAGGGGTAATGGCATTCCAGACCTCTAATTTGCGATTTCCGACTTGGAATTCCGAATCTACACCTCTATTTACATTAGAATCGACACCTCACATGCCGCTTTGAGAGAATTTCACTGCAACTATGCCCCCCCCCCCCCCGGCGACCGTTTTGAAGAGGGTAGGGGGCTGCTCCTGGCCCCGCGTAGGGTGAAATGGCATTCCAGACCTCTAATTTGCGATTTTCAACTTGGAATTCGGAATATAAGCCTCTACTTACATAAGAATCGACACCTCACATGACGTCCTGAGAGAATTTCACTATTTATGCCCCCCATGGCAGCCATATTAGAAAGAAGAGGGGGTTGAGGGGGTTCCCCTGGCCCCATATAGGGTATAAGCCATTGCAAGTCTCACATTTGCGATTTATGACTTGAAATTTGGAATTTACGCCTCAAATTACATAGGAATGGACACCTACTATGACGTTCTGAGAGAATGTCACTATTTATGCCCTCCGCGGCGGCCATATTGGGGGTAGGAGGGGGTGAACCCTGGCCCTCCATAGGGTGCAGTGGCATTGTAGACCTCCCTTGTAGGTTTTCTGACCTAATTAACATAAATGAAGACACGTCATTCGACAGTGAAAGGTGCATCTTGGGTAATTATCATTAAAGTTGAAATTTTGGCCGCCATCTTGGATTTGACGGACCCTAAGGGGTTGAAATTATTTTTTGACACCAGATATGAATTCTACGACCAAAATTACATATAAATGGATACCAAACTCGACAATATTCTCAAATTTTGGAATTTTGACCCCGGGGCGGCCATTTTGGGCGCCATCTTGAATTGGGGGGCACCAGAATCATTTTTGGACTTGACAACATCGAAAATCGGATTCTACACGAAAAAACGAAGAGAATGATGTATCATTCAAACTTTATTACACAAGCTGCTCACAGGAGTACATCTGCAACCGCACTAGGCGTCAGGAGTTTGTCACCAGATGGTGTTTTTTGGACCACTTTGAGGGCCTAGATGAGGGTGATGGCACAGGCTAGAAGGCGGCAGACAAAGTTTTTCTAGTCACCCTGGGTATGATCTTTAATAATAGACTTGTCTGCCGAGCGTCAGGAGTTTGTCACCAGATGGTGTTTTTTGGACCACTTTGAGAGCCTAGATGAGGGTGATGGCACAGGCTAGAAGGCGGCAGACAAAGTTTTTCTAGTCACCCTGGGTATGATCTTTAATAATAGACTTGTCTGCCGAGCGTCAGGAGTTTGTCACCAGATGGTGTTTTTTGGACCACTTTGAGGGCCTAGATGAGGGTGATGGCACAGGCTAGAGGGCGGCAGACAAAAATTTTCCGTTTCAGTGCATGCAAGGCTATCGATTTAGGGGGTCAAAACATGTATCCCGAGTTTGTCACTCAAAGTCGTCTGACTCTCTGACTACTATTAAGTTCGAACCAGAAGAAAAAATGACACACGTCTTTTTCAAAATTTTGATCAGAGAACGATCCATATGATGGGAAGTTCGAAAATTCTAGAACGAGATACTAAAAATTATTTTTAATCCAACAAGTTGGATTATACAAATGACGAAATTTGTAATCATACCTTTTTACTAGTCTAACTGCAGTTTACATTACCAAATTGTCTCTCGATTCTTTTTTTTTTTTGTATCAAAAACTGTACAATATGGTATCTTGATACTTTCCGTATAGACTTTCCTTGAGTCATAAACAGACGACTCACGAAGTATCTAGTTAAAATGATAATCTAGATGTAAAAATACAAATTCGTTGCTTTTTGCAATGTGAAATAGTATGCAGGAAGAAATTTGACAATAATCATAAGCACGGCGGAATCCCGCTTTGAACCAAAAATAAAGGGGGTTTTGCCGGGGGCGCTTCGTGACAGTTTTTTCCTCAGCTGAATTTCTGCGGATCAGCCCCACTTAAAATGATGTGACTCCTATCTGTTCTGTGCTATTGTCAACAACAAGTGGAGCGTGGAAAGTATCATGAAAAGTTTCGGATTTGAGTTGGAACAGGCGGTGGATCAAAGGGCGCCGCTCCGTTTCCAAGAATTCCAAGCTTCAATTACAGTTTTCTGAGAAATTCTGATACGGCAACACATTCGTTACTCTCGGACTCTCTCGGATGTGATTGTCACCCGTACTGTGAACTGAGAATCGTACTAGATATTCCAGTTCCCGTTCTCAGCACATTCTCCTATATGAAATCGGAAGTTTCTAATTATAAAAAGGATATATTTGGGTCCTGCCAAATAACTGGCTTTTCTTTGGAAAATCCTTTAATATACTTATGACATGTAATCATGTAAAAAAGACCGTGCATTTGGAATATTATTTTGTTGCAAAACGCACTGGAACTAATCAAGCATCAAATTTCACTGAGGCAGGCTGTGGATTTTCTGATGACTGAGAAATGGGGTTTCACGAACTTAGGATTTGTAATTTCTCCCTTTTTCGTCAAATTTTAAAGTTTTCAATTTACGAGGTGATGGGTGCAGGAAGAGTATTTCTTGGTTGCAGTGTTTCAAAATCTCCAATGCCAATTTATTTTTTAAAGAGGAAACAATTGGGAGAATTCGCTGAAAATTTTAGTATTTAGCATTGCAAAATCATGAAGAAAATTCAGTATAAGTCTCAACGAATTTAATGTATTTGCTTCAATCATAGTGGACGAAACGTTAACAGAGACCCTGAAACACCGCAACGAAGAAATGACCTTTCTGCCCACAGCGCTTCATATACCCATTGTATTTTACATGAAATATTCAATGAGAGAAAATGAACTGTTGTAAAATAGTAAACACGGAACCAATAAACAAGTTAATTTCGCAAAATTTCGATAAAAATTTAAAAAACTGAAACTTCGTTAAAATACTTCGTTCGCTCCTAAAGATGAAGGTGCAAATGTGCGATGCCTCTGATACGCATCTAGCAAATTTCAAACTCTTTAATGAAGTATAAAAATGTATAATTTTCACCACAATTATTGGTGTTTATTTTCGTATTTTTAAAATTGTTATTCAAGTCTTGATTAAGCCTCATTAGTTTCCTTTGATAACTTTAGTTGATCACTGCATTCCGGTTTCCAACACCTCTCAAAGTGACAGTGGTGTACACTTTCCAAAACCTGGTCAGTGGAAACGCATCTGGCAAATTTCAAACTCTTTAACTAGGTATGAATATTTTAAACACTGGAAAAAAAAAAAAAAAAAAAAAAAAAAAAAACACACATTGGATCTAGAGTCCTGACTCTTGAAAACATTGACAAGAAAAAATACTCTTGATTCAATCAGATTTAAGCTTACATCAAAAGGAAATCCGCTCAAATTAAGAGGCTTGGTTCTTGATTTAAGGAAAATCCGATTGAATCAAGGGTATTTTTTCTTGTCGATGTTTTTAAGAGTCTGGACTCTAAATCCAATGTGTTTTTTTTCCAGTAAATCCTCACCATACTAAGGTTTTCAATTTCGTAGTATTTCTAATGATCCATTATTTGATTGAAGTTTTCATTATGCATCATTGGTTTCCTTTCATCACTTTAGTTGATCACTGCATTCCGGTTTCCAACACCTCTCGAAGTGACAGTGGTATACAATTTCCAAAATCCGGTCGGAAGAAACGACACGTCCTCAAAGATCAGAGGAAGATTTTGAAGGGAAACATTTGGGCGAGGAATTTCCCCAGATTTTGTCGCCGTCGGAGCAGGCAGCGAAAAGACAAGCTCAAAGGCTCCAATTGAAACGCACCGTTCAGCGCTTTATGAATTTTAATGACGTTTCGATAAATGATTTCTGACAATTGATACCGGGCCTCCACCCGCTTCCTCCACTTTCATCCTAAGAGGATGTTGAACAAGTAATTTGAATATTAATAATATTTCATCCTCGCGAGCCCGGCGCGGGGGAATATAATTTACCTCTTTTCGGAGTTCTTGTGTATGTTTAAGTTAGCACGTCGCGTCGTCCTGGCACTGAAATTTTAGGCTCCTTGTTTACTCTGTAAACTTCGTCGTCTTTCAAGCGGAACTCTCGTCCTTGTCATTAGTTCGAAAAATTATCAGATTACACCTCGGTAAAATATTTGAGTTGATTGCTCAACATCCTCGGGCATCCATTAATTGAATCGGCTCGTGCGAAAACCGCTAATGTCCATTTTCTCTAATTTTGAGAGAACTGCAAAAAACTGTAGGAGCCTTTAAAATGCGGAATTAAAAAATGTTCGGAAGTTAATTATTACAGGAGAGGATTGTATAAAAGGATCCCTAACAGTCTCCAGCTCCTCTTCTGTCTGGGACGGAATTATTAAAAAGAAAAGATTTTGGACATTAGCGGTTTTCGCATGATTCGTGAAAATCTCTGAGTTTTGGAACCGTTGGATACTTTCAAAATTCATTCTAAAGATATTAAAACGATAGATTATCATTCAAATAAAGTTGTAAAACTAAAATTCTTGACAATTGCGGCACTTAAAGCAAGTTTCATTACGAAACGACCAGCGATAAACTGGACATTAGCGGTTTTCGCATGATTCGTGCATGGTCGGTTCTAAATCATCGAAAACGCATATTTTTCAGTATGCCTTTCGGGTAAAGAAAGTTACCCTTACGTATTTTGATGCGCTGAATCCGTTTAGGACCTCCGTTTTTCCCCATTATCCTCAAATTTTCCGGAAAAGCCGATTTTACTAGGAAAAATGACCATTTTAGGGCATTTTCAGTGTTTTTCCAACTTCTATCCCCTGCATAATGTAGGTGAAATTTTTCGTAGCTACGAGATTCAATTGTACCGATGTCTTTTTAACTGATGAGTCCGGAAATGACCTTAATTTTTCCCGTTCACCTCTCAGTTTTCCGGGAAAGCAACTTTATCCCGGGAAAATGAGCAAATCCGACACATATTTGTCGTTCATGCAATGTATTTTTATAAATTTTCCTGGACCCGTGGTAGCATGTTACTCATGTATTTTGAGCTGCTAAATCCGAATATGACCTCGGTTTCTTTCTATCACGCTTCAGATTTCCGGTAAAGCCGAGTTTTCCGAGCCTAAAATTGTGTATTGTAAAACCTTTGCCGGATCAAAGTATATTCAAAATTCATTGTATGAATGTCTCCGACATGTGATACATCGGTTCTTTGTATTTTGATCTGTTGAATTCAAATATGATCTCAGATTTTTCCGATCACCCATCAGTTTTCCGGAAAAGTCGCTTTTCTTAGGAAAACGCTCTTTTCAGATATTTTTGCGATGATTTTTGTGCTCGAAGGAGTTTCAGAAATTCTCCGGTAGGTTATAACGAATTTCTAAGGTCATATTCGGGGTTTTCAGCCCAAATTACATGAGAATCGATGTATGACACATACGGAAAATGTTTTGAATTTCCCTAGAAGTGGGAACAGTCCGGAAAAGCTTTAGGCCCGGAAAAATCGGCCCTTCTAGAAGACGGGGGGTTGTCAAAGATGAGTGAAGGTCAAATTCAAGTTCAGTGCCTCTTAATACAGCAAGAGAGACCTAAAGAGGATCTCGGAAAATTTCTGAAACTCCTTCGAGCAGAAAAATCATTGCAAAAATATCTGAAAAGAGCTTTTTCCTAGGAAAAGCGACTTTTCCGGAAAACTGATGGGTGATCGGAAAAATCTGAGATCATATTTGAATTCAACAGATCAAAATACAAAGAACCGATGTATCACATGTCGGAGACATTCATACAATGAATTTTGAATATACTTTGATCCGGCAAAGGTTTTACGATACACAATTTTAGGCTCGGAAAACTCGGCTTTACCGGAAATCTGAAGCGTGATAGAAAGAAACCGAGGTCATATTCGGATTTAGCAGCTCAAAATACATGAGTAACATGCTACCACGGGTCCAGGAAAATTTATAAAAATACATTGCATGAACGACAAATATGTGTCGGATTTGCTCATTTTCCCGGGATAAAGTTGCTTTCCCGGAAAACTGAGAGGTGAACGGGAAAAATTAAGGTCATTTCCGGACTCATCAGTTAAAAAGACATCGGTACAATTGAATCTCGTAGCTACGAAAAATTTCACCTACATTATGCAGGGGATAGAAGTTGGAAAAACACTGAAAATGCCCTAAAATGGTCATTTTTCCTAGTAAAATCGGCTTTTCCGGAAAATTTGAGGATAATGGGGAAAAACGGAGGTCCTAAACGGATTCAGCGCATCAAAATACGTAAGGGTAACTTTCTTTACCCGAAAGGCATACTGAAAAATATGCGTTTTCGATGATTTAGAACCGACCATGCACGAATCATGCGAAAACCGCTAATGTCCAGTTTATCGCTGGTCGTTTCGTAATGAAACTTGCTTTAAGTGCCGCAATTGTCAAGAATTTTAGTTTTACAACTTTATTTGAATGATAATCTATCGTTTTAATATCTTTAGAATGAATTTTGAAAGTATCCAACGGTTCCAAAACTCAGAGATTTTCACGAATCATGCGAAAACCGCTAATGTCCAAAATCTTTTCTTTTTAATAATTCCGTCCCAGACAGAAGAGGAGCTGGAGACTGTTAGGGATCCTTTTATACAATCCTCTCCTGTAATAATTAACTTCCGAACATTTTTTAATTCCGCATTTTAAAGGCTCCTACAGTTTTTTTGCAGTTCTCTCAAAATTAGAGAAAATGGACATTAGCGGTTTTCGCACGAGCCGATTCAATTGGAAATGCCCATAACATCCAACAGCCCCCATCTCTTGATATTTTTGCGTTTTTAAAATTTTGGAATAATTTTTGGACAGCAAAAGATCCTTATACTGCCTTGCTAATGAAAAACACCGTATGGGCAGTCGAGAGTTGCCAAAGCACCCCGAATAAAACATGCATTCTTGTAGAAGGTTATGCATATTCTCTCTTGAACTTTTCAGATGTATTAGATTAAACTGCGAACAAAATTGTCTGAAAAAATTTTAAGAAAATATTCAAAATTTTCTAAGTAAATTAGTTTTTTTTATTAAGGGCAATTTGGCAACGTCTACAGCCTCATACGACGTTCTTCCTTAGCATGGCAGTATAGAGAACTGCCCTTTTTGACTTACTACATTCGTACACAGCGAAGTGAAGTTAACCTTCGAAAATAACTTTTACTCTCCGGGAAGCCTTTAGTTCGGAGTTGCTAAAATATTTTGTCCGTGGATGAGCCAGACGCTCAGATTCCCGCTAAAACCGCGGCGCAGCGTCTGATGCGTGCCCGTCAAACTGCATCCGTGCAACGCGGATCAGCTGCTGATGCACATTTATCATTGTGAAGTGCGCGAAAGTTTAAGCGCTGCCGCCACATCTCCCTCAAAACAAAACATTTCCGCGAATTCACCACAGGCGAGATGGGGTATTTTCGAGACCCACCAATCTCGGGCTCAAAAGTCGCTAATCCGGCAGTTCAACCGTGAGCGGAAAAGGCAAAAACTTTGCCCGCTCGAATTTGAGTCGCCCGCGAAATGACAACCGAGAGACTTATTGAGTTAGGTCTGTTTGTGTGTGATACCTCCGCGGAGTCGGGTCGGGAACATCGTGTTGCTCGCGCGCCTTTTGTCGTGTGACTTTTGCCAGCAGTTCGTCTCCGGTTCCGATGAACTGGAGTTAACTTTCCAGGATTCTTCGGTTTCAAGGAAATTCCTCTGCGAGGATTCGCCGAGTCTCATTTGATCTCTTTGCTGCGGAGTTTGCGGTCGGAGATCCAACCGGAGCGATATCTGACACGAGTGCGCTTGCAAAACCGTTCTCGTGATCTGCCGGTTTAAAAAGAAAAAAAAAATAGAAATCGATTAAAAACTTTGAGAAATCGTGACCTTCCGGCCAAAGCATCACAAGTGACATGAAACGTTCAGAAATTTCCGCCGCCGTTTTATTTTTTCACAGGGAAACTTTTCAACGAGGTTGTCCGGAAATTTCACCGGATTTTCTTCGTGCTGCCGATGATATGAGTGAAATTTTCGAACAGATTCAACCAACAATTTCTCTGTAAAAAAATGAAATGGCGCCGAAAATTTTGAAAAGTGGCGTGGCGCTTGTCATACTTTGGTCGGAAGGTGAGGAAATAATCTCAATATATTGTTTTAATCATTTAAAGAGAGAAAAGGGGAGAAACAAAAACAAACAAGACAAGACTGAATCACAATGGTAGGAGCCAATTTTTAAGGTGACTTTTATCAAGCTGCACAGGGAGTTTTGACACAAAAGTGTGGTTAATACGGGAAGTAAAGTACAAAATAACTCTAGCCCATAGTTGACAATTTCAAGAGAAAATGCCCGCTATTTTTCTTAAGGAAATCTCATTAAAAAAATGAGTGGTGAATACCGTCATTATCGGAGGAATGCATTCTCCTAGTCTCTCCATCGTTATCTACGCTAAATTCACCGCAAACTGTACCAAAATCAACGAAAAATGTGCATTGGTTTGTGTTTTACATCCCATATTAACCAAAAGTAACAAAATAACGCAAATATTTGTATAGGTGTGAGCTCTTGACAAAGCATACTCTTAAGTATCTCAAATAGTAAGGTATGAGCAATTTTCTTTCATCTTGTCGTGTGGACCATATTTGTTACTGGTTTAATGTGTCGATTGGTTCAATGTATCAGTTGGTTCAATGTATAGATTGGTTCAATACAATAAAACATAGTCTGAAACAAACATTTTAAGATTTAAGTCAAAACAAGCGGGAAAGCTCTAATACGTGGGTATTAGAGAAGCGCTCAGCGGTGAGCGCAATTTTAATGAGTCCCAGATTTAATTTACTACCTATTAACTGAGTATGTTAAAATTTGCAATAATTAAAACATCTAAAATTGTGCTTCCTCCCCCCCCCCCGAAAAAAAATCCAAGATCCATAAGAAAAATAATGATCCATTACTTAAGTACCGAAATATTAATACATAAAAAATCCTCGATTTCTCATAAAAACAGAGAAAACTATTACGGCTCCAAAAAAATAACTTTTCTAGATCATTTGAAGAAAATGTATCAAAGATGAACGTATCACTTAACGAGGCCAAATTAATTATTTTAATGATGCCCTAATTGGACACGTAAAAAATATTATAGGTAAATAAATGAACGAAATATAAATATTAATAGGTAAATAATGAGACAATAAACGAAATCAATCAACTGCAACTGATTGTGAGTACTGAAGGTAACTTTTCGCGAATCGAAGGCACCATGTGTCCGCTAGATTGCAGCACACTACGCTAAAACCTTCTAATGACTCATGATCAGACACAACCTTTCCTATGTTTATTGTTTATGCTCTATGATACTCTGTCTTCGTGATAACAGGATTTCATACAATACAATAATCTAATACGTAATTACGTAAATAGAGAAAGAGAATTCTTACAATACCAGAATTATAACCAGGGTAAACGGAAATTACATTCATTTTTTCCTCCTCATATTATGTTGAGCCTTAGTGAAAAATCTTTCCCACTTTCCTTCCGCAGTTTTCCTTCTGACAGCAAATTGTTAATCATGTTCTCCTGAAATCCTTGCTTTCATTTAGTGGATTCGGAATTTCTCATAAATTTTAGGAATTTAAATGCGTTTACAGAAATTTCTGGCCAACCAAAGGCAGAAGTTGCCTCTACGCCTTAATTTATAAAGGTAACTTACGTTCTGTGTAATTAATAAACCATGCTGGCCCAAATATCTGAAACCCTCTACTGTGATAACATTCGAATCAGTCACTGTTACAGGGACAGTAATATCTTCAATGTAATCTATAGGGATATTGTAGGTATAGGTATATCGTAACAAGTCAACAGTGAAACTAGCAGACCATGTATCTCGTTTGCGGTGCTTAAACATCTCCGCTCCCATTTTATTCTTTTGACAGAGAACAAATCATTTTTCCTCCTTGGTTTTCACAGAGTTTTCTTTGCACAGAGAAGAAAATTTGCAGAAGTTTTTATAAATTGATGTTGGTTGGTTTTCCGTGTAAAGAAGAAAGTATGAAAGGAAGTCTACAACGTCGCAAACCGAGATACGGGGTCTGGTAATTCCACCGTCCAACTGTATTTTACAGAAATTACATTGTGAGTATGGAGCTGATCACTAGAATTACTATGCATAGATATGTACCTAGGATAAGGGTGGTTGCAACAGTATTTGTCATGAATGGTCCATGACACCTGCAGAAAAGATCGGTGGTTCCTGAGTGATGATAAGCAGGACTCGTAGGTTTCGTTGAAACGCATGATTCTCATATGTATCTGTAGAGGTATAGAGTTTTGGCCTGCTGAGGAGTTGAGTAAATTAGGAGCCATTGCTCATAAGCTGATAAAGTTAGGAGGAAACACGATGAAACTGTAGAACTTTTGATACTTTGAGAATGTAAACAAAGACTATTGTTAGTGGCTGTTTGTGCCTATGCACTAAGGCCAAAGCACCGTTACAGGGCAAAAAGAAAAAACTAAACAAAGACTCAACCTCAAAAATCTTTCACAATAATATTGTGTACTCAATTTCCAAAAACTCTATGGTTCATGAATTTTTTAATCAAAGGTAAGTAAAAGTTCTCCAACTGGATGAGAGATGGCCGTAGTGATCATTCGACGAAATTCTCTCTGAGCCATTTTACCTATTCATGGAATCAAGTAAATGTAGGTCCCCGTTTATTAGACGATGCGACGCATGAAAAAATGCCAGGCGAAAGCAGTATCTTTTGTTATTGTAAGTCATAAAATCAGGTTGTAGGTAAGAAAACTTCCTCACACATGGAGGTGATGTAACTTTCAACCTCATCTCCTACATAGTCTGGTGGAACACTTATTATCGTCTTACGGTAAGTAATGGAGAAACCTTGTTTTATCGTCTCAAAGCGAGTCCTTAAGGAAGGTTATTTACCTTCTTTACTGAAAAGTAGACAACAGGCCAGTTGAAATTTTGCTCTCATTGAGCGTTCAAATGCCTGTGTTAGGTCTGCGGAGATAACACATAAGGTGTCTTGCAATGAATCTGACGGAACCAAATTCACCAGAGAGAGAATGAGTAAATGAGTCATGAAACCTAGAATTTTTAGTACAAATAAGAGGCTAACACATACCTTTGTTATGGAGCAATGTGAGAGGTAGAATGTAGCGGTTTCAGAGTAGAGTGTTATAAGGAAGATTTATGAAACTGTCGGTGCCGCAAAAAATCTTAGACTTTGAAAGTACACAATTTTCTGCTACTTCAGATATCTCAGATTTTTTGACACCTAGTTAAACTCAATAAATAGAAGTTGTGAACTGACAGGGATGTGATGACGACATCGCTTTGAGAATAACAGATATTCTATGATCAAGGATACACTCGAGCGGTCCTTTTCATAATTTGCAGCGATGAGGTGGTGACAATTACAAAGGTACAAATCCCTGCGCTTGAGCTGCGCAAAATGCTCCAGTCGTTTATCTATGCTATTCAGCATAAAAATGCAAACCGTGTTGTAATTGGTGCTTGAGAACAACTGTGGTACACTAGTAGGTATAATGAAGCATTTTGCATGTATCGCAAATGGCAGATCTCCTACCTGACATACTTTAGTTAACCCAAAAACACTAAAACAGTCTCTGAGGTAGCATGATAATTGGTCAAATAATTTCACAGCATTATACTTCAGAAACTTTCACAAACTTCACGAGGTGGGCAGAACGAGTCTGAAGACAAGACACGACATACGTTGAATAATTCCAAAATATTATGCTTCAAATTTCAGACAATTTCACAATCTTAAATTTCACAACACAATCTTAAACGAGGCGGATGGATTATGGAATTAATTATGGATGGAGGGAGATGGACGAAATATGAAAACACAAAGGAGTAAGCGAGACGCGAGAAGCAAATACGGGAGAGTAGTGTCATCTGAATCTGAATCGCGGCTATGTACCTACAGAAAATGAACATTGATCTTATTAAGCCAGAAGAGGGCCAAAGACGCCAAAACTCATGAACCAATCAGAGAAGGGCAAAATGATGGCAATACTCTCCAGTACCTAGGTCAAAGACACATAACCTAGATGTAGGCGAATTCTACTAAGGTCTCCGAATAAGGTTATCACCGGTGGAAAAGTTTCCGGAAAACAGAACGCGAATCTTGAACTTTCAGAAGTAATTATAGGATAACTATAAACCGCATAGCAAAGAGAGTTTTAGGACTGTTATTTATTTCTTACGCTAATTTGCATTTAATCGTATTCACAGAGGCATAATGAGGTAATCAAAAAAAAAAAAGTAAAAATGGCGTTTCGTGCATCGATGAGTTGGTGCGCCATTTGATCGCTTGAGCGCACTAGTATACTAGAGCTCTAGTGGCAGGTCGAAATCAAAAAGCGCCGCCTATCGGCTGAGCGCTTAAAAGCTGAAAAAGAGGAAAATACAAACAATTGGGCGCTTCTGGGTACCAGATGCGCCCTTTCCAACCGTTCGACTCCCCCGATGTAACATGTACTATACTACATGCCCTTTTGCCTTATGGGTAATGACGCCATTCTGGTACACCCGGGAAAATTTGATTTTTTTCTGCATCTGGTATTCGTAAAAGTTTTCGTGAAATGTTTTGCTTTTAAGCATAACAATCTCGCACGGACGTATTACCTGGTTAAAGTATTTTAGGGCCTCCTTATGCTTTAAATACTTATATCCGAGGCAGTACTTTCAGATCGATTTGAAAATATTACGAACAGTCACGTGATCTCTTCATTTTAGTGACGTATTACTGTGCTACTTTGTGATTGGTTCATTTTCTTGGCGCAGCATCGACACGTCAGCTGTTTGCGGCATTGAGCGGAAGGTTTAAGGTTATGTCATGGACCAAGAGAATGAATAAGGACCCCCAACTCCAGTTAGCGGAGACATTAGCGCTGCCTTTATTTTCATCCATGGCCGATGTCACCGCCGGCCGGCCGGTCCCTCTCTTCCCCGCGACCCGCGCTTCCCCACCCCACTGTTGAACTCCTCTTCACGCGGCCCCGCTCCCCCGCGACCTACCTCGCGGCGTCGCGACGCCGCTGTCCGCTAGATCGCGTTGACGCACCAGCTTTAGAGGTTCCGCCGCTCTTTCCCGTCGTCTGATTTACAGTGCATCCTTTATGTTTCCATTTCCCACTAACTTAAATTCATCACAAAGTACTTGTGGAAAGTTTCAGATCTACGCGGTCGATCTGAAGTTTTGAAGGGTTTTGCGGTTAAAGAATCCCACTTTAAATTCCATCTTCGTCAGTCTTCGGGTACATAAGTTGGTAGTAATATGCTTTGTCAAAGAAGCGCCCTCCTACGCTTGGGCGTTGGAACTGCTTGTTTTACTTTGCATTGCCATGTAGTACTCATAGAAATCAAAAATCAATTACAAAAACTGGTTCCCACTGATGTCTCGATTGACTTTTGAGGCTACGTTTACATGTTGAACCAATCGATATTGATTCAATATCAGCGATAGAACTCCCAAATCTCCCCCAACATAGACTACAGACGATCAGGGAAAAATTTTAGAAGCCTCTTTTTCAAATAAATCCTTGGAAAATAGGCACGATGTAATTTCATTCGCAGAAATAATTGAGCTAAAAAATGATGATATGAAAGCGTGTTATTAGTGCATTTGATATCATAGCAATCAACGCTCTTAAGGTGCATGGAGGAGTCACTAGATCAAACTTTGTATATCGGTAAAATTAATTACGATGAGCTGAATCGCACGTGCAATGGAAAAAAAGCGCAAAGTAAACGCAGCTGGGTCAATGGGAAAAGCATCGTCTTTTGTTTAGTTGGCTGAATGAGGGAATTCAATTATTCAGCGCTCCATCAATACGGTGTTTCGGTCATCAAACAGTATTAACTAATGAACGCCATTCTCAGCAATCAACAAAACGGCCCTCACATACACTCTTAAACTCACATCTGTCGGATTTCTCGGAAAAATAAATTTTTTTGAAGTGTTCTGCGGCGCATGCTGAGTGCCTTCATAAGGAAAATATGGCCATAATTGGACTGCGTTAATGAATCAAGCTGAGAAGGGAACTCTTTATTTTGCAGTGTTCTTTGATGAGGTGCACGTAGAAAATGATATATGAACTGCCCAAGTATCAGGGAATGTAAAATATCTTTCGCGGAGAAAAAGAAATTTCATAATTATGGAAATTAGAAAATATCTATACGCTTTTCGTCTACTTATTAAATTTATCACATTTCATATATGTAATTTAATTTTATCTTGCTTTTCTCGTCTGTTAATTTTTTATTCAAGAACCGAGCGAAAATCGTAAAGTTTGAGCAGGAGAACAAGAGACTATACGTCTACTTACATGAGTCTCAAACTTAGAATGGGTTCCGTAGATGTTACCTACATTAACTAGATTTTTAATTTTGTTTCCTGGCGCAAAGTGTTTAAAAGTTTCGCCTTAACTTGTAGCACATTTCATGTTCTTTTTGCTTTATACCCACATCTAAATCCAAAAGATCGGAGTATGAAAACATAATGCACCCTTCTCCGAACGCGAGAAGCACCTGAGGGAAGAGTATGTTCTCATTTGGAATATAAATCTTCGGACAGTGCCAAGTTTCCTTCCTTCTGAAATGCAAATATTTCTGAACTTGTAACTTTTTCCCTTTTTCATTTTCCTCAGCATTTCATTTATAATGAAATGCAATTTACCTACAAATTTGCAAGAGACATAAAAAAATTAACAATCCGAAAATTATTTTAATTAAAGAATGGCAACATCTCAATGCTCATTACGATACATGGCAATAGCGGCCGCTGCAGGACCAGTGCAGGACGCTGAGGGCTGAGGTGAGAACGGCAGGCGCTTGGATACGACTATTCGTGCTCCGGAGTGTGTGTTGCGTATCCTTAAAATTGAAGGCGCGCTGACTTTCCGTATACACATCTCGCCGCGGCACTCACTGACTCACCAAGTTCAGTCTTTGCTACGAAATGCGTTGTATCAAATGATCAAAACAATGTATAAAATATGACTCTAAAATTCTACTCCATATATTTAGAGTGGTATGATTAACCTTCCTCTCCCCCTCTTCATCGTTGTCACAACCTGTCGACGGGCACTCCGCGCCAGCAGAGTTCAAATAGTTTGGACTACATTTTGCAGATAGGAACTAAAATTTCTAGCTCAGTTGTGCCAATAATCAGTCAATATTTGCAACCTTTTTTCAACGTATGTACCCTTAGTTTCTCTAAAGAGCACATGTGTTTTTACGGCTGAGCCGGAAATGAGGCTCTATACAAGGTTCGAATTAGAACTCTACGCAGGATGTTTTCTCTCCAAAATTTCACTACGAAAACGAATCACGCTACTGAAAGTCCGAAAATCAAATTACTCCTAAGCAAGATGTAAGAGTTCATAATTAACATTGGTCAAATTGAGAAAATAAAAATGACGTCATTTGTATAATCTAACTTTCATTTGACCTGTGTTAAAAATATCTCCTAATATCTCGCTCAGATATTGATTTCCGATATTCTCGTTGTATGATTCGTGTTCCGTGCAAGATTTTGAAGAAAGCTCGTGTGACGTTAATTCTTAGTAACAAGGTGGAGAAATGGTGCTGGGTCCACACCATTTCGCGGGGAAAACAAAGCCAAGAAGTTCCAAAAATTGAAATTAGAGTCAAAGTTAAATTTTTGAACTTTAATGCGCACCAGTACAAAACTGAGGGGGAAGAGTGTTCAGCTCAGGCAGTTTGCATAGGAATATTAAGTTGGAGTCACGTCGAGAGATCTATACCGGTTTGGGCCTTTTTAGACCTCATCAGTAGATCACACTCGGCAACGTGATCGTGGCACTCGTGATCGTTAATTCTTAGTTCAGACCCTGTCTAGTGGTCCATTGTAGTTCGAAATTGCAAAATGTAGTTCATTTGTAAATTGAAAAAGAGCGGGCTCATATAGAAATTTTAAATATAAATTGCTAGAAAATTGTAGAAGTCGGCACGATATATCTCTAGAAAACGAGTTTCTAACGATTACGATAGCTTATTGTAAAGATTTGAAGTTTGCGATCGCTTACCAATTGATGGACTAAACAAAGAGTTCACGCATAATCCTTCAGTCCCACGCCTATTGTTGCCTGCGATGGGTTCGGTTTTTCACCACCTTTCCTTCAAATTTTGCAAATGGTACTTTGGATCACCTTGCGATTCTACATGGTTGCCATATTTCCTTAGATTTTTAGTAATAATCAATCTCCGAACATTTTTGGGCTAATTTAAAGACATCGATTTGCTGAACTCCAGAATATATAAATTCCGCGAATGGTTGATCACATATTCAGTCCTGTTACCTCTCTGGAAGAAAATCTAAATAAATTCCACGCAAAGTGGCAAATTTGTGCAATGGGTAGCTTGCCATTTACTCTGCTCTAAGAACTAATTAGCATGCCAAGGGATTCGTGTACCGTGAAACTAATTAACGAAATTCTTGTCAAAAATGCATCAACTTTTCTACATACTACGACACGCTGCATGAAACGAGTTTAATTAAGTTAAATCCGCCGAATATTCAAAGATCCTCGCGACTCAAGGCAGCAAAAGTTGAGGCGGGAGGATATAGTCGTGTTCACAGATCTTGTGTAAAACTATAAACCCCTAGAATTTGTACTTAAAAACTATTTTTTAGATATTTTAAAAAAACGCTATGGCTATTTTCCTTTAAGTTTTTCGTCAGATTTGTGAACTATGAAACATTGTTGGCTTGTCATGCTATGACAGATAATAGTAGCGTACATTTTGGATTATCATCCGCATATTTATTTTTCAACGATGGGCCGAACAGCAAACTTCGTCTTTTAATTTTACTTTTTATTCTTTTTCAATTTGATTTTCAAACTTCTCGCTCGTAAATTTTTACATCTGCCCCCTTTTTTTTGTAAAAATTTGACCCCATCGTTTTTTTTCTTGTCCGTCATTTTAGATTGTTTTAAGTGGCATTCTGCCTCCTTATGGAAGAACGACCTATAAGCCTTCAGACGTTGCCTTACTAATGGACCACTAGACAAGGTACGAATATTAGCATTCTCATACATGTTACTTAACTAAAATTTTACGTAGAACACGATATGTACAACAAAAATTACCGAAATCAACTCCTTACGAAGATATTTACTGTTTCTTGATGCGTGAATTCAAACCACCCACCCATGAAAACTCAATACTCTGCGTGATTCACATCGCGCGCTAAACATTATCATGACAGTCTCTGCGAGATAAAAATCTAGCAACCTCAATCTTGACGCTTTGGCTCAGCTATAGCAAATTACTTATAATTTGAACAACACATGGTGGGAAATGAACAGTGCTCGATTGAGAGGCTTGCTGAAACTATTGTAGTGCGCGATTTGACTAATTCAGAGCTTTGTGTTTCATGTGAGCAGGCAATTCAAAATCCGCGCAACCAATGTGAAATAAAAAGGTTAATATCTTCGTTAGGAGTTGATTTCAGTAATTTTCGTTACGCGAATTGTGTTCTACGTGAAATTTTGGTTAGGAAACACGTATCAGAATGCTTGAATTCGTGCCTTGTCTAGTGGTTCATTTTAATAAAAAATCAATTCACTGGAAAATTGTGATTATTTTCTTCCTAAATTTCAAGACACATTTTTTTTGCAGTCGAATCCAACATATCTAAAAATTTCAAGGAAAAATTTGCATGGCTTGTCTCAAAAATACATATTTTATCCGGGGAAATTTTTCAACACTTACCAAATGTTCGTGCCGCGTTTTTTCACATTACGGCAGCATTGCTCATTCATTGTGAGGAACTGTACCTCTTTATTAACCAGGAGCACCAACGTTATAATTTTGTTGATTTTGGTGAATTTAATCGTCGGTTTATTTTACCCTCCTTTTCTAGAGAAAATTTTTGGAGTAAAAGTCAACCGAGCTTGAACTAGTTATATTAGCTTACTTTCCTTGAATATTTCTAATTTTTAGCTGTGCAAAAACAATATTGGCCTCCCTCTCCATTTTAATTATATCTCCGCGCTGGTTCGTCAAATTATTAGTACGATGTTTTCGCAGTGGCGTCATTTTGCTAAAATCGTAGGAGGACAAATTACCTACCCTTTTTCCCCTCTCTCTAATAATTTGATTGTTAAAATAAAATGATACCTGAGTATCTAAGTGAATAAATAAATAGCATAATGAAGACGTATAATTTTCATTTGAAAAACGTAGTTTCTTTCTATTTCGTCATCCATTCCCGTTGTCACCATCATCCATTTTCCTCATTTTTATTTAGGCCTCCTGAATTGTGAGGGGCAGGTGGCGAATTTCTCCCAAAGACGTTATAGTATTTTCGTAGTTACACCATGAATGCATCACCTATCCTCTTGGCTCATGCTTTACGTCCATTAACCCTTCACGCACGATCACGGCATCGCTGCAGTGGACTTACGATGCATCCGGGATGACTAACTTAATTGTAAACACTGTGAAAAGTGGGTCTCAAGGTTTCCGCTGTCCGCGACTTACAGGGCTGCCAAACTTCAACTTAAAATCAAAATTTTAAATTAAGTCTTAGAGGATTTTCCTCAACACCCGACAACCACCCCTGTCAGCGCATTCATTCGACGTGTTTTAGAAAGCACCCTTGACGAGATTAAAACCATCCTTCCACAGCATTACGACTTTTACGGGAAGGGCCTTTACTCGCCTTTCGACCGCGCTTTGTTGAATCTGCAGGACGGTCTCACGCCTACAGCCGAATGCATCAACGCAACTCAAATTTAAGCCCATCTGAGAGAATTCCCACTATTGTTGCTACATTTTGCTGGAAATCAGCATAGTTCCCATTAGACTTCATGTAAAAAATTCTGGGTTTTCAGCAGTATTTGACAACAGTGTCACACTTTTCAAATGGAATAACGGAGTGTTGGGGAAGAGTAACATGGAGCAAGTTTTCCGACGCCAATGATGCGAAATCTTTGCTTGATATGAAGGAAAACAGTTTTGAGTTTTGCTTGGACGCGAAACCAGTTCCTACGTCTTCTGCCGCAAAAAAATTTGGTTCGCCTTAGACACCGAATTTTAATGGTTTAAATTATCGAACTATATGTTCACGGAATCCAAACTTTGTTCTGGCATGCTGAAATTTGGTTCTCTAGATCAAAAATTTGGTTAACTACGGCAAAATACGAGCAATATCGCATTCGATACTGATATCGAAACTCCACTCGAATGCGATATTTTTCCTCTGAAAAAACCCTACCTTTAATACGTTGAACTTCTTTGTCATCTGGTACATGAATTCTTTAGTCTCATGACAACTGGAGTGCGATCTCAAAATTCGAAAAAAATGACTAGTAGCTGAAATTATGGAGCAAATTGATGCGATATATCGCACGTCGCTCTGACACAAAAAATGGCAACCGTCGAATCATATTAAAATCCTTCCCCCACAATTTTTTAATTCATTTGTTCGACATCATCGTGAAATCTTTTACCGCTCAGGTGTTATCATGCATAAACTAGAACTATTTTTAAGAAATTTGATTCGGTTGATGCACCAACGCGCGGGAATATCAACGAGTCAATATTTATCCCAACAATATTCCCCAAGAAATTTCTCCAACATAAATCAAAATTTCTTCAAACTCACTTTCTCTGATATGAAGGCATAAATCGTTTTAAAAGCTCGTAGATAGGTTATATGCTTTTGCATTGATCCCTCCGATTAACAGACGAAATGCTTTTGCATTGATCCGTCCGATCAAAAGACAAAATGTAATCTTCTAAGGCCCTAGGTTGTTTTCCCAATAATTCAAGTTGAGTATCCCGCTCGGATACCAGACGCCTGCAGCTGTAAGATCCCGAAGGTCTTATGCAAAAACGAATTTTACCCTGATACAGCAATTTTAATAAACAAATCTGATTGAACTCGATGATGCAATATTCAAAGCTCTGGTATGCCCATAGGGAATCGTCGGAATCTGCAAATTGGCTGCTCGATTCGCGGGGAAAGGGCGTCGGGGGAGGAGTGCTATCTCTTCCCGTTTTTTCCTCGTTCAAACTTTTTGTCAGCGCAAAGCGAACGGACTTCCTAATTCCCACGGCAGTTTGATAGGAGCAAGTCCCACAAAACCATCCGAACTCAATGAAGCGTCATCATTATGAATGGGGCAATTTAAGACCATCAACTATAATGATTCCCAAATACCCGCCGATATTTACCGTGAACTTTTTCACTTCCGGCCATTTCTCAGCTCGGTTCAGCGCTATTACCCGACGCCGAGCTGCAGTTTAAATAGTCGATTGTTCCGACAAGTTTACACATTGTTAGTGGATATCCGTTCATTTGATTGCTCTTTTTTTGCTTGCTCTAATACAAGCTCTTTAACGTCTGTAAACTATGGAACTTCAAATAATCTCTCGGTATTAAATATTTATAATTTTAGAAAAAAATGAAAAAAAAGAGCGAGCTGTTATTTTGTGGAGATCAAACAATTTACGGAAAGGAATGTTAAAATATTTTTTACAAACTGCTTGTTAATTTTTCCATAGGGTTGTTGGCTGTATTAAATTATTTAAAACAAAAAAAATTCTCTAGACAAAGATCTATTGTGATCATCATTAACTGGTGCGCTTTTAGTCAACTTAAGATACCGTCTTATACCAAACCACTGCGTGTTCCTTATTTTTGGGAACATTTTTAGTAACATTTTTTGTATGTGCATGTTTTTTAGTCGCTCATACAGCGCTGTAAAACATGTATCTTGGCTACGTTATTTACGGCTCCGGCTAACGAGCATTCAGCTTTCATTATTTTTTAAGAGGCTGCTGCAAATCACTGGCGCTCAAACCAACGACGCTGAAAAAAAGGGTTGGACGATCTCGACCCAGCTAACCCGAACTGATGGTGTGTAAACTTGTTGGCACTAAAAACTAAACTTATTGCTGTCGCACTCCAATGAGTTGGTTGTGTAGTACCAATTAGTTTGTTGTATAGTACCTATGGTGTACACCGCCAATTTAGGTTAGCTGCATCAGCATCATCCATCTGACCCCTTTTTTAGTCCTCGGTGAAATGGTGCATGATAATGAACAAGATCCTTCGTAGCAAATCATTTTGGCGAGTAGAAAAGTGCAAATTATTGAAAAAACTTGCGGCGTCTTTGCAATTGACGGTAGGAATGTGCGGCTAACACGATGTTAACGCCTTGATGCAATTTTTTGCCCTCAGTGGATGTGCGTGTTGCATCAAGACTGAAATGAAGGCGCTCCGGCTGTTTCACACTCACAAAAAGGCGTATAGCATGACGTTTAGATATCTAAACCATTTTCATTGAAATATTCAACTTGTAGCTCTTGCAAAATTTTACAAAATGCAAGTTTTCCTCTCCAATTTGTCATTTATCAGAAATCTGACACGTTCGGAGCGAAAGCTGCGTGGTTGTATTAAAAGCCGGTGTCGCAAGGTAAGCTTTCGCGGAGGAAGGGTTTTAAGACCCGTTGCTTTTCCATCAAACAAGATTCAGTCGTTCCTTCAAAGTCTAAATCACTCCTCGCTCCATGATTCCAGCTCTCAGAGACAGTCCACTGTTCGTAATTCATCTATACACTTGAAATCAAGGATTTTCGTGCTCCCATTGAATCAGACAACTTTCCAATCTTAATTGCATTTGGTTGTTGCCCGTATCAAGCTGTATTTATTTCCAGAGATCCCTCTTTACTGATACGCTCTCTACTTATTTTTTTCTCCTTCGAACCTCTCGCCCACTTACTTACCTACAGCTGTCATAATACTATTCTACCAGTTCTTCGTTTCTTTCAGTAGATTTAAGTCGAGAGAGTGCCCCGTTCTTGGACTGGCCAGTTTTTTACAATGTTGTCAATTTTTATGAAATTTCTGTCTTTCCTCAACAATTAAATCAGAAAAAGTTAATCCTTTAAAAATGTGTAATATATTTCAATCCTTCCTCGAATGAGGTACGTGACTGATATTTTGGAAAATCGAAATGTTCTTAAAAGATATTTGAAAACACAGAATCTATGAGGGTCATTTTTTTTTACCTCGATACAAGGAAGGAACCGTCCATAAAATACGTAACGCCCTATGGATGGGGAGGAAGGGGGGGAGGGTCGAAGAGACCGTTGCGCCATTTTTTTTTGTGTGTTAAAGGATGAGGCTCTACGTCAAAAAATCGTTACGAAGGTGGAGGGTCTAAAAATCTGAAATTTACCGTTACGACTTTATAAACGCGGTTCGTGATTACTTTTCATAGAATTTGTTTACATTTGTCCTGGTGCGCCGCGCCGTCAATAGTCTAAAATTGACGGGCCAATCAGAGAGTGGTATAAATATTGCAGGACTTTTCTTCTATCTCGGCAGCACACCTCTTGATATCTCGATGGCCAAATTGCGAAATCACGTATCTCCATTAGCAACGTTGTAGGCTTCCTGTCATACTTTATTTTTTATTTGAAAACTAGTCAAATTAATTTCTTGAAAACTTCCGTGATTTATCTTCTCTGTCAGCAGAATATTCCATAGAAATTTCAAGTGATATAGTTAACTCGTTTCTTTCCGAAAAAATAAAATAGGAGCAGTAATTTGAAAACACCGTAATGGAGATAAGTAGTTTCTCACTTTAGCCATCGAGATATCTGCCGTGCTAAGGAAAAACGCCGTATGAGCATTCGCATGTTGCCACGTTTCCCCTGATAAAAAATGTATTCTGGAGGAGAGCTATGCATATTTTCCCTTAAAATTGTCAGATATCTTAGATCAAATTGTGAACAAAATCTTCTGAAAAATTGGGAAAAAAATATGTAGAACTTTTCTAATAAATGTATTTTTATCAGAGGAAATTTGGCAACGCCTGAAGGCTCATACGGCGTTTTCCTTAGCATGGCAGATCTGCCCTCTCGAGTTGCCGCAAGCGTGAAAGATCGTAGGTATCACGAAAGCCGGCACTCCTCACCTGTTCCTCGATTGAGCGCGGATAAATGCATTAATTTCAATTAAAAATCAATTACCGGCCTTTTTTCTCGACGGCAAGGTCGCTAATTGATTCGTCGCCCCGAGTGCGAATTAATTATTGATACGAATTAATTAACTCGAATCGATGCTCATCCTCCAAATCTGCCGGCGCACAGTGGGAACGAGCCGTCAGAAAAAAGTCGGACAAAGAGATTGAAACGTCAAATGATTTTATGGAACACTAGCTGCTTCAGCTCGCTACGCTCGCTTGCGCTGCTATCCGGGGGCAAGCCCCCTGGACCCCCAGTTACTCGCTCCGCGAGCCAAATTTTGCTACTACCAGTGCTTAGAGGACTTCCTG
The DNA here is from genome assembly GCF_918797505.1 of Bemisia tabaci. Lineage (NCBI taxonomy): Eukaryota > Metazoa > Arthropoda > Insecta > Hemiptera > Aleyrodidae > Bemisia > Bemisia tabaci. The sequence goes on along the minus strand of NC_092797.1, from coordinate 13,566,822 downwards.
GAGGCAAAATGATAAATTCAAAAACAAAGAATAGGAAACTAAAAATTACCTACTTTCAGAAAAAAAAAACAACCTTGAAAAATAAATAACACTCCTGGAAAAGAAAATCAGAACACTTTTTGAAAATGTAACGGTGCGAAAGGGTGAAGATAAATCACCAATTCTCTTGGAAGAAGACATGAGCTGACCCCCGACATGCGTGAAACTGCCGTAGGACCCATGCTAGGGTAGAAGGGTGACACGTGTTGTGAGCAGGTAGGGATGGGTTTACGTGGAGAGGGAAACGGAAAATCAGAGGGTGGGAGGTCCCCCAACCATATGACTCGTCCAGCGTCAAAAACGCAAATATGTCGTTATCAAATCGAGGTAAATTTTGCAACTTCGGTCGCGCAAATCGAAAAACCAAGGGGTCTTGGCACATCTAGACCCTATGAGCTTTCATTTAAAACAAATCCGAGGAAAATCGGTCCAGTAGTTTCCGAGATCGAATTAGCACAAACTGTCCAATGGCAAAAACGCTAATATGTCGTTATCAAATCGAGGTAAATTTTGCAACGTCGGTCGCGCAAATCGAAAAACCAAGGGATGTTGGCACGTCTACAGCCTAAGAGCTTTCATTTAAAACAAATCCGAGGAAAATCGGTCCAGTAGTTTCCGAGATCGAATTAGCACAAACTGTCCAGCGTCAAAAATGCAAATATGTCGTTATCAAATCAGGGTAAATTTTGCAACGTCGGTCGCGCAAATCGAAAAACCAAGGGATGTTGGCACGTCTACAGCCTAAGAGCTTTCATTTAAAACAAATCCGAGGAAAATCGGTCCAGTAGTTTCCGAGATCGAATTAGCACAAACTGTCCAATGGCAAAAACGCTAATATGTCGTTATCAAATCGAGGTAAATTTTGCAACGTCGGTCGCGCAAATCGAAAAACCAAGGGATGTTGGCACGTCTACAGCCTAAGAGCTTTCATTTAAAACAAATCCGAGGAAAATCGGTCCAGTAGTTTCCGAGATCGAATTAGCACAAACTGTCCAGCGTCAAAAATGCAAATATGTCGTTATCAAATCAGGGTAAATTTTGCAACGTCGGTCGCGCAAATCGAAAAACCAAGGGATGTTGGCACGTCTACAGCCTAAGAGCTTTCATTTAAAACAAATCCGAGGAAAATCGGTCCAGTAGTTTCCGAGATCGAATTAGCACAAACTGTCCAATGGCAAAAACGCTAATATGTCGTTATCAAATCGAGGTAAATTTTGCAACGTCGGTCGCGCAAATCGAAAAACCAAGGGATGTTGGCACGTCTACAGCCTAAGAGCTTTCATTTAAAACAAATCCGAGGAAAATCGGTCCAGTAGTTTCCGAGATCGAATTAGCACAAACTGTCCAGCGTCAAAAATGCAAATATGTCGTTATCAAATCAGGGTAAATTTTGCAACGTCGGTCGCGCAAATCGAAAAACCAAGGGATGTTGGCACGTCTACAGCCTAAGAGCTTTCATTTAAAACAAATCCGAGGAAAATCGGTCCAGTAGTTTCCGAGATCGAATTAGCACAAACTGTCCAATGGCAAAAACGCTAATATGTCGTTATCAAATCGAGGTAAATTTTGCAACGTCGGTCGCGCAAATCGAAAAACCAAGGGATGTTGGCACGTCTACAGCCTAAGAGCTTTCATTTAAAACAAATCCGAGGAAAATCGGTCCAGTAGTTTCCGAGATCGAATTAGCACAAACTGTTGGAGACCAAAAAAAGCCTTAGGATATTAAATATATAGATAAGTTTGAAACAAATGAGTTTGACGATGGTTCTATTGGTTCTTTCAGAAAATTTCCACTTTATTTGCTCCTTTAAGTTTACATTGAGGCAAAATAAACATCGAACTTTACAATTTTAAAAAAAAAAAAAATGATGTTTGATCTCTCTTTCGGCGGTTTGTTCCATTGTACGACAACGCGAGCTCGTCACTGTCGGACGTCCGCCGCTCATCAATCTAACTTGTTAGAAATTTAACTCGCCCGTGCGATCTCAAAAACAGCGTATCTACGCGTGATTGTCGTTGGAGTAATGCGGTTTTGCCCTAAAACGGCTCAATTGCCCACCTCAAAATATTGCCGACGCGGGAATTGTTTCAGGTTAACGATTCCCATTATTCACTATCCTTGGTCTATCCAAACCTCGAGCACAATCGCGACGTCCGATTGGATTTGTGTCAGTTTGACTCGTGAAATATGTTGCGTATCATTGCTGTTTTTATGGCGAGATCCATTTGAAAGTAACTAAAAATGCAATACTTGTGAAGTGTTCTTATCATATTGTAGTTATTAAAGGACCGTTTAGTCAACATTCTGCGATTAGGAGCTACTGTTTCTGGCTCATTCATGAAATCCTCTATCTGCACGAAGAAACTATTGGCTAGTATTGTCGTCTCCCGGATGAATAAACGTAACTTTATTCCAAGGTTGGCAAATTGAATCGAGCAATTGAATTTTGTACTTGAATGAACCTGTGCAATCTCTGTCCAAAATTTTCTTGATTTTCGCATGAGATCGGAAGAAGAATCTGTGAGATTTTCAGTTACAAATTCCTAAGATTCGCCTGGTAAGAATATAATTTGCGAGGGGGAGTTTGGCAACATTGAAAAGTAAATACGTTCTTTCGTAAGGGTAACGATGATATAATGTTTTTACACAGAGTCAAAAACAGTAGTTTCCTATTAAAAGATGTGATCGATTCACTTGTAATTTTTTGAGACTTTTGAAATGTATCCTTATCGAAAATCATGTGAATGACGGGGTTTAGGTAAAAACCGCGCCTTTTTTAAGTTTACTTTGTTAAAACTGGTAAGGAAATTCCTTACTTTCCTGACAGCAGAATTGCTATCTCAAAATTCGAAAAAAAACGGCAAGTAGCTGAGATAATGGAACTAATCGATGCGATATATCGCAAGTCGTTCTGACACAAAATATAGGGTCCATCGAATCACCTTAAACTCGATCCAAATGCGACTCTAATGTGAAATCACAAGAGTCGAGCGTATAGATCGTTTTCGATACATCAAATAGTCGAGATTGTATCGATATCGATTGGTTCAACATGTAAACATAGCCTCAAAAGTCGATCGAATAATCTGAGGAAACGGGGTTTTTCTGATAGATTTTTGATTCTTATGAGTACTAAATGGCATCGGAAGGTGAAATAGTTAGGAATTGTCTCATTTTCAGCTTTTCCGACTGAAATCCTGAAAGTTTTGTTTCAGGTTATGTTCTATTGTTTTGAACCAAACGATACATCGAACCACTATCGAAAAGGATCTATGGCGTTAGGCTTGAGGCGCGAAGCGCTTCGGGGATTTGGACCGCAAAGCGGTCAGAGGGCGTAGCCTCTTAGTAGAGGAAAAATAGTGTTGCCAACTCACGCCACTAACATGAACGCTATTCTGAGCTGATCGCCTGGGTCCCACGCAACTCTCGCGTCGACCGTAACACTTTGATAATTCTAAGCAGACAAGTACATTCCACTCGGCGAGGGAGCGTGGGCGGGGGCGGGGGCGGGGAGAGGATGATCCCTTGGCGACGGCGACCCGGCGAATAAATAATTAATTTTTCCCGTGCATATTTGTAATCGAATCTCGCGGTAATGAGCCGACGGGAACCTTAGTCGTGGGCCGACCGACGTGATCCCGTTTAATGTGCGTCCCTCGGGCTCCGCTTCTTTGTGCCCTTTGTTTTTGTTTGGCTCCCGCGTCCCGGGCTTGCCACGTCTCGCATTAGGCGATTTTTTGTGATTCGGTATTATATGTTTTCGTATCACATTCTCAGCGGCCCGATTGCTGAACTTGATAGATAAAGCCTTTTTTATAAAGATGACGGATAAAAATTGAAGAGATCCTATTGGTTGAAAAGGATGGTTGTCGTAGCTTAAGGGAATTATGATGGACTAACTTCAAGGGCTCTCGTGGATCGTCGTGAGCTAGTCCATCACTTACTTTCTTCGTCCACTGCAACCAACCTGCTTCCACCAATAGGATTGCTCCATTTTCTTCAAGACCAATCCACACAGGTCAGTCATTCCCGTGGACGAGTTTTGGTACTCGACTGCGCAGTGACGTAGTATTGAGTGCCTGCAATGTATTTCTTATGGGAGCACCCATTGTGACGTAGTATTGAGTGCAGCCGAGTTAGGGCCGGGCGGGGAAGTGGCTTTCAAAAGGATGCGCAATGACTGACCTGTGTGGATTGGTCTTGATTTTCTTTATGTCTTTCTTGTCTAATGCTTCGTCTATCAATTTCAATAATCAGCCCGCTGGTTCTTCCTATTTTTTTCCTCATGAAATTTGATGTTTACGGGATCGCACCTAAAACCACTGAATTTGACCAGTTTAAGAATGGAATACTCATAAAATAAGGTGCAAGTAGAAATAACTAATCGCACGTTGAAATCGCAAGCCTATTCGCGATAATTTTGTCGTATTTTTGGAATATTCTCATAACTGCTTAGCCATCAGATGACGTACTTCAATACATGACATGCTAGAATATACATGCCTTTTTAAATTTTTGTTTCAAAGAAAAGGTATTGCGTTTAATGGAATACGTCTGTTGATGACCACATCGGAACGTCTGTTGAAGCGCTCATCGGAAACGTCTGTTCATGATGTTAACAGAAAATCCCGTTGATGACGTCATCGAGGATTTTCTCATGGAGTTTTCTAATCGGCTACTTCATCGACCAATTGAAGTGCAAATTGGGAGGAGCACGCAAAAATCCGCTCAGCCTTTTTTTCGATATAGCACGAAACGAAGAAAAGCGTGTCTTAATATTAAGACATCATATTCAATCGATCGATTGGCTATTGACTCGTAGTTGATGTAGTACTCTAAATCCACATACAGGTTCAAAAAGTCAAAGTTTTATTCAGAAGTATGGCAACCGGGATCCCTCCCGCTGTCTTTCCTCGGGAAAGATGCTTTTGCTCAGTAATCTCCTCTCATTGTGGCCCGTTCCCGGACTCGCCACCAGGCGTCGCTCCGTTCTTCAGGGAGATTATCTCGCTTCCTTCGGGGACTTGATTGAGTTCAATTGATCTCGATGCTGTGTGATTTCAACTCATCTCCAGGTTAATAAAACTGAATCGTTCGGTTTAAAAACAATCCAACCTGGACACCTTTCAATTTTCGCATTTTTCCAGAGAAATTGTCTGCACAGGTGGACACATAGATCCAGAGGCAACTATAGAGACCCTCAATTAACCGATTGGCAACGAGAAGAAATTCAAATTTTGTATGATAAGGAAATGTAACCAATATTTTGCGTTGTTATGGGAAGTAGAACACGAAGTAACCTAAACGCGTGGACCATATTTTTAGTAGTTTTTCTGTGGTTTTGATCAATGTACCAAATTTGCGGGTTGCAGCAAGTAAATATTTGGGTTTAAAAATTTGCAACTTTCTTAAAAATTAAAATCTTGCCGCCAGGATCGAACCTGGATTCAAAAAATACCGTGTATGACGTCATTCACTGCGATAGTACATACCGTGCTTTCTTTTATCTAGAATTGATCAAATACCCCCATTTTTACTGGTTGCTCAACTGAAAACATGGGCAAAACCAAGGTGGAAGAAACCGTGGTATGCACTACCGCGGTAGAGGACATCATACATATTTTTGAAGGACGATATCTCAATAAATATTGGACGTGAAAACTTGGTGCTCAGGCAGGTATCATTTTTTACTAATATTTAATCTGGAACCATCAAAACATAGTTTTGTGACAATCGCAACTGTGACTATTGCCATCATTAATATAAACTTCGAAGGATTCTGCCTTTTTCTATTTCACTCGAGGGGAAGTGTCCCCTCCCGGACTCTCTTCCCCACCCGGTGACTGACGCTGCGCTGTGCTGAACGGTTCAGCCTGAACCTTTCCCCTACGTCTGACCGTTCCCCACTCCTCTGTCAATCGAACCATATGCCACCGCTTACGTATTGTCGCTCGCCCACCCAGGTACCTACCGGCCAGCAGCGGTCAGTTGATGATAAATCTCGCTCATGCTCCTACGCAGCTACGCATTAATTACCTACGCCAGCGAATTACTTTCCAAATAATTAGAATTTCTTCGATAATAGTTTTCTTTATTTATTCGACGGTATTTTTTCTCTGTTCTACTGTGATTTCCTTGGTTCTCTACTGTGTTTGACTGTGTTGAAATTTATATTAATACTCACACGGAGAAAAAACTTCGTGCATGGGACCCGACGTTGAGATCATATGAATCTCTTAAAACTTGAGGTCAAGCTGCCGAAATTCGGGTCAGAAATCTGAAACACTTCGGTATGCACCGAGTACTTCAGATGTGTGACCTGAAACCTTCGGTATATACCGAACTACTTCAGTTGTCTGACCCGAACTTCGGCAGATGATGGACCTTAACTTTTCGGATGCGTGATCCGAAAACTTCAGAGATCCATATGATCTCACAATCAGCTTCGGGTTCCATGCACAAAATTTTTTTCTCCGTGTTTCCTTATAGGGGACGCAACTAAAATTTCAGTAAATTTTTTCAGAAAAGTAAAAAAAAAAAGTGGCTAACAATGGTTCCTCACCTTCTCGTGGGGTTGGCTGTTTTTACTAAGTGGGAACCGTCCATAAGATATAGTCTATTTCTTGCCCTGCCATTATTATTCTACAAGTTAATTGTGGAATGAGAACTTCATAATGTTTTCTATGAAATCTTCAAAATATAGTGATAAAAAATTTGCAACTACTACAAAATCGGCTCGCGAAGCGAGCCGAATGTCACTCGCGCAGCGAGTGACTGGGGGTCCAGGGGGCGTAGCCCCCGGCTAGGCGTGACGGGCGCGCGAAGCGCGCCCAGAACGGCTAGTAATAATTTGATCGTCTTGACGGGTAAGGTACCTAAAGTTGTTGAAAAAGCTCTAAAAATAGAGCAATTTCCCCCTCGTCGGAAAACTACCCCTCCAAATGAAATCTCGAGGGTTTGAAAATATTTTCATCAAATCCCTTATATTAAAATTTGATTGAACATCCAGCCAGTTTCTCGAAAAATGAAGGGAAGTTAGGATAGACATTGATCCATGCAACATGCGTTTAGAAGTAATATTTATACTTTACTTTAATTTTGATGAATTAGGAACAGCGTAGCTAGAGCAATTTATTTTCTTCATTTTTAGTCTACATTTCCGACCTCTCAAGTTGTTGAGCTCGGTACAATGGGAGGCGTGAATGATCGCGATTATCGATAATCCCCCATTTGAAGCTGCAGTAAAGAATCGACTATTAAGGTGTTCGTTGCGAACACCCTGTTTATCGAGCTTTTACCATAGGTTTAAATGGCAGATCGATCGATATATCGCAAAGTACGCCACGCCACGCCACTGGCTCGGTACCGATCCAACCCCGCAATTTCGAGAAGTTCAAGTTGCGCCGCCTGATGAATTCCTCGTTGAGAACAGCAGCAGCCGATTATACAAAGTTCTCTAATAGGTGCCCTTTTCTCCCGGCGACTTTTTCCTGCTTGGATCCTGTTGGCTGCCACGCAGTTTTATTGTCTCCTGTGAAATTTGGCTTTTCAACGCCGCGCCGGATCGCTTTCGAACGTAACGATTCAGTTCATGTGTAAAGTTTAATTTTCTTCGTCGAATGGGAGGAAACGCAATAAGAAGTCCGATTCGCTCTCAATTCATTTTGGGCAACTCCAAAAACGGGTTGATTTCTTTGCAATTTCGTGAATGGAAGAATGAGAGGACGGGGTATATCAACGGGGGAAGTGCGAAAACTCGTACAAATGAGATTAAAGTTTTTCGGAAAAGTTAGGTGTGAGGAAAGGGAACAGAAAAGTTCCCGGGAATAATCGGGAAAGTCCCCTAGATCTTTCCCAATGACCCTTCGAAATGTGAGAGATAATTAATATATATATATGCGTGCACGTGCAAATTTATATAAAAATTATTGGAGATTTATCCGAGATCTTCCTAGAACTTTTCCGAGGAAGTATCTTCACTTAGATCCCTATCCTCAAATCCTCGTCGGGCATCATAAAGCTTTTGCTGCAATGCTTTTGAACATTGTACTACCGGTCTTTATTGCCATTTTAAAACAAAATGTTTCTCTAAAAACAACGTACGAACCCACCGCAAAGTCAAAAAGCCTCGAATTATGTACTTGAACCAATGATACACAGGTAGAAAAATATGAAGTTATGTTCGACTAGATTTCGAAAATGAAAGAGATAGAACAGGAATTATTTTGAAATTATATTTCGTCCTATCAATATATATCTTTTTTTTATAATAAATTTGATTGATTCAGGTAGGACCATGAAAAGTAAATTAAATGAAATTAGTCCTCCTTCAATAAAATTAAACATGCCAGGTAATCTGCAGCGTGACAAATTGGGATAAGTGCTTTTGGGATCAATTTGGAAACCAAATTCACCTCGAGTCTTATGTAGGATTGAAACTTTACTCCTCTACATATTCCTCGAAATGAATTGAGCGTAAGTTTATTTAATTCTGTGTAACTTGATCCGGAGAATTGCTCCAAGAGCATTTTCTCACAACCTTTCTCGCCTGCACGAAAGAAAAATAGAGACCATGGTTTAATTCCTTAATCTTTTGGCTGAGTTACACTTCATACTACCTTTAAGTGGGTTATGCTCTACTGGAAGTTTACGATACGATCTCTTTTCTTGTTAACACCGGAATGATTCCAAGAAGTCACTCCAAGTTTTGTTATGACACGTGCATGGATTCCGCGAACTATCTCTACCGTGCACCGAACTTAGAGAAGAATAACCAAATCCACTCAGGTAATCTGCGAAGTTCGCATAAAGTAAGAGTGTTAACGCTCCGCAATTGTGATTTTGCTAGTGTCAACGAAAAAACACCTAAACTGTTACATTAAAATGTTACTAAACTTCCAGCGATAAAATATTTACTCTGAGGAAATGTAACGAATACTTTTCCGTAATAATTTTTTCTGCACTAAATTAAACAGCAAATAAAATTCGCAGGGTTGGAATTGAAACGGCAGGACTTTTTGCAATAAGAAAAAAAAGAAATAAATACATCGGACACTCTTAAACCAGAATACGTTTTTTATGGTTTCAACGCTGCTATGGTTTACACTGTAAATTAATCGAAGTTCCAGAAGACTTTCGAGACAGCTGTAAGAATATGAACAATTCACGACCTTCGAGCAAAATACATAGAAATGATTTTGTGAAGTAGATTTTTGTGTAGTTGCAATGATATATCGTAGATGCGCTAGTGAGAATATAAAAATATATAGGAAGAGAATAGGTTTGGACTCATGACTATCCTCCAGATTGTCAAGAATCGTCTATAAATCGCATCTGTTATTTAGTAGTTGATCGTTCCATTTTCATGTTACAATTCTTCTGTGATGACATTTTGTTGAAATTACCGAGAAATAAGTTATAAATTGTCATTATTCTAATTATAGGTTGAAAATCTCCTGGTAAACTTGAAACAAGCCTCTCGAGAAAAAAAGGAAAACTTTTTTTAAGCTTTGCAGAATCCGGCCTTTTGTTTTTCCGTGGCCAACTGGCAACTCAGCACGAGTCGTAAGAATGTAATTCAATCTTTGCGATCGGAAGTTAAAATTCGCGCTCGGGAGTTATTTTCTTCGAGGACTCGGATCAATATGCACTTACGAGAGTATTGACGCGCATATTTGAAAAGAAATACATCCCGCCCGGAGTAAGGAAAGGAAGATAATTAAATATACGTGCAATCAGGGTTGCTTCAATCGCGGATGACTTTTCAGACGACCACGCTCCCGAGCCCCCCACGCAGTCTGCGCCCCACGCAACTGATTGAACTTTCTAGTCTGCTGGGCATGGAACAAGAAAATACCAACTCTTCTGCAAGATACTTGAACAGTAACTGCCGTGCTAAGAGAAATCGCTGTATGAACATTCGATAGTTGCCAAATTTCCTTCGATGAAACGTTTATTATTGAGGAAATTCATGATATTTTTCCTTTATATTTTCAGGAACTTTAGATCAAAATGCAAACAGTATTCTCTGCAAAATTCGAAGAAAAATATTCATCAGTTTACCAGGGAATTCGCGTTTCATGAAAGGGAATTTGGCAACGCATGAAGGTTGATACAGCGTTCTTCCTTAGCACGGCAGTACTTATACTAGAATCGACCTAACTGCATTAGACGTTGCTTCAATTCTTCTCATGTTTCGTTCTTCAATAAAATTGAGGACATGGAACAAGAAAATACAAACTCTTCTACAAGATGCTTGAACAGTAACTGCCGTGCTAAGGGAAAACGCTGTACGAACATTCTAGAGTTGCCAAATTTCCTTCGATGAAACGTTCATTTTTGAGGAAAGTTGTGAAAATTTGTCCTTTAAATTTTCAAAATCTTTAGGTGAGATTGCGAACGAAATTATCTGAAAAATAGGGAGGAAAATATATATAAGTTTACCAGGAAATTCGCGTTTTATCAAATGAAATTTGGCAACGCCTGGTGGTTCATACGGCATTTTTCCTCAGCACGGCAGTGTAGTCTCTAGTTTGTGGCTCCTCTTAGTAAATTATAATTTGCTTTCGTTTTCCTCTATGAACATGAATGCACAGGTATAAACTTCATATTAAAATCATGGAACAAGAAAATACCAACTTTTCCACGAGATACTTGAACAGTAACTGGAAAACGCCGTATGAACATTCGATAGTTGTCAAATTTCCTTCGATGAAACGTTTATTATTGAGGAAATTTATGAATATTTTTCCTTGAAATTTTCAGGATCTTTAGTTGAAATTGCGAGCAAAATTGTGTGATATATTAGAGGGAAAATGTTCATAATTTTAGCAGAAAATTCGTGTTTCATCAAAGGAAATTTGGCAACGCATGAAGGTTGATACAGCATTCTTCCTTAGCACGGCAGTACTTACCAGAATCAACACTGGAAGAAAAAACACAGTGGATCTAGAGTACAGACTCTTAAAAACATCGACAAGAAAAAATACTCTTGATTCAATCAGATTTAAGCTTAAATCAAGAACCAAGCCTCTTAATTTGAGCGTATTTTCTTTTGATTTAAGCTTAAATCTGATTGAATCAAGAGTCCTTTTTCTTGACGATGTTTTCAAGAGTCTGGACTCTAGATCCAATGTGTTTTTTTTTATAATGAGCCTAACTGCATAAGACGTTGCCTCAATTCTTCTCGTGTTTCGTTCTTCAACAAAATTGACCCAAATTTTGCCTGTATCAATAAGTAGACAAAATTATCGAGATATCAATTGTTGAACTCTTAGATGCGCAATACGAGTAAAAATTATTCGCGAGGCTTGCAAAAAACACGCACTCCGCGGGTTGTATATGTATGTTACCGGCACTTACGAGCTTCAGGTACAGATTTACAAACACACTGTAAAAAATCAACCAGACATGAAATTGAGAAAAAATAATAAATTGAGCGTTGACACATCCGAAGATAGTCAGGCCTCGTTTTTTAACTTTTCTCCCAGATCTGAACGACACCTCATTGACAGCATACAACGCAACGGAGCGGAGCATTGCGAGTTCATGCCTCGCGTCATAGCGCCTTCAATTTTGAAGATACAACACGGACATCCATCAAGCTTGAATAGTTGTATCTCTGCGCCGCGGTCGTTTATCCACGCGAGTCCTTTCCCTTGGTCTATTTCGATATCGTGTTTGTTTCCGTTTATCGTTTTCGTAGTGTAGATTTAAGGGCTGTAGCCCTTTTTCCGCATTTCGCCATTGCACTGTTTTATTCTTATGAACAGTTTCGGAATTGTTGAAAACAGCTTTAAATTTAACAGGAACGGAATTCATTTGTGTTCATCGGACGCAGCATAATTGGACTACATTTTGCAATTTTGGAACTAAAATTTTCAGCTCACTTTAGAAATAACGTATGTCCCGTAAGTTCCTACACGCAAATAAGTCCTTTTACAATTAAGTCAGAAATTGTAGTTTATAATTGCAAAACGAAGTCAAATTGATCGACCACAATTGTTTTCTTCCATTTTTTCCAAAATAACCCATTTTCATTTATAATTTCTATCTTATTCGGATCAAATTTATTTATGGAAATCACGAATGAGCTACGTATTTTGCGTGATTCACAACAATGTTTTCTCTTCAAAAGACAAAAGCACACCATCCTCTCTCCGTTTTGTTTCTTTTATCGTGCTACTACCACTATCCCATCCCTTTTTTAGTGTTTTCTTTTTATTCTCTCCCTTGTCACGACGGAAAAAGGACGAGAAGAGCTTTGTCAAGAGAGCGGGCGAAAGGAACTTTTTGCCAAGCTGTAATAAACGCATCATAAATCATGGCATGCATTTAAAATAAAAATATATTCCCCGAGTTTTGATAAATTCCGGTAGCTGAAATCCTCTCTTGCGTTTAAAAACTATTAGTACCGTCATGACGTTGCGCTAAGCAGCTTAATGCCCCCCACCAACAGTTGCTGACACTAACTGCCCCCACAGCACCGCTGTGCCAGCTATAAATTTGTCTGTCGTTTTGAGGACTTTCTTACCTTTCCAATTTTATTTAATTTTTATTATAGTATATATTGGTTCACCTCTCGCAAGAGTATTTCTTTTTTTGTGCGATTTACGAACAGTAAGTTTTAATCTTTCAAGCTTTGGAGGAGCTAACACACGTGCAAAAAATCGACTCTCAACTTTGCGAGAAGGTATTACCTACAGGCAACTATTTCATATTATTATTCTAACTACAGGCTTTTTCAATACATGGATCTTGTTTTTGAAGCATTTTCAGTGATCATTTTATCATGCTTGTTGCACTACGCAGTAGGGCAATATTGTTTCTAGTATCTTACCTGACAGTTTCCCCAACATGCACTGGTAACAAGAGTCCATGATTTTCACGTGATCACGTTTCATATTACCACTAAGGTTTGTAATTGAATGTAAAAGGGGATTGACTGGGAAGAAAATGAAAAGGTTAAAACTGAAGGAGTTACGCATTCTGGTTTTGAGTTTAAGAACCGTAATTATTTTAGTGTTCCTGAAAGCAAATTCAAGAAGTCATGCTTTTATAGTCATTTTCACTTGTAGAAATTTTACACTCAGGTTTATTTGCGCAAGGAACAAAATAATATCGATGACTAAAATGCGAAACCACGCATCCTTTTTTGCGACGCTCCCAATTACTTGTAGGTACTACTATTAACAAGTCACTCTTATATCTCCTCTGTGCGCTCTGTGACACCCAACCGCCACTGAAAGCGATCCTGCCACACCTTTCCCAGCAGATCGCATCTCCTCATCTCCTGAATTTCCAGATTCCTTGTCATTCTTATTTTTTTCTTAGGAGAACTGGTCAACATGATACGTTAAAAACCTCCCTGATTTTTCTTCTCTGTTAGCAAAATATTCTGCATATAGTTTTCAAGCTATGGAGGTAGCTTGTCTCTTATCTAAAAAATATAATAAAAGCGGAAATTTTAAAACGCCACAAAGGAGATACGTGGTTTTGCACTTTGGCCATCGATGTTCTGATGACTGGATTTACCAGACTAGCAGAAACCGATCAGATCCGTCTAAACGCTAAGTACGCGCAATCAATATCCACTAGGATACCGCACCGTCATTCCTCTTTACGGAACGGCTTACTGCCGCGCTAAGGAAAAACGCCGGATGGCCGGCTATCGTTTCCGCCCACTTTTCGCGATTTTATCATTTCCGCCCATTTTTCGCGATTGTCATTTCCGCCCTCTTTTCTTTTATTTTTGAATTTTCTTGCGAGACTTGGCAACCGAAAAAACGAAAAAAGGAATCAACGTTTTGAAGTACTCACCGGTCGGAAACTTAAAGTTGAGTGTCAGGGTCATCTTCCTCGTCTGTGCCTACGGGATCCACAGAAGCGGTTGGAGGGTGTCTGATTTGAACCAGCTCATGCAAAAATTGGACCGGAGTGATGTACCCGAACGTGTAGAGTGCATCCGTTAGGCTGATTATAATTTCTTCCTCATCCGACTGCTGTTTTCTTTTCTTAAACGTTTCGTTTTGATTTATGGAATTTATTTTTAAAGAGATTATGGTTTGAGCATTTGTAATTTGGTCAATTGCTTCATAAACGTTTGGATGGCTGTGATAAAACTCGTAGTCAAGCTTGCCATTATAATTTTCGACAGCATTCGTTGTGGTGATACAATTTCGTGTGAAAACTGAAGCCCACAAAGTGGGAGGGAAAGTATTGCTATAAATGTAATTTTTGGAAATGTATAAAACGAATTTATGGCAGCAGGGGTGGTTCGGAGTAGTAGCTTCAAGGTGTAAAAAAGCATCGATGACATGCTCTGGCTTTAAATATGATAGTGAAAAGAATAGTTTAAGCCAGTTTCTTATTTCCACTAATACTATATTTTCATCTCCTTTATAATTGTAGGCAATATAGAGAAATTTCGATTTAGTTATTCGACGGTACCAACTTTGCCCCAGGTGGAATTTACACGCTGTTATCCGTACGTCACAAAACACTTTTCTTGCTGCGTTATGCGCGGCAACTTCAAAATCCAACATGATTTCATGAATTGTTAGCTCTATCTGAGACATGTCAAGAGACATCTTTTTAAGTAACTGCCACATGCTTATGTACGTTTCCTCCGTTTTTGATGGCAAAAAAAAAGTCGCAACATGGACATTTAGGCCATTTTTAAAGACATGAATTGTATACGTTTGCATAAAATGTTTTGGCGCATATTTAAACGTGCCATCGGCTAAAATATTTTCATTGTAGCGCGTCAAAAAATGCATGTTTTCTGGAAATGAAACACCAACAATTTTGCTGGCTGGGTCTGAGTACACTTTTAGCCCTTTATCTCCTGCCTTCGGAACAAAAAGTGACAGTTGACTGAGGACATCGTCAATATTTTTTGGAACAGTAGGTTTTATTTTTTGTCTTGCTCTGTACGCCGCAAGAGTCAGAGGCTGTACATCGGAAAACGTTACGTTATCACTAACTTCACTTAGGACTTGCCTTAAAATTTTTTTGGGTTGAATGTGTAGCTCCTCTGCTGCTTTTCGCTTAACTGCCGTGCGAATTTCTTGCATTTGAATCGATTTTGTATTGACAGTTCCATGGTCATGTTTGCCCCGAACTTCCGTGATAGTTGTTTTTTCATGATCCGTCACACAAATAGCACCGCAGTCTTTAAAAAGAGAACACCGCCACACTATACCATACTTGGTGGTTCTAACGCACCGGTACTTAATGCCCTCGAACAGTAAATTATCTTTCCCTCGGTTACTTTTGATTATTTTAAAATTTTCGTTTTCTTCGTGCATTGTATTAAAAATTAAAAATTGGGTTAAAACTTGATTAAAAACACACTTAAAAATATCACAGATTTTTAAATATCACGGAAAAAGCACCGATCTTTTATTAACACGTCCGATAACCGCCGCAAGCAGACTGACTTGACACATAATGTGGCTGACCTACCCGGCGGGTACCAAAACAAACAGCGCGACAAATAATCAGCTAATCAGAGTTTGCGCCCGTGTTCTAGTGTTTTCGCAGTGTTGCCGCATCTCATGCCCATCTCATATTAATTTGAAAAAGTGGGCGGAAATGAGAATTCGGCTATAACTGTGCGGAAATGAAAAGTGGGCGGAAAAGATATGCAGCCCGCCGGATGAACCTTCACGCGTTGCCAAATTTCCTTTGATAAAGCACGAATTTCCGGCTTAACTTATGAATATTTTTCCTCTAATTTTTCAGATAATTTTGCTCGCAATTTCAACTAAAGATTCTGAAAATTTCAAGGAAAAATATTCATAAATTTCCACAATAATAAACGTTTCATCGAAGGACATCTGGCAACTCTCGAATGTTCATACGGCGTTTTTCCTTAGCACGGCAGAATACCTCAAGATGCGTCTCGGTCATTTTCCTCCTTTTTTTTCTTCCTTTTTTTCTTTCTTTTTTTTTTTTTTTTTTCCTCGCGAGCACGAGCGGTCGGGCTTGCGCTCGGCTCTTCCCTCAACTGCCCCAAGGTTGATTAAATCGCGGAGTTACCAGACCCGGAGCCGACTCTCCGATTGAGAGTACTTAGAAGTTTGTTTGTTCGAGTAATTAGGTTTAAATTCTGTCTATTGTGAAGGCTCGGCAAAGGAAGAACGACCGTTGCCAAACCGCACCAAAAATATCCCCCCACTGTAAAGTACTCACATTTTTTAATTTACGGGTTGGCATCCTCGCGGGGGTAGCTCCGCGATACTGTAGTTAGAAATCGTACCCCTGTAAGGAAGAACCGCGTAACGCTGTTGAAAAATACTATGTAGATCCGCGTTTTTTTCTAAATCCTCTTGGAGCTCCATTGAAAAATAATCAGATTGTGCTCGGTTGCTAATTGTCAGGAATGCCTCCCCCCGGGTCCCCCGGCTGTGCGTCCCGGGTCTTACCCCGGTTTCTTTCGCAGTCCCTGCACGTCCTCCTGACTTTCTCGTTAGCCTCCAACTTGACTTCTTTTCAATTTTAACATCATTCTTGATCGTGATGTTCGTTGAACTCTAGTGCCCTTTAAAACTTTACCTCTACTTGAAGCCTCGGATTTATTACCTTTTAATACAGTGTGATGGGTTCGTAAAAAGTCGAGGGAAACCTTGAAAAATCTGACAATTTTCTTATGAGGCCTTGAATTTTCTTTTTCCGTTAAAACTTTCAACGATACTAGTACTATCTTTGTTTGAAGAATTCATTTTTTGGTTTTACTTTGTCTCGTAAAACGCATTTTCATGTCAAAAAATTCGGAGGAGATATTTCCTTTTCCTGACTTTGAAAGTGTTTTTGAGATAGATATTGTCTTCGGTTTTATTCCAATGTATGCTTCTCGTTTACCTCTACTTGAAGTTTCGGATTTATTACCTTTTAATACAGGGTGATGGGCGAGGGAAACCTTGAAAAATCAGACAATTTTCCGATTAAACCTTGGAGTCCTTTTCCCGCCGATGCCTTAAATGATACTTGCTCTGTCTTCAATTGGAAGAACTTATTTTGTGGTTTTGCTTTACCTCGTAAAACGCATTTTCATGCCCAAAATCCGTTGGAGATATTTCCTTTTATTGGCTTTGAAAGTATTTTTAAAATTAATTTTGACTTTAGTTTTATTCCAATGGAGCATAATAAAATGCTCCACTGAAGTATTTTATCAATATCCATTTGGACGTATTTCTACTAAACAGAACTATGTGCCCGCGTGCCAAAAATTGCCAAATTTTGACAAAATATAAATGTTCTTACGACGAACTCGCAGGATGCACGTGATCATTATTTGGACGTTGTCAAGTTTCTCAAAATTAAAAACGGATTTCCTGAAGAAACGGAGGATATTTTTCTGTGAAACGTGCATGGAATTTTGTCAGTAATTTAATTTAGCGTGTTAGAAAATTTCGAGGAAACATATTTGAAACTTATTGTCTGGCTCAAAATTAACAATTTGATCAATGCACGGTGTGATCCAAAAGTTCCATACCATCGGCACTAGGCATCACCCCTGCAACTTTTGAACAAATTGAGATAGAGATAGCCTAAAATTTTTATGAATAGAGCAAAGGAAACGACTTTTGGGAAATGGGAACCCCTCAAATTTTAAAGGGACCACCCTGAGCTGGGACAAGAACCTTAGGGAGGGGTTACAGGGGCGGTGCAGGAATTTTGGACCACCCTGTATATTAAGCAATATGCAAATTTTCATTGGGCGTTTTCAAGCAGAAGGATTGAACGGGTGGATTACCTAGAATAGATTTATGGCATTCTTGACTTTCACGTTAGATATCAGTGCTGATATTTTTTTTTTGCAAAACATACAAGTATCAAAACAGTTCGGCGTCTTCGAAGAATGATTCAAAAACCTGGAAAATTGATCTCGCTAATGCCAGGGTGCCCAAAAAACTGAGATAAGCGTTAAAATGAAAGAGAATCAGCACCTCATTCATGCCTATTGAAAAGACATCTTGAAATATCGATTAATGACTATAATGAAGTAAAATGAAGATATATAGTTTTGACGGGACCCAGGCTTTAGCGGATCATAATCGCAAACTCCTGCCATAAGTAAATGTGGTACCCAGAGATATATAGCCATCGACTACTAACTTCCTGCAGGCGACAGGTGGGAACTTTAACTTCCGGGGACTCAACATTTTCCCACGGAAAGTTTGTCATTCTCCAGATAAATAAGGAACGTAAATCTATTCCAATGTTGCACAATTGATCCAAACATCACATTTCATTGTAGGAATATAACTTCCGCGTGTAATCCGCAAAATCAGTGAAATTTCCGGTGACAAGGCATTATATGTTCCAAAGAAAGGTCATTTTTACTTTTTACTTTGGACGATCATTTTTTTAAATTTTTTATTGGACTTTTTACTTAATTGGACATTTATTGGTTTTGGCCCTTTTTATTTTGTTGGACATTTTACGTATGGGCATTTTTACTTTTGGACATTATATCCTATCACCAAATTTCCAATGGAAAGTGATTAATAGTCTCCTGGCAAAAATAAAATTTCTGAGCGGGAATTTCTCAACTTCCAATTGTAGTTACATTCTTGCGTCTGATAAACGACGAATTGATACGCAGCAACAGTCACCTACCTGTTTTTTCGGGAGTGTGCCTTTTTGTTAGCTGTTGACTACCTTTTTGTTGGCTGATAAGCTTGGGGTAATGCAATACACAAAACGAGTTTAACAAACACCGGTGCATGTTTGCTAAACACATTGCTCTACTCTTCACTCAAGAGTCAACATAGAGGTTGGTCAACAGTTGAACTTCGAAGTCCCAAAAGGAAAAGCTTCCATCGTCGCCCGTGGAGCGCTAGTGGAAAGTCTTGTTTCGTCTCTAGTGGCACATAACGCAAACCGCGGAACGCCGATTTAGCTACCTGTTTGGACGCGGGTGCTATAACTTATTTCCCAGCGTAGTAACGAAAAGAATAACATTTTTTGGAGGGAGAGGCGAGCGTACTCTTGAAGTGCATACAGAGTGGCTTTAGCGGCAAAGTCAGGAACTCGGTGTTTCCCGCCATTGCGGGGCAAGGTTGCCATGGTATACGATAAAATGTATATATTTTACATGGGTTTAACTTTTAATGGAGGAGAGTGAAGATTTTTCAGCACTGTTTGGTTACAGTGTTGCGGGGGTAACCTTCACCTGGGGTCGATTTGGTAAATAAACACGTGCATGTAAACGCAAACCCGCGAGAAAGAGACCCAGGGTTTCGATGCTGCCTTTTTTCCGCCAAAAATCCGCCCTTTTTCTTCCGAATCTGTCGCGCTGATTAAAATCGCTGCATAAAAATGTGCATCTTGCTTAATATGAAGGGTGATTCATAATTCCCTCACCACCGCTGTAACCTCTATGGCCCTTTTTCAGGGTGGTCTCTTTAAAATGTTATAGGATTTTTCAAAAGTCGTTCCCTTTCAACTACAAGTACTCACCAAAATTCAAGTCTCTACCTCAATTTGTTCAAAAGTGAAAGGGGCGATGCTTGGTGCTGGTGGCTTGGAACTTTAGGATCTTACTGTACATCGATCAAGTTGGTGATTTTGAGGCAAGTTTTCAATATGTTTTCTCGAAATCTTCTAATGAACTAAATTAAATTACCAACAAAATTCGATGAAAGTTCCAAGGAAAAATATCCTAAAGCTCACAAGGAAATCCGTTTTTAATGTTGAGAAACTTGACAACGTCCGAACAATGGCCACGTGCATGTAAACGCAAATCCTGCGAGAGAGCACCAGGGTGACTCAAAGTTTTACCGACGGCCTCATTATTTACGCAAAACTTCGCCTATTCTATACGAAATCTGCCGTGCTACCAAAAACACACCAAGAACATGCATTTTGTCAAATATAGATTGATAAAATATTTTAGTTTGAGAAATGATGCGAGATTTTCTCCCTTGACATTTTCAGTCACATTCAAACAAATTGAACGTATTTATGCTAAAAGCACGTAAAATTTACACGCAGAGTTCTTTTTTAAGGTGTGAGTACGTCCAATTGTGTTTGAAATTTCATGAAGATTTCAAAGTAAAATTTTCGCGATTTTTCTCATGTTGAAATATTTGATCATTACATACTTTCCAAAGTGCAAATGTTTGAAATTTCAGATGAAATTTTATGTTACACCAGATTGAATTTTAAATAAAATACTAATGAAATTTCAAGAAAGTATTCACAAATTTTCAAGAAATGGCTCATTTATCACGTGTAATCGGCAACGTCCAAATGTTCGCGGGTTGCTCATCCTTCACAAGGAGGGCTCGCTAAGGAAGAACGACATATAAATATCCCCATATTGCCAAAATTCCATCGATAAAATGCTTAATTCTGAGCAAAGTCACAAAAATTTTGTCTTGAAATTTTCAGTTACACTAGATTAGGTTGCGAATAAAATTTTCTGAAAATTTCAAGGAAAAATACTCTCGAGTTTTCTGAAAAAATCCATTTTTTGTTAGATCAAATTGAGCAACATCCGGATGTCCTTACGCGGTTTTTACTTAGCACGGCAGGAGTACAAGCATGACCACGTGCACCGGTGGCGGGCCTCAGAGATGATAGACCGCCTCCATCAATCATTCGAAATTAATCAGAGCCGGGTGCGATAATTATTCTTGAAACGGGTCAACATTTACCGCGAACAAACACAATGAAGTTGTGGCGGAATGTATTAATGTTAATTGCTCCACTGTCAATTCTGTTGCCATTGACCCTCATTTTTCCGCCGAGCAATTACCCGCCCAACACGAAATATTGCAGCAATATTGCAGCAATATTGTCAATATTGAAACAATATTGTCATGTAAATATTTCCTTAAATACACTGCAGAAATATGTTGACAATATTGCTAAAATATTTCATGACAATATTGTAACAATATATTTATAAAAATGTTTTAAATATATTTACAAAATATATTTATGTAATTACTTTTAAAACAGTTTGTAAAATATATTTACAAAATATTTTAAAATTATTTTAGAAATATTAGTTTAAAAATATTTGTTTAATATTATGTTAAAAATATTTTATAAATATTTTTGTAATATTTAAAAATTAATTGCTAAAATGGCAAAAAATGGTTTGCGATTTCTGCAATTTGCTTTTTTTGCTAAAATGCCCACCCTCGTGGCGAGAACGACAAAACAATTTGCAAAAGTGGTAATTTTATTGTGCGAAAATGGCACTATACTTTTGCGAAATTAACATTACTAGTTTATGCTATTATGGCTAAAATTTTTGCTAGATTTTCAAAATGTTTGCCAAATTAGCGTATGGTTTTGCTCTGTTTACCAATTATTTTGCGGAACTTACTAAAATCAATCGCTAGAAAAAAGAAAGGGGGGGGGGAAGAAAAGACAAAAAGAAGGGAAAAAATAAATAACATAACATAAATACATCGACATAAATTCAAACTAGGAAAAAGCTCAAATAATTAAAACTGGAAAAAGACGCAATTATAAAAAACAGTAATTTGGTAAAGAAAAAAATGAGAGAGAGTTAAAAAAAACGAAAATTTGTAATACATGAATAGGAATATGTTGAGTACAATTAATAAAGAATTTGAAACACAAATTACAGGATGAAATAAAAAATAATAAATAAATAATAAATTCTGGTAAAATATTATAAGAATCCGTCAATAAACAAACATATTACGGATTCAGAGGCCTGCGATAGTTAAGAGATTGAATTTACGGGCCCATCTACATCAAGCCTGGCTGGTCTGGTGGTAAAGTACTGGACTTCGGATACCAACTCCACCCCGAGGCGTGGGTTCTAATCCCGACTAGGACGGCGCGGATTTTAAGGTCAGTAACAACTCTACGAGCCACAACCTTGACGGCTTGTGTACATTAGAAAGAAAATTAGTACCAAAGACGTCTCCTAGAGTGCGCGCACACGGATATGGAATATGATAACCTCATCGCAAGTAAATATTTTTATAATATATTATCAATATTACCTTGACAATATTGCTGCAATATTGTCAGGGGGGCGGACAACAAACTATTGCAGCAATATTATTTCGATATTGTTAAAATATTGTTAAAATGTTTTTGACAATATTTCAGCAATATTTTTAAAATATTTCCGTGTTGGGCGGGTAATCTCGTGTCGGGGGGAAGCGCCCCCCGATGTTTTCGATGCCTCATTTTTCCGCGGATGAAGGAGCTCGTTAGCTGACCGCCCCGGTGCGCTGCACAGTGGAGCCAACCATTCAGGGAGGTCGGACATGAAATCTTCCGAGCTCAGGAAAAACGTCATATAAACCTTTAGACATTGCCATATTTTCTGCGACATAATAAGAATCGTCACGAACATGTATGATTATTTTTTAGCCAATTTTTCAGAGAATTTTATTCGCAATCAGATACAAATTATCTGAAAATTTTGAGAAACAAATTTCATAACTCTCCTCAAAAATTAACACTTTACTGGAGGAAATTTGGCAACTCTGAAATGCTCATATGGCTTTTTTTTCTTCTTAAAATTGCATTAATATTGGACAAAAGTTGCAAACCATTCAGAAAGGTCGGACATACAATCTGCCGTGCATGAGAAAGAACGCCGTATGAGCCTTCGGACATCGCCAAATTTCTTTCGATATAATAAGAATCGTCACGAAAATTTAGGATGACTTTTTCGCCAATTTATCAGAGAAGTTTATTCGCAAGCAGATATAAACTATCTGAAAATTTGAAGAAACAAATTTCATAACTCTCCTAAAAAATTAACACTGTATCACAAGAAATTTGGCAACCTGGGAATATTCATACGACGTTTTTTCTTGACCTGGCTAAAACGTTAGACAAAAGTTGCTAGTTTTGGGGTTTATATAGTCAAATTCGAGGTTGGAGGGGTGTACCGGCACACTCGAGAGAATTTTACGATAAAACCAATGGAACCACTTTTGAAACCTTCACATTTTGTATTAATGGAGTTACATACTTGGAAAAAAAGTCGCTTGGATCTAGAGTCTAGACTCTTAAAACATTGACAAGAAAAAATACTCTTGATTGAATCGGACTTTCTGCTTGAATCAAAAGGAAATCCGCCTAAATCAAGAGGCTAGGCTCTTCGATTCAAGCAAAAATCAGATTGAATCAAGAGTATATTTTCTTGTCAATGTCATTGAAAGTCTGGACTCTAGATCCAAGCTACTTTTATTTCCAGTAAGCTTTTAAATTTTCCATATTTTGTCCGATTTATCATATTGACTCGCCCCATTGTGCGTTGCGGTTCTTGTTCGCTTCGCGAAATGGTTGAATTGCGACTCGTGTCTGGACGGCATCGATTGCTGTGTCGGATGTCGGTGACTTTTCATCGATAGTCAATGCCATTGCTTTTGAATTATTTTCGAACCCACCGCATTCTTGACTCCTTGGTGTAAATCGTGAGGAGAACTTGCCATTTGAACAGAAATGAGATATGTTGGATGCTCAGCAGCCCATGACAAGATACACATTGAAACAATTACATTAGCGGGTAACAAGGCTAGAAAACAGAAATGAAACCAAGATGTTTTGTTTGGAAACACTACAGCCTTCTTCGTTCGTTAAAAAAGAATAAAAATTTAAAAAGTTACCATACTCCTTCATACTACCAAAGTATTTCTCCACTTCTGTTTTATCTAAGTGTTCCAGTTACATGATCCAAATGGCACGACCCACAAGGAACATCCTATCAAGAGTAAAGTAATCAAACTTTTTTTTTTCAGTGTGCAAGTGACACTTAAGTCAGTTTTGATCAGAATAAGTTCAGTGTTCATGAAGACTGATCCTTTTTATTGCTGATCTGTTTGATGAGTGCTCATGACTGCCGAGCCGCCACTGATTAAAACTGACACCGGGATTTGCACGGGCTTCAGTCTTTTCTCACATTGACTTCTGCGTAATTTTGCGCTTGCCTCGGTGCCGAATTTGTTCCAAAGGCTAGTAACACTCGCCATTTTTACTACACTGGAAAAAAAAAAAACATTGGATCTAGAGTCTAGACTCTTGAATACATTGACAAGAAAATGGACTCTTGATTCTATCAGATTTAAGCTTAAATCAAAAGGAAATCCGCTCAAACTAAGAGGCTTCGTTCTTGATTTAAGCTTAAATCCGATTGAATCAAGAGTATTTTTTCTTGTCGATGTTTTCATGAGTCTGGACTCTAGATCCAATGTGTTCTTTTTCCAGTGTAGGCAGCGATACTTACTATAGTATGCGCTGCAATATACGAATGTATGAGAATTTTCGTCTTTCCTTCAAACATATTCAGAGACAATTATCTCAAAGAGTTTTTTTTTTCATTTCTTTTTTCTATCAATTTTTCCTTCAAGAAAATATAAATGAAGGCGTAAACTTTGCGACGCATTTTTCAACTTCAAAAATGTATATCTCGTGTGTGAAAGAGCAACGGCTACCTTTGATCATATTACCACTAAGTTGACCGAATAAAAATGGCAACCCTCGTTCGCGAATCCATTGCGCTAACTTGGCAGGCATCCCATTGGCTTCACTCAGCTGTATCGCCACGACCGTGTTAACGACTCCCCCATAAGTGAACGCCGAAGAATCAAACAAGCCTCAAGTTCCATTCGTCCGGCGAATTCGCCCAATTCACGCCGCTTCCAACGGTAAAATCGGAGCGTCCTTCGAGAGGCGGCACCGCCGAGCTCATCTGCCACAGAATAATTTACCCTTGCGATAAAGGGCGTGTTAGTCGGGAACGACGTCTGCTCGGAGAAAAATCAGTCGTGCGCGTTATTGGGTACTGGTGTACTCCCGTGCTAAGGAAAAACACCACAAGAACATTCGAGCGTTGCCAAATTTCCGCGAATAAAACATGTATTTTTGAAGAAAGTTACACATAGTTTTCCTTGAAATTTTCAGATATTTTAGACCAAATTGCGAACAAAATTGTCTGAAAAATGTAAAGAAAAATATTCAAAATTTTCCGAGTAAATTCGTTTCTAAGTGAAGGCGATTTGGCAACGTCTAAAGGCTCATACGGCGATCTTCTTTAGCATGTTCTTCGTTAGCATGTACAGGAACCTCCAAATTGGTGTCCGTCAGAATGGCAGCTATTAGGAACAATGGAGCGCTCGGATTGTCTCGAGCAAAGTGCGCTAACTCGATAACCAATACCGGATTTTTTAAATATCCCCGGTGGTGCTTGTTTGTCAGCCAACCGGGGGGCGCCCACGTATCGTATTTATGGTCCGTTCATATAAATATGTAAATCTGTCTCGGTTGACTGCTGGGCTTCGAAGGAGCTCTATGCATAGACAACATGTGCGTCATTCAATTTACCGATTGGATTTTCTACTACACTGGAAAAAAAAACACATTGGATCTAGAGTCCAGACTCTTAAAAACATCGACAAGAATAAATACTCTTGATTCAATCGGATTTTTGCTTGAATCAAGAACCAAGCCTCTGAATTTGAGCGGATTTCCTTTTGATTTAAGCAAAACTCTGATTGAATCAAGAGTATTTTTTCTTGTCAATGTTTTCAAGAGTCTGAACTCTAGATCCAATGTGTTTTTTTTTTTCCAGTTTATTAAGGTTCTTGGACACGTATACTTTGGGTGTACATTCTTCTCCAGTTCGCAGAAGAATTTACTCACTGGAGGAGTAAGAGTACAAAATAACGCTCATACTAAACTGTTCTTGAGATCAATGATATTCTTTTATCCTATGCTCATTCAATGATTTTAATGACCAGAATGCACATGTAGAGTGAACGTGTGCGTTTAAGTGACGGCATGCATTCGGCGATAGGTGAAATCATCGAAGTATTTGCTACTCACGTTCCATACCTACCTATAAGCTCATTTGTCATTTCCATCTTAAGGACCCCACACTGTTGCATTACTTTTTAAAATAAAAAGAGACAACCAAGTTTCTTTATAAATGTATGAGGCTTTCTATGAAAAAAGGAGCAAAAATGAATGATTAAAATAAGCTCGAGCTTTGGCGGAATAAAGTTTGTTGTTCGAAAATTGCACTTTCAAAGAAAAATATATTAAAAATTCTGATTTGTTGTTTCCAGGACTTTAAAATACCCTGTCTCATTGCAGTTAGACGCTTTTAATGTCAACAAAATTTCCTAACCATTCGCATTTTTTTTATTTTTATTTTTTCTTTGCGCACACTTCAGAGAGTTTTTCTTTGAGATTTCATTGACAAGTTCTATCAGTTCTCGATCATTCTGTGACGATTCTTAAGAGTCTGACAAGGAATATGAGTACCTTCTTGAAAAACTGATTATTTCCCCAAGGCAGTACCAGATTGAACAACTGGAAGTTCATTTTTCAAAATTTTAACTATGCACACACTGTTCTCGTCAAAAATTGGTCAAACTTGGTGATCAAGTATATGCCTACTTGGATTTTAAAAAAAATCAAACATTCAAAAATCGTTTATATTTCAAATATTTACGTCTTATTCAATTTATAAAAGCGATATAAAGAGTTTTTGACTCTAAACCTCCAACGGTCGCGTGTGAATCATGAGCTTTGTCGTGGACAAGGAGAAAGTTAATCCTCTTGGAACAAAACATTCTCCTTGTTATCCTTCGAACTTCAAGATTAGAAAAAACAGTTCGGGCTTTCAACATTGTTGTTCTAAAATGGCCTCCGAGGTGCATCATTAAAGGTTTTGGTTATTGACAGCTTTTCGTGTTCGTGAGTGCGCTGTCCATTACGATTACAAAATCGATGCATGTAAGTTGTCAGAGCTGGCTGTAAGTTCTGTTTCGCGCAGTAGCAAGGCGTGAATGATCGACTATCGATATTTCCCCATTAGAGCTGTGGTAAAGAATCGATTATTCGGGTGTTCGCTGCGAACACACGAATAATCGATCCTTTGCCGTAGGTTTAAATGGTAGATCAATCGATACATCGCATGGCACGCCACGCCACTGTTCTGCAGCCCAATCAATGGCTGCTTAATTTTAATGGGTTGAGAAGGTAGGATTTCATGGCCACTTCTTGACTGCAAATTTAAGTTGACCGGTATTGCTTTGCTTCAGGAAAGAAAACCCTGCCAGCTTTTAAATAAATGAGGCACAATTTTCTTTCATCGATTGTGTTACCTGTTGCAAAAACCCTTTTGTTAACCGTGTATATCAGGGGATTGGACGATTTTTCCTCAATTGTTCTATGTCAGCCAATAAAAGTTCAAAGGGGAATACTATAAACAAGGTTAGCGCACTCTTCTCTTTCGAAAAAGAGAGGTATCAAGATAAGTGTGTTTGTGTTAAAAAAACATTATGATTTCCAAAGAACATGAGCTAGAATTTAAGGATCGCTGAGATAGAGGCTGAACTTTGATTGGAAACAAAACAATTGGCCTAAAAATATTGAAAGTATTTTAATTTTAAAAATAATCATAAATAAATTATCTTAACATGGATAAAAGAGGCATGTGACATTTTCTGCTTTCGAGGCAACGCAATGTGCGGAGTGCTAAAATTGCATGTGAAAGCTTACTACAGACAGGAACATTTTAAAATAATTCAAATTTTGAGACACAAAGCTGTGAGCTTCCTATTAGTAATGCTTGAAAAGGAACTCAAATTTTTAACCAAAGTACGCTCTGTCACGATTTTTACTAAAAATGCCGAATTTACAAATCAACCGTTTAAAAAAAAAATCCCCTGGCCTTTCCTTCTGTTTATCAAATTCATTGCTTTTCTCTCATACTCACTATTTTTCCAACATACAGTTAAATTATCTTTCTTGTTTATTTTGAACTTACATAATGGTTCTATCATCAAATATAAAAAAAAAAAAACGATAACTGAAATTAAAATTAAAATCATGGTGTCTAGTTGTTTAAAACCGGGGAAAACCGGGATTCATCAGGGAATGAAAATTTTCCGGGAAAATCAGGGAAAAATCAGGGAATGAGCTTTGCCTAGAAAACTAGACACCATGATTAAAATTAAAATACAAATAATATGATCGACATGGCTTCGACTCTTTCTGACGCTTAAGGAATTTTATGGATGAAAGAATTTCATAAAGAAAAACTTTGCAGCTAGGAATATCCAAACTTTCTCAGCGCAAGGAAGACAACGTTGACGTCGACGTAGAGACTCGAAAAATACTCAAAGAACAGTGATTAAAAGCTAAATGTTACATCGTGTTTTCATGAATATCCATGATGCTCGCTTTAATAAAACCGTAGGTCTCGAGTATCAATATTCAAGCACACGGTCGCGAGGCGGAAGCGCGGGACTGATTGCCTCCGAATTTCCGGATTACGACGTAAAATGACGTAAGCGTCCCCGAAAGCCAAAATTCCCGCCGTGACGGCCCGTGTCGTTACTCCGGGAGACCTGTCAGGAAAATGCAAATTTCACTCTCGAGCTGAAATTGCTCGGGGAGAAAGTGAGCCAAAAACAATTTCAACACGTGCGCAGCTCCAAACGGAGCGTTTATAAAAAACGACCCTCAACCCTCGTACACCCCCCCCCCCCCCGCTCCTCGCCCCGCGGAAGCCAAGCAGCGGAACAAATTTTCGGTTAAACCTGAAGGGATACAAGCATTTCGTCACGAGTCAGCGTCGTCGGAGGCAAAGTAATCAGCTTTGGTGTATTTATTCCCATCCGCGTTGCCAAATCTAACGAGGTTCAATTCTCGCCTTCTTGAAATGGATTGCATTTTGCGAAAAGGAACCAAAAGCATTGCAATATTGCTAAGATTGTGCAACCGTTTTTATCTTGGAAGAAAACCTTGATTGTCAGTAAACAGTTTCTATTTTACACCCCAAAAACTGTAAATTTCAGACAAAAAAATACCTTGTAAATTGTATATTTTTGCACGATTTCAGTTCTTTTATCACAAAGAATGAAATCGCACAATCTTAGAAACATAACAGTGATCTTGGTTCCTTTTTGTCAAAATGCAATCCAAATGTAGGTTTGAAATGGATTGCATTTTGCAAAAAGGAACCAGGAGCATTTTAATGTCGCTAAAGTGGTGCATCTTTTTCACCTTTCAAAATTTAAACAGATCATCTAATTAAATTTTATCTTAACTCCCGATAAATTTTGAATTCAAGACAAAAATTATCTTTGTAACTGTAAGAATGTAAGTCGCTCAATCCTATGTTTTATAATAAATTCAGCACAAAGTATAAAAATTGGAAGACAATTAATTATTGACAAAGGAAATTCGGCAACGCTTTAAGGTTCATACGACGTTTTTCCTTGGCATGACAGTATTTGCATCTCTGTCCAGGATAATGTCAGCAACTTGCGTCGCCTGAGTCGTACGTCACTGCTGCACTCTGACCGTAATCAAATCCATGGCGCCTTCAAAGTCACGCGTATGCAATGCAGGCTACTTCGGAGCACGAATAGTCGCATGACCCAAGTCGAGACTTCGTATCTTTCGTCACGTTACACATCGGCTGATTTGCGGACAAAAGCGCACGGTGTTTTGGCGCGACATTAATGGAGTGCTCTTCATTCCTTTTTGCAAAACGCAATCCAAATGTCAGTTGTGCCCAGAGATGCATAATGAAATTTCATAAATTTTGCATCGAAGAAAATTTCAGACTAAATGCATTTATTGAAGGTAAAATCTGTCATTCAGTGGGGAGGTGTGATAATCGACCATCGATATTTTCCCATTTGAAACTATGGTAAAGAATCGATTATTTTGGTGTTCGTTGCGAACGCACTGACAGTCAATCTCCTTTCATAAAATTGAATGGCATATCAATCGATACATCGCAAAGTAGCGCACGCTACTGCTGTCATTATACCTATATTTAAAGGGAGAAAGAAAAGTTTTCCTGCTGATTGAAGTATAGGATAGACTACATTTTGCAATTTGGAATCACGATTCCCGGTTCATTTTAGAAAGAACATATCTTTCATTAGATTCGCTATGTAGGTAGGTGTTTTTATGTAAGAGTCAGAAATGGTAGTTCCTCATCGCAAAATGTAGTCCAAATGAATGTCAGCAATGACATTTGGACGTATTTCTGCCAAACGGAGCCATGTGCATTATGACATGAGCCCTGTTACGCGTATATTCTAATAGGTCTCAGGGCTCATGTCTTAATCCACATAGTTCCGTTTGCCAGAAATATGTCCATTTGGTGTACCTGGGCGAATCATGGCTAATTTTGACAACCTTGCCAGAATTGCATTAGATTTACTCGCATATGGGCAAATTTATTTTCAGACATGTTAGGTTTTCGCATGGAATGACCCGGAAAGGTAATTTTTGAAATGCAAACTCCACGTATGCGTGCATAGAATACATGAATAAGTTGTGAACGATGGTGGGGAATTTCTTCAATAATCTCCGAAAAAGTGCAGTGTTGCATAATGCACTGTGCTCTAAATTATCGAAAATTCTAATTTCTTGCTCAATAAAGAAAACAAAAACTTTATGAATACCCCACTACTGTACCCCATGGGAACAGTGTGTCTGCAATAAAATACACGAAAAAAGAGTTAAGACACTGGACGGAGACCTTGAGTATCATGATTTGTTTTATAGCCCGTAATCATGGTAACTCCGCTAATTTAGGTCCAAATCTGTATGAGAGTTTGACCAAATATGAAGAAAGATCCCCTCATGGAAGCCTCATATAACAGTGAAGATATTTTATCACGACTTTTTAAGATTTTTATATTTGAAACTTGAGGGGTGCAATAAAAAATGAGAAAATAAAACATTTGCACCACTGTATATATTGCAAAACTTCACTGAAAAATATACTCCTAAATCCAACACTTCAAACGAATAGTAAGAAAGTTCTCCTCATACTTTGCTGGTTTTGCAACGTTCTTGCTTGGTATGAAGCACGACGTTTACAGCCCGTTTTTGATGAAAAAGGCTTACTTGGTCCTGGTGTCAATTTTATCTTTATTTCCGGGAAAAGTACCCCGCTGTATGGAAATAGGGAGAAAGTCACATTGCCCCCTCCCGCAGTAAACGAAGCAAAGTGCGATCGTAAAGAAGGCTTTCTTTTTCGGTGCACGCTCAGTTACTTTTTATGGTAATGGTGCTAACCGCTCAAATTTTGAGAGGGCTGCTTTGCGAGTTTAGACATTGGCCCAAATGAACACCCGGGGCAAATTTGTCGCTCGAGAAAAGGCCTGTTGTCACTTGGAAATAAATTGATTACTATCGCGTCCTTATATAACACAAATAAAACTTCGTGAACGCTTTTCGCTCGAACCGTTATATTTAATGTGACAATTTTATCCTTCCTTCCTGCAAACTTGCCTTGACGTGTGAGAAAATATCAACTCGCTCAATATTTATTTGATCTTTCTGCTCGGTACGGTGACACACAGACGCTAGACAGCGAAGAACATGCTCGTCTATACAGCCATCATCGTTAACATTAGAGGCAGTTTTTCATCACGAGGCTTTAACCGAAAAACTTTTCTTACGCTTATTTATTGAAAGAAAATCGTAGCATTCAAATTGACAAATGTTATCCAAGTTTTTTGAACAAGAAACATTTTCTTAGGCCAAAATCTTATTCAAATAAAATTACCGTTTAATCTGCATATTCATGAGGCAATTTTCGAAGTTCAGTCGATGTATTTTATGTTCCTATTTTTCTTCATCATCTAATGTAGAGTTAATAGTCATGAGATAGTTGATGAATAAATCGATAAAATAAGTCAATAAATATGAAGAAAATACACAAAGATAGCCCGAATAATTTAACTATAAAAAACACACAAAAAATGGGTAAGAACAGAAACGTTGTTCCATGTTTTTTTATATCTCTATTTTTAGCCTTGTTTACCCATTGTTTTGTGTTTTATCTACTCAATAAATATGTTGATAACTTGTATAGCTCGCTCTTGCAATGCGAACTTTTTAGCTTTGGCATTGTAACATTCATAAAAACGCCTAGGTGCAACTATTCGCCCTTGAGGGATGTGCGCGTTGCATATCCAAAACTATGAAGGCGCTTTGACTTTTCAAAGTGCCTTGACTGAAGTGCCGGTGGCCTTTTACCATTTTAAGTTTGGTCGGCCGCAGAATTTTGCTAGAGTAAACAAAAACAGTTGTTTCAATGGTGAACTGGTTTAAAAATTACAATGAACGCACTAGAAAAGCCAGAACTGCTCTCTGAATGTCTAGGAATGGAGTAAAAAGTTACGTTGAGCACTTTTCCAAAGAAATAATAAATCATTATATGAAATCTGCAACGTCACTTTAACATAGATACAAGGTTTCGCACCCGGGCCACGGGTATTTTATGAAAACGTAGAACTAACACGTATGTTTTTGAATGTTTACAGGAGCGATTCCGGGTTGAGGCGGACGTGGCGGTGAATCGTGCGAACATGCTGACGCGGCTGTGGAAGTACGCGCCGGCCCCGGTGATGGAGTCGGAGTACCTGCTCCACGCGGGGGTGATCTCCATGGTGGAGTTCGACGACGACATCTTCGCGGCGGGCAACTGCTACGACGAGAACCAGTACAAGGGCTACCGGCTCTTCTGCCCGTACGCCTACCGGCTCCCCGAGGGCCCGATCCTGGCCAAGGACCTCGCCGTCGAGTACAAGTACCTCAGCAACACTAGCGAGTGGTTTTACATCGCCCGCAAAAACGCCGAGAACGTCATCAGGAAGAACACTCAGTTCCGAAAAGGTAGGTTCACTATTGTCTGTTGCACACGAGAGATGCAGACGAAGAAGAAATTGATAGGGGGAGGGAGCGAGAGGGAAAGAGTAGGGGAGAGAAGAGCAATTGTGGGTATACAGAAGAAAAATAGAAGGTGAAGAAAAAAGAAGGAAGGTAAGAAGAAGGATGAAAATGAGGGAGAAGAAAAGGAGTTAAAAGAGCAGAGGTAATGATAAGAAGGAGACGAAGATTCAGAGGAGGAGTAGAAGAAGAAGGAGAAGCGGAGGAGGAGGAGGAGAAGGAGGAGGAGGAGGAGAAGGAGGAGGAGGAGAAGGAGGAGGAGGAGAAGGAGGAGGAGAAAGAGGAGGAGGAGGAGGAGGAGGAGGAGGAGGAGGAGGAGGAAAATGGAATTAAGGAATTTAGGAAGGAAGGCAGAGGAAGCAGAGGAGGAAGTTAAAGATAAAGTAGATGATAAAGAGTTCTAGGATAAATGTATTTTCTTCGTCATGTCCCCCCTTAATTCCCTTCTTCATTTCTCTCTTCCTCTTCTTCTTCGTCTTCCACGTCTCTGTCTTCGTCTTCCGATTTAGAAGATGAAATCTTATAATAAAAAAGAAAAAATCTTCGTCTTCCGATTTAGAAGTTAAAATCTTATAATAAAAAGGAAAAAATGAAAGTGCTTCGGAAATCGTTACATTTGAAACAGAGCCACCTTAAATTTACAAAACACACATTATAATTTCCTTTAATACATATTTTTTCTTTCATCAATTCAAATGAGAATAATCCATACAGAACTTGCAAACATTTCAAAATAATGAGTTGAAAAACGCTGACTCCACGAGTTTAAATATTAGATCCTGACACAGAGCTGAGCGGCGTGTCAGCAGCACGAATCGCGCACTGACGCCTACAAACCTAACGGGATACTTCACGCACTGCGCAATGCGTGAAGTATCCCAGTTAGGTTTGTAGGCGCTATGTGCGCATGTCACACTGGTTGCCCGCCGCGCCAAGGTTTGCTACGGCGCTTCAAGCAACTATTTCGCAAGGTTGGAAAACTCAAGTCTTCCAAACGAAGGTAAATGTAGAGGGGGTGGGGTGCATTAGGAGAACCTGTGCTATTTCAACTTTGGTGAGTATGCAACACGGACGTCCATCGAGTGCGAATAGTCTCGTTTAGACGCCTGACGTATTCTTGTATAATGCTATTGTGCAAAGGAGAAAAACCGTGTGAAATGTTGCCTAATCTCCTCTCCTGATTTAATTTTTTAACAAAAAATCAAGCAAAACTCAGACTTGATATACTTTCAATACACTCTTTATTTCTCATGGAAAATGTTTAGACGATTTCAAAGCGTTAAGTTGTTTCCTTCTCTGTTAAACAAATGAAAGGTTAGATGATATTAGGCAAAGTACAATTGGATTGCATTTTGCAAAAAGGAACCACTATGCATTGCAATGATGCTAAGATTGTGCAACTTCACCCTTTCCAACAAAATTGCGGAAATTGTGAAAAACTATGAAATTTAGATGGTAATTCTTGTCTTAAATTTACAGTTTTTAGCGAGTAAAATAGAAACTATGAAGGGATAATCGGGTTTTTCCTCCAAGACAAAAGAAGTTGGACAATCTTAGCAACATTGCAATGCCCGTAGTAGCAAGATTCACTTTCCCTTTCCTAACAAACGTATAAGGAATTAATAACGGTTATATAAGCACCATTTTAACTAAAGTTTATAAATCGTGTATATAAGTTTTATATAAAATGCCCATGAAAATAATTATTCATATTTTCAGAAGATAACGTTTATATAAAATTTATATAATTGAGGAAGGGTTTTTATAAATTTTCTTTATACGCATAGTATCCTTTTGCTTAATTTGCTTAATATAACTGTTATATAAATGACCTGAATGACCTTAACGTAAACCTATCTCATTTTCATGAATGATGATGATGATGATCTCATTTCAATGAACACCCTCGACTCTCAGACTGCGTGGGATAGGTATTATCAGAGGTATTAGTGGCTTCGATTTTGTCCAATTGAGTTTGTCGGTTAATTTTGTCCAATATGCCAAAAATTTATCCGAACACCTCAACCACAGTTTTTCCCGAGTGTGATCTTTGTCCACGATGCGTCAGATATCATTATCAATTCCCTTTTTGTGCGGCGAGGACGGGTGGTCGCGGAGTCGCAGTGCGGCAGTCATGAAGCGCCGCCGGGCGGGCGCATTGCATTAGCCCGGCGTTGCTTTTGTTGCGGGAGCACTTACCCGGTGCCGCGAATTGGAGGCGCGTTGTTCCATGAATCGGCGTTTTACGCTTAATTACGGGCCCTCGGCCGTTGTGGACTCAGTCAACCTGGAGTGACTTTGAATTAACAATGTGGACGTGGGTCTTAATGCCGAGCCGGGGTGGATGCATCTCGGAATTCGCCCGGCTCCAAACAAGGAAGTGATGGACATGGATGAGCCCACTAATTATCCCCTTGTTGCCCGCGGAGTAGCTAACCACTTCCGCACTCCTCGGCTAAATGGGCCAGAGTCCAAGCTCCAGCTTCCATTGACATAAGATCACTCGCTCACTTTCGCTCTCTCAGGGATGCTCAACTTGTTGCAATCAAGATTCTAACGAGTTGGCGACACCGCTATTCCTTTACTTAAGGTGAATCCAGGGTTCGATCAGGGATAATTCAAGATTAGAGATAGCGCCACCAGTCACCACAGAGAATTTCACTTTCCTTCGACGATTACCTACTGAAATAATTTTCCTCAAATTACAAAATGTAGATCCACAAAATGTAGATTATTTTTTGCTTGATATTTTTTAGCCAAAAATATTGGCAATTAGAATTATACAAGCGCAGAGAAAGTACGGCTGAAACTTTCAGCTCAGCGGCGGCGGCCGAGCGCGCAACGGGATCCCTCATGTTCTGTCTCTCTCTCTCTCTCCCACTGCCGCAATGGGAATTACATTCCGCCGCAGTTAAGACTTTATTTTTAGGAATTTTGAGAATATTTTTTTCCTGAGTGTTCCTCAAGTATGTTGCTATATCCCCTGGATCTCCAATCTTGAATAAGTGTTACAATTTTTATTATTTTAGCAAATATATACGGCTATTCTGAGCAGCGCGACGTAGTGGCCAAATCGCGAAGTTCCAAACCTCGATTCACCTTAACTATATTATTATAGTAATCGTTTCATACTTACGTAAAATTCTTCCCGCAGAAGAAACTTTATTTTGTAATAGATGACAATCAGGATATTCAGAGTAACGACAAGGTATCCCTCAAAGACGAAGAAAATGCTGTGGAAATAATGTTAAATTTACTCTCATGAATATAATGTAAAATTGAGGAACCTGATTATAATAAGGTAAGGAAGGCTGCCTTTTTTACTGCCATGCTGAGGAATAACGCCTTATGAACATTGAACATCCGGAAGTTGACAAATTTTCGGACGAATCGTGTAGTTTTGAGGCAAGTTGTGCATATTTTACCTTGAAGTTTTCAGTTATGACAGATCGGAATTTCGAACAAAATTCCCCTAAATAAATTGAAGAAAACTATTAACAATTGTCTCAGCAAATTTGTTTGTTATTAAACGCAATACGCAACCTCTGGAGGCTCATGCGCGGCGTTCTTACCTTTAGCATGGTGGTCTAGTGCCGTGTTTACGTATAGTCGTTCCCTATACTGCTGCGCTAAGGAAGAACGCCATATGAACATTCGAGAGTTGCCCAATTCCCTTCGATAAAATGTTTATTTTTGAGGAAAATTATGAATATTTTTATTTGAAATTTACAGGAGTTTTAGATCAACTTACAAAAAAAATTATCTGAGAAATTGGTAGACAAATATTCAAAACAATGCCTGAAAATTAGTGATTTGCCAGGAGAAATTTGGCAACGCCTGAAGGCTCATACGGCGTTTTTCCTTAGCACGGCCGTATACACCTCCTCTCTATAGGAAATCCTATATGATTAATATTCAAATTAGTGAGGGTTCAAGAAGAACCTCAATATAATATCATAAAGTGGACACTGGACAATTTGTATAAATCTTGAGTAGAGCTCAGTCGTGAAATTCCGGAAATGGATCCTTAAGAAGGTTTACAATTTGACGCTACAAAAAGTACAAGACACATAAGAAAATACGATGCGAATTTTGTAGATTCAAAAGTAGGTTATGGAGGAGATAGAGCAAAGTATAAGACGCGTGTTGATGACGGCGCAGAGATACAACTATTCGTGCTTGATGGATGTCCGTGTTGCGTCTGCAAAATTGACGGCGCGATGGCGCTAGGCGTGAACTCGCGAGCTCCGCTCTGTGCTGCAAATGATGTGTCGCTTAGATTCGGGAGATAAGTTAAGAAATGAGACCCGCTGACGCGTGCACGACTTATTCATCTTCAAAACTAAATGTGTTAACACCATATTTTTTCATTAATTTTTAGGAAGGTGTATTTATTTTAGGTACAGTTTTTTAAAAGGTCTTCAATTATTGTTAAAACCATACGCTAAGGATATCCTTGGGCTCATAGATTCAGCAGTAATGGCATTAACTTACATTTTTGTGGAAGAAATTGAGATATTTTCCGTTTGATGACGTTTGAAATAATTTTGTAGATTCATCGTATTTTGATGGAGTTTTACCGCAAAGTTTTTCAATCTCATTTTTAAAATTAGAAAGCGAGAATGAGGGGAGCTAAAAGAGTGAAAACATGAAAAAACGCTCTGGTTTGAAACTGTGCTTATGGATGGGCTATGTAGGCATCTCGTCCGATTTACGGGCTCAGTAGCCAGAGAACCGGCTCAGAAATTCGGAATTTACGGCCTCGAGGGCGGTAAATTTATATATAGTCTGTCACTATGTCTCTCGGAATTGGAACTTTCCTCTATCGAAGAAAAAGTTTATTTTTTCACACTTTTCAACAACACAAAACCCCGTACTCTGTGACTCTGACGAGGATATCCTTGCTTTTTGTTCAAATCATGATACACTAACCGACAGAATCTGGAAAACTTTGAACAGCAAAACTACTTGAAGTTTAACAAAAGGCAGTTTCCTTAGGCTGAAATAAAACATACAATTATGAAAACAGCAACTTTCGGAGTATAATCTTTAAAAACGGTTTCTTTTGTGCTAGAGTATAAAAGTATCATAAAGTAAATGAAACAATAAAAGATTTTTAGGGATATATCTTTCATGCCATGAGAAAAAAATGCGTAATGACATGCCTTATGTTATTCTTAACTTTCCATCATTACCGCGTGAAATACTGTTTTGATATACAAAATAGAAGCAACGTAATCAGATATTCAAAACTGTTGCCCTTATTTTATTTGTGAAAGAGAAAAGAAAACCCACCTCTCTCAGTAGGCACTTGGGATTTTTCACACATGAAGAAAAAGAATATCTTAATAAAAAGCTTGAAATCTTATTTTTCGATTAAAATCACCGCACGGATGGAAGTCCTTCGCAATCACAGCACGAAACGAGACGTGCGGCTTTCGAGTTTAGTAGTAGCTTTGTTTTTCCTGTTCTTCCTCCCTTTGCTTGAAAGAATGGGTGCAAGGGTAACTGAGAGTCGGGCAAACTCGTAATTTTCGAAATGAGTCCCAAAAGTTATCCCATAAATTCTGTAGGCGATTGATCCTAGGCGCGGCAGTGGAAAAAAGGCTTTAATTTAAAACTTTGGGATCCCTGTGGAAAAAAACACAATTAAAACCCATCGACGGAGTTCTTAATTATTGAACTTGGTTTTAATTCGCTGGAGACTCCGACCCTCTGTTTCTTGAGAGTCAGCTTTGTTGTATCCGAGGGCAAGCGGTAATTTACTGGACCCATCTAGATTGAACCACTGTCTCCAAACACGAAACAAAAACCGTATCAAATCAACATTTCCTAAGGGTTATTTTGTTTTTGTTTTTGTTTTTTTCGTATTTTTTTTTTAGAAAGAGGAAGATAGGAAGAGAGCGGTAAGATATTTTTCTCTACACAGAGGCAAAATTAATATGTAAATAATGAACACTTCCTACTAATACATCGTGAAAATATAAATTTCAATAACAAATCTGAAAATTACTAGAGCGGCCTCTGTATAACCGGATTTCTATAGGCAATGCAAAAAAAAAAAAAAAAAAAAAAAAAAAAAAAAAAAAAAAAAAAAAAAAAAAAAAAACCAAGACAATTGATTTATTTCAATCAAAATTGAAGAGCCTCGGGAACCGTTTTGAAGATGTTATCTTCATTTCGCTGTCTTGTGCTAGGTTCGGGTCAGTAAAGCAACTAAACTAACTTACGAGTAAGGCGTGCTGTATCACAGAAATTGAAGGCGCTCCAAAAAGACGTCTTTCACTAACGAAGTCTTCTTTAAACGCTCAATAATTACCCAAAATCAACATCCAACCAAGATCACATTTTTAATCACAAAATTGATTGAAAACCCTGTAAAATATCGCAACCAACTAAGAGTTAAGTGTATCTGCACAAAATAAAATAGTAACTTACTAGGGGCTTATGGGGCTGCTTCGCAGCCCCTTATTTTTCCTGTACACTTTTCATTTTCACATGTTTTTTTTTTTTTTTTTTATTTATTTTCATTTAATTTTCTGTTTTGTCTTTGAATCGGGTCTAATTATTTTTTTGAGAGAATAAATATAACAAATGTTTTCAAAAATTGTAATTTTATTTAGTAAACTTTAAACTAAAATTTTGTTTTAATCTTCATACAAAATTATTTTTTCGGTTTTACATTTGTTTTCAAACTAATTTTAAAGAAGATCTTTTTTTATTTTTTAAATACTTTGCTTTTTTTTCGATTAAATTGTTGATTCTTCTTTTGCCATTTCTGTCCTGCTTTTCTTCCTATATTTCCTACAACTTTGCTCTTCTTCTTTCCTCCTTTTGTCTTTTCTTTTTTTGCTTCTTCTTTTTCTTCTTCAGTAGCTGTTCCTTCTGGTTCTTCTTCTTTTTCTGCTCCTGTTTTAACTTCATCTAATTTTTCCGCTTTTTCTTCTTCGTTTTTTCCATGTTCAGTCTGCATTCTGGTTCCGGTAATAAACTTACCTATATATGGATCCTTGAACTTTAAAGCAATAAGGTCCATCACCCGGAATATCAATTCGATTTGCAGAGAAAGAGGCAAAAGCAACAGCACTATTATAATTTCTGATATGCTTTATGAAATTTGGAGAATATAAAAATAATGATTTCAAATCGGTATTTGTCCGAATACTCGGTAAAGAAATTAAGCCATTTTGGCAGCAGTTATTAAAATGACCATTGGACATTTCACCCTGAAAATGGCGAGCATCACAATGATGACAAATTATATTCATTGAACCGACTGAAAATTTGGTAACAAAATTTTCATCAAAGTTCTGATCATCAATTTTATACTTCCGAAATGAAGAAATGAAACTTTGATTTTCTATACTAATAACAGAGTTAAGTTCTTGCTTCACTAAACGAACATGCAAAGAATTCTGGAAAACGCGACCACGTTTTGGAGGACGACCGCCTCGGTCATTGAAAATTTCACTCATAACAACTGTTAAATTTAAAATTAAAATTAGTAAAAATTATTATTATTTTAACAAAATCTTAACTGAAAAGTTCAATTTTTAAATTAAAAAAAATAAATCAGAAGAAAAAGGATGAAATGAAAATGGAAATTAATAATAAACATATTTATACACATTGAAAAGAAACAGCGTGAAAAGTTCTGATCGGAAATGAGAAAAAAAACGTGGAGGTTATTGACTTAAGGAGGAAAAATTGGCAATAGGAAAAAGATGGAACCAATCATGAAAAACCGTAAAAAAAAAAAAAAAAAAAAAAAAAAAAAAAAAAAAACGCGGGAAAAAAAAAAAGAAAGTTGATGGCAGTTGAGTGTTGGAAGTAACCTCACTTAATGATGATTGTTGAATGAAAACAGCTGATAAAAAGGCAGCAAACGGTAAAGTAAGATGCGTAGCAACAAAACTTTTCCGAAAAACAAAAAAAAAAAAAAAACCCCACTTCCCCTCATCCAATTTATGAGTTTTTAGGGATTTAAAAATCGGGGACGAACCCCAGAAAATAATTTATAGTTTTCCCGAAGCATTGAGAACAACACCTTTCAAATGAACCAACGCCCCTCGCAATTAGTACAGTGGTTGATTCACAATTTCATTCTATTTTTCAAATTAAATATTAAGAAACGTTGCAGAGTTGGAGCGAAATTGGCCTACAATTCAAGTTTTAAAATCTATAATTTTACTATAAACATGATACATATTTCAAAACGTGAAATTGTAGTTTGTAATCAGTTCAGGATTAAGTGTAAAGAAACGTGACAGCCAACATACAAATTAGTAATATAGTAATATACGGCTGTGCTATAAAAGTGGCTTAATGTGTGTATAACTGCACAAAATTAATAATAACACAATTTTTTCTAAGGTACACCGTGGGATAACTTGCTCGAGCTGGACATTTAAGCGCCAAACGAAAAAATTGCACGTGATGTTTTGAAAAATTAAACAGATTTCGGTAACTTCAGTGGAGTATCGTATCTTTCCAAGCATGAAATTTCAGTTGGCAGCTTGGTTGGGGGAAAGCTCAACGCAAGTAAGCATTTCAATCGAAATTAGTGGAGACGAAGTATTAAGTTGCGGCGGCGGCATCAAAGAGATCGTTGAACTTGGCGGGGCATGAAGTAACGACCGCCCCGACCCGGATCACACCAAGGCGGGTTGCAATTACGCGAACGGAACGGCGGAAAGTGAAACTCGGAGTCGATAAGTGAAAGGTCCGGCCGTTTTCAATCAGAAAGTCGAACTTAGCCGCTTAATTGGCCCTCGTTTAATTTGCACAGTATTAGCTCCGTTTCAGCGATATTAAAAGTTACAGATCGGGTGCGGTGAGGCGTGCAGCGCCTCCAGCCTCAAAAACCACGAATCCGAGTTAAAAATGCATCGCAGTTACGTTGTCCTTGCTTTTACCACTTCCTAAGATAACTCGGCGTATTTCTTGAACCTAATTTGCGGGTAAACGAGGGAGCGGGGCAAGAGAACAAATTCCTCGCGCAAACATAATAAGTTGTAATAATTTGCATTCTGAATCCATATTTTTATAACTTTCAACGGAAATAAAGCCTCCACCGCAAAGTTTTAAGCTCGAAGTTGAGAAGTTTGAGGGCCGCGATGGATGCGCGCGGGAGATAAAATGGATGGATATCAGACAATTTATTGCCCAAAAGTTGAGCGCGAGAAAGATAAATTACTTAGGGAGCTAAGTCGCTCTCCGCCCTCCGGACCACCGGCCGCAACTTTATCAAAATTTTCGATGTATCATTAAATTTTAATTAGGTGGTTCGGACTTTTTGAGCTTTGTCGTAAGTCCCGGATCAAACCTAACGAGCTTCCGAACCGCTTTGTTCTATTCCGTCTCGGTGTTGGGGTAGGTCGGTGATCCAGTTTCCTTGCGGAGGGAGATCTGTTATCAGCTCATGATCCGGGAGCTTGAGAACACGAGTTGAACCGAACTTTCGGAAGTGTTCCTTCTTTTCCGACTCGCTGTACCTGGATTCAGTACAGTGCCCCAAAGAGGTACCTAACTCCATTTTAGCTACTTCGAGGGATTGGGAGAGCTGGGACCCTCATGTCAATCCCATTCATTCAAACGTAAATTATAGTTTTTGGAACTTTACATCCTTTAACCGACGTTAGATAGGGAGACCAAACTTTGTCCACATATGAATGAGTTATCGGCGTTTTCTAAAGAGCCACTCGGTGAATTTATTAAAAAAATTCGAGCTAAGAACATCGTGGCTCTGGAATACTGACTGTTTCGAACGTCGCTGGGCTCATTGGATGCTGCGATCTTCTCAGATGCTGGTCCAACAGAAAAAATTAACGAAATACTGCCCTTTTAATAATATAGTACGTCCAGAGCCGGATTAAAGGGGTGGCCACATGGACCGCGGCCCATGGCGGCAAATCTAGAAGGCGGCAAATTTTGCAAT
This sequence comes from Bemisia tabaci, assembly GCF_918797505.1. NCBI lineage: Eukaryota > Metazoa > Arthropoda > Insecta > Hemiptera > Aleyrodidae > Bemisia > Bemisia tabaci. The sequence continues at coordinate 13,524,121 of NC_092797.1, read as the reverse complement.
TTTTTTAAATGTAGGTATAAGAAAATATCGGATTTAGAAAAAAAATTACAAACGAGAAAAGGCGACAAAATCTCTCATTTCCTGAGAGTATAGTGATTTTTAATTTTGTCGTATTTCAGCACTGAGAAAAAACTATGGTTTATAAACCTATTAGAGGTAAATATGGAACACCTATAATAGTCGTAAATAAACTAATGATTCTCGGTCTGTGAACCATACTAAGGTCTCTGTACCTAATTAAGGTACCCCGTGCCATAACTAAGGTATATGTGCTATTATTATATGTAGAGGTACTACTATTAGTGGTGTTCCATATTTACCTCTAATAGGTTTATAAGCCATAGTTTTTTCTCAGTGAGTGATACAAGAGACAGCACCTTTAAGTAGTCGAGTTAAGAGAGAAACCAAACACACAATTTGGCCTGGAACGGCGCGGCGCAGAGAGCAATGATGACGAGGACTTGAAATGAAAAGGAGAAGCTCTCGGCGCGGTGATCGGCATGTAACATACATTAGCGCCTACAAGACTGCACGAATACTTCACGCATTGCATCAAACACAGTGCGGTCATTGCGGTCAGCGTGAAACTCATAGTGCTTACAAGAATGCATGAATACTTCACGCATTGCGCCAAACACAGTGCGGTCAGCGTGGAACGCATAGCGCTTACAAGACTGCGTGAATACTTCACGCATTGCGCCTAACACGGTGCGGTCTGCGCGGCGCGGCGGCGGAAGTTAAAATCATTAAACCACATTCATGTTTGTTCTTTCATAATTTTGTAGTTCATTTCTTATGAATGAAAGGCCTTGTCCACGCAGAGATAGGTTTACGAAACTTAACTTTTGCCAGCAGTGTTGACAGGGCATTCCCAAAACATGTGTTCAACACGAGTAAACGCGTCTTATGCACCCCTCCCCCGCTGGCACGTTCACTTGATGGTTTTTATTGATGTTTCAATTCGAATGAGAAGGAGGCGGTAAAATACAGGCGGCCCTTGGGCGGCAAGTAGGTAAATCCGGCCCCAATTACGTCATCTATTGCGTTATAGATTTATATCTATTTGCAGCGTTGCAGATGTCCTATCGATTTTCACTGTTTGGAGACTTCTGACTCTATCGTGGGAAACTTGACAACATTCTAATTTATATAGGGTGTATTTTCTTGGTAAGATAGTACCGGCGTATACCGAAGGAAAACTTCGTATGGACATTCAAACGCTGCCAATTTTCCCTCTTAATGTATATTTTATATGAAATTTAAGAATACTCTCCTTTGAAGTTCTTAGAAACCACAGACGAAACTGCAAGTACAATTTTGTTCAAATATAAACTGTAAAAAAAAATACGAAACTTCCGTAGAAACTTCGTATGCAATACTCTCTTTTCCCTAACGACTATCTTTGTAGTGGTAATCTCTCTATAACGAGGAAATTGGTCAGTCCTTTGCACCTATATTTAATACAAACTGTCATTAAAACGAGAAAAGAAACTGACGAAGGATCGAAAAACAGCGTGCTCGCAACGAACACCTGAATAATTGATTATTTACCATAGTTTCAAATGAAGAAATATCGAAACTCGATCATTCACATCTCGGCAATGATCTCTCGAGTTTTCATTATAGAGAAAAAGTATTGTATTTTCAAAAGAAATTTGGCAACTAATTAAACATGATTGGGGTAGCATCTATGAATAATAAAATAAGGATTAATACAGGAACCTTGATGCTCATACTTGTTTTTACTTACATGATATAGTACATGCAGAGGTGGGAGCCAAAGCTTTTCAAACGTCTAGCGTTCATCATCAGGGCTAGCATACATAGTAACAGCGAAAAGGGCAAAATAATAAACAACAAGCACTAATAATCTACATCATGCACAAAAATGAATTTCATAGCTCAAACAGTAAATAGCAAAAGTTTGTAGCTGTACAGGTAAGAAAGGAGAGAGCAAGTTGACAAGGGGTAAGAGCTGTTTACTAGAGTCCCTTTATACCCAGAGTTAAGACAACTCGATTATCAGCTGACTGGCAGCCGGCCTTGGCTGGCCATGGAGGCCGGAACGAGTGCACCCAAACGAACGATATTGAGGGATAAGGATCAGGAATCCTGCGATGTCTGTCACACAAAAACAAGAACATCAACGAATTGATCAATTAAAAAGAAAATGAGATTGGTTTGTGAATAATTTCTTAATTTATTTTCATTTTGGACCGATGGCAATAAAAATTTACTCTTGATTAACCACAATTAGGTAACATTTTCATTATTTTTGTTGACATTCAAGGTACCGCCATCTTGGTGCACTCGTTTCGGCCCCCATGAGCGAGAACCAATCAGAATTAGATTTTTTTTTAGGCCACTTTCAGCCCAACCCTGGCCCAACCAAAAGTGAGTTGTCTTAACACTGGGTATAAAGGGACTCTACTGTTTACATACTCTAATTTGGCAATTTTTAAATTTTGGCAATTCATAAATTTGGCAACGTTTGAACTTTCCTCCGGTGTTCTTCTTCAGCACGAGCACTGAGCACACCATGTTCTCGCGGAATTTTATGTAGGATTAGTTGATTGAAGCGCAAATCCCAGTACTTTGCAGGCGGGCCGGGAGCCGAACCCGTCGGGTAATGGAAGCATTCGCCACTCTCGGCCCCGCGTCCCCAATCTGTATCGTTAGCCGGAATGGCCGGTCACTCGCTCTGTTTTGACCGGTCTTCCCGGGACTCTGGGAGGACGCGCTGATAAGTAGTCTCATCGCGAGAAAACCATGATTTATGCACGTGCCGATGCATACTCAGCACTATCGCGCGCGACGTTTCGCCAAACCCTACTATCCGAACACCGACCTGAGCCCTGGATCGGGTAAGAGTGCGGCGGTACCACGGCTCATGTTAAGATGTCGCTTCGGTGCGATCGTTGTTTTTTCCCTAGATGCCATAACTCAGTCCCTTCCCGGATTGTTATGTTCGCCAAGACGATGATAGGTCTGCCCTCCTTCCCCCGCCGACAACTCGACCCTTTTAAGAGAGTGGTCCGATTTTTTATGAACCGCTGGTCGAGGAATTAGCTTACAGCCATGTATTTGCTCTGCGCAGAACGCATCGCGAGGATATTCTACATGTGTGGATCACTTCGATGGCGCACAGTGGATCGAGTCAATAGGAGAGGTCGGACAAAATTTGGTAACTTTAAACGCTAAGGACAATGTTTATACAATACTTTAGGGTTTCTAAAAGTGGTTTCATTGGCTCCCTCGTAACATTTTCTTCTAAAAGCACCCATTGAAACTATAAATGTGACAAAATGAAGATCAAAATTTTCAGTTTTAGTCCAAAATTTTATGTCCGACCTCTCTTATTGACTCGATGCACTGTGTGGCGGGATTAGAACAACACGTTTTTCAATTGCAATGTTTCGAAATTCCCGCTCCTTAAGATATTACTGCTGGACACAGTGGCGATTCTTGAAAGTCGGCAACTCTGCTTTTCCTCCATTTACATGCATGTAAAACAATCGATTCTTGGTGAGGTAGCTTGCCTTACCTAAAATCGATACATTTAATTGATTTAAAGGGAGGAAAAACAGTGTTGCCGACTTTCAAGAATCGCCACTGGTTGGACGTTATTGAGGGAAATTTATGGGATGCTGATTAGAGAGGTAAAGAAAAGGCACAATTTTGGCAACGTCAAAGGCTCGCCTAATGATGATTTATGAAAATGAAACAAAAAAAATTCGCCTAATGATGACCGACGAATGTCAGGACGAGCATTTTGCTAGGCGAGTTTTTGCAATTAAATTAGGCTGGTATTGCTAAACCGGTTGCTTAACTCTCTGGTCATCGGTCATCGTTCATCTGAGCGTTGACTTCCGAAAGGTGACAAGTGAAAATATCCAATGTAAAATGGCCAACTGTAAAAATATCTTATTTTTATCACCTATTTTATCATCGGGGAGATGGCACAGAGTGGATCGAGTCAATCAGAGGTCGGACAATCGGACATTCAATTTTTGACCAAAACTGCAAATTTTGATGTTTATTTCGTTACATTTTAAACTTTGAGGGATGCTTTTAGAAGAAAATTTCACGAGAAAACTAATAGAACCACTTTTAAAATCTCAAAGTTTTTTATAGACTGACTTATAAGCTTTTAAAGTTTCCGAATGTTGTCCGACCTCTCCTATTGACTATTCACTGCGTTTTAGTGCGAGGTCTTTAAAATTTACCTTGTCTTTTCTTAGGATTGTCTGCGATCGTGAACCATGAACACGACACACCATCACATAGTTAAAACCAAAACAAAATGGTCTAACCTCTGTTATTTTTTGTTTGTTCTCAGCTTTCAACACGTACACGCACAAATTAAACGCGACGGTAACCGCGCACACGCCCCGGGAGCACGATGAAATACTCGTCGTCACCTACGAAGATGGAAAGTGGAGTAAACCTTACTACGACTGTGGAGGGGGCAATATTTGGATGCTCACCTACACGGTCCCTTTTTTTGGATACGGCAACAGCTCGTACTTTTTCAAGTAAGTCACTTCTTCAATTATTTTTATCGCGACCTCCGCGTCGCAAGAGCAAATTACCATCTGGACCGCGTTAGGCAGAAAAGAACCAAGTAACATCAGCTATTGCCAAATCAAATCGGGAAATTTAATATTTTACACGGAAAAGGTCGTTTGAATTTTTGTGCAAAGGTCGGTAAATTTTGTGCAAAGTGCAAGACAAATTTCTTAAAATTTTCAAAGGAATCCGCTTAAACTTTCTCTAGTTAAACATGTAATTTACCAGTTGAATTTGGCAATAGATCGTAAATTTTCGATACTGGGTCGTGATTTTTGAATGGAGGAATGAAATGAATTTTTAGGGCAATTGCGAAGAATTGAAACTGTCTTCGTCTCAGTAACCCGGCACCAATTTGTATCTTTTTCTTTGAGTTACGACTCAGCACGCCGAGAAAACGGCTCAAGTTGAAACATAGTTCTCTCATCATATTCTTATTTGACTTTGAACTCAGAGCCGGTTATATCCTATCCCTTTGATTCAAATTTAATGAGGCAACTCGTGAGCCCTCAGAAAATAGTTGCTCGACGCGGGATTCTACTAATTATCCTATACGGTTAACTCTCAGGAAAGTTATCTTGAGGAGTAAAAGACGATAATAAAATTTTAGCGATTTGGAGTTAATCGATCAATATTTCAAGCTCATCAATTCAGTGCGACTATTGAGTTGTTCATGATAATAATTATTATTCCACATGTCGTCGGCAAATAGTCAAATATTTTCAGTCGGATTGAAATACTGAGTGTGTATTACTTTTACACCTGTTTTTCTCCACGGAACAAAAAGTGTCAGTGGTTTGCCCCTATAAAATTGTGATACAACTCCAATCCGTCGGATGATATGGACATTTTCAATTGATTTTGGTAGTACTGTAACTCATGATGGGATAGTACAGCGACATTTGGGTCAGTAACCTAATTTATTGAGGTACTACCACAATCATCAGAGACAAGAAACCTTCCACTAGTATGTTGGCCATGGTGGAAGCTTTTACTTTCTGGACTTCAGCATTCTCCTGTTGACTTACCTACATGGTTGATGGTCAACATAACGTGTTGGCAGTTCCGTTTTGCAAACAAGCCGAAAATGGCCGAAGTTTGGGAAACTTGTTTGGCTCATGACGTCACCCGAAGCTCATCAGCCACCATGTATGAAATTAGGATGATGACTGCTGCTCCCTTATAATTGTCCATAAGAAATTGTTGACTTCCCGAAAGTAAAAGCTTCCACTTGTCGCCAAGAGGCCAGTGGAGGGTCTCTTGTCTCTGACCACAATTCATTGGGAATGTTCATGTTGGGACCTAACCTCTACCTGTTTTTTTTCCGTGTCGGAGAAAAAATGTCTCTCAGCATGCTCATTTACTGGCCTCTTCACTAACAAGTTGATTTTGGAAATTTTTATCATATTAAAGGTGTTTAATTTGAATTTTTGAAGAAAAGCAGCGTTTTGTAATGTTTTAATTCTTTATATACCCTCACTGGAAAAAAAACACACACACATTGGATCTAGAGTCCAGATTCTTAAAAACATCGACAAGAAAAAATACTCTTCATTCAATCGGATTTTTGCTTAAATCAAGAACCAAGCTTCTTAATTTGAGCGGATTTCCTTTTGATTCAAGCAAAAATCTGATTGAATCAGGAGTATTTTTTCTTTTCAATGTTTGCAAGAGTCTGGACTCTAGATCCGATGTGTTTTTTTTCCAGTGCTGTCCGGGGGTCTTTTGAATCTATTTGGCAGCGCAGTGTAATAAGGCGCCCTAAAAAGGCGTCGCACGACTAGGGAGTAGCCATAATACGTTCAGAACGCCTCTCTCCACCAACTAACACGGCGCATCCGGCCTGCTCCTTTTTCAACCCCTTCCTCCCATTCCCGGATTCGCACAAGAACCTCGGACTCATAACTATGGACCTCAGGTGTGCAAGTACGGCTTTTTAACACAGATGTGCTTCAAGCATATCCATGAGATGTACTCTCCTTTCGGCCGATTTGCGGAACTCAGCGCAACGCGCTACATTGCCAAGTAGGGATACCATTATAAAATTGGTATAGTCCTGTACAAATTAACTACATTTAGCAATGGGGAACTACAATTTCTAGCTCATCTTGTAGGGAAACTAAAGCTATACATACGTTGTTTCTAAACTGAGCCGGAAATTGTAGTTCTTAATTGCAAAATGTAGTCCAAATGGGGCACTAGACGAAGCAAGAAATCGAACACCGCAGCACATGATTTCTCATCCACTAAGTGGTTTCAAAATTTCCAAGGAAACATCCGGATCCGCAGAAACATTCTTTTGGAAAATTTAATTTTTTTAGATCTATTCTCGAGCCATTTTTTTCCATTTTAATAAATTTTGGCGTGTCTCTAACTTTTTATCGACCCTCCAACAATCTCAAACCACTCATCACTACGACCTCATACGCGACTCCCTTGCACTCAGAATCAGTCACTTCCGTTCATTTGGAGGATCGTGCAACGTAAGAGAAAGACCTCAGCGAGGGTTTTTCACTAATTACTCCCACTGAATGTTTGTCAAAAATAGAAAGCGTGAAAAGAGAGGAATTGTAGGAGGATGGAGGAAAAGGGCCACGACAGTCCTAAGTAATTAATTGCGATCTTAAGAAATTGGGATCTGACACGCTACCGCCTATTTATTCTAGAGGAGCACTTGTTGAATAGAGTGTCTAATCATTTCTAAGTTCTCCTCCTTAATGACTGTCTTTTTTGAACCGCCCCATCAGAAGTTCATCACGCGATTCAGACTTGAATGATTACGACTGTAGGTGTTTCACAGGCTGTCACCGATATAATTAAGAAAACTTTGACCGTCGCTATGATTAATAACAGAGACGTCTCTTTCTTGCATTTACAGAAATTCTGGCATGGCTTTTGGGTCGTCTGAAGTTTATTATTTTGAAACGCCTGGAGTCAGAATTGTCTGATGACTGTTTGGACTGCAGCATTTCGCAAGAAGGAACTATCAGAATTTCAATTTAGGAAAGACTGTCATACTTCTCATTTTATCTTGCAAGAGAATAACTCGAACATTCAAAAAATTTCCATTTCCACAAAAAGAAAGAGGAGGAAGAAGAAAATAGAAAATATCCGATAAATTCCATTTATATTGATCTGTTTTCAGCCAAATAATTGGTTACCAAGAAGTTGTCTCTGAAAAATAGTGCAACACTAGGGATCCCCTATCGCTGAACGTGATCAATGTTTTCCTACATTTCAAAAGCTCAGAAAATAAATCTTGGTTTATTTGAAATTAGTTCTTGAATTTTTATAAAATGGGACTACATTTTGCAATGATAAACTACTTTTCCCGGTTTATTTTAGATAAAACTTATGTGCCATCTGTTTCTCCATGCAGATATATGTTTTTTTAATGAGCCAGAAAAGTAGTACCTCATCATTGAAAAATGAAGTTTAACTTTCATTTGTGTGCATACCGCCTCGATTATCTCACTTATACGCGTTTATTTTTCACCTTTTTGTCGTTATAATCGCAGAACAGCTTTTTGAAAAAGCCTATTAATTTTTACATACAGTGATTAAGGAATACATATCGGATTACGTATGTATGCAGTTGTCACCTTTATAGCATTTCCAAGCGTTCTACGACACTCAACCGCCACTAGTAGTGGTCTTGCCAGAGTTCCAACTGCAAGTCTGACTCCTTTTATTCCTCGATTGTTGAACACTATCAATCTAAGATTTTGTGGCACGTCCTGTATGCTGATGATACGCTAATCGGATCAAGTTTTCTCAATAAAACGTAAAAAACCACACAAACAAACCCAACGTTCGGTCAAAAAACCAACATCTGTAACCTTCCAGGTTATTAGTAGATTCTCAAATTTTGACTCAAATATTTCAGTGGCGAGGTGTGAATGCTTGATTATCGATTTTTCTCCATTTGAAGGCATGGTAAAGACTCAATTGTTAAGATGCTCGCCGCGAACACCCTGTTTATCGATCCTTCTCCATAGGTTTAAATGGCAGATAAATCGATGTATCGCAAAGCACGCTACGGTATTGAACGATTTCCGCCTCGTCTACGTTACGTCATTTTAAAAAGGCAGTCTAACCGTTCGAAAGGATTTTAAAGAGCACCTATCCACAGCATGAATTCAGCGTGGAGATTCTGTTTCCGAGTCGCTCAATCCAGTTAGAGAGATCAATTTTCTTTACTGACGTTCTGTTTAAATTACAAGCGCGTTTGTTTACTCGGATGAAATGAATCACATTCTAACTGACTGCGGCCAATATAATCGCCGAGCCCTGCAACGTTCCCGCGGGATTTCGGGTGTTTATCCCGTAAAGGGCGGCAGGTGAAACTATTTTGATCCGACAAACGACCGGGAAAATAAGGCAATGAGCTGCAGCTATGTGTAGGTCTACCTGAAAATAATTCTTGGAACACGGAGATTTACTGGGGCGCGAGGAACCGCTGATCCGAGGGCGATTCCAGCCCGTTGAGCAAAAAACACGCAAACTCCGGTAAAGTCGCGGGCAGTTGAGCGGTTTTTTGTTTCGAGTGTCGCCGCAAACGGGCCTGTTCCAAGCCCGGCTTTTGAATCCATGCGAAGCGCGAAACATGTGCCGACATTAGCTTTAAGAAAATCGCCTCGCGATTGAAATTTATGGAATGTGCATACGGAGATATTTCTCTCCCCCGCACGATTTCAACATTCCGAGCCCAGCTGAATCTTTGTTTGCGCTCTATCGGCGTTGCCATATCGCCGAGGTATGCTTCGATTAAATTTTTAGAACGATGTGGCTAGAGTCCCTTTATATTCGTAGTTGACACATGTGGAATCCATTTTTGATCGGTCATCGTATTCACGGCTTCCATCTTAGAGATTATACATTTTTCCCGGCTGCAAAGATTATATAAGCTGGAATGGACCAAGGAATTAAGGGTACGGCAGGGAACAAACGGAATGTTATCAAGGAATGGATGAAAATACTTCGAGAGTGAGTTGATACATAATTACGAAAATCATGGAAAAACGTTACACACTGTATCATGTTTCTGACGGTTGGTAACACGACGACCTTAGATGTTTTGACCCTCCTTTGAAAGTAACTATAGAACCACACTGAAAAAAAAGTGTGGTAACATCTTCCATGAGTGTACTTGATTGTTTACATTGTGATACTATTTAGCGAAAATATAACCAGAATTATCGTAGTATTTGCCAGAACTTTGGTGGCACATACCATATGGCACATGCTACCACGGAGTTTGGTGTTTATTACCATACTCGCATCACTGTGTTACAGTATGGCATACTTTGAAAAAAGTGCAGGGTCTATCCTCAAATATTGTTGATCATAGTTAAAAGCCTGCCATGTGTGCAGTGACGAAAAACTCCAAATTGAGATAAAAAGATCGCATAAATGGTGACTGGAAACTGCCCCTAGACGCGGAAAATTTGAAAAAAACATGTCCCAAACAACGCAAACTGTGCACTAAGGAATGCATTTCAGACATGTTAAATGTGAGCATCTTAAGTTCCGTGCCCTTTTACTCATAAAAACTCTTTTCACACGGCCTGTGTCTCTGGCGTACAACATTCCCATTCTATAAAATAAATGCGTGGAAGGCTTGAGCCTCAAAGATTCCGTGTGTTATAGGACGTCCGGAAAGATGGAATCTATTCGGACGCAGATGCAGTTAATGAAAGTGTCGTGACAGTAAGGGTCTCATTGTCGAAGGAGGATCGGATATCAGTGCCACAGATCAAAAATTCAAGTCGGAAGTTAAAGGCGAGCCACCCCTCGGCAAAGCTGCGATACTTAACCCGCGCGGTGCCGGCTTTTCGGCTTGACCGCTTGCCAAGACGCGGCCCAAGGAGACCCCTCGAGAACGACTTCAGGAGATCATAAAAAAACACACACGGCAGTCGTCCCCCTTTATCATCGCCGCTGGAAAAATACCTCCCGGTTCCTGGAAGTTCTGGCACCACACGGCTCTTGGAGGCGATTAAAATGCAAATTTTCGCGATCGGAAGAAGCGGAGGGAACGAGACAATTTTGATGTCATGCGAGGAGATTGGATGATCCAGGGTGTCTGTCTACTAGTCCGGAATTTTTGAAAAGTCCGGAAAAAGTACTGATTTCTCACGGGCGGTCCGGAAGTACTTAAAAAGTGCGAGAATTCCGCAAGAAGGTCCGGGATTTTGTCCTTCATACCAAGCTTGTTTTTTTAATAAAGCCTGGGAGGTATGCGATTCCCTGCGCGTTGATTCTTAGAGTGTGGTATTTCCATGCAATAATATCACGATTGTGCAGTCGGTCAATCTTCAATCCATCAATGAAATTGTGTGTCCACGTCAATTTTGTCGTAATTCGAGTGAGGAACTCAAAATTTTGAAATTTCTTGAATTTCGTCAAATGAAGATACTGACAAAGTACTGAATTTTTATGTTGAGGAGGTCCCGAATTTCTTGGGAATGTAATGAAAAAGCACTGTACAAGAACTGATTTTGGGCCAGCCTGTTTTAGTAGGCCCCCTGAGATCGGCTCGGCAAGAAATGAATTTAGTAACTCCGGGAAGGAAGGCCGTGTGACTAACTTTTCGGAACAATCAAATTATTTGCATCGGTGTTGTATGTCATCATGGTGGCATCTTTGGTGCCACGCAACGTCATCAGATGTTTTTGCATATATCCGCGTTCGTATATGATTTCAATTATACTAGTACATCCGATCCTCTAGTCTGATTTCCATGCTTGTATGTCTATCGGCGGGTGCGTCAGTTTATTTATTAGTTTATATATTCTTTTAACCGAGAATATAAATTTATTTTATCATGTCGAGAAAAATTGCTGATAAAATAGTGATGTTCAAGAAAATTTACAGACCCGACAACTGTAGAATTTTCAGACACGTAACAGGAATATATGACATGTAAACATGCGGAGGAAAAATTCTGGTTAGTTTCCTCTCGAGAAGTCTAAAATAAGAGAGGAAGTTCTTAACTGAAGTGGATGTTTAAAAGGTGATGTGTGATTTTGACTAGCTGTAAGAGCCAGTTAGTAAGTCATTCTTTGAAACTTCCCCCAACCCTAAAACTTCTGTTAGTGCTTCTCTGAGGAAGGACATTTCAATGGAATTTACGAAAACTTTCAGCTTGAGAAAGTTTGAAGAGGTGATTCAATAACAAGTCTTAAACTTCGAGTGGCGATTTCTTCGCCTTGAATTACATGCAACGCATAGAAATCCCAACTTATCATGATCAGTTTTTTGTCACTTCCTGTAAAAAATAATAAACAATAAAATTAAATTTTCTTGACACGCTCAGTATAAATACGTAAATTGCATGTGATCATTCGAATATGAAGTCGAAACCTAATATTTTTAATTGTATCGACACTTGATAAGTACTTTAAGGGAGCCGTTTTTTTTCATTTTCGAAGTATTTCCATAAGACGGAAAAATGGGGAAGGAAATATAAGTTGGTGAGTAGGTTTTGAAAGTCATCGGACACAAAATTAGAAGCTTGAAAATAGTTAAACTAATTAAGTATGTTATTTTAAAAATTTGATGAATTTGTTTTTGATGATGGTTTTGTTGAATTACAGTCAATAATTGACGCTTACATCTTACATCTTCTCAGAAAAAAATTGATCCTTGCATTCGTAACCTGGAAACGTCGTATGTAAAAAATGCATTCCATCAATATTCGCAGTAAAAAAAATAAAGTTAGGTTGTACTAATCGACACCACTATTCGAGCTTCTGAGTTGTACTGAATCATAACCGATAAGTTGAAAGCGAATGTAATATCTACCTTTCGTACCTATTACTTTTACCACTTGCCAGCATTTTTCATTATCATGAGGAACAGCAAAATTACGATACCCTGATAAGGTTTACCCCTGATTTTCATTTAAAATCCATCAATTTCATTATAATTGAATCTATTCAAGAGAAGGACATTTTATCTCATTTTCCGAAACTTTTAGAAAGACGGTTCGTCTGAGGTTCATCGTAGCATGAACAACATTCAGTCTGGGAGAATACAGTGCTGCGCTTGAAAAATCCTTTAGTGGAATTAACTTCACCACAATTCGCGCCGTCAGCCCCGGTAAAAAGAAAACACGAATGGAAGCCTTATTTGCGTCGTTGTAATCGTCTTACTTGAATTAATTTACTTGATGAAGTAAGCCTAAAAATAATGATGTTATTCCTCATACACCGTCGAAGAATTCGCTACTTCTCTTCGTATTTCTGCGTATTTTTTTTGCGAGGCATGAGAATCAAACAGTGTCTCAAATTAAACTAATTTGTTTAAGCTAAAGTGGAAGTTCTGATAAAATCAGAAAATATCATTTCATTTTGCCCTTCCGGCAATGCCAAAATCCTTTTAATGAAAATGATTTTTTTCTATAATTAAATTCATCGAATCATTTTAAGTATATTTTAGGTGGGAAGCTTAATTTGACTCAAAAGTATTGCTTCGTGGGTTTCATACTTTCATATTCAAACGACAAGTCTTATTTTTCTCATTTCCTGAGAAAGAAAAAAAATGAAAAAAAAAGTCACAGGTATCGTTAATTAAAAGAAAAGGGAATGAGGTAGAAAAAAATACGCATAAAAGGATCACAAAACATGAAACTCATTAGATTTTAGAGAAAACCAGCGGAAAAGGCAAGCGATTTTTTTCTTTTTCATTTTTCTTTTTTAGTTTCCAGGTTGATTTTATTACCGCAGACCGAGTCTCTCCCCGAGTTTCTCCGAGAAATGACCTTGCTGCACCCTGTCCCTCGATCATTACCGATTATCATTGAACCTAAGATTTTCCCCACAAGTTCATAATGAGTTTTATATTACACCCCCACAGTTTTTTTTTTTAATAGCAGTACCGATACATGCTACGGTGGAGAAGCTCTGGACTTTCGTATTTTATTCTGCCTACAGAGCATAATTCCGAACGGAATTTAGTCACCGCGTGCTTTCAGTTTCCCCTCGATTTTGCAATTTTAAACACTCGATAAAGCAATTTCGCTACCCTCTTTCGAGGGGACAGTCTGAGGCTTAACTTTACAAAATAAATAGGCGGCTCAGCGTTGAAAATTCACCCCATTATTTGTCAACGAACACCTAAATTTATCACTCTGACTGTCAAGTGTACAGGGGATCGTGGTGATTTTTAGGTTTCCTTTATCATTATTTTTTCAGTGGCAAAGGCGATTATGCCTCCTTATCTAAAATTAATCCATTCCAAATGAAGTGGCCGTATGTCAATGCTTCCGATTAAAATACGTAAAGAACCGTTAAAGCTCCATAAATGACGCCTTTTGGGCGTGAGGAGGTACTCCGACTACTCTGGTCTTTTGGCTCAGATGACCAAAGTTTTATTTTCTCCTTGTACTCGTTCGGTGCGTTACAAGGTAGAGGGAGGCAAAAGTTACGCACCAATTTTTTTTTTTTTTTTTTTTTTTTTTTTTTTTTTTTTTTTTGGCAATAGGCAATAGGACAGTATTTTATGATTGTATAATGTTGATGATTATTTTTAATTCATGTTGTACAGACAAGAAAAATAATAAGAATTGCAAGCGAGTAAAAAAAAATAGAAACTTGGGTCACATTGAATTTTTTGGCGTTTTCAAGTGATGTGAAGTGTTATAGTATAGGTGACAAGTGAAGTGTTATACTTCCGTATTATCCAAAAGATTGCATAATACCTTTTACAAACACAGCCCCGTTTTTATGAGACCCTACAAAAATGTATCATTAATTCATAATCATTCCATCCATCATTATCTCATGCCATCTTGAACAGCGTTGATCCAAGTAAAAGGGTAATTTTGATGCTTACAAAGGAACTGTATGTGCCATAGCATTGTAACGCATCTTTTGTTTTTTTACCTAATTTTGTCCATTAATAGGTTTTGCCTAATTACGTCTGCTCCTAGTTACTTAATGGAAAAAGATCTAAATTCTAGAGGCCAGTGCATAATAAGAAGAAAACAGAATGAGGGGCAAGGAGAAGGGTAAAAAACCAGAAAAAGTGGCTTACATAATCTGCCTTGCTAAAGAAGAACGCCGTATGAACATTCGAGAGTCGCCACATTTCCTTCTATAAGATGTTCTTTTTCGAAGAAACTTCTTGAATATTTTCCCTTGAAATTTCAGGACTTTTCGGTGGAATAGCCAGGAAAATTATCTGAAAAATTGGAAGAAAAATATCCATAAGCTGACCAGGAACTTTGTGTTTTATCAAGAAAAATTTGACAACGCCTGAAGATTCATACGGCGTCCCTTAGCACGGCAGTAATGTTGAGCGCCCGTCAAGAAGAGAGCGGCTTGACTCAAGATTAAACCCGAAACGAAACGGGCAAGATAACCGAAATCCATCCAAGAATCAAAACTTATTTTATTCCCTCTCCTTCCTCGATGGGGTGAGCTTATTTATATTTCCAAAGCTTGTTATCGCCATTGAAAACGAATTTTACTTGCTTACAAAGAGCCATTAGAACTGATGAGAAGAGTGGTGATTAAAAGAAATGCGAGGGGAGGAAGGAGGTCAGTCGGCGGAGAGAATGCGGAGAAAAGGGAAATAAATAAAATGAGCGGGTGAATTTATTAAATAAATAAAAATAGGTCGTCCAGAAGTAAACGGTCAGACCTGATTTAATCGAAAACACGTCGCTCTTCCGAGGATCCTTCAGAGTTTGCTGAAAAGAAAATTTTAGTAATATTCGTTTGATGTACCTTCTGAAGACGGGTAGCCAAAGGAAGCGGGGGCGGGGTGGGGTGGGAGGGGGTGGATCTGATATTAGCGATGGAGAGGGAATATTATATTTAAAGTTAGGGGGCGATAACGAGTCCATACTTATAAAATATCAATGAGAAAACTATAAGCGCAACGCAAACATTCGAGATAATTAGTGCGAAAAAAGGAAGCGTTGGATAGCAATAAAAAGCCAGTGTTACCCGTGTTGGAGTTCGGTTGACGTAGCCAAACCGTGCAATTAAATAATTTTTTTGTGCATCGGCGGTGAAACTGCAAAAATGCGTAACTCGGTCGCAAGGTTTCAAAATCACCTATCATACTTTATAATTTGGAAGAAGACCCAACCAACACTATGGATTGAAATTTTCACAGAATGTTCATCACACAGAGTGTAAAAATCACCGAAGTATTCGAGAAATGACGTTTAGTACTTTTCTACGTGGAAAATAAAGTATGATAGGAATTTTGCAATGCCGCAAACTGATACGCACATTTTTGCAGTTTCACCATCGAAATATTTTAATGGATTGCGTTGCTTCCCAGATGGAGGAACATAACTCCACTCATTGGTTGTGAAATTGACTCAAACTATAAATTTTTTAAGAAGAGGAGTACAGTGCCATTCTTTTTCAAAATGTTGTCGATATTTGGGTTTATCAGAAGAAAAATCGGTGAAAATTTCTATTACAAGTGCTACATTTAGTTTCCCGGTAAAAATATAATACACCCGTTGGATATTTTGAAACATTTGAAGTGCAGTTATGTTTTTTGTCAGAGAAACTATGATAAAAGTACAGGTACCTGCAATTAAACTTAAATTAAGTGAAACTCCAAATTAAAAACGGAAACTAGCGATGTGCTAAAAAAATATATGCCTGCTTCCAAGCAGCTCGTATTGCCGGAACAAGTCATTCAAAGCGGCCCAGTTAGAGTAAGAACGGAACAATGTAGGTAAAGGAAGTACGCTAATGCTATGCTTAAAACAAATGAGCAAGCCTACAGTGTCGGAGACAACTATTACTGTTTCCAAGCCGCTCTGATTGCCTACTCGGGACATTGAAGGCGAAATGGGCACCTTGAACACGGAATGATAAGAAAAGTTACAATGATCCACCAATGAGTGTTTAGTCAAGGAGTGAATGTTTCTAACTGCTATGATCATGAATCACTGCTTCAAAAGCAGTGATTCCGTATCCCACAGTAATGATCATAACTGTCTCCTGCTGTGCTAAAAATTGCATATTTTACAAACAACTCTTATTTAAGTTATAATTCTGCGGTGATTTTCAGTAGGAAGCATAAAATAGACACTGATAGGGTTATGTGCACTGAAAATTCTGATTTTAAGGTCGGCTTGGCAACCACACATTTGGTGCAAAACGATCTGTGTTTTTCCACAGGAGTCAAGTTAAAACTGAGGGGTTTCCTGAAGAACTCTACAGTATTCATCGTATTGACCGCAGAGCGGTTAAGTTGACTAAGGCATCCACGCGAATTGGAAATTTTAAAGAGATAAAATCTGACTTAAATTAAAACTGGCTCTGTAAGGCCAGTAAGAATTAGTTTTGAGGGTAGATGCATAATTTAGCACGATTGGTGTAGTTTACCGCTTTTGATAGACAAATATCATATAAACTTGTCTTGTTACCAAAACACAGAACAACCAAAATATAAATAAAACGGTTACCATTTGGTCCATCAACCAAGCCTTTTAGGTTGATCTAACCAAAAAAAAGATCAACTCGAAGTAACTCAAAGATACCATATAAACATGAAATTTTTTCAACTATGTGCGGATAAATGAGATCGTTAAACTCAATTTTTTAGGCTTCGAAAGGCACCGATAGATTAACTTTTTTTCTCTTTTTTTAAGGGTATAAGGGTAGGTTATTTAGTACTCAATCTCTTAAATACTCCCGGTCTCACAACTTAATGAGAAAGATTTAGAGATGAAGTCGTTTCAACGAAATTAACCTTTTTCTACAGCGATAGCGATGCACGACAATACTGCCTTTATAAACTAAAACGTCATAAGAACCTTCAGATGTTGCAAAATTTCCTTTAACAAAACCCGAATTCGCTGACAAACTCATGAATATTTTTCCTCAACATTTTCAGATAATTTTGTTCACTCTTTAAGCTGATGTTTCTGTAAATTTCAAAAAAAAAAAATATTAATAAATTTCCTCGAAAATAAATATTTTATCGAAAGAAATTTGGCAACCATCGAAAGTTCATACGCCGTTTTTCTTCAGCATAGCAGGATACAGGCGAGGTGTTCATCAGGCGCTTCAACACCTGTTCGCAAGGCTTAGTGTTAAGCCTGCCGATGGCCTTAAATCGCCTCGCCATCAATCATTTAATGCTCTGCCGCCCGAACTGTTGCTCTCGAAACGGCAGCTATTGGAGCCTCCGAATGGATGTTTAGGTTAAATTAATCGTAAGTTAAATTTTATCCTGGATCGAG
Organism: Bemisia tabaci; assembly: GCF_918797505.1. Classification (NCBI taxonomy): domain Eukaryota; kingdom Metazoa; phylum Arthropoda; class Insecta; order Hemiptera; family Aleyrodidae; genus Bemisia; species Bemisia tabaci. The sequence goes on along the minus strand of NC_092797.1, from coordinate 13,506,330 downwards.
GGGGAAAAAAGTTGTTGATCACGCTTTTCAATTTCCGCCTCCCAACTTGCCCGTTTACCGCCAACGGTGGACGTGTTCACGAATCGTTAAAATTGAGAGATAGTGCGTTTACCTTTTGAGCTTGAGATTCCTTGTGAAAAGATTGTTTGCACTGCAGAAGGGTAAAATTTATGTTAGACTGCACCAATTTTTTATTTCTCTCTATTGTATTTGTACACTTTAACTTGATTTTATCCCTTAAATGTTCCACAAATCGTCACTTCCTGGACAAAGGAACGTATCTCAATACCAAGGCTGCAACATTAACTCAAACATTTACATTTTTAGAGAATATACCTTTCCAATGTTTGTTCAAAAGTTTTCTAATTCTTGCCTGATATCAGAAAAATGTTCTTTCGAATTTTCAGTTCGAGAGGTTTATTATTTTCCTGGTAAAAATTCAATTTGCAAGGAAAAATTTTGCGACATTGAAATAAAGTTCCGTTCTCTCGGAAGAGAAATGATGAAATATTACATTCAATATGAATGAATCTCACTGACATGTCTTATTGAAAGTGTCCAGTGGTGTTGAAACACAGTGGTCTTGAATAAAAAAAAAATGCAACAAAAATTTACCCGAAAACGGTTTACAGGGGGTAAAACTTCGGTGCGTGTTGACTTAAAATCGTGAAAAATCAAAATCTTATATCAATCGTATTTCCGAGCTATCGGAATTTGAAATGGTCATGGATTTCAGTTTAGACAAGTTTTCTACTGATTTCGATCCGGTTTTTTATTTATATGTCCATTGACTTGGTGTCGATCGGTTCACGTTTTTATTTTCGTTCGATTCATGTCGATCGTATACATACACTCTCTCGTTGCATGTAGACTTCCTATTATAATCTCTTTTTTTTAAACTGAATAGTTCGCCTTCTACCGCGTCAGCAGCAATTAATGTTACGAATATGTTGTGCGTGCTGATTTCATCGCATTACATACCTGACTCTTTGAAGGCGTATTTTGTGTGAAAGCCATTCGCCTTCAGAAACGTCTGCAGCAATTGATGTTACAAATATGTTGTGCGGGCTGATTTCAGCTTATTACATACTCGAATCTCTGAAGGCGTTCTATGTGCACAAGTAGCTCTATCTGTCTGCGAATGATAGAAGTAGGGATTGACCAATTCATTCAATCTCACTTCTGTTGTTCTCCAACAGAGTGCTCTATTTTCGAACAAAAAACGCCTTCACAGAGTCAAGTATGTAATTTCCTGAAATCAGCACGCACAACATATTCGTAACATCAATTGCTGCAGACGCAGCTGAAGGCGAATTGTTCAGTCAAAACAAAGAGAACAATAGGAAGTCTGCATGCAACGAGAGGGAAGAGGGTGTATGTATTCGATCGACATGAGTCGAACGAAAAATTTAAACGTGAACTGATTGAAACCGGCTCAATGGACAAATAAATAAAAAAACGAATCAAAATCAGAAGAAAATTTGTATTTACTGTGGGAATTTCAAACTGCGGTAACTCGAAAATTAGATCAGCCAAGATTTTGGTTTTTCGCGATTTTAAGTCCACACGTACCGGATTCTTACCCCCTGCAAACCGCTTTTGGGTACATTTTTATAGCTTCTTCTTCTTCTTCTTCTTCTTTTTTTTGCTTCAAGGCCACTGTGGTAAAGCGATTACTGGCATTTTTGCGTGTTATTCATTATTTGAAACGCCGTAATGTGCTCTCGTGGAAAAAAAAAATTAAAAAAAAAAAAAATATATATATAGCACGGATGGAAATCCGTTCATTTATCTAAATTTCTACGCAAGTGATAGAAATATACCTCGGGGGTCAAACATATCAGACCGGGACACGGAGGCACGCAATAAATGTTGCCGCCCTTCAAGATAAGGCAAACATCAAAATATCCTCGGAGAAAAATCGAAATTTTTATGATCGTTGACTCATGGAACATCGGTCATTGGCGAACCGGAGCGAGCGATTTTCGGGAGTAATTTTTGTCGAAGTCTTTTCATTCACGCAGAGCGTAGGAGCGAGTCATCGCGCTCGGAGACTGCCTCGAAAGACAGCGCAGGAGAGAGTCCAACTTTTAAATTAGCAAAGTTGAGGGATCTTGTCAAAACCACGAAAATAGCGGAAATGTTGCGGAAGAAAGTTTCGCGTTGCCGAGAATCAAATTCTTCCCGCTCATCTGCTCCGCGAGTTTTCGCTATGAGCAATCGGCGCTCGGCCATATTTCAAGAGTTATCGCGGCGGGGGCGGGGGAGAACTTGGCCGAATTCGCAGTTACTCTGCATTCGCCGCGCCTATTTTCGGTGTTTAAAGTTTCGACGCAGGCACCGGATTTGCCGCGTTACCGAGGTGAGCAGTATTGCTAAAATTTCCGGAATTGAGTTTAATTTAAAGGAATTTTTTTCAAAAAGTTACAACGGAGTGCTCAGTTCAAACGAACATTCCAATTTCCAGGAATGACCGATAGGAAAGCCGCTTCCAGTGGTGTATCTATCTTCATAGCAACCTGTAACCAATTGCAAGTAGATACAAAAATTTACAAAGCAGTCCGAGAATATAGTAATAAAAGTAAAACAAGGAGGGAGGGGACGAAAAACGAGGCTAAAATACAAAAATAAAAAATCCAAGACGTTTCGACTCAAAACTGAGTTATTTTCAGTTGGAAAATACAAAAAAAATTATTTATGAATCAAGAAAGAAAATAATGCTTGATTAAAAAAGAAAATATGCTTTTATAAGAAGAAAAGTCACTTGCATCAAGCAGGAACTCGCTTTCATTCAGCACTTCTATTCTCGATTCAAAATAAAATCTTCTTCACGACATACTCAAGAATGTTTCAGCCTAAATCAAGCCACTTTTTGATTTATTGAAATGCAAAAATTATGCTAAACTTTATTAAATACGGGTACTAGGTCTTAGTGAGATTTCGGGCTACCGCTCTTTTTTTGTGCCGTATAGTATCTTGCTTTATTTTGCAAGGGAAGCTCTGTACTCTTTAAGGATGCCTGTCATCCTTAATATGTTGGAGCGCGTTCAATTTCGTATGATACTGTGCAACACCTCTGCTGTGAAATATTTGCTTGAGGCGCCGTGGTACGCTGCAGGGTGGCGGCCGGCCGACCAGCACGCAATGCGCATTGGCGCCTACAAACCCAACGGGATACTTCAAGCATTGCGCAATGCGTGAAGTATCCACTTAGGTTTGTAGGCGCCCGAGTGATCATCGCGCTGGCAGCACTGCGGCCGCTCCGCTCTGTGTTAGGCTCTAATATTTAAACTCGTGGAGTCAGTGTTTTTCATCTCTTGATTTAGAAATGTTTGTATACTCTAATTTTCTTCATTTAAATTGATGAAAAAAAAGATGTATTAAGGGAAAATGTAATGTGTGTTATTTAAATATTAAGGTGGTTCCTTGTCAAATCGTTCCCCCCTCGTAGAGAGTTGAGACAATGCTGCTTATGGATGTCACAGACGGGAAAAAAGAATACACAAATCAGACGTTTCTTGTCATCTTTGATTATATCCCAATCCCGAATTCCTATCTCCGTTTCCTCTCTCATTTCATTTGCTCCTTGCCGTACCCTCAATTCCCCGGTCTATGTCAATTTATAATCTTTGCATTTGGTGAAAATGTAATTTTTATCCCCGTTTGTGACACTGTGAAGGCCTTAAATGAAGGAGCCGATCAGAAATGGATTCGCATTTTCTTTACTCTCAGTACAAATGGACTCTAGATCGCACCCATCGATGACGTCACACACTGAAAAAATTCTCGGCGTTTTTACCAAGGTCCGTTGGTACCTTTACCATCTCACTTTTTTTACCAATTATTGGTAATTTTACCAAGATAGACTGCTTACCTAAAAACCGGTATTTTTGCTGTTTTTTTTTCAGGTAAGAACACCACTTTTATTGGTGATCAATTCCCGGTAATTTTGCCGTTTTATCTCGGTAATTCTACCCCAGTCGATAAAAAATATTGGCGTTTTTACCAAGATCCAGTAAAATTACGGAAGAAGTTCAATAATTTTACCGAGATTTCTCGGTAAAATTACCAATTCCATAAATGGTAATTTTACCAAGAATAAACTGGGATCAAATAGAACCCTGAATACTTGGTAATTTTACCCTTTTCTTAGTAAATACACCGAGATTTTTTTTTTAGTGCAATCAAACCCACAAAATACCGCGAACCGGTTCAACTGATTCAAACGATAAGTAGAGATACGATATCAAGAATCCCCGGGTGATCAAACAACCGAAACCGACCGACACCACCCGGGTGGGTATCCGCTTTTTAAAATATTCATGTATGATTTGAGCTATTCCTTCCTGCGAGCTGAGATAACACTCTCCTTTCTTGCGGATGCAGCGCACGTAGCCGGAGTCATTCTTGCATGTCTCATGTTTATGTAAATACATGTGTTTTCGGATTCGCCGGGTAGCGAACTCATTCGCGGCGCGGCGGCGGCGTCCCGAGACGGATTCCAGGATTCCGGGTGCAGCGTGAGAATTCGCGATGAACCACATTTTTTAATACCTAACCAAACACGCCGTGATCAGCGGACTTCGGTTCCTAGTTCATTTGCGGCGGGAAAGAATTGAGATCCGGATCAGTGGCGTGGCGTGCTTTGCGATGTATCGATTGTTCTCTCATTTAAACCTATGGAAAAGGATCGATAAACAGGGTGTTCGCAGCGAACACCTCAATAATCGATTATTTACCATAGGTCTAAATGAGAGAACAATCGATACATCGCAAAGCACGCCACGCCACTGATCCGGATTCATTGTCATTCGGACTACATTTCGTAGAAAGAAATCAGCCGTTGCCAGATTTCATCGGACGATTTATTTTTTTGAAGGAAAATGGTGGTTTGGATTCCCTTGAAATTTTAACGGATTTTCTTGTTGACACGTAGAACATTTCCTAAAATTTCAAATTTTTACAACCGTTCTCCCGTAGAAAAATAAATTGTTCGTTGAAATTTGGCGATGGCTGATGTAACTTGGTTCTTTTCTGCTCAACGCGGGCCACACTGGAAGAAAGAAGTCTCTTGGAGAGCCCAGACTCTTGAAAAATTCCTAAAAAAAAATATATTGTATATTCTTTTGATTCACGCGGATTTTTGTTTGAAACGATAGCCCAACTGCTAAAATTTAAGTGGGTTTCCTTTTGATTGAAGAAACAATCCTATGAAATCTATAGTATTTTTTCTTGTCACATTTTTGAAGAGTCTGGGCTCTGAATCCAAAAGACTTTTTTTCCAGTTCATGCTTCAGTTATGTCCTTTTCGTTAAGAGGCCTCATATGGCTCAAAGTGTGGCCAAGTGTTTTAGAGAGTCGAGGAGGCTTTTATACATTTTAACACCTCACCAAATATGCGAATCAGAGGATTTCATTGCTCAGTTCATTTGCGGCGAATAAAGAGTGAGAGCCAGATTAATAGTTGTAGTTTCCTCAAATCAGACGCTATCTATTGAAAGACCTCGTATAGTTTGCATCATAGCCCGGAAAGATTTAGATAGCCTTTAAAATAGCATCATAAAAAAGTACACCTTACAGAGCGGAGCATTAAGAGTTCACGCCTCGAGTCATTGCGCCTTCAATTTAGCAGACCCAACACGGACATTCATTAAGTACGAATAGTTGTATCTCTGCGCCGGCACGCAATGCGTATATTAGTCTTTGCTCTTTTTGCATATTTTGTCTTCCGTTTATCTTATTTGTAGTGGCACTTCAATGGCCACGTGAGCATCACAACCAATGGCAGGAAAGACGTAATTCAGGCTCGTTTTTTAACTTTTCCATATAATATAAACGACTCCTCAATAGCAGCAAGAATGGTAATGGCAGCACGAATAGTTGTACCTTTGCACTGTCTTCAACTCGCGTTGAGGTGTCTGTAATTTTTGAAATGTGAGACAATTTAAGGTTAAATTCCTTAAAAATATGCAACGCTATGTCCAAATCATATATCGTATTGAAAAATAAAAGATAAAAAGTTAAAAGTCTCTCAAAGGCCCTGAAGAACGCGGTATAGATTGATTTTGATTCTGGATGCAGAGCTATTTGCTCACTCCGAATTCACCAAATCGAGTATTGTGAAATCAAGTCGTCGATGAAAGAACGTAACTTCATCTTCAATAGAACTCTAGAAATTATAAATTTATACAGGAGACAGAGCTTATTTTAGAGTAAACTCACGTTCCTACACAGTGGGACTAAAAAGTGTCGTCGAGCCCGAACAAGAAAAAGGCGTAGCTAGAGGAAATAGGAGTAAAAAAAAGAAAAAAGTTTGCACCCGACCAAGTATAGGAATAAAAAAACACAGTTCAGCTCAATGTACAAGGTGGTTCTAAATTTCAAACGATACTCGCACTTCCAAAGACGATACGTAGGTTTGGTTTTGATTTCAAGTTTGAAGTTGACAGAATTTAGCATTAGATTTGAACGCATTTATGCAAAGCAGTCTATCTGTATTGCGATCTTTAAAAAGAAACCAATTTGTTCAGGAGCAGATGATTGGACTTCAAAGATTAGAGTCGAGAGGCTGTATGGTTTCGGCAGGATATGATACTGATAAGCCCTATCGTAAATGTAAGGCTTAGAATAAATATGCGGGAAGTCGGCAAGCGATACTTATACTCGGTAGAAGACATGATTTGGTCCTAAGCACGTAAACTTCTTTTCCATGAGTTTTCATGCAGGTAGACCTCTTCCCCTATAAATTGATGTCTAGTCATTAAGTTTTAATTGTGATTTTAGTAAGATTCAGGGGTTATAGGACTTTCGGTCCAATTTTTTTTGTCCAATTTATTTTGTCCACGACTTTTTGTCCTTGAAATCTGGTCCAAGTTAAATTCGTCCTGGTAAATAGTTAGTCCTACGCATTTGTTCGTCCAGTGGTATTAGGTCACATTTCTGTGGTCCAGTAAGGTAAAAAAGTTATGTCCAAAACTCACGTCCAATGAGGCCGTTTCAGCTACTTCCTTTCAGCTTTCAGCTACTTTCAGTCATCGTCTGAGTCTTCTTCGTCCGAGTCCGGTGGATCTGCGCGTGGCGTGTGAATCAATTGGCGTTAAGATCAATTTATTTCGTAGCTATGGAGACCCTTAAATTTAATCCCAACATCGAAAGAAAAAACATCGAAGAGGTTATTTTAAAATTTTCGTTTAAAATTCAATGACGGTATATATTTTTGTTTTGAAATTTTATTAGTGTGGGTGACATTTGTTGATATACCATCCCCAAATCGAAAGAAGAAACATCAAAGAGGTGATTTTAAAATTTTCGTTCAAAATTCAATGACTGTATATATTTTTGTTTTGAAATTTTATTAGTATGTGTGACGTTTGTTGATATACTGAAATGGCTCCAACAGTGATACAGAGTAAACGCGACAAGCCCCTCCTTGTCAATGAAGGGTTTGTGTACCATCACCATTCGTACAATAAAGATAGGACGAGAAAGTACTGGAGGTGTGAGAGGAGGCAAACATGCAATGCGAGATGCGTCACTAATACGAACATGGAAGAACTAGTTGTTTATAAGTGCGATATCTCAACTCATTTGCATCTCCCGGATCATGCTGCAGTGGAGGCAATGCAGATCGTGCAAAATATTCGAGAATTAGCAGCTGAGCAACCGAATGCAAGACCCAGCGACGTTATAAGAACAGGGATAGGAAACGTTGAAGAAGAAGTCAGCGTCAAACTACCGGAGGAAAATCATCTTAAGCGTATGGTTACCAGAAGACAGAACAAGGAAAGGCCGCGTTTACCAGGTCCAAATACGGTAAATTTTGAGATAACCGCTCCTTATGATAGAACTCGATCTGATCAGCTATTTTTACTGTACGACAGTGGTCGTGAGGGTGCCAATCGTACACTGATCTTTTCCACCAGTGAGAATCTTAGGATTTTGGCAGCGAGTGATACACTTCTGACTGATGGAACTTTTAAAGTTGTACCGCGGCAATTCCTTCAACTGTACACTCTGCACGGAGTCATTTTGGACACTGTCTTCCCATTTGTTTTTGTTTTAACGACACGAAAAGATGAGGGCACGTATGCAGACATATACCGTCAAGTGAAGGACATAGCAGCCGAACTAGATATTCATTTCAGCTTTCAATTTTTAAATACTGACTTTGAAGCAGCAAATATAAACGCGGTAAAAGAAGCATTCCCCAACGCTCGCATCGTCGGTTGCTTATTCCACTTTTCCCAGTCCTTATGGCGTCAGATTGTTAGCCGAGGGCTGCGGGCCAGACGCTTTAACCGAATTTGCGACGTACGTTGACCACACGTACGTGCGTGGCAAACCAGCTCGGGGAAGAAGACGTGCGGTACCTCCCCTGTTCCCTCCCGAAACATGGAACGTCTACAACTTAGTTTTGGCAGATCGTATTAGAACAAACAACGCAGTTGAGGGCTTTCACTCAAAATTCAACCAAATCGTCGGCACGCATCATGCTAACATTTGGAAGCTCATTGACGCTTTTAAAAAGGTTCAACAGGACACAGAGCGTACGTTAACACAGGCTCGGGGGGGTCATCGCCGCTTTAAACCACCGGTGAGCAAGAAGTACACTACCAATCAGGCAATGATGGCCAACATCGTCCGAAATTACCAACATTACAAGGACACGAACTCACTTAAGAAGTACCTCCGAGCATATGCGTACCACCTCAAGTTGCACACGCCACGCGCAGATCCACCGGACTCGGACGAAGAAGACTCAGACGATGACTGAAAGTAGCTGAAAGCTGAAAGGAAATAGCTGAAACGGCTCATTGGACGTGAGTTTTGGACATAACTTTTTTACCTTACTGGACCACAGAAATGTGACCTAATACCACTGGACGAACAAATGCGTAGGACTAACTATTTACCAGGACGAATTTAACTTGGACCAGATTTCAAGGACAAAAAGTCGTGGACAAAATAAATTGGACGAAAAAATTTATGGACAAAAAAAATTGGACCAAAAGTCCTGTAACCGATTCGGGCACTAATTTTCAAAATGCTCTGATATGTACACCTAAGCCCAGAAGATACCAAAGTCGAAAATTCAAAACCTTATCCTAAAATCGGACGTGTCAAATGCTCTGAATTGTCCATAGACAAGAATATTGAAAAGGAATGCATTCTGTTTCGTGAAATGGGCTAGGCGCCACTTCTTTAAAGAAGAAAAATTAAAACACTCACGGAGAGAAGAATTAAAATGGTGAATTGTTCACATAGCTTCATCATTTTATGATGTTTTCACGACGGTGACCCTAAGTTAAGACCACTAGGTTGCTAGCTTTCAGACGTGATGTGCGTGCAATCTGCATTTGTAAAATATTTGCACAGATTTATGTGCTCCGTATCCGATGATAAATGCATTATTGACAGGGAAAATTCCATATATTTACGCTACACAGTTGCTGCCACACGCACTTAGAGTTGTATAGCCCATTGGGATTATTGAAATAGCTTAATTTTTGTATCAGCTGCGGCTTATGGCAAAAATTAGGAGGAAGATGGAGGTTAGTTAAGGTGGGAATCAAAGTGTGATTTCTGACCTACATCACTTATTACGAGAGCCAAAAAGAAGAATTTAAAAACTAAAAAGTTGGGAGCAGAGTCTCTTAATGATAATACCTAGCAGATTTGATTGTTTCTCACTCGTTTTCTACTCGTTTCTCTATTATTCTAGTCTAGTTGAACCTAGTAACCAGTGATGATGTGTTTGTATACTTGCTCCTCACATGTTTCCTGGCGAACATATTATGTAGAATTCGTCCTAGGGATGGATATGACACGAAGAGGAGCGCCTTAAAATACTGAAACCAGCGCCGATAACACTATGATCTCTGCGTTTAAGAGCATTTGCCAGAAACAAAGAGGCCAATTCAACATCATAAAACGTTGACGACTCTGAGTGCTGAAGTAATTCCACGTGTGCTTACTTTTGCATCGCGTGGACGTCAGTGGACGTCAGATTCACGTCCTAGGTTGTAAATAAACAGTAAGTGGAGTAAAAGAAGCAGTTTACAGACGTCGCACAGTTCTTATCAGCCCCGATGTTGGGATCCTCCACGATGTGAAATTAGCATCTTCATTCTTTTCGGTGCTGATCTCGGTGCAAGCACTGACAGCATCAAGATCAGCCGTTATAAGCACCGAACTGACACTGATCAAAACTGATATTCTCATTCTTTTTTAACAATGATCAACGTACAATTTGGCGTCAAGCCAAGTGTCAAATCCACCACGAAGGCAAGCGCTCCTTGCCATTTTTCCAAAAGCTCCTACTTAGTAAACGGAACTGAACTTAAGCCCCCGCCCAATCCGAAAGGCAAACGCGATAAACCGCATTCTAAATCAGATTCCATCGGTGCGTTAACCGATGTATCGAAAACCCTCTTCCCGATACGGAAAGGCATGTTTACGCCCGTATGTACACACCATCCCAACCGTAAGTGGAAACCGCGTCGGTCTTGTAAACCAGCTCCAAAAAAGCAGCAAGACTAATTTCGTCATCCCTCAAACGAAAACAACCTAATCAAACTCAAAGATGAGCCCTGCTTTACATATAACGCCTTGTTCTCGAAAGGTCACTCGGGAATTGAGATACACCCTAAATTTAGGGGGTTTCTTTGAGGGGGTACGGACCCGAGATCACGACACGCTCGCAACGGAATAGTTCCAGGAAGCGGGCGAGTTGGCTCTTCATCAAACGCAGCGCCGTCTCAGTTCCTTAATCCAAAAATTAATTAAATTATTCGAATCGTGGCCCGGCTTCACAAGCAATTTAACCCTGATTTCGACCCGCTGCGAGGGCTCCGGAAGGGTTAAAGCTGAAATACGGCGAATAAAATACCTATTTAACCTCAAGACGATCACCGAACCACCGCGCGTTTGTTGTGTGATTCCGATTCGCCGAAACGCTTCCCCGTCCGAATCAGAGATAAACGTGCATCATTTCGTCGCTTTCCGCACAAAAACCACCTAACTACACTCCGCGATGAGCCCTGTCGCCCATATAATTCAATGCTTTCTCGGGCTCACGTTAAGTATATTTACGCCCTTTTTTCAGCCGAGCAACGGTTTTAAGCTCGCGCGAGGGAAGGACGTTGTGCTACGCAAGAGGACAGTAACTCCATTTGAACGGAAGCTACGGTTCGGACGTGCTCATATGCGCTTCGAGGCTCTCTCTAGGTTTGAGTTACTGCTCTTTTCCGGAGGACGGTGGGAGGGTGTATCCATTTCATCAAAACCTAAGCCTCAAGTTTGTCTCGGTTAAGCCGTGCGCTTGGATTTTTCTCTCTTGAATTGACTGCATCCCGGCTCTTTTCTTTTCCGCTTTCCTCCACATTTACCTCCAAGTGGGTGGTTGCGTTTTTGACATCTTGCAAAGAGGTTGATAACGTAATGGGGTGAACCGGCACAGACTTTTCTTCGTTTTCCGGATGGAGGAGCGTAAATTCATTCCAAGGTTGTAAATTTAACTCGAATTTTCACGATAATGTGACCAAGTAATTTCTGTTAAAATTTTGCAGATGTGATCAGAAAAAAAATTAGGAAAATTGGTCATTGGAACGGAAAAACTTTCCTCGAAAAAACGAAAATTTTTGAGTGGAAATTTTTCCGCGTCAAAATGTACACGGAAAAAAAATTGCTGATTCAACAATTCAATTGCTAAAAACAGTGAGTGCAATGTTTCAACGCAGATTTTACAACCAAAAAATGCTACTCTAACCACCCCCGTGGTTAAATTAGTTTACAATGTGGTTAAAGTAGCATTTTTTGGTTGTAAAATCTGCGTTGAAACATTGCACTCACTGTTTTTAGCAATTGAATTGTTGAATCAGCAATTTTTTTTTCCGTGTAGGTACGATTTTTTGCGTGCGTTACGACGATTTCCCGGGGTTCATTTTTTTTTTTAAAAAAAAATGAGGTGGGCGGTTTAAGAAAACAAAATCACACTAACCCTAAAAGTTTTTAAAATTATTCTTTGTGTTGAATTATGTCAAAACAACGAGCGTTACGGCCAGTTATCAAGATTTTATAGATATTCATAACTCCCCTTAAAAATGAATGTTTCATTGCATAAAATTTGGCAACTCGCGAATGTCCATACTGCGTTTTTCCTTACTACTACAGTAGGGCTAGAGTCCCTTTATACCCAGAGTTACGACAACTCACTTTTGGTTGGGCCAGGATTGGGCTGAAAGTGGCCTAAAAAAAATCCAATTCTGATTGGTTCTCGCTCATGGAGGCCGAAACTAGTGCACCAAGATGGCGGTACCTCGTATGTGAACAAGAATAATGAAAATATTACCTAATTGTGGTTTATCAAGAGTAAATTGTTATTGCCATCGGTCCAAAATGAAAATAGATTAAGAAATTATTCACAAACCAATCTCATTTTCTTTTTAATTGATCAATTTGTTGATGTTGTTGTTTCTGTGTGACAGACATCGCAGGATTCCTGATCCTTATCCCCCAATATCGTTCGTTTGAGTGCACTAGTTTCGGCCTCCATGGCCAGCCAAGGTCGGTTGCCAGTCAGCTGATAATCGAGTTGTCGTTACTCTGGGTATAAAGGGACTCTAAGTAGGGCTCAATTCTGCCTTGTCACGGAAGAGGGAAGTATGTCGACGGTGAAAGTCGGCAATCACATAACTCGTTTGCGGTGTCTGAAAATCTCCGCCTCTACGTCATTTTTTTAAAGGAGAGCAAATTGACATTATTTCTTGAAGTTTTTGCAGAATTTTCTTCGCATTGAGAAGAAAAATCATGACAGTTTTAAAGAATTGCCGTTGAGTAGTTTTCCATTTAAAAAATAAAGTATGGCAGGAAGTCTGCGACGTCGCAAACCGAGTTATGTGATTGCCGACTTGCACCGTCGATGTACATTTCTGCATGAGCCACGGTTAGCACATACTCCTATTTGTATCGAGGCTCTTCTCAGAATGTACTCACTGCTCCTTTCCATATCACGGTAGGATTATTCAATCGGTAATAAATGGCCCTGATCGATAGATAGAGTCGCGTCGATAGAAATATACCCGATAATGATTCAACAAGGCAGGCCAGGAGGAATCGTAAATTGTTCAAGGGTAAGTACACGCGGCTGGCAATTGAGAATGGGAGCACTTAACCCTAGTCTGCCTGAGTGGGGTCAGATTGACCCCACGGGAGTTTCAACTCTTTGCCATTTCTCGTGGTATGCACGAAATTGTTTGTCCTTCACAAATAGCTCTACAAAAACATCTAGGAACACGTTTTTGAAGGGGGAAAAAAAATGTGCATGAGAGATCAAAAAATTCACGAGTACCCCTAGAAAGTCCTGAGCGGGGTCAGATATCCTAATAACATATATTTTACCATTTAGCATCACAAAAGCTTACTTTGAAGGTGTATTCATTTTTCTCTTTTTAATTTTTTTCAGAAACTTATAAAACAAGCAAAATTTTTCAGATTTTTTTCGTTTTCAGTATTTAGTAGCCCTACGATTTTTTTTTCTCATGCTGAGAACAACATGGCAACATGTGTATGATAAAATGGTTGCATACCCTGCGCCGTGTTTCATAAAACTTAGATATGCTTTATGGTTAAGGCCTGTAAGGTTAGTGCACTGATATTAACTAAAAACATGAAAAAAGCATAGCCAACTAATTGATTTTCAGCTGGGGTCAAATTGACCCCGCTCAGGCTTTCTCGTTGGTTCAGAGGCTCAGGCAGACTAGGGTTAATTGGCCGCTTCCCTTTTTTCCCATCGTAAGCATGACGCATAATAGATGCAGCGCGGCGGCATTTATACGTTCAACGAATAAGTTAGCAAAGCGAAAGGATTAGATCCCGGATTGGGCTGACCCTATCATTCCCAACGGATGCAAATATCTGAATTTACATATTGATCGCTCTCCCCGAGAATTATTCCAGTTCTTAACGCCTGAATTTCTTCGGCCTTTTCAGTGCCTCTCTCGGATTCAGTCGCTCTGATCAACGGTATATCCCTTGTTTCACAGACGAAGAAACGCAACCCCAATCCAAAGCTACAAAATTGGATCTAACGACTTAATTTTTCTACAAGAATCGATGGCTGATGAACAATACACCGAAAAAAAAAAAGTGAAGTTGATTTTACATTCTGGATTTAAAAAAAGTGTGCGAGAACTTAGAAAATGCTGAACTAACTGCTACAGCAGTCACTTTAGCAATGTCAGGATGTAAAACTAACTACCGTGGCGGGTAATTTAGCATTTTATAGGTTTTCGCACACTTTTTTTACACCCAGAATGTTGAATTAACTTCGCTTTTTTTCGGTGATCTGCAGACTGAACATTTTGCAGAGGGAAGAGGAAGCTTCGCGATTTTCGTAATTTTGAAGATGGATTAAAATTTTTTCACACATTACAGCGTCATCGAGCCACTTTCCTACAGAATTGGAAAAAAAACTGAAATCATCAGCTTCCGTATTTTATACTGTAGAATTTTGCAAAGTCGTTGACTGATTTTTGCCAAAATCGTCAGTTAGGTGGTATTGTTTGTTAGCCCTCGGAATGTAACCGTGCAATTTCTTTCACACATTTGCTGCTATTTAGGAGGAATCAGAAATAAAAATCAAGGCAATTTTAAGGTACAAATTGCCCACAGTCTCTTGATTGTACAAACATAGGGTTAGCTTCTAAGAACAGCATTTTTTTGCGCGCGATTAATGATGAAACCACCAAACCACATTTCTCGGATTGCGACCATGCAAATCTCTTGTAATATTTAATTTTCCAAAGAAAGTCCAATAATTGTGTATGCTTAAAATTTTAAAATCATTACTCAGGAAAAGTTAGATTTTTCAAAGACACCGAAATGGAAGGAGGAGCTCTGTGAAGGTATTGCCGTGATAACTTTAAAGAAAAGACCATTATTAACTCAAGGAACTGATGAAAATATTTTATCTATTATGAGAACAGAACACACCAATTAACGTAGAAAAAACAGAAGATAGAGTAAAACAAATTCTGCAAGAATGCTGGAAAATAATAAATTAAAATTTGCTTGAATACGTTTGAAAAATACGCAACAGAATATCAAATTATACCAAATTAGGAAGAAGAAACCGTGTCTCTGTATATTCACTTATACACTTTATTTACTTTTTAATTATTTTGACTTGAACAATAAGTATTTGATTGCTCAAGGACCACTTGAATCGTGAACACAAAATAGGTATACTCCCTGAAAGCTAATACCCGTAGTAAATACAAAGCGCATGAATAATTACATCTGTAAAGCTCAACCGTAGAGTGCTACATTTTGTCGCTCCTCTGACGTAAGGGTGTATCTCGATTTCCACGTGAACTCTGTTTCACGTAAGAATTCATGCTTTCTGGGGCTCATCCCAAAATCGAGATACGCCCTTACGTCAGAGGAGCGACGATTTGACCCCTACAACCTCCGAGGCCATCATTGAAAAGAGAATAATTGTTCCACAAAAATATCAGATGGACTACATTTTAGGATAAGGAACTATTTTTTTTGGCCCATTAATTAAAGCACCCATCTGTGTGGAAAAAATCAAATTGAAAGAGGAGTAAGAGAAACAGGAAGAGGAAGAAGAAGAGAAAAAAGAACTTGAAACAGAAGAAGAAAAATGGGAAATATAAATAAATAGAAAATTAAGAGGAATAAGAAGAGAAAATGGAGGGACAAGAGGATTAAGAGAGAGACAGCGAAAAAAACAGGGGAAAAGAAGAGAAGAGTAAAAATGAGGAAAATAAGCGAAAAAAAGATAAAAACGACTAGGAAAAATGAGGATCAAAATTACATCGCTCGAAAACTCAGTTACAAGTAATTGATTTTCACATAAAATTGGGTGAGAGAACCTAGGATTTCAGTTCGTGTTGTATGGTACATAGCCTTGTTAAGGAAGATTCCACTAGCCACTGCCTGATCTGCCGCAATCATTATGAGGTGTACAAGGCCTGTTTTTTCCTTCTTTCGGGGGTGGTTCGCAATTGCCCTTTTGGCCCGCATTACACTGAAATTGTACAACGAAGAAAGAATTTTAATATGCGCACAGTGTTCAGTCCAAGGGATACAAGGAACATAAACTTGGAACGGAGAAAACTTAGGTTTGAAGTTTCATCTTTCCATAAAGTTAAATGTGAAATCCCACTTGTTGTATAATAAATATTAGTTACAAATTGATTAAAACGGGAGTAAATGAACTGTCTTCATATTGTTTTTTTGATTTTTCAACTTTAAATGGTTTTAAGGTATTGCACTCTATAACAATAAAGTGGAAGTTAAACATAATCTACAGTGACCAGTCATCCGAAATTCATCGTTGAGGGTTCAAAAGAATTCTTCAAATAAGGTTTAATTACTTAATATCCTAACCGTAAGCAATAGACTATACATGGTGGCCCAGACCCACCGTACCAGGCCTTTTTTTCGGTTAATTTGGGCCGCACGGGAGGCCGCAAGTCCAGGATCGCGGAGATGAAGAGGGAATCGACCCCAAGGAATCCGAATTTCATGGTCCCAGAGCCCCTTTGGCGGCCCTTGGGGGGTAAAAGGGTGGTCCGTCCTTCAAAAATCAGGGTTTATGTCAAAATTTTGAAATTATTTCATCGGAAGTAGAACGTACGGAAATTTTTAACTTGAATCGACACCTAGAAATCCAAAATGTAATAATTTCAAAATTTTGACATAAACTCTGACTTTAGAAGTACGGACCACCCTTTTAACCCCCAAGGGACGCCAGTGGGGCTCTTGGACCATGAAATTCGGATTTCTTGGGGTCGATTCCCTATTCATCTCCGCCATCCTGGACTTCGTACGACCCAAATTAACTGAAAAAAAGTCCTGGTACGGTAGGTCTGAGCCACCTTGTATAAACCATAACTTATACACCAAACTTACTGTCAGTGTACTTAATGGAATATAACAATAGCAGAACTTACAAAGGGTTTGCTCGCCAAATTTACCTGGAAAAACAAGTGATAAAGTGTGAGCTTACGGAATAATTGTAATAAAAATATATGCTTCATAGTATCCATCTTTCCAATGTGAACGTAGGATGAAACGAAATCAGTACTAGAAAGCAATCCTCCACATTGTAGGTGGCACAGGAGATATTCCGATATTCTCCCCCTGTATGCATTCACCCACCAAAAAAGCAAACACTGACCGTCAGTGGACGCATAGAAGTCAACAGTTGGATCATTCTCTCCATGAAAAAAATACTTGGCAATGGAGATGTTGCGTGTGTGAGGAATTTGCGATTTGACTGCTGATTCTTGTTTAAAAGTTCGCGAGAAACACGATGGTGCCACTGATTTTCTCTGAAAACAACTCCTAAGCTCAAAAAAAAGCTTTCAAGTTGAGGCCAAAATGGAGGGGACATCCCACGCTATCCTGAGAGTCCACCTCTACATTAAGACAAACTATCCATGCAAAGATAGGGAGCAAATATATTGACAGGGGTGCCTCTTTATTCGGGGACTATAAAACTGAAAACACGACAACCCTGCTAATGTATTTGCTCCCTATCTTTGCATGGAGAGTTTGTCTTGATGTAGAGGTGGACTCTCAGGATAGCGTGGGATATCCCCTCAATTTCGGCCTCAACTTGAGAGCTTTTTTTGAGCTTGGGAGTTGATTTCAGAAAAAACTAGTGGCACCATCGTGTTTCTCGCGAACTTTTACACAAGAATCAACAGTCAAATCGCAAATTCCTCACACATTCAACATCTCCATTGACTGCAGACATCATACACTGACTTCAAGGCAGCAGCCCTTTTCGGAAGTACAGTTTTTTCCTCCGTTCAGATGCATTGTAATTTTATATATATAAAATTTGGGTGAGACGAGACAGCCTGCCTTAAACGCTCGCTAATGTTTTACTGCTTCACCAGAGAGGGCTTTAAGAGCTACTTTTGCAGTATTTTTTATAATTTTTCTCCAATTTGGGAAATAGTATAAAAACAGATTTAAAAGTAAGAAAATGTATTGCCTTGTGACATCATCAGGCGGTATTTCCCGTTTGAACTAATATATTTTATTTTTAGCAGATTAGATCTTTTTGTCAATCCGCCTCCAATAATTGCTGAATTTATGAACCAAGAATACCCTCGTATTTAGTTCACTCAGTCGTTTCCACAAAAACACCAAATTTCCTCAAATTTCAGACACTTGTATAAATTCTCCATTTAATTCCCTCCATGTGTCTGAGACTGACGGTAACAAAGTGAGAAGATTGTGCTGAAAGCATGGATAGTCATTCTTCTAACGTGAAACGATATTATTATCACAAACAATGAATCTTTCTACCGCTGTTTTTTTTTTTCCTTTCCTTTTCTTTTTTTCTAAATTGATCGATGTAACAAGAATTAAAGTAAAAAATACATACACCTGCTTGGGCTGACGGAACCATGAGGAGCGCAAGAAAAGCCAAGACCTGTAAATAATTACAATAATCAATTGAATTATTTATTGAGGGAAACAAAATTCAAACCTACAGAAACAACAGCGCAAGAAACACATGGGAACATGCAGTAATTATCAGATTTTTTACATTATTCAATCCCTTAGAAATCCAGTAGCCAGCTCCAGGTGTCAAGTTTAATGAATTACAGTGAAAACTAGCTGATGCAGGCAGTGGCGTGGCATGTTTTGCGATACATCGATTTACGTGTCATTGAAACCTGAGGAAAAGGATCGATCAGGAAGGTGTTCGCAAAGGACACCTTGATAATCGATTCTCTACCATAGCATCAAATGGAGAAATATCGATATTTGATCATTCACGCCTCTCCATTGGATTCAGGCCCGAATTTATCGTCTATTCACGAAACAAAACTTTAAATACAAACTTGTGTTTGGAGACTTCAGAGCTTTTGATTAGCACAGTAGACTCTCTATAATTCGAAATTGAAGGGAATCGGCTTTTTCTTCGAATTAGCGAGGTTTCGAAATGAGACGAAAGAATTCATGTACCAAAGACCCCAAAAAATCAGCGTAATAGAGGCAGGGTTACTTTTGGAGGAAAAAACCCTGCCTCTATTACGCTGATTTTTTTGGGTCAGATTGGGTCAAATTGAATTCTTTCGTCTCATGAGAACGATTGTGTGATCTCAAAATTAGAGGAATATAACAAGTAGCTGAAATTATGGAACGAATCGATGTGCGATATAACGCACGCCGCTCTGACACAAAAAACGGAGTCCGTCGAATCACTTCAAGATCGAACGAAGAACCGTAAGAAAAAGCGTGCTCAAATTTACTTAAAGAGGGCCTCTTATTGTCCTAAGATATATTGTATTGCAATAATGGGCTCTAATTTTGATGCACTACTCAGGTAGCTTTAATACAATTCACGCAACGTAGTGTCAGCGCTAGGAGGAATGACCAGAATTGAAATTGACGCGACACCATGTTTGATCACTCTATGAACACGGGTTTTCCACTTAATCAGACAGGAGCCGGCACGGATTCTTCGTTTTCTAATTATATTACCTAGATCACGCGAGAACAGAATCATGCTTCTGGATGACTTCCAGGTTGATTTCGACTTTGATCATAGACGAAATATATCTCCTGTAGCGTTTCTATTCAGCTAACTCCAAACCGTCTAAAATCGGATTATGAAATTTGGCAATTTCACCATCAATATGGGGTTAGCTTTAATGCCAATTTGTCTTATCAGAATTCCCTTGTAAGTAGATTTGTACTGCTTAACGAAGACTACTTGACTAATTTTTGTAATAAGGAGCCAGTGATTCTGGCTCATCCTTGAAAGCATGCACCGATGTGTGTAGAAAAAACTAGTGGTACATGTGTTGTTGTTGCCAGGAATCGGGCCAGAAATTGTGGTTTCTAACGGCAAAATGAAGTCCAATTATCGACTTTTCATCATAAATTTTGGTCTCCGATTAGTGACCAATTTCATGCTCTGAATTATAACTAAACAAGGTATGCGAAAAGAGGGTACTGTGACTTAAAAGATGGGCTGAGAGTCACTGTTTCTCAATGAGAAGACTTAAAAAAACTTACCGAGAAGAGGATTAAAAAGGTGAACCGCTTAAACAACTTAGTCATTTTATGACGCCTGTTCGACGATCACTTCGACTTCAGACTGTGAGTAGCTTTCGAGCTAAAAGTGGGTATGATCGGCATTTTTATATCAGTTTGAAAAATCTGTACAAATTCACGTGTTCCAAATCCGACTATCAACTCATTATCAACAAGGGCAAGTCATGTATTTACTCAGTTGCCGTCATGGATATTCCTATAGTTGCCTGGTTTGTGATGTGACATTTGCTCGTTTTTTACACCAGCAAAAGCATCTGGCCAAATTTTTTAGGGAAAGAGGAGTCAATTAACTATCGTGATGTAATTTTTGACCGACAAAAGTAATTGGATGTTTCACAAAAATAGAATCAGAAAGTTTCAAATTTGGGAGCAGGGTCTCTCGTTCCTATAACCAAACTGGAACAAGAGCCTTGTTTTCCGCGAAAAACCAATACACCTCTCGCAAACGTATTTTTTCCTCGTGAGCACAGATGAATCTAAGTACATAAATTAGTTTGAGTAAGGTTCAATGTTAAAAAACCATCTATATAAACTGATTCAGTGTCAGTTTTTTCCGACAAAAGTTCGCAACGAAACATGTCGCAAATAGAAGCCGAAGTAAATGTGGAGTGAAATATCCGTGAGGTTTTTTAAGCGTGCCAGGAGGGCTCGCTTTTTGAAATCACTCGGATGTACCATAGTACAGCACACCGATCAACCAATGCTATTCAACGGCCGTCCAAATATTTTTTTCTTCGGACCCGTTTTTTTTTTGTCTTTGAACCGTTATACTGTCAGGCCCTGATGGTCTTTTACCAAGAGTTGTTAACTTATCAGAATTCCCCCTTTCTCAGTTCCCTTCGAGTTTTCCATCAGATCATGTGATCAGTAATTTTGACTGCGCCGTAACTCTCGAGATTTAGCACCGTTTGCTCTGAATAGAATATTTTATTGGCATTGGAGAAACTGATGCCTCTCGGCCAATTGAGTTACAAAAAATATCCCAAAAATCGTCGCAATCGCCCCTCCGCTGATACTCTATCAGATGCCTCCTCAAATCTCCATTAATCACAATGTAAACCAGTCGAGCAAGTGAGAGCAAAAAAGGAACGAAAGTGAGTGACGAAAAATACTGTTCCAGGCCGAGGAGAACGTCGTAAGAGCATTTGAAAATTGCCAAACGTCCTTGAATAAAATATTTAGTTTCGAGAAAATTCATGAAAACTTTCCCCTTAAATTCTAAGATACACTGGATTAAATTTCAAATTAAATCTTCAAAAAAATTCAAGAAAAAATATTGCCGGGATAGCGAAATATCTCTAATTTATCAGAGAAAATTTGGCAGTGCCGAACTATTCATACGTCGTTTTTTTTAGCGCGATAGTACGGTCCTATCCGGCATCTTAGCGTGGATCCCTGTCACTTCGCTTCGACGAGATTCGACATTCGGACATTCAGACACTCGGCTCGAAACTGTGATTAATGATGAGCCGCATTGTTGCCAGACAGTGCTGAAATCGGCACGTTTCCCCATTTAAACCCATGTAAAATATCCAAATTTATCGTACAATCTTGCAACCTCGATGAGCCGTCGATTTGTATTCTTCCTGGCTCAAATATCACATCTGCATTCGATTCCAAAGGCCCCTGTCTCTCGAATAAATGTTCTGTTTAGTCCGATACAAATCCTCTATTTTTTACTTCCTACTCGGATTGCATCTCTGACGCCTCCCCCAACTTTTCCCAAGAGAAAACGATACGAAGGGATTCGATAGAGATATCAGTCCGAGGCTCGAGTAACTTCTTAATGCATAATAGAGTGATTTAGTGGCTACGTCATTCATATGATATTGGGTGCACAATGGAACTCCTTATAAATGGTGGATCCGAACTTTCAATTGAATTTCCAGTTGAAAATCCGTTGCTCTTGTTTTCACAGTAATCTAAAAACTTTAATTTCACAGAGGAATCAATTCACGACAGTAATACTTTAATATTTGCCCAATTTACTATTCTACACGGAGAAAAAAACTTCGTGCGTGGGACCCGAAGTTTAGGTCATATGGATCTCTGAAGTTTTCGGATTGAGCATCCGAACACTTAAGGTCCAGCTGCTGAGGTTTGGATCACACATCTGAAACTTCAGTTCTTACATCTGAAGTACTTCGGTTCTCACATCCGAAAAACCTCGGTTCTCACATCTAAAGTACTTCAGATGTAAGAACTGAAGTTTCAGATGTGTGATCCAAACCTCGACAGCTAGACCTAAAGTGTTCAGATGCTCAATCTGAAAACTTCATAGATCCATATGACCTAAATTTCGGGTTCGACGCACGAGTTTTTTTTCTCCGTGTAATCTAGAACCACGGAACTCCAGTATAGAACTCCTTCCGTGAAACCATAACGGCAGTGCATAACGCCTTCATTCGATGAAGTATGCAATTAACGACAGAGACGTTAGAATAGTTGCCGAATCCGCCCATCGAAGGCAAAACCGCGGAGCCGCATTATGTAAATGTATGCTTTGTTCCTCGCCGGCGGAATGAAAATCGGCACGGAAGAAATTGAAATGAAAGGCAGTGAAACAATGAGATATGAAGCCATTAAGTGAACGAATGAGCGCATCCATGAGTGACGAGACGAATAGTACCTTGAAGTGTGATTAATAGTTACGATCATCGCTTCATGCCAAAAGCAGGGTCTTAAATGGCATATCCAGGAAATGCTTCTACCGTCCCATTATTTCTAATAAACTGCACTTGAGTATGAGAACATCAGGCTGGTTATTGAAATGATAAGACAAAGCGATCGACAAAGGAGACCAAGAGAAAATGGAGCGATCCTATTCAGTGGCGTGGCGTGCTTTGCGATATATCGATTGATCGGCTATTCAAACCTATGGAAAAGTATCGATAAACAGGGTGTCCGCAGCGAACACGTTAATAAGTTATGCCTTAAGTTATGCCCATAAAGTTATGCCTAAAAGTTGATTTTTCCTCGACCCCCCTCCCCCTACCCCCGGGGGACTGGATCAATAACTCTGCCATTTTTGAACTTCTCTAACCTTCCTCTACAAAAAGTGAAGGTTTGATAAGATTCCGTTCTGGGCCCAATTCTTATGGAAGATGCATATCGACGGTGAAAGTCGGCAATCACATAACTCGATTTGCGACGTCGCAGACTTCCTGTCATACTTTATTCTTTAAACGGAAAACTACTCAACGGTAATTCCTTAAAACCGCCGTGATTTTTCTTCTATGTGCGAGGAAAATTCTGCAAAAACTGCAAGGAATCATGTCCATTTCTTCTCCTTTAAAAAAATAACATGGTTGCGGAGATTTTCAGACACCGCAAACGAGTTATGTGATTGCCGATTTGCACCGTCGATATACCTCTTTGCTGCATAGTACGAGGCAATTTCCTAAAAATTTTCGAAGGAATCCGTACAAACGTTCTCTTGTAAAAAATTATACCGCCTTGTTAAATTCGGCAATCGCTGATGTGGCTTGGTTCCTTTTTGCTGAACGCGATCCAGTAATAGGTAAGTTATATCAAGTTCCTGGGACAAGTTCGCCCTAAGTTCCTCGAACTATGCTCGTATGGACAAGGCCTTAGGTAGCTCGGACATAGCAATTTCTCTAGAAAGTGTAGTAAATCGAGTTTGATCGATTGTCCTTTGATGAGATTTGAAACTGCTAACAACGGCTTCCTTTGTGTTTCAGAGGGACGAGCGGAATTGACATCGACTTGCGGAGGGTGGACATCGACCAGTGCCCGCTGCCGCCGGACAGCACGCATTTCAACATCTTCGCCGCATCCGACAAATGCAAAAAGCGCACAACAGAGGTAATTTTCTCATGATCATACCGCAACGCAAAATCTGCTACACTGGAAAGAAAAACACATTGGATCTAGAGTCCAGACTCTTAAAAACATCGACAAGAAAAAGTACTCTTGATTCAATCAGAATCTAGCCTAAACCAAGAACCAAGCCTCTTCATTTAGGCGGATTTCGTTTTGATTCAAGCAAAAATCCGATTGAATCAAGAGTATTTTTCTTGTGAATGTTTTCAAGAGTCTGGATTCTAGATGCAATGTGTTTTTTTCCAGTGTAATCTGCCGATTTTGCGGACGTATTCTTCGGCGTCATTTGATGGCTTAGCTCGAATACTACGTATCTCTACTTAATTATTTATACTTTTGTCGCGATATTTTTGTATTTTCCAAGAAGATACAAATTAAAAGCGAAGCTTCTAATTTGCGCTGATTTTTCACATCACTCGTTTCGTGAAAAATTTCGTGCCGTAATTTTAATTTTTTACTGAAAAACCCAAAATCAGAGGTTTATTTTGAATTGGTGTGATTGAGATGTGTGGATTTGAAGTATAACCAGGAGTTGCCTAAGTAAAAATTTGTATGTTTTAAATTTCGATGTTCAATTCTGCCAGATGATGAGTGAAAATAATGTATTCTTCTGAACAAATTCAGATATAATCTCCTCCAATCGCAACTGAAAATAATTAACATCAATTTTCAGCACAATATTTAAAATATATGAAAAGTATCTGTGAATAGAAAGCAGATAGTAAACAATGCGCAACATCGAAATTTTTCATTTTAATCATAAGAATTTTGCCCTAAGATCGCAGCTCAGCTTACCCCGCTCATCGGTAAAAGTGTTAAGAAGACTGAGCGCCTTCACTGTTTTGCATATGCAATGCGGATATCCCTCGAACACGTTTAGTTGCATTCAGGCGTCATTTATGGACGTCACGAGGATCATCAACCAAATGCCTGACTTGTTTCATATCGATTTTGATCTTCATCGTGAGCAGGAAATTGAATTTGCTGACTCTAATGTAAACGTTCATTGCTATTTTTTCAGCTGCAAGTTGATTTTAGTTACTTTCAAGGCGTTTTAACCATATTATAATGAAATAACATCATTTGGTCAATGTTTTTATCCTATTTTCATTTCTCCTTCCTCCTCTTCTCCTCTGTATCTATCTTTTCCCCTTGTTTCTATTCCTCCTCATTCATATCTCTATTACTTCTCCTCTCTTTTTTCTTTCATTTCTGCATCGAATAAGACATCTAGTTTTCCATCGGGCTGATTATTGAAAGTGATAGACAAAGCTATAGACAAAGAGGACAAAAAGGATGTGATGGTATCTTATTGGTGGTAGCAGGGGGTTGAAATGGAAAAAGGAGTTAGGTATTAGACTAACCAACGGCAACCCATGAGACACCCTTCTGTTAGTCCATCATTTACCCCCTTAGTCTTTAACAACAACAACAACAACAACGACAACAACAACAACAACAACAACAACAACAACAACAACAACAACAACAACAACAACAACAACAACAACAACAACAACAACAACAACAACAACAACAACAACAACAACAACAACAACAACAACAACAACAACAACAACAACAACAACAAAAACAAAAACAACCACACACTTCAACCAGTAGGACAAATTCATACTAAGTATGTCTCCTTTGTCTATCTCTTTGTCTATCAATTTCAACACTCAGCCCGCAGTGCCTTTCATTTTATATTTAGACCACGTTTAAAAGAAGGAACCAAGCCACATTAGCTATTGCCAAATTTAACTGGGCAATTACATTTTTTACAATAGAACGTTTGAGCGGATTCCTTTGAAAATTTTGATGAATTTCCTTCATGCTATGGAGAAAATTCACTGAAAGCACGAAAACCCTAACAACCGTTTTCATGTAAAGAAGAAACTCCCAATTCAATGTGGCAATAGCTGATGTGGCTTGGTTCCTTTCTGTTTAACGCGGTCCATTTTTGGCTCAGCAATAAAATTAACTTCACCTGATTTTGATATTTTTTCACCACATGCCCTCTTTATTAGTCCAATCTTACCTCTACTAGTGATTCATTTCTGAGGGTACTCCTCTAACACATGAGTGTCGGAGCCCCTCGCTTGTCAGCAGTGTTCGAAACTCACCTTTGAGTTTTAGGAGCCATGTGGCGCGTCAAGCCCAATTTTTAGGCGCCATTAAAGATTTTTTAGGGGCCAAATTGACTTTTTGCCTATACATTCAGGCGCATTTAGTGAAAATATAGACGCAAGATGTTTTCGTAAGAGAACTAGTAAGTAATTGTAACTTGGGGAAGACAAAAGCACAAATGATGAAATCGTGAGGAATAGAAAAAGCTTTCACTTGTAGTGTTGAAAATTTCGATTAATCGCCTAATATGAAAATTCAGATTTTTAATGGGCAATTTTTAGGGGCCACGTTGGCGCAGAGCCTTCATTTTTTAGGCGCCAGGGCCGATTTTTTAGGCGCATTTGGCGCGTTGGCGCCTGTGAGTTTCGAACACTGCTTGTTAGTTTCAAAACGCGCTATCAAATATTTTGACGTGCGGGGAGCTAAGCCTAAAACCTATTACGAGGCGCATTTCGTGGTTTCCACGCTTAAAACTTATTATTACTTCGAATGGGGGATTGGCGGGGCCGTAGTTAGGTCGTAAGCCTCGGGGCTTTAGCAACAGGTCGTTGCAATTTATGCTAATAACAATGCAGCCAGTTGCGGCCCCTGCCAAAGCGCAACAATTTAATTCCCAATAAGAACCGCTCGCTCGCAATAAATCAGCTTTGCGGGCTCTGCTGTCTCGCTCATTACGGCTGCCTTGCCTCGACATGATATGGCATTGCACCCTTATTCGAGCGCCCAAAGAAACCTATTCTTCATCTCCTTCTTTCCTAACGGAAGGCTCATGAACTGCTTCAATCGTCATAAGGTTTCTCCTAGATGAGATTCCTCCAGAATGATTGTTGAAATTGCAATCAATTTCAACAATTACGATTCATAAGGATGATGATACTCGAAAAAATTTTACCTCGGGTAGGTATACTTCAACTATTGCAACTTCAGGAGTAGTTAAGTAAGTTAGTAAGTTCGCCGGGCTGATTGTTGAAATTCATAGATAAAGCGATAAACAGAGAAGACATTGGGAGTAGGTACGGAGCCATCCTATTGGTTGAAATGGATGGTTCTTCTATACTAAGGGGATAAATGAAGGACGCAGACAAATACGTAACAATACGTACAAACAATACGTAAGATTCCGAAAAGTTGTTTCTAACACTGTTGGTGGTCAAAATTCGTTTTGAGAAAGCCTAACGTGTAACCTTCCTTTAACAATTAAAAATATTACCATGTCAACCTGTTGGGTCAAATGGTCAATTCTGCTTTGGCACAAGAAATATTTGCAAAAATTCGCGATCATGAATGGATGCGAAGCTTTGGTCAAAGCTTTGAACAGAGAAAGGGCGTATACAAATAAATCTGCACCCAAACGCGCAGCATTCCTGCGAAAAATGTTCATGCATGTATACCAACGTCCAACACAAATAAAGTATGAAATACAATCCAGAGACGATGCAAAATCTTCATTTTTCAGACAGCACGCATGCATAGAAGTTCGAGATACCTATGGGCACTGCACGAGCTTTCTATTACACTTTATTTTCTGACGTCTCACTGAAATATCCACTCGGAGAAAACGATCCATTGCAATCGAAAAAAATTGTGTCATAGCAGTGCGAGGCTTATATTTCTCTTTCCTTGTTTACGGTCTCAGTAGTCGTGAGCTCGAGGCTGAATGCTGCGGGACCTCACATTACATCCCCTAACAAATGCACTCACATCTACATGAATATAAATACACTTCCCTTCTATTATATTTCAGGGGATATTGCTAGCCGCGGAAAAACCGAAAGCACATTGACGGAAATTCCAACGCAGCATGGTGGAGCACATAAAAACGCAATTGATCACACCGAGCTATGCTTTGACTGCGTGTATATCAACTTAATAATCCGTCTGTGTTTCCGACCTCCTTTCTGACAAACACCGTTAGCGTATTCCACAACATTTGACATAGCATTCGAATATTTTCTCGGTGCGGAAAGACCTTTTTTTTTTCGATGTTCGTCGTGAAACAGAATCAAGTAAAATACTCGTTGGTTTGAAGCGATGAAAGTCAGTAGTGAGAAAAAAACAAGGACCATTTTTGTTGCAAGATCAAAAAAAATTACAGATAATAGCAGATGGTACCTTTCAATTTATGAATTATATGCAATGGCTTTACTATTTCAGCTAGTTTGAGGTAGTTTTACTCAATTCGAATGATTTTCTGATGAAAATTAAATCGCAAAGAATAACTATACTCACAAAGGAAGTGTATAAAGTTTCAAAGTATATAGAGCTCGACACCATGGCATCTCCAGACCAATGAAATGGAAGTTTATACTAAAACGCCTGAATGCGACTATTCTTGGTCGAAGGACATTCGTATTGCATAAACGAAAGAGAGAAGGCGTTTTGTCTTTTCAAGTATTATGCTGACATTTCAAAGCACTACTCTCTGCGACTTTGTTAAAAGTGATGCTTTTAATTTCACAAAAATTTCACCTTCTACACTTTCAAACTTCTCATAAAGTAATTATTTTATCGCACAGTACGCTAAAATTTATGAAGCGTCTCATTTGTCTCGAATAAAATATATTGGTCTTTCAGTCAAATTCTACTCGTTCCTCTGTTTGTTCTTCTTCCTCATCGCCCGCTTCTTCCAATTCCTCTTCATATCCTTCTTCTTCCCCTACTTTTTCTCTCTTCTCGTCATCCGCCTCCTCTTTTGACACTCCTTCTTTCCTTTTCCTCGTTTCAATATGTACTATCACCAGAGTGCAAACCTACGTTTCTCAATCGCAGTGTTCCAAAATTTCCGCCTCTATTTCTTATTTTTTCAAAGATAAATAAGCCAACTATATAGCTTGAAAGTGAAACCGATCATTCCACTAACGGAGATGAAAAATCAAGGAAGTTTTCAAGGAATTACATTGACTATAAGTTTCCGAAGAAAAAATTAAGCATGACAGAAATTTTGTAACACATCGTAATGCGTCCTCGCCTGTGGGTCGCTTATTGAATCGTTCTTGAATTGAACTTGATTCATACATCCGTATCTTAGTAATGTTATTTATCGATCAAGCTCTTCGTCAACGATTCAACAATCCAAGCGCTGATGTCTTTTAGTTATAGAAGTTTAACGATTTGAGTCTATCAGACTGAACCTCATGTATTGATTGAGGGGCTTGGAGGATGGAGGACAAGGCGCATAACTACGTTCCTAGTTTTTGCTATTTCAAGAAATTCGTGTTAAAAAATTTCCAAATTACATGTAGCCTTATGACAGTAAGGAATATGCGCCTTGTCCTTCAAGTCCCTCAAGTGTAATACACGTGTCAAATTTGGAACTAATGGGCCTGTTGCAAACTTTTGCCAGAGCAAAACTAAGAGTTGTTTCCTACAGATAATGCCTCAAAAATCACGATGAGTGCATCGGCAAAATCTGAAATGCACTCATAACTTCACAATCTGCGTAAGAAATTTGCGATTTTTTGAGCTTCCCGCTTCGAAAACGATACTACGGTACAGGTGAACATTTTGTTAGAGGATTCGTTCCATCGTCGGCAATACTCATCATGGCCGACGCCAGTCCGCCGAAACACGTATGATGGGACCAGAGACAAGAGACCCTCCACTGGCCTCCTAACGACAGGTGGAAGATTTTACTTTCGGGGATTCAACAGTTCCTTATGGACAATTATTAGGGAGCAACAGTCATCACCTCAATTTCGGCTGTTGACCTACCTACATGGTCGATGATGAGCTTCGGGTGACGTCATGAGTCAAACAAGTCTCGCAAACTTCGGCCATTTTCGACTTGTTTGCAAAACGAAACTGCCAACACGTTGTTAAACATCAACCATGTAGGTAAGTCAACAGTAGAATGCTGAAGTCCCGAAAGTAAAAGCTTCCACAATGGCCAAGATACTAGTGGAGGGTCTCTTGTCTCTGGATGGGACGAGATAACACCTGAACAGGATTAAACCAGATAACAATCGGCGTGTTTACGTTCATATTTTCCTCGCCCGCCTTAATTGACCTTGAGTTCTCCTCGAATTACGCGAGGAACTGCGCAAGCGTCGGTCATGATGAATATTGCCGACGATGGAGCGACTCCTCTAACAAAATGTTCACCTGTGCCGTATTATCGTTTTTGAAGCGGGAAGCTTAAAATAACACAAATTTCTTACGCAGATTGTGAATTTATGAGTGCATTTCAGACTTTGCCGATGCGCTCATCGTGATTTTTGAGGCATTATCTATGGGAAACAACTCTTCATTCTGCTCTAGCAAAAGTTTGCAACAGGCCCATTCTCTTCCTGGAGACGAGAACCCTCAATTTACATCTTTCAAGGACTCGACATTCGCTTGACTCAATAAATTTCAAACACGCTCGACCGGTCGACTTTCCTAGAAATCTCTTGAGCAGGACGGACGGCTAGGAGATTTTTCTCAGAACTCTCCTAACACCGGGGAGTCTCGGCTTAATTATTCTTAAGTCAAGTTAATTAAGTCTGTTGTCTAATAGTCCTCCCCCGTCCGCCCCTGGTGCATGCTTCACTTCACGGCACTTAATTGCAGCTCAAACAAGTAGATTTTTCTCAGACGATCGCTGAAAGTTGCGAAGCAAAATGAGGTATTCCCAATTTGCACGTTTAACGGAGTGTTTTTCTCGTTTCAGTGTGTTTCAGTGCCTGGGCTGGGCTTCCGCCGGGGGAGTTACAAATGCGTTTGCAAGAAGCGCTTCTACTTCCCGGACACGAAGGCCGCCGACCCCTATTTCAATGGCTCCGTCATCGAGGAGGAGTACGAAAAATTGATGATGGTAAGTTCGCTTAAAGTTTACATTTTTAAAATCACCTTCAATTGGGAGGGTAGGCAAAGCGGGCTCCTGCAAGTTCGATTAGTGGAATTCTTTTGAGATATGCCTTTCAGTTAGAACGAGTAAGGAGTGTACCTAAGAAAGAACGCCGTATGTGCTTTCAGGCGTTGCCAAATTTCCTTTGATAAAATATGTTTTGTCAGAGAAATCTGTGTTCGATTAGTGGTCTGCTTCTTTTAAGACGTGTGAGCTGAGATGAGATGAGAGAGAAACAAATTGGTGATGGTAAGTCCGTTTAAAGTTTACATTCTTGAAATCGCCTTCAATTGGGAGGGTTGGCAAAACGGGCTCCTGCAAGTTTGAATAGTGGAATTCTTTTGAGATATGCCTTTTAGTTAGAATGAGTAAGGAGTCTGCCTAGGAAAGGACGCCGTATGAGCTTTCAGGCGTTGCCAAATTTCCTTTGATAAAATATGTTTTGTCAGAGAAATCTGTGAATAATTTTCAGAGAATTCTATTCGCGATCAGATCTAAATTTATCTGAAAATTTCAAGGGAAAATTAACTTGTAACTTTCCTAAAAAATTGACGTTTATTTGGAGGAAATTTGGCAACCCTCAAATGTTCATACGGTGTTTTTTCTTAGCTCGGCAATAGTGCTCAGAAGCGTACAGTAGAAAAATCAGCTTATTGATCCAACGTCAGACCATCCTAGAAAATTATTGTGGAAAGCAGTGGCGAAACGTGAATGATTGATTATCGATATTCCTCCATTTGGACGTATTTATACGAAAGGGAACTAAGCGCCAAATTTCCAAATTTCAGTTTTTAACGGATCTGGATTCTCCATGTAATAGGCTGCTCTCACACGTAAATATGCCCCCAAAATACTAATTTCATCCCCTGGAATCAGCCCCTGAAAAATCGCAAAACAGGGAATCAGCGATTACGAATAAAATCAAAAGGAACTATATGTAATTCCCTTTGATTTAATGCGCTAACCCGGATTCCGAATTAAATCAAAAGGCGCTATCTCCACTTGAATCACTTGATTGACGCGCGCGCGGCGAAGCTTGGTGGAAACTTGGTGAAATTTAGTACTGGGGGGTATTTTTGGACGGGAAACTCGAATTTCGGGTCAAATTTTGAAAATTCAGAAATCCAAGATGGCGGACATGGCCTAAAATGCTATCTCGGCCCCTATCCAGCCGATCTTGGTGAAACTTGGTATCAGGGGGTATTTTCGCATGGGAAACTCGAATTTCGGGTCAAATTTTGTAAATTCAGAAATCCAAGATGGCGGACATGGCCTAAAATGCTATCTTGGCCCCTGTCCAGCCGATCTTGGTGAAACTTGGTATCAGGGGGTATTTTCGCATGAGAAACTCGAATTTCGGGTCAAATTTTGAAAATTCAGAAATCCAAGATGGCGGACATGGCCTAAAATGCTATCTCGGCCCCTATCCAGCCGATCTTGGTGAAACTTGGTATCAGGGGGTATTTTCGCATGGGAAACTCGAATTTCGGGTCAAATTTTGTAAATTCAGAAATCCAAGATGGCGGACATGGCCTAAAATGCTATCTTGGCCCCTGTCCAGCCGATCTTGGTGAAACTTGGTATCAGGGGGTATTTTCGCATGAGAAACTCGAATTTCGGGTCAAATTTTGTAAATTCAGAAATCCAAGATGGCGGACATGGCCTAAAATGCTATCTTGGCCCCTGTCCAGCCGATCTTGGTGAAACTTGGTATCAGGGGGTATTTTCGCATGAGAAACTCGAATTTCGGGTCAAATTTTGAAAATTCAGAAATCCAAGATGGCGGACATGGCCTAAAATGCTATCTCGGCCCCTATCCAGCCGATCTTGGTGAAACTTGGTATCAGGGGGTATTTTCGCATGGGAAACTCGAATTTCGGGTCAAATTTTGTAAATTCAGAAATCCAAGATGGCGGACATGGCCTAAAATGCTATCATGGCCCCTGTCCAGCCGATCTTGGTGAAACTTGGTATCAGGGGGTATTTTCGCATGAGAAACTCGAATTTCGGGTCAAATTTTGAAAATTCAGAAATCCAAGATGGCGGACATGGCCTAAAATGCTATCTCGGCCCCTATCCAGCCGATCTTGGTGAAACTTGGTATCAGGGGGTATTTTCGCATGAGAAACTCGAATTTCGGGTCAAATTTTGAAAATTCAGAAATCCAAGATGGCGGACATGGCCTAAAATGCTATCTCGGCCCCTATCCAGCCGATCTTGGTGAAACTTGGTATCAGGGGGTATTTTCGCATGGGAAACTCGAATTTCGGGTCAAATTTTGTAAATTCAGAAATCCAAGATGGCGGACATGGCCTAAAATGCTATCTTGGCCCCTGTCCAGCCGATCTTGGTGAAACTTGGTATCAGGGGGTATTTTCGCATGAGAAACTCGAATTTCGGGTCAAATTTTGAAAATTCAGAAATCCAAGATGGCGGACATGGCCTAAAATGCTATCTTGGCCCCTGTCCAGCCGATCTTGGTGAAACTTGGTATCAGGGGGTATGTACGCATGAGAAACTCGAATTTCGGGTCAAATTTTGAAAATTCAGAAATCCAAGATGGCGGACATGGCCTAAAATGTTATCTCCTATTTAAACGCGCATCGCCAAAAAATCCCAAATGTCGTCCCCTGAGTGACGGTCACATATCGACCGTGCGTTCCCTCTGGCTCGATCGATGTCAGTGTGCACTGACATGGACAAGGGGCTTTTAACGAGCGAACAAATTAACGAACCCATCGGAATCACTTAATTTTCATTATAATCACTGTTAGGTACTTTATTGGAATCGGAACAGTATTTAGAAATTCATGAGTATTAAGAGCGCGCTGGAAGGATTACGTGGTCAAAAGCGTGACCGTCAAATAGGGGTTCGTCAGGCCCCATCTTGACTTCCTCGGAGACGCGAGTTTAAATGGGAGCTCAGAATACGCAACTTCGAACTTGTTTTCCGTGGGTTAATAATGTTTCAAAAAATTGGAGAAAATTCCAGCGAACTGTGCGCGTACTCAATCCTCCAAAAAAATGCAAAAATTAAAAATTACTGAATAACCTCATTGTTAAAATTTTAAACTCCGATATGGCGGATGTGGCCTTCAACAATAGCTCAATGCCCGAATCGTTTGTGTGAAGTTCGGTATTAGGGGCTCAAAATGACAACAGAAACTGTTTGATTTAGATACGAAAATTTTAACATAGGTAATCAGCACATGAAGGGAATTCACGATCCGACGCTGCTAGGTAAACCACGCACCTCGACGAGGCGGTGTATTGTGAACGTACACGGAGAAAAAAACTTCGTGCGTGGGACCCGAAGTTTAGGTCATATGGATCTGTGAAGTTTTCGGATTGAGCATCTGAACACTTTCGGTCCAGCTGCTGAGGTTTTGATCACACATCTGAAACTTCAGTTCTTACATCTAAAGTACTTCGGTTTTCACATCCGAAAAACTTCGGTTCTCACACCTGAAGACTTCAGACGTAAGAACTGAAGTTTCAGATGTGTGATCCGAACCTCGACAGCTAGACCTAAAGTGTTC
Source organism: Bemisia tabaci (assembly GCF_918797505.1). Lineage (NCBI taxonomy): Eukaryota > Metazoa > Arthropoda > Insecta > Hemiptera > Aleyrodidae > Bemisia > Bemisia tabaci. Next base: position 13,471,884 of record NC_092797.1, on the reverse strand, counting down.
AGATGCTCAATCCGAAAACTTCAGAGATCCATATGACCCAAACTTCGGGTCCCACGCACGAGTTTTTTTCTCCGTGTAGAGTGCCATATATTTAAAGTTTACAAACGTGGAAATTTCCACATCTCATCCACAATGGCAAGATGCAGCGGGGAAGCAGATTGAGGTTAGGTAGGTATATTTGGGCTCCCACCACCTCCGGCCTTCACAACCCGGCCCGTGCGCTTTACGCAGGTTCATTGGCGGCCATTCTAGACGTGTAGTGCGTTTGTTTAAGAAATAGATATCATTTTAAGCCACATCCGCCATCTTGGATTTCTGAATTTTCAAAATTTGACCCGAAATTCGAGTTTCCCGTCCGAAAATACTCCCCGATGCCAAGTTTCACCAAGATCGGCTGGACAGGAGCCGAGATAGCATTTTAGGCCATGTCCGCCATCTTGGATTCCTGAATTTTCAAAATTTGACCCGAAATTCGAGTTTCCCGTCCGAAAATACCCCCTGATACCATGTTTCACCAAGATCGGCTGGATAGGGGCCGAGATAGCATTTTAGGCCATGTCCGCCATCTTGGATTTCTGAATTTTCAAAATTTGACCCGAAATTCGAGTTTCCCATGCGAAAATACCCCCTGATACCAAGTTTCACCAAGATCGGCTGGATAGGGGCCGAGATAGCATTTTAGGCCATGTCCGCCATCTTGGATTTCTGAATTTTCAAAATTTGACCCGAAATTCGAGTTTCCCGTCCAAAAATACCCCCCGGTACTAAATTTCACCAAGTTTCCACCAAGCTTCGCCGCGCGCGCGTCAATCTAGTGATTCAAGTGGAGATAGCGCCTTTTGATTTAATTCGGAATCCGGGTTAGCGCATTAAATCAAATAGACCTACGTGCAAAAATCCCCTATATCTCGCTTAGTATGCATTTTTTCCTAATTTTGGCAACGTACGTAATTAGAGGAACTCTTCAGCTTTCAAACAAGCTAAAGTAAACCAAAATCGGTCCATTAGTACGGAAACGCCAATTGTTTTAGTGAAACTTGCTTTACTGAGAAGTTTGGAAATGGCGTTTAGCGCCTTTTCGCATAAATACGTCCATTTTAAGGTATATGGTGAAGAATCGATTGTTAATGTGCTCATTGCGAACATTCTGTTTATCGATCTCTTCCCATATATTTAAATGGCAGATCAATCGATCTATCGCAAAGCTTGCCACGCCACTGGTGAAAAGGATCCAGTACACCGAGAAAAATATTTGTGTTCTAATGTTACTTCCAGTTATTATAAGACGGATTGGTTGATTCATCGCTTGGCTGACATAAGGGCGTAACTACACATTGAGATGAACCCGGAAAAGCATTGAATTGTATGAAAAGCAGGGTTCATTGCAGAGTGTAGTTACGCCCTTATGTCTGGTAGGCGACGGATCGATCATACTTTTAAATCTTAAGTCCGCACTTTTAAGCGCTCCAAAATGGAACCTCGCTTTTGGGCGCTTCTGGGTACCAGATGCGCCCTTTCCAGCCGTTCGACTCCCCCGATGTAACATGTACTATACTACATACCGTTTTGCCTTATGGGTAATGACGCCATTCTGGTACACCCGGGAAAATTTGATTTTTTTCTGCATCTGGTATTCGTAAAAGTTTTCGTGAAATGTTTTGCTTTTAAGCATAACAATCTCGCACGGACGTATTACCTGGTTAAACTATTTTGGGGCTTCGTTATGCTTAAATGCCTCATATTCGAGGTTGTAGTTTCAGATTGATTCGAAAAAATCACGAACAGTCACGTGATCTCTTCATTTTAGTGACGTATTACTGTGCTATTTTGTGATTGGTTCATTTTCTCGGCGCAGCATTGCCAAGCGTCAGCTGTTTGCGGCTCTGGGTTGAAGGTTTAAGGTTATGTCAGAGCGAATAGAAAGTTAGAGGCCCGACTCGATGCTAGGTAATTGAAACAGATGCGCTCGCAGCGCGCTCGCTGGCAACGTACGCAACTACTATTTTCTATTGTTTTCCAGAGACTAGCGGCGGGTATGTTGCTGCCGGACCACCTTCACGTAGGCAATTTGTTATACATCGTCCGTCCGCAATACTCTCGCTTGGCCGTATGAAAACGTTTCTCGCATGCGCAGTGTTAAAGAAGCGCCCTCTAACGCTTTGGCGTTGGAACTGCTTGTTTTCTCTTTTCTGAAGAACAAAATGGGTCATAAGAATAGTCGACACAAGTTTCCACGTTGCACGAAGAGCTTGTCTTACCGTATTCGCCAGGGCATGATACCATCAGCTTTAAACGAGACCAAAATTTCACCACCAACTTTCCGAACAACTCTGGAAGTCAGCGAACGATACTCACGCCTAGTGAATATATTTACTCGCCCCGGATGAAAGTTTCTAGCCGGCAGGTCTCGGAAATTTTTCTTCTCGAACAACGCGGTTTTACATTCTCGAGTTTTTAACCGTGTTGAACTTTGCCGTGTCAATATAAAAGTTTATTCGATACCCGAGTCAACGTTTTTGTCAAACCTCATTATTATTCTTGCGATTTGAATACATAAAAATTAAAATTTTAAATAAGCTGCAGGCCGCATTGTCAAAACCTGTTGAATATTTTTCTCATCAATAAATTCACAACTCAAAGAGTCCAGCCCACGATGTACATTAAGGGTGTAGTGTGCGATAATGTTAGGGGACTTTCCTTTTTACTTCATTCAAAGAACATTTTTAAAACTTGGCAAATATTTGTAAAACCTTTTCAAAGCGATGGCATCGATATCAATCCCAATGAGCTGTAGTTGTGTTGAAAGAAACTATACAAAAATGAATAAAAGAGGAAAATAAACCAAGAAACACGCAATCTTTGGTTTTAGCCCATTTGTACATCGATCTTTTAGAGTCAAGTTTGTCAAATTTTGAGCATTTGGTCGCGCATACACCATGCTGCAGCACAGCAACAGCACAAAATATAAAAGGAAATATTTAAGTATTTTTGAAATTGTTAAATTTGACACGGAACCACCCTAATAGTTACAAAACAAATTATGTTTTCCTCTACTACATGTTTTTTTTTTTTCCATCAAATTAAATTAGATTAATCCATGCACGGTGTGCAAACATTTCAAAATCATGAGCTGAAAAACGCTGACTCCGCGAGTTTAAATATTAGAACCAAACAGAAGTGGCGTGCTACCAGCGCGTAACGCGCACAGGTCCCTACAAACCTAAGGGGATACTTTACGCATTGCGCAATGCTTGAAGTATTCACTTAGGTTTGTAGGCGTTGGCCGCCCGCCCGCCGCGCCGCACATTGGTTCCGAGACCCGATCTAGGTGGCATTAATTCGAAAAAATGAATTTTGGAAAAATTAAAATTTGACACCACAGATTGATAGTGCACACTCTCGAGAGTAACTTGGCCAAATATCATGAAGATTGGATCACTAATAAGATAATGATAAGCACCTAAAGGTGAGGCCGCGAGGTACTTTTGGGCGGACTCGCACCAGTTTTCAGTGTTTACTGTCAGGTCCTATGATTTGAAGTTCATCACACAGAAATAGATGCAAATGTGAAGTGTTCTGTTATGGTGTATCAAAAATATAAGGCATGTTAAAGGTTTATACGTTCTTACTATCTTTCAAAAACGTGTCTATACATCTAGACAAACCGTTAGACAAAGCGTTATTTTCTACTAATTCCAAGCAAATTTTTACAAAAATGGCTCTAGATGAATGTCTTGCGCCGGTTCGCACGCATACAGACCTACTGTAGTAGTTGGTACTAACCCTAAACTTGATTTTAGTGCAATAAAATTCTGCGCATACTTGCGTCCCTGGGGGTTAGGGCACTTTGAATTTCCAAAACCGGCTTTCAAGAAATAAAGAATTGACACACTAAGGAGCTTACTGCAGACCTCAGATCCTTGGGAATATGAATACTGCATTTTTTATAGGTCATGTGGGTTCTCAAGTCTTCATAATCGTTAAGATGATTATTTTTTACTTTGTCTATACCTCTAGAGAAGCCCATAGACTTACCACAGCTCCGGTTTTTTGACTGGAAATTTTACAATTATGACTTAAAATAAAGGCCCTGCGTAGGTTCGCACACGTGCAGACCGACTGTAGTAGTTAGTGCTGACCCTACACTTGATTTCGGAGCAAAAAAATTCTGCGCATACTTGCGTCCCTGGAGGTTAGCGAACTTTGAATTTCCAAAACCGGCCTTCGAGAAATGAAGAAAATTGACACACTGAGGAGTTTACTGCACTACTGCAGACTCCAGATCTTTGAGGACTGCATTTTTTGCACATCACATGAGTTCTCAAATCCTCACAATCATTGGGATGATTATTTTTCACCTTGTCTATACCTGTAGAGAAGCCCATAGACTAAAGACAGTTCCCGTTTTTTGACTAGAAATTTTACAGTTATGGCTCAAAATACAGAACACGTGGGTTCTTAAATCCTCTCAATCGTTTAGATAGTTGTTTTTCACATTGTCTGTATCTTTAGAAAGGCCCATAGACATAGCACTGTTCCACAGAAAAGGAGCTTACTGCACTCCTCGCGCATTATTCCGTGATTGTATGAGTAAATGTCCTCTAACTTAACAACGAATGCTTATTTCTTTCTTGGTTCATGATTTCTTCGTGTTTTTATTCTCTCAGGTTTGTAAGGCTTTGAAATCATCGCAAGCTCACAACTTTGTTAAAAAAAGAAAAAAAGCAAGTTTGACACCTCACTCTTTTTGATGCGCAATAAAATATTATACCGATGAATATTTTCCTGCTCTTACAGACAGTAATCATTTTTCTTTCAAAATACTTTGTTATTTTGGTTTCTGCTTTCCTTCATTGAGTGAATATACTTCTTGTTCAAGTAAAATATTTATGTTATACGTATGTTTAAATTGCCGTGTATAATGAATTTAAATGTATTTTTTGAATTATAGACGAAGATCGAATCTTAACTCTTAGTTATTCTGATAATATAATAATTCTGATAGCATAATTGTACCATTAAATTACAAAGCTTCAAAATTTCTGTTGGTTTTAAAGCGCGGCGAATCAAGAAATCAGCGAGCATTGAGGTTCAAATAAAGTTCTTCTTACGCTGATTTGTCAACACTGTATGAACAACTCGAATAGTGGGATAAGCAGTTTTCTTTGGTACTGGAATTTATTTTCCTCAGGGAAACTACAACATTTAGGAGGTATATTTTACCAGATAATACTGATTCCTGGTTCAGAAAATTATACAACATTGCCCAACCCCCCCCCCCCCCCCCATAAAAAAATTAGTAATCAGAGGACAAATCCTCGTAAATTCATCGATAGTTTTTGTTGATAAATCAAAAAAGGTTGAAAAATATATCAGTCCAGGAATTCAGCCATTTTAAAATATTATTAATGTAGTATTAAGTATGAATTTTCAAGCTAAATGCAAATGTACCACCTTATGCTAAATGATACAGTCAAATTGACTTCAAATTCGTAATTAGCGACCTAAAGAACCCCTAGAAACATATATAATATGTCATCATCAGTGATATTCTAATTAATGCCACCTAGATCGGGCCCTGGAACCAATGTGCGCCGCGCCGTGCCACAGCGTACCACGGCGCCTCAAGCAACTATTTCACAACAGAAGTGTTGCACAGTATCATACGAAATTGAAGGCGCTCCAACGTATTAAGAATGACAGGCGTCCTTTATGATTTTTGCAAAATAAATTAAGATATTACAGTACAAGAAGAGAGTCCAAAAACTCACCAAGTTCTAGTATCCGTATTTAATAACGTTAAGCATATTTTTTGAATTTCATTAGAGAAAAAAATGACTCAATTTAGGCAGAAACATTCTTCAGTATGCCATTAAGAAGATTTTATTTTGAAACAAGAATGAAATAGCTGTATGAAAGCGGGCTTTTGCTTGATGTAAGTGATGTGAATATTTATTAGTGGACCAATTCACTTTGGTTCTCAATTAGTAGGTGGACCAAAACTCCTCTGCCGGAAAAACGCGCGGACATAAACTACTAGAAAAAACAGACGCACGGACAAAAAATTGTTGTTGAAATGTCCTGTAACCGTTCGGTTTGTGCAGTTGAACTATTACAAATTCTTACAGTTCGGTTTAGCGGACCGAATAGTTTGGTTAAGCAGACCAAATAATTCGATCGTGTGTAAAAAAAATACGTAGGAAACTATCTGGCCTACGAATATATGACGCTCCCCCCCCCCCTCTAGTTCGCCCGAAAAAAGGAGGAAGAGAAAGGGAGGGAAGACTAAGGAAAATGCTATTTGGCCATTATTCGTGTCCGCCCCCTTGCGCCCCCTTGTCCCTTTCGAAGTGACTGAATCCGCCTTGTATTTGAGATCTAAAATATACTACATACATAAACATTTTTTTTTTCTTCTTTTTTCTTTTTTTTTTTTTTTTTTTTTTTTTTTTAAACCAATGCTTAGTTTATTGAGTTATTTACAAGGTGGATCAATAGTAGATAGAGCCTTGCCCGAAGGCCTACAAAGGACACTTTACCAATTCTAGTTTGCATATACAATGGGTATTGTAATTCCAAGTAATTTCTCCTCAAAAAAGTAATTACATCACATTAGATTTAAATCCGTGTTCGCGTGAATGTAATCGTATCCGATGTGTGACAAAGCGCGGCTCACAAGCACAGTCCGAAGTAAATGAGAGTAGGTCAGTTTTTTCTCCACTAAAACCGTAACTTCGCCCGGGCCCCGCTCCCCTTTTTTTTCGCCGAGTTAAATAAATGATAAACCTCAGGAGCCTCCGTAGTTTTTTAACGCGAAATCCGGGGATGAATGAAGCAAGACTTTAATTAGACCTTATCCTCTAAAACTTTTATCCGCAGCCCGCGATAAACTTGCACGCTGTAATTAATTTTACGCTCCGCACTATTAGGATTTTCTCCTCCCGGATTTTATTTAGCCGACCACTTCCTCGTCCCGCTGAAGAAAGGGCGCAACTGCACTCGAGATGACCCTCGTGGCTCGTAAAACTTCGTGATTTCCAAGGATCACGAGGGAATAGAGTTCCGCCGATCTTATCCGCGGAGCTGGGGCTTGGTCTTACGCGTCTCATTTTCCAAGCAAAAGCTTATTTTTAACAATGTACACGTACCTATTTTCGTTATTCCTATCTTTATACTTGCATTATAGTTAAAGGCGGTTTAAAGGGGACCTTTACAACAAAAGAGGAAAAAAGAGTATCTTTAAGAGTAACGCTCTCTCGGTAAAAGGCAATCAAACTACCTCATAAATGGATCTTTGTCGTGCAGTTTGCGATCGGTAAATGGGAAATGAAATACCGAAGAATAAATTATGGATGGGACTTGTTGCAGACAGCAGCTAGGACAAAAAGAGGAATATTTTTCGTTCTTTAAATCGCATTAGAATCACAATGAGCTAGCAATCCTTGCTAAATTTACTTTGAATAAAGCGAATCTAATTATTCTGCGCAAAACTATGAAATGATGAAAACTACATTACGACAAAAATGCAGTTAATTTAACCGGAACTTATTTGTCATCCCTACATTTTAACCTCACTTTAAGTCTTACATGTTTATGAAATTGCTATTTTTTTAAAGAGAAGTATTTCATTTTTGAGGACGATAAATTCGAGATTACTGTAAAGTGTGATATCTGTCATTGTGAATACTTATTCCGCCAAAGACTACTATATTTCCAGATGCAGGACCTATATGCAAACTATTTATCGTGTTAACAGGTGAACTAAGACCGAAATATGTACCGAATCTGAAGTTAAATGGAAACCTATTTCCTTTCGTTGACATTCATTGGATTATTTATATCGACGAAATTCTTAAGAGCTGGGATTTCTTGAAAATTACAAAATATATGATAGTGCGAAACCACGTATCTCCGTTTGCGACGTTGCAGACTTCCTGTCTTATTTAATTTTTTCTTTGAAAAACTATTCAACCTTATCTTTTGAACGCTTTCTTGATTTTTCCTCTGTATAGTTAAGTAATAAGGTTGGCTTGTTTCTCTTCGAAAAAATTAAGTAGGAGCGGGCATTTTGAAACATTGCAATGATTTTGCACTTCAGCCATAGCTGTATTTATATTTTGTTTTAAATTAACAAGCAATTTTTACTATTGAGTTAAGCAGTAAGTTTCGCGAGGTACCATCTAAGTTAGCTACAACGGAGAGTCAGGGATGCATGAAATGAGAAAAAAAGAACACAAGAAAACAAAATCCTATTCAATTGCTCAAAGCGTTCCCCGGGTTATTGTTGAGTCAAGGTCTGTTTGCGGCGTGGAAACTTTCAAAAGTGTAAACAAAATGTTTAATTTAAATGCGCCTTGTACAACAAGTATTTTTCATCTGGGCTCAAGCTGAACTAAACAGTGGTGGAGGGGGAGGGGGGTACTTACGAGTCCACGAGGACTCAAAACACGGCGTAAATTACTGTTGAGGCAACTCAAACACGCCCATTCTAAGCAGAAACGGCGCATCTCCCCCAGTTCTTTAACGGACTTACGCGGTTTTTACTTTTGCGGCACCATCCCCGTCAACGGGAACCAAGAGTGAAACTGACAATTATCAAGGGATCACTCCGTCGCCTCCTAGCACAAGGGCGTAACTACACTCGACGATGACCCCCATTGTCCATAAAACTCGATACTTTCTATGGCTCATCTCAAATTGTAGTTACGACCTTTTGACAGCCAAGCGGCGACTTATTGTTTGTTCTCACGGTGCGATGTCGCGGAGCTCGGAACGGCGGATGGACGAGGAGTGAAATTTTATTTTAATTTTCCCTCGTTATTTTTATTGTTCTTGCAGCGCAATTTTTTCTTTGTGAACTGGTTGAGTTTCGAACGATCTCCCGAGGGTTGGCTGCGAGCAGTCAAGAAAGTAAATTCGTCCAAAACTATCGTGGGAGCATCTATGAATAAAACATCGGCTATGCTAAAACGGAACATACCGTCATGTTGATGACGTTTTTTGATGGGAATTCACGGGAAACCCACTCGGTGGGTGTTGTATAGGCTAGGCGCATATTCTGTGCAGTTTTAGCCTTCATTTTGCGAGGTAGGCAAAAAGACATTCTGCAAACCATACTTGAATCAGTGAGTTCGAAAACACACCAACTCGGGGTTTTCTCGATTTTCACTTTTTTACGGTTTAGTAACACTTATGGATAGAAGCATCTACATGCAAAAGGAAATTTCGAAATTGCAATCGCAAGTGCTCGAAACAGCAACAGGTAGAGGGAAAAATCGAAGTATTTCGTTAGAAATACCAATTTTTGGCCATTTCAAAGGAAACGGGTGACCATCCGATTTTGCGGTTTTCTTTTTTCCGTTCAGTATACCTTGTACCAACAAGTTACATAAATATTCAAGCGTTGTTCAGATCAAAAAATATAAATGTTTCAGTTCAGACTACGAAAAATCAGTATGTGAAAGTCGGTGAGAACGAAAACACACCAACTCAGAAATTTTTAAACGCTTAATTCTCTGTCATCAAACATAGTGTATAGATTTCAACTTGGTGCTTTACAAAGTCTCTAAGCACTTGTCCTTTGGCAGCAAAAAGGTTTTTCTTAAACTAACTTTCTTCGCCCGCTGCACAGTTTTAGGTGTTTCCTGAACATTTTTTTTTTCCGAGTTGGTGTGTTTTCGAACTCACTGATTCACTTGTCGTATACCGGAGGAATCGAGTGTATTCGCACAGATGAAGTTCTTGCTTTAAGAGCTTTAACAAAGAACCTCTCTCTGTAATGGATTACTTGAATTTGTGCTGTGCTGTTGGATTGTCCATCCCTGCATGGTTCTATCGTTATATCAATTGTGGTAGATAGCTCTAAAATCTCCTGATCGTTTCCCTCTAAGTTTGACATTTTTGCCTCAGAATTGAGACCTATCGTCTCTCCTCTGACGTAAGGGCGTATCTCTATTCCCGCTTTAGCCCCGGAAAGTATGGAGGTTTACCGAGGCCAGGGCTCACATAGAAATTGAGTTACGCCCTTACGTCCGAGGAGCGACGCTATGAGAAATCATAATTCTGTTTCTTTGTTGGTCTCCTTTGTAGCGCTTGCTCCATGATCGGGAGATCCCGCGCGGGTTTGATTCCCGGCTAGCAGCCTGATTTTTGAAACTTTAAGGTGATTCGATGGACGCCATATTTTGTGTCAGAACGGCATGCGATATATCGCATCAATTGGTTCCATTTTTTCAGCTACTCGTCATTTTTTTCTACTTTTGAGATCGCAATTCTGTTGTCAGGAAGCTAAAGCACTCACTTACCAATTTTAACAAAGAAATTCGACGTAATAAAGGCGTGGTTTTTTCAGAGAGAAAATATCACATTTGAGTGCAGTTTCGATATCAGTATCAAATGCGATGTTCTCTCTCTAAATAAAAACCACGCCTTTATTACGTCGAATATCTTTGTTAAAATTGGTAAGTGAGTGATTTAGCTTCTTGACAACAGAATTGCGATCTCAAAAGTAGAGGAAAATGACGAGTAGCTGAAAAAATGGAACCAATTGATGCAATATATCGCATGCCGTTCTGACACGAAATATGGCGTTAATCGAATCACCTTAACTGGCTATGTCGGCAATATAAAACAAGACATAGCCCTATTTGGATTTGAGCGGGAGATGACTGTAAGGCCTTGGGCTTCGCCCATCTGCGCCGTGTAATGTATCGATTTTCAATTCTTGTCGTACCGACATAAATTTTAACAATCTGGCTGTTGGTGACCCAAGTTTGATGGTCTCAAACAACGGTTTCCTGGGGTTGGCTTGATCAGGACTGCAAGCGTTAGATTATCCCCTCAGGGATATTTGAAGTAGGGGAGGAGGGTGAGAAAAGGAAAAAAGAAAAAAAAACTTAAACTGTTTTAGGGAGCTTTACGGGTGATCCTGTTCCTCCGCGGTTTTTCATTTATGTGATATTACGATGAATTACGTCATCAGTGACGCAGGTGATGACGTCAGAGACGGAATGGAATTATTCCAACTGAGATGGATTCAGAATCTACTGAACCAACAACAGGATTCTTCTTTTTCTGTTCCACCATTCCGTCGAGAAAATACTAGTTAACTGCATGCTGACGGTCGTAAGATTCCCTGGACCGAGCACAACCCGGTTGTAAAACGCGGTTTATAATGAGGTGTTGTACTTAGAATATGTCCTAACCCTCCGGTTTTTCTTCCCCGTCCGTCCCGCAATTTTATGAGTTATTCATAATGGATATCGGAGAGAACATTAATGGCTTCTACTCTGATATCAACAGAATTATGGTAATGGATTCGTTCTCACTATTCATTCTAATTTGCTCCATCTTTTGGATGAAAATGGGCCCTGAGCACTTGAAAAGCTCTTCTCTCTGTGACAAAAAGTTTGATTAATGGCAGGAGACCGAATTAGCTGCTGCATCAACATTAAAAACAATTTCTAAAAATGATAAGATGAAGCTGTTGTCTAATTTTTGGCGCGTATACGTAGTATACCGCCTTTGCGATCGTTTCGAACCCTGCTCGATACAATAACCGAGTCCCTTAGTTCCTTACCGAAAAGTGACTACCGCGAACTTCTCAGATTTTCCAAAGCGTGTAAAAAGTTTATTTATCCGTCAATAATTATGATTTAAAGTTGTTTCTCATTCTGGGGGTCTCTAGTTTATGTGCAGTGAATACCAAGAGTCTACGTTACTTGGTTTTTTCAAAAAAAGCCTAAGAATGCGACGCGCTGATTTAAAATATGCATATATAAGCAGAATCAAGCGAATTGATTCGAGGATGGTTGAGCAGGTCGGCACTCTCGGAATGAGAATTTAACTCCTCCGTTTTGTTCAAAACGTTGCTTTGACAGATCTGTAACCTCGATTATACTTTTCAAAAGTTGGTACCCGTGCTCTGATAGTGCTGTTCATCTGACAACATTGTCAGTGTCAGCTGATAAAATGTATATTTTCACATAAGAGGTTAATAAAAGTTTTCAGTCTAGCTTCATACCGCTCGCCGTCATGGCTTTTCATTCGTGAACCACCGCTAGCGCTATCTGCTGGAGAATTTAGAATGCTAAGTTCCTCCCCACCCGTTTTAATATGCCAGTGATCATATTGTGAGGCGTCCTATCCAAAGTCAACTGAATACATATATTGTAGATTGTTGTTAAAATACCAATAAAAAAAAAAAAAAAAAAAAAGTCTTTGATATCTATTGATAATTGTTTTGGTATTTATTTATAATTACGTAGTAATTATTAATAAATACCAAAACAATTATCAATGGATGTCAAAGACTGACTGAAAACTTTTATTAACCTCTTATGTGAAAATATACAGTGCAATCTGTGTAAGTGCAATCTGTGATGAGCCTCGAGACTCATTAGACCATTAGTTAAACGTGGCTCATATACAGGAATCCACTTACCCCTCTCTTCCCCACGCTCCTGATCACTGCGTCGGCCGGCGTCTCGACGAACAATAGCTAATGACGGTCGCCAAGCGAGGCCGGGATCCTCAGCCCCTCGCCAAATTACTTACGCTTCATTAACCATTTCACCGTCACGCTAGGATTCGTCCAATTTTCAAAAAAAATTGTCTCGCGAGTTTTTAGCAATTTTTTCCTTACTCTCCGTTAAAACACGAATTAAAAGAGGTCTCATTCATAAAAATCGGCAAAATAGAAGAGAAGTTACAGTATTCGAAATCCGAAGAAATCAACAAAACTTCTCCAAACAAAAAATAAAATGAAGGGGGAAAAAAAGAAATGTATAAATTAAAATTTAATATGATTGACCCCAGAATGTGACAAGCAATTCAATTATAAAAAGGAGAAAAAATTGAGTGAAATTACAAAAAATTAGCCTCTTGCAAGGGGCTTCCTTGTATGAATTTTGACCTGAAGCCAAGTAAATCCCGTTATATTATTAAAACGAAATTGACTCCATAGTTTAATGCCTTAGTTTCTTGAATACGATTATTTTAAGCACTCGAAAATTTATACCAGCAATTTTACCCATGGGGTGATTTCCTGAGAGCTAATAATATCACGAATTTCTCACAGAGCCCTTCAAAAATGGCTTGCTTTTTGGGCAGCCGATTTGGCCATCAAACCGGGGTTTAAATGGAAGCTGATAATAACACAAAGCTCTGAGAAAAATTTTGAGATGAGTATAGGAACGGTTTGTAAATTACGAGGAGAGGCGGGCATTCTGTTCAGCATATCGACACATAAGTATTTTCATACGTAGAATTTAATTTTCACGTCAGGGAGTCGACATATTTTGATTTTTTTCGATTTTATACGGAAAATTTATGGTTTTTCGTGATTGAAATTACTTACAATTGTTTCATGAAAAATGAATGCACCCAAAATGACTATAGCATTTTGACTTTCACATACGTGCACTCACTAAATTGATTGGTAAATTCAAAGAGTGGGTACATCGACCTGGTATATCAAGTTTCTGCGATTTTTTTACGGCAAATCGGTAGATTTTCGGGATGTGGATTGCTTACTTTCAATTCATGAATGAATAAAGCATGGACATGGTTGAGCTTCTTTGCATGAAAAGACGTTTAAAATAACAAAATCAAGACATATTTAATACAATTGCATTTATATCGAGTCAATTTCTTTTCAATAATATAACGGGATTTATAATACCGGTGATTTGGGTATTTTAGCCCCAAAATACCTTTAAATCGACTTTATCTTTTAGGAGTTCGACAGAATTTTTCCTTTCTTCGCTTAAATTTTTCCGTAGCACTTTTCTTCAAGAATCTGATAAGATTTTGCTTGAGGCAGATCAAAAAACTTAAATTTGTTCGAATAGCTTTCTAGATTCACAATACACGGTCTCGTCAAGGTGCGTCGTTGACCTTGCAGTGTTGGATCGTGAATTCTCTTGTTGTGCTGCTTGCCTTTTTTGAAATCTCTGTAAATGAAACCTAAAGGGCTTGATACGTGCGAGTTAATGACGCGCCTTATCAACACATTGTGTTGGAGCTCACTGCTTGTTTTAATTATCTTAAGTGTCCCTTTACACTATATTGCTTGTTTCGGATTTATTGTTAAATGATTAATTAGGTATAAACTGAGAATTACGAAGGAGATCCAACCGTTCAATGTGCAAACATGACGCATATATAACCGTTAGCCGTATTTCCGTACTTTCTAGGAATTCTAATTGAATAATTAGCATTTAGTTATTATTGCACTGGAAAAAAAACCCATTGGATCTAGAGTCCAGACTCTTGAAAACATTGACAAGAAAAAATACTCTTGATTCAATCGGATTTTTGCTTAAATCAAGAACCAAGCCTCTTAATTTGAGCGGACTTCCTTTTGATTTAAATTAAATTGCCGATCAAAATTAAGAGACGCCTATACTTTTTGATCGACCTAAATCGCGAACTGAGTATGATAAGACATTCATTATTTACTCTGTTCGCGATTGATGTTGATCAAAACGAAGAGGTGACTCTCAATTTTGATTGGCAGCACTCAACTGCAGTATTAATGCCCCATTTTGATTTAGATCGTGAAAACACGACTCGCAGTTTCCACTTTCCGTCCCAATCGAACGAAAAAACATTCACCTGAAAAATTTAACTTAGTCCACTTGGATTCCCTCACAAAAAAGTAGCTTGGATCTAGAGACCAGACTCTTGCTAACATTGACAAGAAAAAATACTGATTCAATCCAATTTTTCCTTGGATCGAGACGGATTTCCTTTTCATTGAAGCAAAAAGTCCGATTGAATCAAAAGTATTTCTCTTTGTCAATGTTTTTAAAAGTTTGAACTCTAGATCCAAGCGACTTTTTTTTCAACGCTGGAAAAAAAAACACATTGGATCTAGAGCCCAGATTTTTAAAAACATTGACAAGAGAAAATACTCTTGATTCAATCGGATTTTTGCTTAATCAAAACGAAATCCGCTTAAACTAAGAGGCTTGGTTCTTGATTTAAGCTAGATTCTGATTGAATCAAGAGTACTTTTTCTTGTCGATGTTTTAAAGAGTCTGGACTCTAGATCCAATGTGTTTTTTTTTCCCAGTGTGGTGTTTTAATTTTAAGTTTTGGGTCTAATGAATGCATGATTCAAATTAGAAGATCATTTTATTGTATAGGAGTTATAATATTAAAATATACAGCATTCATATTTTTATAAAATTAAATGATTAAATACATGGATAATTAATTATCTTATTATTGGCCATAAAGAAGAGTTCTTGCGTGCAGCCTCTGCTTGAAAGCATCTTGTAAATAACGAACATTATGCTATTTTTAACCATCGTAAACGAAGCAAGATGTAAATCAGCTGCCAATCCATAACTCGATTGGTTAGACGGCTCAGTTGAGTATAGAAAATCATCCGCGAATACTGCACCGAAAAAAATAATACGAGTATGCTATTTTAGCATCTAGGATGTCAAAAACGTGTCTGGTGATCCCAAGATGCTGCCTTTACTGCCCCCGCAGTTGAATTTGCATTCACAGGATGTAAAATTAACTGCGGGGGCAGTAAAGGCAGCATCTTGGGATCACCAGACACATTTTTGACATCCTAGATGCTAAAACAGCATATTATTTTTTTCGGTGTGAGCATTAATTTCTAAGAAATGGGCTTGACAAATTCTTAACTCAAAGTTTACATTTATTCCACCTAGATTTGAATGCTAAATACTCACAATTTTCAGGAATTCAATGCCTGTGCAAAACAGTTTTGCAGAAGATGTGCTTTGGAAGCAAACTTTATGTGCCACACTTCCACACGTCTTACTTTATTCATCTGTAAAGGAAGTAGATTTTGAAAGGGTCTTCCGCGTCAGAGCAATTTTTTCGCAATCTCGCTTCAATAATTCATAAATCCCAACGTTAACCGCATAAAATCTCACTTGAATTTCTTGCGTGGATTCTATATTTATAAAGGCTCCTAGGACGCCAAACATTTTCAAACATCTATATTGCCGGCTTTGAAAATAAATTAACACAAGATTACCTTTCTCCTGTTGCGGTTGAGAGGAGAAATATCATATTTTGTAACGATAGAGTTGAAGCTGACTATTTATTCAAATGTTTTCAAACATGTACGAAAGAAGTTGTCCATGAACTAAGTAGGGGATTGTTCTCGATTTACATGGAGAAAACTGGGAGAGAGTCTAGTCCAAGGAGCCTGGTCTGGGAGTCACAAAATGTGTGACGTCGCTCAGTGCTGGATTCATCACCCCCAATATTTTGGACAACAGAGAATTTGCAGGTGTCTGCTCTCCCCTCCCGCCCTTATTCATATCTTTGAAAATTTAGCACCAGAAACTTACGCTCACGTATCTAGCCGTACGTTGAATTTAGTTTTGCCCTCATTCTTGCTTAACGACTCTTGATGTGAGGGCCTCATCAGAAACCATTCTTTCCGCGGTAATAGCACTCCGCCTCCCGGGATCAATAAAATCCCAAGATGAAAAGAGTCGGTCAGAGGGGAGGGGCGGGGGTAATGCGTAAAGCAAACTTACCGGCGAGGAACCGTAGTCTAAGATTTAATGAAGCAAGTTTCGGTGAGTGCAAACGGTTTAATTTGTAATTAGACGGTCTACGGCGTTGCGACCGACGAGCCGCGCGGGGCTCTCGCAAAAGTACCTCTAATTTGTTTCTCAGCGAGCTATCGCATTAGAGCGCATTCAGTCGAACAGCTTGCTCCTTGAACTTCTCCGCGCTGCTCCGCCAACCCGCGTAACCGTGATGGAAAAACCTATGAAGATACGTGGTTTTCGCCGAGCATGACAGAGCGACCCGGCGACTATCAACTTAAATCTTCGGTTTGACCCCCGTCGATATTTACAATTTCCAACCTCCGAATTGATATTACGTTGATTTTGAATGCTGACCAGAATTAGCGGCTAGCCGCTCTGTGTCCGCATTAATAAATTCCCGGTTTGAATTCCGGGAATCGTGTATTTGGATTGCGACTTGGATTACCTGCACCTGCCTTTCTGCGATAGTTCAGCGACATAGGTCCATTTACGTCTCGCTAGAATCTGAAATTTCAGACCCTCTCCCTACCCTCCGCCTTGCATGAGGCATGCAGGTTCGAGTTTCCCCGGAAAACTGCATTATGCTTTGCCTAAGCCCCCTCCCCCGTAGAATTGGAATTTTTAGTTGATATTTTCACCAAAAATTGCGACATTTTTTTTAAAAAAAATCAGTGCTCCGTGCCGACTTTTACGTGACATCGCCCCATCTGAAACACTCTCTCTTTCCCGTCACAGGACCTAAAGTCCTCCTCCACAAGAACGAAACGTAATTTATGAACGACCCTTTAGGGCCTCATAAGTAGTTGGATGACATTAAATTGAATTGGGCTAACTACGTTAAACATGGCATAGATCTTTTCCATTCTGTCAATTCTTTCTTTTTTACACAAAACTAAGCATCCATAAGAATTGTTTTCACAGCGCTCTTTGGCGTGCCACAACCTTTAATTGGCCATAGTCTCGTATCCTCCCTAAATTCCCAAGGAAGTCGACACACTTGCTCATTGTATGAAAAACTTCCTGTTGCCGCCCTTTCATCGGGCGTCCCTTTGTCTCCTCCCATCATTCTTATGCATCACTCCGTTATGAAATTTTTCAAAGGAACTCTTTGAATTAGAAGGAGAATTTACAGAAAGTTTCAATGTATTGTGTCGTTTAGGCCTCGTTAAAACATTGAAACCTGCACGAGAAGAAATTGGACCGCGTTAAGCAAGAAGGAACCAAAGCTACATCAGCTATTGCCAATTTAATTTTTCACGAAAATAGTTGTGCGGATTTTGGTGCAAATTTCAGTGAATTTTCTGCATAGTACGAAGCAAATTCCGTAAAATTTTCAAAGGAATCCGCTTAAACGTTCTCGTATAAAAAATTTAAATGGCCCACATGGTTCGCATTTAGCAAATAGAAACCAGCGCAATTACAGCGTCGTAAAAATGTTGCTCCTTCATAGTTAGCAAAAATAGCAAATAGTTTTGACTTCCCACCAAAAAATTGGTAATTTTAAAGTAAAGTGATAGCGTAAATTTTACTTTTGTATATGATAATATATTAGGTATTTTGAAAATTAAAAAGAGAAGTTGAACAATTTTGAAAAAAATGTAATAGCGCTGGTTCCTTTTTGCTAAATGCGATCTATATGGCCATGTGTTGATGTGTATCAGCTGAACGCGGCCCAATTTTACGTAGTGTGAAATGCGGTTTGGCTGATTCTTGTTAAAGTATATATTCAATTCCAATAACTCATCAAAATCTAGCATCCATTTGAAAAAGCGCACGGCATCATTGGTTGACGAGTCGTGAAAATAGAACACATGCATTCAACCAGAATCTAATAAATCCGATTGATTGACCTTTAGTTTCCATTTCCATTGAATACCGCGCGGGTAGCAAGCTCCATCTAAAAACGGTAAAGGTGCGCGAGTATGGCTCGCAAGCCGTTAAAACTTAGAGCTTTCATCGAGATCACGAATTTTTCAGAGCGGACATAATGTACGGAAACAAATTACATCATGACTTTTCATATGCGTTCATTCCGCTGTGACTGTGCTCATGAAGTCATTATCATAGTGCATAGAGTAATTGAACGCTCTACATGAATGTTACGTAAATTAAAATCCAATTTTTTTAATTAAAAAGAACTACTTCGGGCAAATGAGCGGCATTCTAGTCTACCATCGGCACTAAGCTTAGCAACCACAACACCGTTGCCACATAGCCGATAAATCAGATTTATTTACTTGCTAATACGCGTGAAACGTATTGAAGATTCGATGGTTGACAAAGATTTGGCAAACACCCTTCATCTATTTACTTACAAACCAGCGAGGGATTCTAAGGATCTATGTATACAGTGCTCCAGGCAAACTGCGGTGTATAAACTCGCTGATATATCATTAAGTTTAAAATTTTCGAGCGTAATCTCTCGCCTACTGATCTTTTTTCCTTTGCATTTGATTTCTTTATGGACCTGGACCCCCGAGCCCATCCCCGAATTATAAACCAACTAAAACAAGTTCGTCGTTTTTCATTCGAAGTATGGAATATGAATGGAGATTTTGAGACGTCGTTTTTAGGCGAATTTTCGTGACTGGATTCGGTTAATTTTTAGGAATGACTGTTGTGTCACCGCCAAAATGTGAACCAATCAGAATCGAGTATCTAATTGTCAACCAAATCCTGAAGAAAATGAGCCAAACCCCGGATTAGGTTTAATAAAAGCACGCCAATTGGCCAATTCAATACGACCTATTCTACGATGTAAAATATTATACAAATTTTAATACAAATAAACGAAAATATGTGCACTTTTTTTACTTTACTTCATTACCATCACCTCACCACGCACGGTTGTGGTTGCTCAATTGTTTTTGTCGCAAAGAACACCGCACTGGAAAAAAAACATTGGATCTAGAGTCCAGCAGACTCTTGAAAACATTGATAAGAAAAAGGACTCTTGATTCAATCAGATTTAAGCTTAAATCAAGAACCAAGCCTCTTAATTTCAGCGGATTTCCTTTTGATTTCAGCTTAAATCTGATTGAATCAAGAGTCCTCTTTCTTGTCAATGTTTTCAAGAGTCTGGACTCTAGATCCAATGTGTTTTTTTTTTCCAGTGCGTCATTTTAGAAAATTGATTGCTTTTCGAGGTTTCTGGTGAAACCGTTCACTTCCATCCACTTTTCGACTTACCTGCAGAGGTGGGTCGAGAAATCTTGAATTTGGTTCAGACATCGATTCCTGAAAAGCTCAACAGACTAATGGATTATGTTGGGAAAAAAAGTTCTTCATAATTTAGGATTTAGTCGAAAAGTGGACCAATCTGCTCGCGAAAATTTGCCTTTTAGGTTACGAGTTTTTAGAACTGAGGCATCCAGCGTACTCTTACGGAAAAAAGTATCACAATTAAAACTATACTTCTGGATGATTTTGGCTCCAGACATAAAAATAGTTGCACTAGTAGTCAGAGGCAAGTTTGAGTCTGCCGAAAAAATGGTTGGATCAACCACACCTTTGGCTAGTGAAACTACTCTCATATTTGGCACCAAAATAGTCAGGAGTATGCTGTCATGGGCCGAGCTAAGGAAAAACGTCGTACAAACATTCGAGAGTTGCCAAATTTCCTCCAGACAATTTTCTTCTTGAAATTTTCAGAAAATTTAGATCTGATTGCGATTAAAATTCTCTAAAAAATTCGAGCAAAAATATTCGAGGATTTCCCTGAAAAATCGTATTTTAACAGAGATAATTTGGCAACGTCTAAAGGATCATGCGACGTTCTTCGCTAACGCGGCAGTATAGTTGGAATGGTAAAACTTTTTTTTTCTGTGTGCGATCGCCTAGCCGGCGCATCTTTGGCGGCCGATGGAGGCATCAATTTTTCGCCGAGTCTCTTTTTATCGTTAAATAACTGTGCAAGTCCTCAGTTTGTAAGTATTGAACCCTCATCGCGGTAAAAGCTCTCTCTAATCGGCTTTGCCTCCTCCTCCCACTTTATCTGCTGGCTTTCACGCCATTTGCGCACCGCCGGTTGCCAGACCTCCGCCGAATCCGCCCGACTTCCGGGCGTCCGCCGCTTTCCACGGCTTTTCCGGGCTACCTGGGCACCGCGCCGACTTATTTTGCTCCTCCCGATCTCATATTGCAGTTGAGAGTAAATATTGACTCATTGTCCTCGCATAAGTCGATTCTGGGCGTCCCCGAGGTAGTGCGGCTAAAAACCCCACGTTCTGTTGACTCATCACCTTAATTCCGCGCCCAGCTGGAGTCGCAGCCTCCCCCCCCCCCCCTTCCATCACCCTTATGAACCTTCGATTCCGTGACCCCGAGGAGTCGACCGATTGTTCGATGAGGATTTGTCTGCGTCATCCTTACAAGTTTGTGGCTCCACCAATTTTATCGTGGCAATGACAATATGGACCCCGTCAAGCTTACTGAAAAAAACAGATGGGTAGAATTTACCATTCCTTCACGCTGTATTTCACACAAGCGTCCAGCCCACCTTCAAACTAGGGGCTTCAAAGAGGCTCATGGTTGGAACCAATGAGTTTGAGATACATCACAGATCAGATCTTGAAATTTTTAAGGAATCCCGTGCAGAAATGGCTGAGAAATAGAAGAATTGGTGCCAGTTTGAGAGCCCCAGTTTGTAAGTGGGCTGGACGCTGCAGCGTGAAGGAATAGTCAATTCTACCAATCTTCAAGTCGATTTCGCCAGAAGAATGGTTACCTGTACCAGTATATAGTAACGTTCACCTTTCTTCTGGCAGAATTGACTCTGAATTGCCGCCGTGTGAAATATAGCGTGAAGGAATGGTAAATTCTACCAAAATTTTTTTCAGTGCAGAAAGAAAACACTTTAAAATTTTTAAAGAAATCCGCAGAAACGTTCTCCTGTAAAAAATTGAATTGCCCGGTTAAATTTGGCGATGACTGATTTGATTTTGATTCATTTTTACTTAGCGTGGTCCATGTATGAATCGGTGAGAACGAAAATACACCGACTCGAAAAAAGGAAAATAATCATGACACACAAAGCTGCACAGTAGGTGAAAAAGTTAGTCTTAAAAAGAAGATTTTTGCTGCCGAAAGACAAGTACTTGCGGACACTTTAAAGGTCCGAGTTGGAACAGATGCGCTGACTTCGATGATCTTAATGAAAATAGACTGTCTTTATTGAAAATTGAGTATTATCAAGTTACCGAGCAGTGGGTGTGTTTTCGTTCTCACTGATGCATATTTTAAGGTCTGCTCCCACGCCCAAAATGAATGCGTCAAAATGGATCATCAGGAAAAAACAGGTGCGCGGACAAAAAATCGTTGACAAAATGTCTTATAACCCGCCACCACTGTCAAGAATAATGGTTGAGTTAAAAAAAATTCCACACATAATCCAATTTGTTTGAGATAAATATTGATTTAAAGTGAAGGCTAGGTGCCTCTTAATTCGTCGCTCCTTTGACGTAAGGACGTATCTCGATTTTCGCATGAGCTCCAGAAAGCATGGATTTACAAGTCCAACAGGGCTCGAATGAAAATTGAGATACGCCCTCACGTTAGAGGAGCGACGAATTAAGAGGCACCTAGCCCTCACTTTAAATCAATATTTATCTCTAACAAATTGGATTATGTGTGGAATTGATTTAACTCAACCATGATTTTTGACAGTGGTGGCGGGTTATAAGACATTTTGTCAGCGATTTTTTGTCCGCGCACCTGTTTTTTCCGGTAATTTACGTCCACGCGTTTTTTCGGCACGGGAGTTTCGGTCCACGTGCCAGTTGAGACCCAAAGTTAATTGGCCCACATGTAAGCACAAACGACAATTGCTCACGACGTTTTTGGATGAAAATGTATAATTTCTTGGAAGAATGAGGGTTTGCTTGTTTTTTTTTTTGTTTTGTCTGTTTGGTCCAACGGAGAATAATATATAGTTGAGAGTTTTGGTAAAAATGGGGGAGCGTCAATTCCATGAGACAAAATTATCTAAAACTCTCTACACCTCTTTGGTGTAACAGGACTTAAGTATCTTTCAAGAAATTCCCACCTTGTTATACCTGAACCGGATAAACCTCTATATTTGCCTCAGCTAAAGGCTCCTAGATTTTTCCTGTGTACGATAAGTATTTTGATTTATTTTGCGAGGAAAGAGCTGTACTTTTAAAGGATGCCTGTCATTCTTAATACGTTCAATTTTGTTTAATACTGTGCAATACCTGCTGTGAAGTAGTTGCTTCAGGCGCCGCCGTACGGCGGCGGGCGGGCGGCCAGCGCAAAACGTGCAATGGCGCCTACAAACCTAAGTGGATACTTCAAGCATCGTGCAAAGCGTGAAGTATCCACTTAGGTTTGTAGGCGCCAGTGAGCCTCTTGCGCTGGCAGCACGCGGCTCCGATCTGTTAAGCTTTAATATTTATACTCGCATAGTCAGCGTTTTTTAACTCATGATTTTGAAATGTTTGCACACTCTGCATTGATTATTCTAATTTAAATTGATGGTAAAAAAAATATGTATCAATTTATCAAAGGAAAATAAAAATAGAATGTATGTTTTTTAAATATTGATGGTTCCGTGTCAAATTTAATGATTTCAAAAGAACTTTAATTTTTTCTTTTACATTTTGTGGCATCATTGTGCTGCAGCGAGGTGTACGCGCAACCAAACGCTCAAAATTGGACGTATTTGACTCTAAAAGATCGATGTACAAATGGGTTTAAACTAAAGATTGCGTGCTTCTTGGTTTTTTTTTCTCTTTTATTCATTTTTGCAGTTTCTGTCGGCACAACTGCAGCTCATTGAGATCAACGTCGCTTGGAAAAGGTTTTAAAAATATTTGTCACGTTTTAAAAATATAAATGTTTTCAAAATGAAGTAATAATTTCGTAAAGAAAAAATTTAAAAAAATAACAAGTTGGTTTTTGCAATCGCTAGCGATAGCAATATTCGTCATGGGAACTTTTGCTTCTGGGATATGAAAATTTTAAGGTACAGTTCGTTTGTAGTATCTTCAGAATTGAAGGGGCTATGTAATTTTGTGTCGACATCTCTTTTTTAACATTTTTAATTTTTTTTTTTTGCATACAAGAAAACTGTTATTTACCAATTATTTATTTTCGTTGGATTATATATGGTTTCCGGAAGTTAACGCATTTAACTTTTAGTTTCGCTTTTTCGGCGTAAAGTATGATAACTTTACTCTACTCATATGCCCGAATACGCATCATAAGTGACCTATGTGCTTCCTAAGTTGCCATTTTTTCATTCAAATAGATGTAACTGATATGTTGGATGTGTACTATACTACTTTCATGTCATTGCTTTATTTCTTTATTTTTTTTTTTTTTTTTTTTTTTTTTTTTTTTTTTTTTTTTTTTTTTTTGCGTAGGTATAAATTGTTATTTTTTGCTGAATTTTGGAGAAAATATTGCTTTAAGAACGTGGAATGTAAATTAATTTTATTGAAAAAAGAAAATACCATCATTAATTTGGGCGAACAGAGAAAAAATACATCAATATTTGGGTCAACATCTCCCTGATTATATGAAGGATGAATATATTAGTATTTCTGTATCAAAAAACTTAGCTTTTGTCTTCAGAGATACAATGATTCTAGTCCAAGTCAATTTGTTTTATTGAAAAAACAAAAAAACAAAAAATAAATAAAAAAAACAACTGAAATGTTAGACATACTATTTTCATGTCTTTCTATTTGTATCAATAGGTACTTTTTGCTTAACTTACGAACGTTAAATGCAAATTAACTTTATTGAAAAAAGAAAATAAGGTCATTAATTTGGGTGAACATGTGGCTGATTATAAGAAGGAGGTATATTCCAGTATTTTTGTTTAACATATTAACTCACGAGAAAGTGTTCTTACATTTATCATCTAGTATTAATTATTAGTTGATGATTAGTCTAAAACATTCAATACAACCATTAAAAACTAACTGCTATCGTCGGGTATCGAACTCCCGATCGCCTATTGCCCGCACCTAATCAAAAATATGAGGCGTTTTAGTCAACTAGGCTATGACGGATCGGCGAGTGCATGAGTAAAAATAGCATAGAAAAGGCTCGGACGATGGGCGGGACTTATCACAAGAGTTGTCCTTGAGACGCTTCGTAGCTTCTGTTTTTCTAGGATACGAGAGAAATTAACTAAGCGCATTACTGTAGGAGCCATGGTTCGCACTGTTTTAATGTGTCTCGAGGTTCATCCCAGCATGCATTCGCAATCGCGGCAGTTGAGCTAAGGCAATATTTGCGTATCCATGAATTAAATCAATCAATCGATGTCTGATTTTGACTTATTTGTCCATAACGAGTCCTCCAGAGCAATTTTCCACCTTGTACGATGGTTATTATGTCTTTATTTCTATTTGTAAAATTTGAGGTGGGATAATGGAGGCTTCTCAAGAACACCGAGGTAGGCGATCTTTTGCACCAACGAACAGAAAACTGATGGCGAAAAATAACCAATCAGAACCTCCCAAAAAAAAGAATTTGCCCAAAATCGGAACTTCGTGGTTCTGCGCAGATTTACCAGTCAGACACGACATCTCAAGGTGGAAAAAAAACTCGCTGAAAGCGAATTTTAGAAATCAACACAACTTGACGTAGAGACATGATTGGCTAAAAAATACAACGGTTTTTGATACATCGGAAAATCAACCAAAAATCGAAGACTGGGCGAAACGCTCAAGGTCGCAGAGGCATAGGGAATCCCATAGCGATAGCAACGGAACGATTGTAATATCATGGGGAACTCCGTTCCCATGACAAAAAAAAGTACCTATACATATAAAAGGTATATTGTACATCGAATATTTTAAGGATGGAAATAAAGCCAAATATTCACCAATGACAATTTAAAAAGATGATTCAAAAGGAGACAAGTTGGTTTTTGCAATCGCTAGCGATAGCAATATTCGTCATGGGAACTTTTGCTTCTGGGATATGAAAATTTTAAGGTACAGTTCGTTTGTAGTATCTTCAGAATTGAAGGGGCTATGTAATTTTGTGTCGACATCTCTTTTTTAACATTTTTAATTTTTTTTCTTTGCATACAAGAAAGCTGTTATTTACCAATTATTTATTTTCGTTGGATTATGTATGGTTTTTGGAAGTTAACGCATTTAACTTTCAGTTTCGTTTTT
Organism: Bemisia tabaci; assembly: GCF_918797505.1. Classification (NCBI taxonomy): domain Eukaryota; kingdom Metazoa; phylum Arthropoda; class Insecta; order Hemiptera; family Aleyrodidae; genus Bemisia; species Bemisia tabaci. The sequence goes on along the minus strand of NC_092797.1, from coordinate 13,446,179 downwards.
TCGGCGTAAAGTATGATATTTTTACTCTACGCATATGCCCGAATACGCATTATAACGACGGTGAAACTACCAAACCACGTATCTCGTTTGCGGTGTTTAAAAATCTCCGCTCACATTTTATTTTTTTGAAGTAGACCAAATCAATATCATTCCTTGAAATTTTCACAGAATTTTCTCCGCACGAAGAGGAAAAATCACGGAAATTTTCAAGACTGGACGTTAAGTAGCTTTTCATTTAAAAAATAAAGTATGACAGGAAGTCTGCGACGTCGCAAACCGAGATACGTGGTTTGGTAGTTTCACCGTCGATAAGTGACCTATGTGCTTCCTAAGTTGCCATTTTTTTCATTCAAATAGATGTAACCGAAATGTTAGATGTGTACTACCTATACTACTTTCATGTCATTGCTTTATTTATTTATTTACTTTTTGCGTAGGTATAAATTGTTATTTTTTGCTGAATTTTGGAGAAAATATTGCTTTAAGAACGTGGAATGTAAATTAATTTTATTGAAAAAAGAAAATACCATCATTAATTTGGGCGAACAGAGAAAATATACATCAATATTTGGGTCAACATCTCCCTGATTATATAAAGGATGAATATATTAGTATTTCTGTATAAAAAAACTTAGCTTTTGTCTTCAGAGATACGATGATTCTAGTCCCAGTCAATTTGTTTTATTGAAAAAAAAAAAAAAAAAAAAAAAAAAAAAAAAAAAAAAAAAAAAAAAAAAAAAACAACTGAAATGTTAGCATACTATTTTCATGTCTTTCTATTTGTATCAATAGGTACTTTTTGCTTAACTTACGAACGTTGAATGCAAATTAACTTTATTGAAAAAAGAAAATAACGTCATTAATTTGGGGGAACATGTGGCTGATTATATGAAGAAGGTATATTCCAGTATTTTTGTTTAACATATTAACTCACGAGAAAATGTTCGTACATTTATCATCTACTATTAATTATTTTTTGATGATTAGTCTAAAACATTCAATACAACCATTAAAAAGTAGTTTCCATCGTCGGGTATCGAACTCCCGATCGCCGGGTGCCCGCACCGAATCAAAAATACGAGGCGGTTTAGTCAACTAGGCTATGACGGATCTAAGTGAGCGAGAGTAAAAATAGCATAAAAAAGACTCAAGCAATGGGCGGGACTTATCACAAGAGACTGCTTTTGGGATGATATGAAGCGCATTGCTGTATTGCTGTAGGAGCCATGGTTCGCACTGTTTTAATGCGTCTCGAGGTCCATCCCAGCACGCATTCCGATCGCGGCAGTTGAGCTAAGGCAATATTTGCGTATCCATGAATTAAATCAATCAATCGAGCTCTGATTTTGACTTCTTTATCCGTAACGAGTCCTCCAGAACAATTTTCCACCTTGTACGATGGTTATTATTTCTTTACTTCTATTTTTCAAATTTGAGGTGGGATAATGGCGGCCTCTCAAGAACACCGAGGTAGGCGATCCTTTGCACCAACGAACAGAAAACTGATGGCGAAAAATAACCAATCAGAACCTCCCAAAAAAAAGAATTTGCCTAAAAACGGAACTTCGTGGTTCTGCGCAGATTTACCAGTCAGACACGACATCTCGAGGTGGAAAAAAACTCGCTGAAAGCGAATTTTAGCAATCAACACAACTTGACGTAGAGACATGATTGGCTAAAAAATACAACGGTTTTTGATACATCGGAAAATCAACCAAAAATCGGAGACTAGGCGAAACGCTCAAGGTCGCAGAGGTATAGGGAATCCCATAGCGAAAGCAACGGAACGATTCTAATATCATGGGGAACTCCGTTCCCATGACAAAAGTAATAACATTTCATTTAGAAAATGAGAAACCACAACAACACCTCATTCTCTCTCAAATTCTCATTTCCATATTGTCAATATAATTTTACGCACGGACTAAAATATAACGCTTGGACTAAGTCACTGTTGCTTATTTTACGTGTGGGCGTAAACTACTGGACAAAAAAGGTGCGCAGACGAAAAATCGTTGACAAAATGTCCCGATCGAAACCTGCTGGCGTGTGGGTTGAAACTCTTGGAGGTGAGGAAAAATTTGGACGAATTTGAAATCGAAAGGAATTTTATCCATTCTGTCATGAAGGTCCCAAGGTCATTCTGAAGGTCTTCCTTCTCAATATTTTTGCAAATTAGGTACTCCTTGAAATTGAATGTAATTTCCGGTTATTTTAAGGTAAAATATCACCTTACAAACGAGAAAACATCCTCGAAAAGTTTGAGGGCTACCTACCCTCACTTCTTTACTCGCCTACTTTGTTTTTAGACATAACGTTGTTTCCCTCACCAAAGGACGTAACTAGATTTCAATATTGCCAAATTACTCCTCCAAAATTGTATGTTTTTTAGGATAATCTCGGGCACTTCCAAGTGACAATTTCACCGAATTTGTCAGAACAATTTTGCAACCTTGGAATGGAGTTACGTTCTCTAAAACTAAAGTTGAAACTAAGTTCCGGAAAACTAAGTTGAGAGGTCCGTTTTTTGCCAAAAATTCTGAGTGAACTTATATTCTTTTTTCTTTTATTATTTTATACCTGTACGTGTTTGATATTTCAATGTTTACTGACACCCACTTTGGATTCACCTTAAATCCATCCAATTTTCAGGGGGAATAAATAAGACAGCAATGTACACGGCGCACAGTGAATTGAGCCAATAGGAGAAGTCGGACAAAATTTGGAAACTTTAAACGCTTAGAACTCCGTTTATACAAACTTTGGAGTTCCAAAATTGATTCCATTGGCTTCCTCATAAAAGTTTCTTTTAGAAACACCCCTCAAACTTTAAAATGTGACAAAATAAACATTAAAATTTGCTGTTTTAGTAAAAAATTTCATGTCCGACCTCTCTGATCCGTGTTCGAAACTAACCTTTGCGTTTCAGGAGCCATGTGGCCCATCAAATTCGATTTTTAGGGGTCATAGAAGATTCTTTGGGGGCCAAATTGACTTTTTGCCTATGTATTACGGATCATTTAGTGAAAAGTTAGAATCCGGTGCCGTGCGTCAAATCAAAAAAACACCAAACAGAAAAATTAGAATTTTTTTGAGGGGGGAGGGCAATTTTAGGGGCCAAATTGGCACAGAGCCTTTATTTTTTAGGCGCCACGGCCGATTTCTTAGGCGCACTTGGCACCTGTGAGTTTCGAACAGAGCTCCCATTCCATGTTCGTCGAAAAGTCCGGGATTCGGAAATTTTTTATTCCAATTCCTCCCACTCCATGACCGTCAGAAGTTCCAAGATTATTTTCAGAGTTTTTCTGAAGTTCCAAAAAAGTTCTGGTAAATGCGAAAGATCCGGAAAATTTCGGAAATTTCAAAAGTTCCGGGAAAAATTCCGGAAAATCTCGACGAGTTCCGGGAAATGGGAGCACTGGAAAAAAAAAACACATCGGATCTAGAGTCCAGACTCTTAAACACATCGACAAGAAAAAATACTCTTGATTCAATCAGATTTAAGCTTAAATCAAGAACCAAGCCTCTTAATTTGAGCGGATTTCCTTTTGATTTAAGCTTAAATCTGATTAAATCAAGAGTCCTTTTTCTTGTCAATGTTTTCAAGAGTCTGTACTCTAGATCCAATGTGGTTTTTTTCCAGTGAGCGCTGGTTTCGAGCACTGCCTCTGATTGACTGGATCCACTGTGCGGGAGCTTTCCTCCCAATATCGAAGATAGGACCTTCGCGTGGTGTGAGTGCGTTATTGACGTTGCGTTCGAATTTTTTGTTTGCAGAACGAGGACAACGACTACAACAAGACGGGGATTTTCGAGTGTCTGCCGTGTGCGGAGGGTTGCGAGGCGTGCAAGGACGGGAGGCCGTGCGTCGTGTCGCTCAACTGGATGTTGCGGACGGCCATCCTCATCCTCTCCTGCGCCGTCATCCTCTGCCTCCCCGTCGTCGTCCTCTTCACCTGGAAATATCGAAATGTCAAGGTGATCATTATTTTCCGCTTTCCGCGGGAAACCGCGGAAATCTATTTTCCGGTTGCAGTTTTTCAACCTCCCATACTCATAGGGAAATAATACTGCAGGGTGTCTATTGGTCCCCAAAAGTCCTCAATATCCCCGATTTTGGAAGGGTGTCCCTGATATCTCCGAAAGTTCCCAATATTCTCGTTCAGGTTCCTAAAAGTCCCTAATGTCCCCGAATATCCTCGATTTTAAAAAGGTGTCCCATATTTCCCCGAAAGTTCCCAATTTTCTCGTTCAGGTTCCCAAAAGTCCCCAATGTTCCCGAATATCCCCGATTTTGGAAGGTCGTCCCCGATATCCCCAAATGTTTCCAATTTTCTTGTTCAGGTCCCCAAAAAATGACAAAAATCGTCCTTAACACAGAAATTTTCAAATTTTCCCGCCAGCTCCAGCGGTGTGGTATAACCAGGAACAAAAAAACTAAAGTGTTGCTTGGTTTTTCGTATGTTTTCATCAGTTCAACGTGACTTGTAAAATTAGTCGCTTAAAATACGCCTTTAAACGCTCTAAGTAGCTCCCTTTCTCTTACCATTTCGGGCAAAGAAGTCCCCAATTTTCTGGAAAAAACACCCTAAAAGTCCCCGAAAGTCCCCAATTTTGGTTTTTCATAACTGGTAGACACCCTGTACTGTCTCCAAATTTTTCTTGTGCAGTTTTGTTGTTGTCAGTCAAAATTTTTCTACGAATCTGGGTGTTTTAGGTCATGCTTTAATAAAAAAACAAGGTGCAAAAGAATGTTAACATATTTACAAGTTTCCCTTAACACCGCCTTAACCTTTTGCACATTGTTTTTTTATTAAAGCATGACCTGAGACGCAACCATTGCATATGACGATTGGCAATCGCCGGCAATTTACAAGCCAGTGGTGGATAAATATAGAACATCATAAAATTCAAAAATAAAAGAACAAGATCAGAGTGCTGATTATGTTGCCTATAATGTGAGTAGACACTTTTCCATCCTTAAAAACATGGCAGAAATATGCACACTTAGAAGAGCGTGCAGTGAACTCCGTGACGTGAGTTGGGTTGAGATCGGACAGGCAACTAAACTAACATCATGACAAAGCGTAGAGTATCACAAAAAATGAAGGCGCTTTGAGACGAGCTCACACTTTTGAAGACGAAGAATTTGTAAAAGTTTACAAGAAACACGGTGGTGCCACTGGTTTTCTCTGAAATCCACTCCCAAGCTCAAAAAAAGCTCTCAAGTTGAGGCCAACATGGAGGGGATATTCCACGCTATCCTGAGAGTCCACCTCTACATCAAGACAAACTCTCCAGGCAAAGATAGGGAGCAAATACATTAGCAGGGTTGCCGTGTTTTAAGTTTTGGAGTCCTCAAATAAAGTGGCAGCCCTATCTTTGCATGAAGAGTTTCTCTTGATGTAGATGTGGACTCACAGGATAGCGAGGGATATCCCTTCTATTTTCGCCTCAACTTGAGAGCTTTTTTTGAGCTTGGGAGTTGATTTCAGAGAAAACCAGTGGCACCATCGTGTTTCTCGCGAACTTTTACACAAGAATCAAAAGTCAAATCGCAAATTCCTCACACATGCAACATCTCTATTGCCTGCGACTTGTATACTTGTAAAGTCGGCTAATAGCTCAACTTTTGTTGTTGCATTACGAGTAGCCGAAAACCGAAAAATCTTCTGTAAGATTTTACCAACTACTCTCTGTGTTTCAGGTGATCCGAGCCGCAAGTCCAGTTTTGCTGCGAGTAATCGCGCTGGGCGCATTTTTTATTTACGTAACGGTGAGTGTGATTCATCCCTCTCCTCCTCTTCCCACGGTCCCCAAGCGGAGCTTCTTACAAGCCTCGAGAACCGTCCCCCGGGAGATGGACGTTGCACCTGAATAGCCCTAAAAAGTTCAAAGTTAACCGCAACGAGAGAGCTTTTTCCGCCGTTTAATTCTCGAGTCACCGCACAGCAAGAGGCAAGGCCCGGGAATCGCGCTCTTAATCGAAAAACAAATTAAAGAGGGAGCTGATGTGTTTTACGAATTACGAGCTGACCTCTTTGATCCGGCGGTCGGCACAAGCGCCTGGGGTCCGCTTCAAATTCCGATAAACGTGATTAAAATCGCTCTCATTCAGCCACCTACGCGATTCAAAGGAACACGATAAAGGAAAAGGGAATTATCTTGGTATTAGTTTTGTAGGCACTGAACAGTGGATATATTTATGCTAAAAGGAACTATGTTGCAAGGTAACCCTATGCACATAGTTCCTTTTAGCATAAATACGTCCAACCAATGTTTTAGACGTAGAGATCATCACTATGGATTCATTTTTTTCCGGATGGATATTTTAGAAATATGAACCAATTGAGACATTAGTCAATTATAAAGTTAAAAATAATATTATGATTTTCTTATATTGAGGCTGAGATTGAGTCATCTTTGACTCTGCTTTTAAGTCAAGGTTAACAAGATTTCAATTCATTTGACTTTGATTGACTCTTATTTGGAGTCTCGTTTGACTCGATCCACGAGTAGATCGACAATCCTTATTTTCAATTTGGGAACAGAGGATTATTTTCTTCAATATCTTCATATTTTACATTTTGAATTGAGGGGCTTGGAAGATAAGAAGCATGAACGCAGTTTTTGAAAACATTGAGGTTTTCATTAACTCAACTAAAACTAGTTTGAAAGTATAATCTGTGAAAAATTCACAACTAAAATCCGACTTTAAAGCATCAAAAAGTGAGTTTAAACTTCTTTTCCGCCATAAGGCTCTATGTAATTTTGAAATTTTAAAAGAGTATGTCTTTAAATAGTAAAAACTACACTTCTGCGCTTTTTCCTCCAAGTGCCTCAATTGCTCTTACACGCATGGAAGTAAATTTTTAGCAAAAATTTAAATTTAAAAATTTAAAAACTATTAAAAATTTAAAAATTTAAATTTATATTCTATAGCAGTTGCTTGCATTAAATTTGCGCCTAATTTTTACTTATCAAATACATTAAGCTTGTTACTGCATTCCTATATGACTATATTCGTTTTATGTTACTTTTATAAAATCATCGTCAAAAGTTGATAAAGTTTCCATCGAATTTTTTCATTAGATAATTCTGAAAGTTTAATCTAGAGTCTACCAAAATTTGATCTAATTTTCATCAAATATCCACCAAATTTTGATCATGCCAGCTTGTGTTGTGGTATCTTAGTATATTATTTCCCCGACGAAGCAAGTCGCCAAAATCATGAACACCTTCTAAAGAAAATGGTAGGACGTCTTTTTAAGCTACATAATTCACAGTACGAGAGAAATTTGGGCTGTTTTATCAGAGCGATCGAATGGAGCAGCGTTTGCCAGCTCATAACAAGGGGAACACTGAAAACCTCCGTTGGCTGCTTCGTCCGGTTTTGCAGGCGCCTTAAATCTCTGTAAACGGTTAAATCTGAGTAAAACGAAGTGAAGTAAATTTTTAACTTAATAATTTATATTCCGCTCAAGTTTTCATTCGTTCATACTTGTTCAGGCTCACAGGGTGCCTGTGCGGGTTTCTAGAATAAGCAGTCAACGGCTGGAACAAATTTGCAACTTTATTTTAGCTCTGACACGAAAATTAATGAGCTTTAAAAGAGCCATTAAACAGTTCCAAACGTCACTTTTCAATGTCGCGATAAAAAGTTTAAAATGCATTTAAGTTTCGAAATCGTCTGCTCTCTCAGTTCCCGGACCAACGAGTTATTTCACACGCAACATGCATTGCGAGCTGTTTCAAGCAGGTTTCAAGATTTTTCTTGATTTTTTTTAAAAAATATAATTATTCATATTCTAGTCATTCCACCCTTACAAATCTACAGTACCTTAAATCTAAAAAACTCTCATTTTTTCTTATTAATGATTAATGTTATCATCAGTAGATATATTCATAATAATGAGATGTCTTCAAGCAATACCTCTCTTTTTTGTTCAAAATTCGCAAAATTTGGTCAATATAAATAAATTTAATTAAAATTAATCGATTTTCGAAGAGGTTTTTTTTGGCGTCCTTTGTATGATGATGTTAATCATACAGGTTTTATTTTGATTTCAGACAATAGTCATGTATCCAGTTCCAAATGTCATCACATGCACAGCAAGAGTATGGCTGAGGGAAATTGGTTTCATGTTAGTTTACGGAGCGCTGATGCTAAAAACTTGGAGGTAAGTAAACTAAAAATGACGATGTAAGTAACGCGTTGATTGCGTTTGTCAGGCAATAAATTGAATTCCGTCAAAAAAGGAAAATGGATAAAGTTTAATTGAACTGCATTTTACAATTCGGAACTATAAATTCTGGCTCTTCTGGAAAAACACTTATGTGCATAGGGAAACTAATGGCACTTACGTTGTTTTTAAACCGAGCTAGAATTTATAGTTCCAAACTGCAAAATGTAGTCCAATTCGCCTTCATCTTGGTGGGCTTACGGAAAGAGTAATTCAACACGATCTAAAATATTTCCTTTACAAAAATACGCTCATTAAGACACACAATTTTACATGACAAGAAGGTACATCTTTATTAACATCTTCATTATGAACATCTACCTAAATTACTGATAAACTCCGATTTGCCTTGAATTTTTTCGGCATGTGCTTAAAAAAATGTCTCTAAGTAAGGATACCAATGGCTTAATTTTAAGTCATTTGGTGCCGCAGCCCCTTTTACCACGGACGGTCACAATTATTTTTCAAGAAGTCAGAAGAGGGGAGTGAAAAATAAAGACGGGCAAATTATTGAGAGTGTTTGTGAGATTTAGCAGTCAGCAATTTATCAAAGGAAAAGGCACGCCTGCGGCCATGCCTTTTACAGAGCTCAGGAGCATAGCGTTTTTCAATTGTTTTGATTCAAACCAGGTCTTTTGAAAACGGCAAAACCCTGCGGGGTTTTGCGAAATTCATTTATCTCCGCTGCTGTAAACACCATTGAAGTTTTAACTTGGGTCTCCAGAAACCAGAGCATTTGTATTCTACTAGTAAAACAAAAGAAATTACGAAAAAGAGGTTGTGGTGGTAGTTTTTTTCTCATTTTTAATAGAGGCACCTTTACAAGTTTGGCCATAAAGATAAGTCATAAATAAGAATATTGATGGTCAAAGTGCGAAACCACGTATCTTCCACACTTCATTTCTTTTTGTTAAACAAGACAACGAAATTTTTTTAAAACATCCATGATTTTTCTTCCCTGTGTAAGCCATAAATTCGGCTTGTTTCTCTGAATAAAATTAAACCAGGAGCGAAAATTTTGGGACGCCACAATGATATACGTGGTTTTGCATTTTAGCCATCGATAAAGATGAAAGATGAAGAATGATGATGAAGATGAAGATTTGTAAAGATGTATACTTTTCCTTGGACTTTTAAATTTATTGAAGGGTTGCCGAGTAATAATTATATTAATTGTCGATGCTATAACCATTACAATTTTTCACTTTTTCCATCAATACTTTTACACTGGGGAAAAAAAACACATTGGATCTAGAGTCCAGACTTTTGAAAACATCGACAAGAAAAAGGACTCTTGATTCAATCAGATTTAAGCTTAAATCAAAAGGAAATCCGCTCTAATTAAGAGGCTTGGTTCTTGATTTAAGCTTAAATCTGATTGAATCAAGAGTATTTTTTCTTGTCGATGTTTTTAAGAGTCTGGACTCTAGATTCAATGTGTTTTTTCCCAGTGTAACATCAAATGTAGGATCACGAATCAAATGCAACGTGTGCAAATCATCAAATGTAAATCTTGTAGGTCTAAGGGTTGTTGGATCTAGAGTCCAAACTCTTGAAAACATCGACAAGAAAAAGGACTCTTGGTTCAATCAGATTTAAGCTTAAATCAATAGGGAATCCGCTCAAATTAAGAGGCTCGGTTCTTGATTTATGCTGAAATCTGATTGAATCAAGAGTATTTTTTCTTGTCTATGTTTTCAAGAGTCTGGACTCTAGATCCAATGTGTTTTTTTCCCAGTGTATTTGTAATTCTTTAAATAGTTTTAAATGTACCGTTTTCTTTTCCATCCAGAATATCTGTGATTTTTCGGGTGCGATCCGCGAAAGCTGTGAAGATCACGGACATGGATCTCCTGAAACGACTAGGAATGATGCTAATGGCCTTTTCGATCCTCCTCTTGATTCGAACATTGGTAGCACCTCCCACGGTGATCGTTGGTCGAACAGCGGAAGATCTGAAAGCATATCTCTGTTCCACAGACTGGTGGGACCACTCATTTTCCTTGCGTAAGCATCAAATAACCCTATCCATCAAGCTTCCCCTCTATGCATGAAATCGCGCCCTAATATATTGATATTTCTTCGAGAATCAGGGGTCTTCAATGGAGATGTTGCATGTGTGAGGGATTTGCGATTTGACCGTTGTTTCTTGTGTAAAAGTTCGCGAGAAACTCGATGGCGCCACTGGTTTTCTCTGAAATAATCTCCCAAGCTCAAAAAAAGCTCTCAAAGTGAGGCCAAAATGGAGGGGATATCCCGCCCTACCCTGAGAGTCCACCTCTACATCAAAACAAACTCTCCATGCAAAGATGGGGAGCAAATACATTAGCAGGGTTGCCGTGTTTTCAGTTTTAGAGTCCCCAAATAAAGTGGCAACCCTGCGAATGTATTTGTTCCCTATCTTTGCATGGAGAGTTCGTTTTGATGTAGAGGTGGACTCTCAGGGTAGGGTGGGATATCCCCTCCATTTTGTCCTCACTTTGAGAGCTTTTTTTGAGCTTGGGAGATGATTTCAGAGAAAACCAGTGGCACCATCGTGTTTCTTCTGAACTTTTACATAAGAGTCAATAGTCAAATCGCAAATCCCTCACACATGCAACATCTCCATTTAATCATGTAGGCCTTAGTAAAATTTCGCAGAAAGTAAGATGGTGTCTCTGAGTTCCTCTAAAATTAATTTTTCAAATTCAAGTATACTTCTGAGGTCGCGCAATGGGGGAAAAAAATCTTGAAAGTTTATAAGCCCGATTTTAACAAAAGCATCGCGCGTTGAAAACTGCGGGGGAGAAAATATGCATATTCCTCGCAAAAATGCAGAAAGATGAGCGAATTATGGTAAGTTTAAGCCGAGGATAAGCATCCAAAATCGAGGGTAAGAAACGCAGGAAATGAGTGGGAAAGAAGGGAGTTAATACCACTAAAATGTTTACTCTCTTCCCTCTGTTCTCAGAACTTTCCTCGCAGTTTATTAAATGAATACTAACTTGGGGGTAAACCTAGTGCATTTCTCTTGATAAATTCAACAAACTCTTCTCCTAAATTAACTTTTTATTATTAAAAGGTTGCATTTTAAAATACATTTGTTGCTCGCGACGGGGTAAGGTCAGGGTAAGCAGACTCTGTATCATCAAACAAAACGAGCGCAGACCTTTCCCCGAAAGTAAAACTTAAGAGAAGAGAGAATTTTATTTGAAAACTTCAAGTCAAAGAGCCGTGGATGCAGAAAATTCACTTTTCTACATCAAAATTCACATTTTCAATTTTGCCCAAGATCCCATGTGGTCTTGTTTAAATTCATACCGCAATGCACAATACCACATTCTCACATGAATTTGGTCTTACTGCCGTGATATTATATACTGAAAAAAGAAAGACTACGGCCATGGAAGCCGTGCTGACGCGCTATATAAACACACCGTCCGCTTCCCGGGCTCAGAGGCCGAAAGTTCCGGGCGTAGCACACGGAGCAATCGAAGCTGCAGCTCCAGCACCCGGAACTTTCGGCCACGGAGCCCGGAACGGACGGTATGTCTATGCAGCACGTAACTTTTTTTTTCAGTGTAGCGAAGAAACCGCGAGTCACAAATTTTCGAAATCGAGTTTCCTTCAAAACTCGTCCAATATCTTTTAGACAAAATCACTGAAATAGCTAAAAGAGCCCTCTCCTGCCTGTTTGTAACCTGAAAATGTGTTTGTTGCGTGTCCAAAATGCGACTACGAAACCATGCAGAAAATAGCACTTACGACTGTCTCGCCTAACACTAGCCTAATATCTAAATGAATAATACCCTCTTGATATAATTGAAGTAAAATTGTCGACTTTTAATCATCCAAACATTTCACTGGAAAAAAAAAAAAACACATTGGGTCTAGAGTCCGGACTCTTAAAAACATCGACAAGAAAAAATACTCTTGATTCAATCGGATTTCAGCTTAAATCAAGAACCAAGCCTCTTAATTTGAGCGGATTTCTTTTTGATCTAAGCAAACATCAAGAGTAACATCATTGAATCAAGAGTATTTTTTCTTGTCAATGTTTTCAAGAATTTGGACTCAAGATCCAATGTGTTTTTTTTCCAGTGTTTCTTAGATTCTCCCGGATGATTGGTGGTAATTTAACAACTAAACAAAGGCCTCTTTCAATAAAATGTATCACTCAGACGCTAGTGAGCCCATTTCGCACTCACGACTTTCGCTATCACGGCAGCATAGTCAGGGATTCTCTATCAAGGAGGTATTGGCACAGGATCCGAACGGTAATGCAATATCTTCGGATGCAACCGGTGAGAACAAACCTACACCCATCAAAAATCCCGATAGCTCTTCGTGACACAGGTCTGAAACGGTCTACATTCACGGTGTCATTGCCGTTGTCGCTAGAGTACCTTTATAGACAGAGTATGGCCATTTCTGTTCCGGTTTTTCATTGGTCGCGAGCGAATAGGCTGACACGATGCTCTTAGGGCCGTAAGTAAACAAACAAGATGGCTGTTATCAGCAAGCAAGATTGAGGTTATGCACATCTTACATCCTCCTGTGATAAAGGTGAAAGGCGATTTAACAATGTTTTCGTGTTTTTTCGTGTGTTATTCGTAGATATGCTAGTTTAAAATGTTACTGATGTATAATTGACATTTTTGTCAAATTTAGCTTCTCATCGATGTTACGGTGAGCCGCATTCTTGTTTGTTTATTTACGGCCCTAAGAGCATCATGAAGCCTAAAAACTCGTTGACCAATCAAAAAGCGGAACAGTTTTCCTGTAGTAAAAAGATACGAATGGCCATACTCTGTCTATAAAGGTACTCTAGTAAAAAGATACGAATGGCCATACTCTGTCTATAAAGGTACTCTAGTAAAAAGATACGAATGGCCATACTCTGTCTATAAAGGTACTCTAGTAAAAAGATACGAATGGCCATACTCTGTCTATAAAGGTACTCTAGTAAAAAGATACGAATGGCCATACTCTGTCTATAAAGGTACTCTAGTAAAAAGATACGAATGGCCATACTCTGTCTATAAAGGTACTCTAGTAAAAAGATACGAATGGCCATACTCTGTCTATAAAGGTACTCTAGTAAAAAGATACGAATGGCCATACTCTGTCTATAAAGGTACTCTAGTTGTCGCGAGTGCGGCACTATCTCAAAAGAAATGATTGCGAACATTCGTGCATCGCCACGTCGTCGTCGACCCGGAAGCGCTCTCCATCGCATCGAGTGGAGCTCCTCTCCGAAATACAGTCGATATCGGGGCAGATATGGGGCCGCGAGGGTTTGATTTATGGCGTCAATATCCACATTCATGCGTTGAGTGTGTGCATTGCCGGGATGTGAAACCTTTTTCAATGTTCTTTCTCATCCATAAAATGTCGCGCAATACCCGGCCTGAAAGCCCGGCGCGTTACTCCGCCGTGCTAATGAAGAACGCCGTATGAACATTCGAGAGTTGCCAAATCTCCTTCGATAAAACATGTATTTTTGACGAAATTTATGCGCATTTTCCCTTGAAATTTTCAGATATTTTAGATTTAATTGCGTACAAAATTGTCTGAAAATGTTGGAAATAAATATGCAAAATTTTTCCAGTAAATTCGGTTTTTATCGAATGAAACTTGGCAACGCCTGAAGGCTCATACGGCGTTCTTCCTCAGCACGGCAGTACTGCTTTGCATCGATTTCCGCTGAGAATCATGCTCGCATTGAGTGTGTTTCGAGGTGTTTGAGGGCTACGATGAATCCACTCGCCGGGTTCCTGAAAATCAGAGCTTGGTTTCACACAGTTTGGTGCATTTTAAGGAAGAGATGTACGGAGAGAGGAGGTGTCAGGGTGAAATGGGGGAAAAACACGACATTTTTTTGGTCCACTTGCTGATTTGAGCTGCGAGAATTCAAAGCTTGGTGATGGACTTGGTTCATTTCAAGGAATGGATTTAGAGAGACAGAAAGGGGTGAATATGGAGTGGATGTAGACAGGAGGCGGAAACAAGGAAAAAAGAGAGCGAAAGAAGAAGAGGTGCAGGACATTTCTTCGATCCTCTCTGTGAGCTATGGAAATTCAAGAAGAGTGGTTTTAGCTGACAGCTCGTTGCATGACATGGAATGGATTCAGAAGTAGAAAAATGAAGATAGAAGAAAACGGGTAACATCGATAAAAGACTACAATAACGTAACGTTGGCTCGATGAATACGGACCCGTTACTTTTGATGTAAGTAAGGACCACTATTTAAAAATGTTCCGGGTAATAGAATATTGGAAAGAAAAATTTCAAAATACTTTATCAGTTAATCAAGGATAAAATATCTTGTTACCATTTAAAGCATTATTGTCGTATACTTGATCTTCAGGATCTACGTTAACTTAACGTAAGAAGCTTTGTTGATATGACACGACTTCGAGGCACTGAGGCAAGATTATTGTGCGTGTCAAGACAGGCCATTGTGGATTACGGAGTAGTTTTTTGTATTAAATATTACATGTTTTTTTTTCCGTAACAAAGTAGTTTTTTCCGTGCACAGAAAATGTTAAAGGAAAATTTATAAGGAGGTAATACCGTTACCGTTGGTAACCAGGTTGGCGAAGGATAATTTGATTGAATTTTCAACTGAGTGCCATATGTTATCCTTCTCAACTTCGGAGTAAATTTTCGTAATTTTTTTCTTTGTTTAAAGATTGTAAGCATTGTAGAAGTGGCGAAACGATATTAGAAAAACGCTTCTCGATTAGTTAAAAATTGAACCGAGTTAAGTTGAAAGGAACTATAAGCCACATCAGCCATTGCCAAATGTAATTAGACAATTTATTGTTTTATACGAGAACGGTTGTGCAGATTTGTGTGCAAATTTCAGTGAATATTCTACATAGTACAAAGCAAATTCTTTAAAATGTTCAAAGGAATCCGCACAAACGTTCTTTTGTAAAAAATGTAATTGTCCAGTTAAAGTTTGCAATATCTGACGTGGCTTGGTTCATTTCTGCTAAATGAGGTCCAAATCTGCATATGAGGACTTATCTGTAACAATAGCGGATGTGAAAAATTACATTTTCGAAACACATTCAAAAAACTGTTTTGGCATCGAGAAATTTTGAGAAAATATTTGAGATGTGATCTTCGAGATCTGTACATTATGCCAGAGCCAAACATATTCAAATTTTTGTGTGAACAAAACAGTTTTTTAAGCGTGTTTCTAAAAGATAATTTTTCACATCCGCCATTGTTACATATAAGGCCTCATATACTGCCTGATCGCGCCTCGGGCATGTGACCCCATGACCCACGAAGATAGACGTTTTAGTTACCTCCACGTCGAGAAAAATTATAGTTTGAATTCCTTTACGCTAAAGGAGTATATCTGCACAGGAGAGTTCAATGCTCCTATCCTATAAATGGGTCTAGCTTTGGCTGAAATCCGGGTTTTTTTGTGTGTGCCTCGTTTCAGCTTGCCCTCTCCACACCATACATATAGTCACGCCGTCCTCTTCCAATTGCGTATGTATCCCATCCAACTTATGTAACTAGTCCTGAACTATTGCACATAAGTCCTTTTCCTGAATTTCCAATTAGATAGAATTCTTTTGTCAAATGCGCCCAATTAAAGGATACGCGCCTCAATCGACCAGTTTTTTTCTACTCATCGGTTTAATTGGAACGAATTCATCGGACCAGACAGGGGCCAACCCACATCGGCTTAGCTCTGAGAAGTGAGCCTTTGAAGTTTGACAAGTTTAATGATGCCTCACAGTAAAATGCTAAAGCTGGGAGTTGTGAGGTCGAAATTTCGGATCGACCCTTAATACGTACAATATTGTTGCGTAAGTCTAACCGAATTCACACCGATGTGTGTTTAAGCTTGAGACTTATCAATGCTGAAACTAGCTTACCGCTATCGCAATTTTAATGTTCAAAAATTCTCACTTACAGTAATTGGTTTGATACAGAAAATTCTACTTCATCATCTATGTTCAAGTTCTGAGAGCACCTTTAGAACCACCATTGAAAAGAAGCTCATGTGAAATCTTGTGGAATCAAGATGATCGGACTCTGTGACATTTAAATTGAAATACATGTGTCTCTAATTACACCATCAATATTTATAACTTACAGCGTATTATTCATTTACTTATATTTTTGCTTTGAATCTTTAAACAAAAATCTAATTCTGCGGTCAACGCAGTATTTCTGAAAAATTCAAGGCAAGTGATCAAAACTCAATTGAAAAGAAAATGTGACACAACAACCAGATGGTGTCTTGAACCCGCAACATTGCATTCCTCGATCCCCAATTTTTCCTTACTCCGTCATATTTTGTACTAGCAACCAACCCGTGCTTCGCACGGTGATAAACCGTCATTAATGAAATTACACCATGTTATAACAATAACTTTTGTATTAATATATTTTACTATACCTATTATGCCCATATTTATATTTTTTAATATAATTATTCAGAAGCTACAAAATATTTTTACATATGGGGGCTGTTGTTGTACCCATCAGCAAAAACAAAAAACATGTTTGCGAGTATCAATTTTGTAAATATGGTAGTAATTTATAGACCCAGCAGTCTTGAAATTAAAAAATAAATAACTGCTGTAAGAAGATGTATTTATTAATTTTTGATAATTTTATCGAAAATGATTATCCGGAAAATAATTTCGGACTTTTAAATGTAAAGTGCTAGTATTGTGATGCCTTGCATTTCAAAAAAGAGGAGGTGAACGGCCATTTTAACAGATGTTGTCATAATGGTCTTCTCAGACTTGCCGAGCCTGGATTCAAAGACCAACTTCGAGACCTCTTCTCCAAACCCATTTTCATGACCAACATTTTGAGATACATCAGTTGTATGGCTTCTGCATCTCTGTCTGCTTCCAAAGCCCATATAATTTTGAATCAAATCTTCTGCTATCGAATACAAAAAATCATGGAGAATTTAAGTTTTATGTTGACCAGCTTCTCGAAAGAAAAATAAAATTTCAAAGGAAGTCTGCAACGTCGCAAATGGAGAAACGTCGTCTCTCATTTTGCCCAAAAATATGTATGTATAAAATTGAAGGCATTATGACTGGCCCCTCTCAACTTATATTCGTCTGTAACGATAAACAATGGGACGCGTTTGCTACGGCGCCTTGATTCAACTATACAACCTCGACGGATGTCCGTATTGCGTACAGAAAATTGAAAGCATTTTGACCGCCTGCTCATACTACCTGTAGTTGATTCGATCGACAAACGCGTTGGTCGGCGGTGACGGGGACTTGATGCATTTTTTCTACTTGATGGATTTCCGTATCGCACCGACTGAAGAGCGAAACCACGTATCTCCATTGCGGTGTTTCAAAATTTCCGTCCTTAATTCATCTCTTCCATGAGAAACAATCCATATTTACGACTTTAAATTTTGAACCAAATCTTCTGCTATCGAATACGAAAAATCACGGAAAATTTAAGTTTTATGTTGACCAGCTTCTCGAAAGAGAAATACAATTTCAAAGGAAGTCTGCAACGTCGCAAATAAAGAAACGTCGTCTCTCATTTTGCCCAAAAATATGTATGTATAAAATTGAAGGCATTATGACTGGCCCCTCTCAACTTATATTCGTATGTAACGATAAACAATGGGGCGCGTTTGCTACGGCGCCTTGATACAACTATACAACCTCGACGGATGTCCGTATTGCGTTCAAAAAATTGAAGGCGTTTTGACCCCCTGCTCATACTACCTGTAGTTGATTCGATCGACAAACGCGTTGGTCGGCGGTGACGGGGACTTGATGCATTTTTTTAAACTTGATGGATGTCCGTATCGCACCGACTGAAGTGCGAAACCACGTATCTCCATTGCGGTGTTTCAAAATTTCCGTCCTTAATTCATCTCTTCCATGAGAAACAATCCATATTTACGACTTTAAATTTTGAACCAAATCTTCTGCTAATAAATTAAGAGCAAATGACAATGTGGGAGACCACGCTTTAGCAATTCAATTACATAAACATGTGCAACAACTCTACCCAGAACATTTTCTTTTAATACATCTCTTAGTAATTGATCCAATTTGCAATGAAAAACTCGTGAAACTAAATCTGGACGATCTGCAGCAGTTTCTTTTGGCGCTAAAGCAACGGTTATTTCCGACCATTTCGGGTTACACGTCATTGTCAAAAAAATGTCTGGTCTGCCATACACGCGGACAATTGCCATGGCATCTTGATATCTTTGAATAAGATTACGGGGGCTGCCTTCAAAAGAAGATGGTAAAACTACAATTCTTCCAACATTCATATTATCGAGTCGTGCTTTATTCAGAACAAAATCTTGCAACCCAGCATACTGTTCAACTCTGAGTTCGGACTGATGCTCTCTAATATAATGAAGCCTCTCACCTTCGACACGAACATATAAATCTACAATATATTGTTGAAATAATTTCTTTGATTGGTGAATATGGGAAAATGCTGTCCTAATGGCAAGCCTGTACACGCGAATTGTAGCATGGTTACATGTTTGTGATTTGGCTGCTTGCGTGGTCCATTATGCTCCATTTTAGGACCCCAGCCTGGTTCGCCATGAGGATATAGAGCAAAGGATAAATCATTGGATCACAATGAGGACTTAATACAGATATTTGGTTGGCAGAAGATTTTGTTCAAAATTATATGAGCTTTGGAAGCAGACAGAGATGCAAAAGCCATACAACTGTTGTACCTCAAAATGTTAGTCATGAAGATGGGTTTGGAGAACAGGTCGCGAAGTTGGTCATTGATTCCAGGCTCGGCAAGTCTGAGAAGACCATTATGACAACATCTGTTAAAATGGCCGTTCACCTCCTCTTTTTTGAAATGCAAGGCATCACAATACTGGCACTTCGCATTTAAAGTCCGAAATTATTTTCCGGATAATCATTTTCGATAAAATTATCAGTGCTCTGCCGAAATAGATTGAGGTTATTTCCCTGTTCACCCTACGTCGTACATTATCCATCTCACTGAGATAGCCGTCATGTCGCACTTTGCGTCGCGCGGATAAATTGCGAGAAACATTGCCACGCTTCGCCGGACGCCCACGTTTTCGACTCCGATCCATTCCCAATATTAAAACGAATACGCACACTTTACTAAAAATTCGGGATTCTTCATACACGACAAATATTAACAAAATTCAAAAGACAACGCGCACTGTACGAAAAATTGGCCTCCGGCCAATTTATGCGCGGCGCTTCGCGCCGCGTACCGGCGCTACGCGCCGGCATTTGGGGGGCTTCGCCCCCCCATCCGCTTAGCAAATTGGTGCGGGGACCGCACGGGACTTTCTCGCTCGAGCCGGCGCTTCGCGCCGGCATAGACACTTTTACTGGAATATTTAGAAAAATACTGCCAATTTTACAAAATCATAAAGTTTGATTGGAATTTTGATCACAGGATAATAGTTATGAAATTTTTATTCAAACCATTGAACTTCATTGTAAATGTCTTCGCGATATGTGGTGAATTCATATATTCGGACTCGACTTGTTGATTTTATGAGGCATCTTCAATTAAATATGTAATTGATTAACTAAGTCTCCTGTCAAAGATGGCGATCCGTAAAAATCTTAGCTTTTCTACGATTCATTAGGATCCATTAGATTCATTGACATCATACTTCAGATACGATTTTATATTATAATCTCTCCTTAAGCACGGTCAAAAGCCATCAAATATCTACTTGAATGGGTAGAATGACTATTCGATGTTCAAATAGTCTTAAAACTAAACGGTTTTCGCTTAGCATCTCCCAAATTTTAAATTTGGCGGGCGAATCTACCTGCTGGAAGGTTCACGACACGCCCGCCAGGAGCGCCATCTCCTTACCGCGTATCCCCGTAACTTAAAGCGAAAACAATAGAGAGCGCCATCGACAAACGTCAACCAGAGACAAGTCAACAAACGTCACGTTATAACTATTATAACCTCCTTCATTAACAAGCATTAAATCAGTTATATTTGTGCCGAATTATTACATTATATTTGTGCTTAGTACCTCGTAAAAAGGAACCGCAAAAGATGGAATCTGCCGGGATTCTAAATTCATTAACAACAAACATATTAGTTTTTAATAAAGATCTAAGTGTCAGTTCTTGGCGTTAGCTTGATGATTCATAGTACCTTTGTAATGTGAGTATGTATCTAATTAGTTGTCTAATTTTGCTTTGTGATTACCTACGGAGTAATTTTGGAAATAGTATATGATGCATTATATAATGCATTTGAATTCCTAGGTTTCACCTGACTCAAAGCGTTTGCTGCTATTATCTAGAAGCGCTCCGACTCATTTATCAGAGAATTGAGCGTTTCCTATCGGCCCCTCTGCAATTATGAGATTAGTCCATGAATCCTTTAGGAACTTAAATTAATGACTCAGATGGTGCTTTTGAGCCAACTTTCAAAGAATTAAAGGCACATTTTTTCAAAATCTACAGTCCATGAGCTCTCCGTGTGACCGAAGTGCTCTCCTCGCTATATGACGCGTAACCCTTCAATTTTTAGTTTAGTCCAAAGACCTCGTAGGAACTTAAATTAATGAACCAGGTGGTGCTCTTATGCCAACTTTTGAAGAATTGAAGGCATTTTTTTTTATTTTTTTTATTTTTTTAAAATTTACAGTCCTTGAAAATGAGCTGTTTCGCGGAGCAAAGTGCCTACTTTTGGGCCTCGTAATCTCTTGAATTTTGAGTTTAGTCCAAAGATCTTTTTGGAACTTAAATTAATGACCCAGGTGATGTGCTTGATGCCCATTGTTAAAGAATTAAAGACTTTTTCAAAATTTACAGTCTTTCAAAATGAGCTTTCCGTGTGATTTTGCTAAAAATGGACAATTGAGCGTAGCCCCCCCCAAATTTTAGCGTACCTCAAAATCGTTGGACGTGCATAAGGAGACCATAGATATGGTGTCCTGTGCCAATTTTGAATGAAATCGAACAGATAGATTCTGAGATATCGCTGTAGACAGATTTGGGGGACGCCACACGGACGGACACACATTTTTTCAAGTATGGTTATTTTTACTCCTGGGACCTTAAAAACGTCTAGAAATGATGAAATTTCAACTTTTTTTTTTTTTTTTTTTTGGAGGATGACAATACTTCCTCTCTACCCTATGGGAGCGAGAAAGTAAAAATCGGAATTCTTCATAAACGACGAATATCCATGACGACGAACGCCTCGGGCAGCCGAGTCATCAGCTGACCGAGAACGAACAGCACCGGGAAAACGAAAAACCGCGCATCTCCCAGTGGGACGAACGGGATAAGCGATCTTTCGGAGGGCGCGAGGGGCGCGGGGCCCGACGCGCGATCCCCGCATTTTTCCCGACCCCGCGGGACCGGGACGGTCCCGCCGGCACCTCCGACGCCCGTATGGGCACGACGGTCGCGGCGCAATGTCGAAACGGAAATCGGGCTTACGGAATTATATATTAGGAGGATTACAGATTTCGTGATTGCGGCAACACTGCTCCGGTTCGGAATCTCCAAAATTAGACAGAAAAAACAGCTGATCGAGACGCAATAAAAGAAGGGAAACCACGACGACCAAACGACGACGATCCATCGCGGAACACCGCTCCAACACACGGGTCACCCTTTTTTAGCGTGTTTTCAACCCTTAGAATCAAAATTTCGAAAATCGGACGACGAATTGCACCCCTTCAGCACGAACCGCACATGCGTACAAAGTTTCAAGGAAATCCGCCTTCGGGAAGTCGCTGAAACATTGGGTACAAAATTGGGGCCTCTCCTTTATAGTTTTAGATTGATCTAACGCAACATTTTGGATTCGTCCAACCTTAAGTCATGTCGGTCATTTTTACTAAACAGAATCAATAATACGAAAGTGTGTCAGATTACCAACAAAATGTGCTGGCTTCAACAGCACAATTTTTAGTCCAACCAATCAGCTTTATCATTGTTTCATTTGCTACATTTTTTTGACATCTATTGTGTAGAATCAAGATCAATCTTTTCAGCATTCTCTTAAGAATGAACATTATTTAATGCAAATGTAGCAACGTTTCAATGCTTATTCGGCGGTTTCAGCATGACAGGTTGTGTATCAAGCGGCATTTTTTTGAAACCAACCATGACTAATTTTTTCGGGAAACACGTTTGCTCTTCAGTCTCCACATATAAATCCAATCCATTTCATTTCATTTTTCAGAGAAGCTATAATGACGACGCGCGTTGGTAGAATAGTCAAACGTTTGTTTTTTACGCGCTTTTAAGCGAACATTTTCAAATGACTGATTTCTCTGAGTCGCGCTCATTGCATTTCAGTCGGTACATTTCGCCGAATCACAGCTCGCTGTCAACGCGTAAGGTAAAGCCACGGCTCCACAGACAACAAGCGACGCGGAATCAACCGCGTGACAAAACTTAACGACCCATACCGCCATGCAAAGAGAGCGTACAGTAGGTGAAAAACTTTTTTTTTTTTTCTTAGAGAAAATCGACGGGCTATAACTCAATAAAAACATTTTATCGAAAAATACGTTGACGGGATTATTATACTAAACCTAAGTAGCACAATGCAACGGAAATATTTAATTTAAATTGCAATTTGATTTCAAGGAAGTTGCATGTTTTTTACCATTAAATTTCAATATTTTTATATCACTTAGTCACTTTATGCCGATTCTAAACACTCAATAAAATGAGCTTCATGTATCAGAAAGATATGCAATATGCAATGCAATGACAAATTGCAACTTATTTCAATTTTACTGCAATAAGTTTCCATAAATGGGGCCCCTTCAAAAGGAGCTAGGCAACTTACACAACACTCAGTGGAATTGCAATATTTTTACTATGCAATAATTGCTACTTATTGCAATCTGCGCTACTTGGGAATGATATTGATTAAGACATAATGATACTTTGAGAGTTCAACTTTCATTTCCTGGCGAGTGAACTAACATCAAATGTAGGATCACGAATTAAATGCAATGTGTGCAAATCATCAAATGAAAATCTTGTAGGTCTAAGTCATAAGCCTTTTGTTTCCGAGGTGTAAGTCAATCCAAAATCAATTCAAAGAATTTGCATACATATTTTTTGTTGCTTCATTTGAAAGTGCTTAAAGAGCTGATTTTACAGTGGTTTTTTATACTTTTTCTCTGATATGGGAAGTAGTATAAAAATCGATTTAAAAGTGAGAAAATGCACCGCCTATAGTGCCGTCATCTGACAGTATTTCCCATTTAAACACACGTATTTTAGCAGATTAGATAATTTTGTCTTATCTTCTCCAATAATTAATTCTTCAATTCATGAACCAAGGGTATCCTCGTGTTCAGTTCACTCACAATCAGTAGTTTCCACCTAAACACGAACTTCATCAAATTTAGCTTGGCGCGTCGGCAATGTCGCGTCACGCGCTGTCTGTGCGAGGGTGGCTCAAGGTAACGATTCCTCGGCGTGGCGGATCGGAGACATTTCCAGTCGGGGATCGGGGTCTCGGAAGAGGATCTCAATGTATATTTTGTATCTGTTGCAGTGGAAGTAATGTTCTTAATCTGGGGAATCCGACTGTGCATAGTCGTCAGGAAAGCGCCCTCGGAATTCAACGAGAGTCGATTTATTTCCATGGCAATTTACAACGAATTCCTTCTTTCCGTCTTTCTCAACGTCTCCATGTAAGTTCCTTCCCTTCGCTTGCACCCGCATTGTTCGGCTTTATCCCCCGTCTCCACCCCAGTCGAATCGTGCGCGAAATTAGCACTTCCTTTGTAGAGTCGGCTATTAAAAAGCAATAAAAAAGTCGTAAATTTCAAAGAGGAAATCCTACTAAAAAACTGTAAAAGAATACCTACTAAGATATCCTACAGAACAGAACTAAGTCACTATCACAACTACCTGTCATGCGAATGCATTTTGTGGGAAAGCACATTATTTATGATTTCTCCTTTACACTTTATGTATGTCCTAATCACTTTTCATGAGAAGTATTTTATTTTTAGGACTAATAATATCAGATTTCTATAACGTCTTATTTCAGCTAATGTCCACCAGCAATATTGGTGATAAAAAGCAACTTCGAGGAGGAGAATTTCTAGGAACAAACAATTGTCAAAATGTTCCTGTTAGAAAAAACTTTTTTTGCCACTGTGGAAAAATGTCCTATTACTTTTTTCGACAATTTTATTTTATGCAAAAAAAAATATATGCTTAATCTTTAATATTTTTTACGTCGTTTGCGTATCTTTGCGCCTCCAACGAATGGGCGTGTCTCAATTTCCACGTGACCCCTGTTTTACAAATAAAACTATTCTTTCTGGGGCTCATGCGGAGATCAAGATACACCCTTATGCTAGCGGAGCGACGATATGATGAAAACTACTTTTAGAAGTAACAAAATCTTGATGTTAATTTTTATACTGAACTTTCTCCTAACTTGTCTCAAAGAAGAGCTTATCCGGTCTCACCATTTGTAATCTCATAGATTTCATAACGTTTTTCAAAGTCCAAATATAACAGTCAAGACAGCCGAAACTTTCCTCGCATAACTCATTGTAAAAAATGCACATTATGCCAAAAATTTGGCAACCTCCCCCGTCGTTATTTTGAGAGTGGAGTGCCTTGTTTGTAAAACTGCGAACACGAGGGTGGGGGCTCAATAAAGTGGGCTGACAAACAGTTCTTATCAAACTCCTTGCTGTGCTGGACCGTAAATGACACAAATGATTCCGTACTTACAACTTTGCCGCGCGTACTCCATAGTAAACCTACGAATATGTTTCCAAGTTCTCACATTACCTTAAACTTTATCACCGCACGGTCGATGGACGACGGACCGCGGTCAGTCTTGTGGTTATACTGACTCGATGAAAAAGCTCCAGACAGGATGTAGTAAGACTATCGTTCAATACTTTCATGCAAAGGGAAAACTCCGTATGAACTTTCAGGCGTTGCCAAATTTCCTTTAAAAAGTCACTAAATTTTCAGGAAAATATGTGAATATTTTGCTTCTAATTTTTCAGATAATTTTGTTTGTAATTTGATTTAAAGTGTCTGAAAATTTCGAAAAAAAATATTCATAACTATCCTCAAAAATAAACATTTCATCGGAGGAAATTTGGCAACTCTCGAATGTTCATACGACGTTCTTCCGTATAGCACGGCAGGATACTCCCTTAAGTGTGTTCATGTTAATGTATAGCCTTTGGAGTTTCTTATTTGTACTTCTTTCCTATTTCGCAGGTTATTTTTGCAGTCACCCGCCAACCCGGATCTTTTGTACATAATTTTTTTCTGTCACACCCAGCTCACAGTTACACTTCTCCTCTGCCTAATTTTCGGTAGTAAGGTAAGTTAGAAATTCAGTTCCTTTGAGTCTTACCCACGTATTTTATTGGAAATGAATGATGTTACATTTTTAACAAAGGGACCCCAACCACTTCGCGGTCCAATCCCTGGAAGCGGTTTGCGCCTCAGACGTTATGCAATACGCGTTACTCATATGAACTTATGGATATATTATAGAGTAAGATATAAAAAGGATTGTTTCGTAGGAGAAAATAACTTGAGTCTAACGAAACTATCATCCTGTATAATACAGCGAAAGTCACTCTTCCTTGAATTCAAGGAAGAGTGACTGATCAAAGATCTCGTCAAGGACCAGTAAAAAATTCTTAACCCCAGCCTAAAGGATAATGGTTGACTGTCTGTCTGTCTAGGCAAGTTTCCAAGTAGCACGGATCGCAATAAGTATCAATTACGTAGTAAACATTTTTCAATTCCACTAAGTGTTGTGTATTTGGCCTAGTTTCTATTTGAAGGGGCCCCATTTATTGAGACTTATTGCAATAAAATTGAAATAAGTTGCAATTTTTCATTGCATTGCATATTCCCTATCTTTCTGACACATGGAGCTCATTTTGTTGAATGTTTAAAATCGGCATAAATCGACTAAATGACGAAAAATTATTGCAATTTAATGGTAAAAAATTGCAATTTTATAAAAATCAAACTGCAATTTAATTTCAATATTCTCGTTGCACTGTGCTACTTGGGTTGATGTAATGCTCGATTCTTGAATAATTGCTTGTAATAAATAATAATTCAATAATTTTGGATAATAATATGGAATTACTTCTGAATACATAATTTTATATTATATCAACTAATTATGGATTTTTTTTCCTCTCCAGGCTTACATGGTATTAAAAGGACACGGGAAATCGGAAGAAACCCTGAGTGTCGTCTCCAAATCTCAAGCCGCCAGGTTCATGTCGAAGCCGCGATCAACGAACCACTCGCAATCTCAGGCGACGAACAACGCGTGCACTGCTTATATTTTAGAATACAGCAACATCTCAGATCATGATATTCAGGTTTGTTCACAAACGAATATTTTTCGGGAGGACGTTTGACAGCACTGAACGGCGTTCTTCATTGGTGCATCAGCGTTCGAGCTACGATCAGCTCGGGGCATTGGCCATTCGCGGAAGTTGGCCACACTGCTTTTGCTCCATTAAACCCAATTTAAATGATCGATTCACGGGAAGGCGGTCTGTTTTGATAGATATACGTTTTTTTTTCTATGCCTGTAAATGAACAGTGCCCAGCAGAGCCAATTTACAGGACTCACCACTGCATATCGTAACCATTGCCGTGGTGTGCTTTGCGATGTATCGATTGTTCTGCCATTTAGACTTATGGTAAAGAATTGATTATTAAGGTGTTCGCTGCGAAAACCCTGATTATCGATCCTTTTCCATAGATTTAAATGACATAACAATCGATATATCGCAAAGCACGCCAGCCACTGAATTCGTAACTCCTCTGACGTGAGGACATGTCTTTATTTCACGTGAGCCGTACTGTCCATATAACTCCATGCTTTCGCGGGGCTCCCTTAGATATATGGATTCGCCCTTACGTTAGCAAAGCGACGAATATTGTGCACTCAGTGTAGTTCACGGATCCCTGAAAGGAATAAAATGCAGGGAAAAGTTTGAACGGGAAAAATGAATAAATTCTTGCTCAAGTTTTCACAAAAATTAAAATTTCTTAAATTCCTCGGAGGACCCGACAGTTCCCTTTTTTGCTGTAAGTGCGTATCTTAATTTCCATACGAGCCCCGAAAAGCATCGATGTATACGGAAAATAAGGTTCAAAAGGAAATCAAGTTACGTCCTTAACGTAAGAAAAGCAAAGAATAGAGAATTTGCAAGAAAATGGTTTATTGTTGCATCTGAAAGTGCATAATGAGCTACGTTCACAATATTTTTCATGATTATTCCTGATATGGAAAATTTTGGAAAAATAGATATAAATGTGAGAAAATCTGTCCCTTTATGACGTCATCAGACACTGCAGCATATCCCCTTTTAACACGTGTACTTTGGTAAAGTAGGTCATTTTGTGGTGTCATATCTAAACATTGTTCATTTTAGAAACCAAGGATATCCTCCTGCTCAGTTCACTCAATAGTTTCTTTTTTAAACACGAAATCCACAAAATTTCAGACCCCTGCAAAGTCTCCATTGCCTCACGGATATTTTACTGGATCCGTGGCCAAAAAGCTATCGTCACACCGTGTCACATCATGTCACATCAAATCGTGCTATGAATATATCTAGGTCAGGCGGTGTGATGGCATGGCTAATTCAATGACTTGGCGGGCCAATCATATCATTTGACCCTGAAATATCTATACTGTTTTAGAGTCCCTTTATACTGATAGTTAAGACAACCCCCTCCCCCTCTTGGAGTCGCAAGCGGGAATAAAGATTACACAAATTGATAGTTTTTCGTAATCTTTGATCGGTTCATTCTCAAATTCCTTTCTCCGTTCCTTCTGTCTTTCCACTTGTTACTTAAGTTTATTAAGTTATACCCCTTAAGTTTTATAATTCAGAGTTCTGTGCGCTAAAAACCAAATTTCTGTTTCAGGAGGAGTTCCGGCGCCTATACAAGCAGCTGGGCAAACTGCGGGAGGAGAACATGAGGCAAGGGAACCGGCACCTGGCCGCCCGGATATCCGCCATGCAGGAGGCCGGCCGGCAAGGCTACGCCGACGACGACATCCTCGAGGAGGACAGCTCCGACTGCATCCTGACCACGGAACTCTTCGTGGTCAACAAAACCGAGTCGGTCGAGGTCCAGGTCAACAGCGAGGACATCGCGTCCGCCTCCACGCCGCCGGTGGCGCGCTCCACGGACGAAGCCCGAAGCTCCGAGGACGTCTCCCACTCGCAAAGCGAGCAGTCCAACTCGCGGACCGCCAAACCGAAAACCAAGACGAAAACGAAATGCTCAAGAAAGTTGTTGCACAAGAAATTAGGGAATAGTAAGACGGCGGAGAAATCGGGTGCCGCTAGCGCGGCTGCGACCGAGAGCAACCCGACGAGCCCGAATAGTTCGAATAATTGTTGTAAATCGCCTAATTTGAAGTCGGGTCACGCCAAGACCCACGCAATTGTAATTAACTTAGATGATAAGAATAGGTTCACGGAGGAGGTCACCGTATGACTTTGGTTTTTCCTTCATGCGGGGAAGACCTTCGCTAGGCAAATGCGGGATGAGACATTGTTTCGGTCGAATTTTTGCAAGTGGGTTAGATTTTTTGACGTATTGGCAACTTTCGTTACGAAAATAAAAATTAATTTTGGGTGCTGTGGTACATTTACAACATTTGAGTTTATATCTTGGAAGCAATGACGCTTTCGTCAACAATTTTGGATGCACGAGGAGATAAATAAAACTCATTCGATATTTCCCCATGGATAGAGGCAGAGAATTTGTAAAAGGACACTACTCTTAGCTTTCTAATGCGCCATACGAATCAAAATATGGTCCAAACTGGGGTTTTCTAACCCTATCTCTGGTCCGCGCTGGTCCCATTTCATTTCAACTCCTGGATGCAACTATTCGAACTCTATGGATGTCCGCGTTGCATACGCACGGAGTTGAAGGCGTTTTGACTGTCCAAGCACTCAGCACTTCACCTGCGGCCCGCGGCACTCGGCGCGGTGTCAACGGCAGGCTTTTACTGCGAAGATCCAATTTGGCAAAGCGCTTCCAAATCTTCGTTTGTACTTCAAAGATATCTTCTTGCTTTGGGTAAGCAACAAATGCAGCAGCTCATTCGCTATGGCGAACAATTTAATGGAACAACCTTTTGATAGAGGTCGGAACATGAGATGTTTTACTAAAATTGCAAACTTTAATGTCTATTTCTTCTCATTTTAAAGTTCAAGTGGTGTCTCTTGAGGGAAAATTAATTAGGGCATAAGCATTTAAAGTTTCAAAATCATGTCCGACTTTTCGTACTAACTCGATCCATTCTATGATGCTCCGTCTTTTGGACCGGCGCGGAGTAGAGGTTGATCAAGTAAAACCCAGTTTATAAGGTTCTACAGGACCAAATTTTAATTTCGGTAACGCGTTATAAAGCTGAAAATAGTATTTTTTTAGAAATTTTTACAGATTTTATTTATCTGTTGCAGTTTAGGATGTATTGAATAGGTAAACTTACTTTCTGGAAAACCCTCGTAACTCCCTGATTAGGGCTCATAAATGGTTGAATGAAGACACTGGCACTAAAAGCTGAGTAACAAGATCAAACTGGTGCTACCAAACCAGAAAGGGCAGGGTTTTCATTGGTTATCAATACATTGTTTGTTTGTATAATTCGTTCACTTTGCCGATTCGGTCGCTATCAGTTTGATCATGCGCCGAAGCTTAAGTTATATACCGATTTAAGTCATTAACCTTTGTAAGTTACAACCCTCTTTTTAGTGCTCAAAAGATGAACCGAATTCATTCGCGTAAATAAAACTGATAATTCCTTCGAATTTGCGAAACTCCTCTTCATCCTGTAATCTCGTGTAAATCACTGTGTCACCACGTTAATGCAGAGTCAGTCAATTTTCTATTTAAGAGAAAAGTAAAATTGGCGGGTTTGATCAGAAAAGCTGTAATTTTTCCAGAGATATTTCCGACTTTATCATAAGCAATGTTAAGTAGATCGGTGTCACCGTGTCACCCGCACGCGCGGTGTTCCAATATTTTCACTGGGATTTGTCCGATTAGGTGCATTGTGGAATATGCCCCCATCGATGAAAAATTTCCACCAGCAATGAAAATGTTTGCATCGTGATTCACAGTTTTGGCAAAGCGTGAGACGTGTAGATCACAAAAATGTTACGGGAAATTTTCATACATTTTGTTCCCTAATTAGATTCTTCCGACTTAATTTTTGACTGTCCTGAACATTACGCATAAATAAAAAGATGAATTCTCCGATACACACACACTTTTTTATAACACGTGTGAATATTGCGATGCTCTGGAGTCAATAATGTTTTAAGTTTTATTTTTGTTTTGCAATAATATCTTATAGAGCCGTATCTCCATTTATTCATGCACATAAAATTATTTTGATCGTTCGTTACTTAAGTATAGACTCTTTCTTTTCAATGTGAGAACCTGTTTTCTTATAACCATAATTGTTCTCAAAGAGCCAATTTTATATTCTGCCTGCAATTGCAAGCGGAGACGCAATTTTTAATGTTAACGTCATAATCGAATTATTTCTGAAACTTAAAACAATACTTGATTCCATATTTTCAAATACACGTTACCAAAATAAAATTTTCTCGTGATAATTACTTTTTTAAAATTTTGACCAATGAACAAAAGGTTTTTACTGGATAAAGCAATGCACGAATGTATTTATCCTCTGTTTATCTTACAGTATAAAAAAGTACAGTGCGCTAAAAAATTCATAGATTTCGTTTCTTTAAAACTGATAATAAATGGTTAGGTAATCATTCGATTCTCTTTTCTATTCATATATGTTTTGTTTTTAGATCATTAAGACGTTGTCTTGGTTTGTATACAGGCAGTATAATATTCCCGCAAATTTGTAAAGAGTTATTTGAACAAGAATTGTTTCCCTCTCAGAGAATATAATCAATTTTTTTCTCAATTACTTAAACTTATGTACAATTAACGCGAAAAAGAAAGGTATGCAGAACGAACGTATTAAAATTGTGTTAAATCTAATAATAATCACTAATATGGATGCTAAACACAGAGTAAACTGCGAAATATGCAACATAAAATTAAAGTACTTGTTATGGAGAAAAAAATGGTTGAAATTATGGTTAAAAGTCATGTTATTGCATTAAATTGCGGAATTATTTGAATATTTTCGTTGCGCTGAGCTAATCAGGACGGCCAATGGGGGACGAAAAGAGGGTGGTTGTTGCGCGGGGGACGAAAGAAGAGAAAGATTGAACGGAGAAGACAAATTCCTCAGTGTGATTGTACCAGGTAACTACCGGCGAAGATTTTTGCAAGCACTTATTGTCTATTTTTTTAGTCTGCGTTCAAGTCTCCAGACATATGCCCGCTCAAAAAGTGGTAGTGCTGAAAAATGACAATGACGCATGATAAAAATGTTCCGTATCACGGTGTTTACGCGGCTATCCTGCTACAAATTCCTCCTCTCTCTATTCTTCCCCTTCTTTCCTTTTCCCTATTCTTCCTCTTCTCGGACGGGAAATAAATAAAAACAGTTTTGTGAAAACAACGTAAAATGAGCACTCACGTTAGTGGCCGTTTATTGGTAAATAGTAAATGCGATTAAGCTCACATTTGAACTCAGACATTATCCAACATGAAAACTTAACTCTGAAAAACTTGAATAAGTTGACGCAAATGTAACAAAATTTAACGTGCCTACAAAAAATCGCTGCGAGAGACTAACTGCTCCAGGGGGAATGATACCACTATTCGACCACATGGGAGCTTGTGTTGCCGTAACTGAAATTGAAGGCGAACTGACTTGGCGATAGTGTGATATTTTCCCGTTTTTGTAGAAAGATTGCTTTTTTTATGTGATCATCGAATGACCGAGCACTTTCATCATGTTACCACTTTTCTTATTCATTCTCTTCCTTCTTCTTTCTCTCCTTCCTGTCTCTCTAATGCTCTTTTTTCTCTTTTTACTCCTCTCTCTAACACTCTAATTTTCTATTTCTGCTTTATTTTTCTTTATTTTCTTTCTCTTTTTTTCATCCTCTGCCTCCTCATTCTCTTACCTTATTTTTTTCCTCTTTCCTTTACTTCTATTTCTCTATATTTTCTTCTTCTTTCCTTTTCCTCCTTCTTCTCTCTATTTTCTTCTTCTTTGGCGTAAAATAGTTGTCGTGCAAGAAACCAAACTCAATACCTGTCACTCATAAAAAGTCGTCGGTAGATTTGGACCTTCAAAAAACCTAGACGACTTTTTAGAATGTACGAATTAGGAGACCCTTTTTGTTTCTCTTTCGTTAGTTATACACGTAAATTTCAGATTGATGCTTTGCACCGAAAAATGACGGAAAAGTAAAGTGAATAAATAGTGCACACTGTGAAATTAGAGCCATTTTGTAACTAGCACAGAATTTTGACGCACTCGCAAGAATAGAGGGTACACTAAGTTTTGACTATTAGGGATTGCCTACAAGATAAGGGACCTAAATCATTTCATTCTCATTACGACATTTCGTGCTCTAAATATGGAGAACTTGAAGTTTAAATCCTTTTTATATTAATACTGCGCTTTTCTGAACTCCAAACTCTAGACGGCTATGATTCCGGTTCTGACATTTTCTGTTCCGGAAGGATCGTAAAACTCTCATGCTTCCTATGGTACCATTTAAGCAAAGTTGAATATTTTTTGACTAAGGTCCATTTCCTTTTTACCAGTCACATTGGTGCCGTGGCGTACTTTGCAATTTATCGATTGATCTGCCATTTAAACCAATGGAGAAGAATCGATCAACAGGGTGCGTCCGCAACGAACAATTATATAATCGATTCTATATCATAGCTTCAAATGGAGATACTAGATGGGGGATTTGTATTTCATGGGGGATGGGGAAACTAGATAATTGATCATTCATGCCTCACCCTTGAGTCACATGTATGGGTATTTAAAATAATAAGTTTGGAATTAGATTATAGGAAAGTTCTGTACGGACAGAGGAGCTAAAGTCATAAAATCATCATAATATTCTAGCATTTACCGAAGTTATATCTCAACAAAATTATAAGTTGTGCACTCTAAAAAATAAAAAATAAAACGATCAATGAATGCCTGTTGTCATCCACTGGTATGACGCACTATGACGCCTTTACCGGAATGTATTTCAAACTATTTGCAGGTCCACTTGCATTTGCTTAGATATTCCTTGAAAACGAAGTTTTCGGCAGACCTTAGTTTTGTTCATTTTTTAAACATGTTACTTGTTAATTTTTAAAATTAATTGCTGTATTATCTATGCTTGAAAAAGAAACGCTTGTAAACTATTGTGTACATAATATATTTATATTCCAATTAATTTATTTGTTAAACTGTTTTATAGTTTTGTGGCCAAAAACTTAATTATAAAATAAAAGAAAATTATTAGCCATCAAGTTGCGTTGAACAATATTTATAATTTCGAACATGGGTGGTAGAAATGTCCCACCAAGATGGCGGGATCAACAAGTAAAACAAACCATAGTCAACTATTCAAAATTCCTTGGGTACATGATGCACTTGAACGACGATAGATATGTCTTGGAGCAAGAAATATTTATTAAAGTTATTACATGGAAAGGGTTGAAACAGTCCAATATTTCACTCTTTATATTTTTGATCATTTATAATCAATCTCGTAATAAAAGTTAATTTTGCTGCATCCATCTTCTGAACGAAACTTCACGATTAAAAATAATCGTATTTCGTTCCTACTATGAAGATAAGTCAAGTTAAACGAAGTTTCAATCGAGTCAAATGTAACCTATTGTAGGGACAATTAAAGCAATTTAGAGTCAATTGAAGTCTTCAGAGTCAAATAGATCCGAATAAAACGAGTTTACTCAAATGTCACTTGAAATTAACGTTAATGTTGTCTCGATCTTATCCTCAATACGGGGACAGAATATCACCATTTTCGCCAATGATTTTTGGGTGAAAAGATGAGTAAAATTGTACGAATCCTTAAATTCCCCCGTCAACATCCTTTAATTGGTTGATTCGTCAGTATTTTATTCGCGATCTGTTCTTTCAGGTGAACAATTGCTTTCAATCGCGTAAAATATCTCCCAAAAGAGAATCAATCGAAAAAGACAACTTTGTTGGCTTTGATGGCCGTATACTCTCTCGTCGTGACAGGGCATCCGAATTAGTTTTACAATCTCCTATTCGCAATCGACCCGTATCCTCGGTGAAATTAGCATTCCAGCTCTTCATTGGTTGCAGTAAATTCGGATCCACGAATACTTTCCTTCTTTGAATTCTCTGCGACAGCTCAGCGTCACGTTCAGAACTGCTCCGCGCGTCACCTGAAACATTCAAGGATCCATTCAAAGCACACGATAGATTTTACGTAGTGAATTCGTCGCCTCTAAGTCGAAAGAACGTAACTAAATGTCAGTGTTGCAAAGTTGCCATTCGCAAATGTTCCACCAAGTTAACTAATGCGCGTTTCTGACTAAAAATGATACTGGTTTTACAACACGCCATAAATAGCAAAATTTTGTAAATATAAAAAAAAACAAAAAAAATTGCAGCGTCATATTGGTATAAAAAACTGTTTTTTAGTCAATTTAGCAACCTTGAAATTAAATTACGTTCCCTCGGGTAGTAAACGACGATCTGTCACTAAGCTCTTCAAATCGAATATTGTTAATCATGTCACAGAATTTACGTCGATGAGCAGACCTGTTAAAACCAGACGCTGTTGTGTGGGCGTGATATTTGTAATTTCTCTTCGGTGATTGCGTATACGAGTTAAAATCAAAACCAGACAAAGGAAGCAAAAAAATGACATAACGCATTGGTCGACGAGTGTAAAAAATATCCAGGAGCTGTTCGACCTAGCAGCCAAGCACAATGTGCACCCCTGATGTCGCAAACCAAGGTGCGTAGTATTGTCCGTCACTATCAGAGTGTACACATTCAAACTAACCACGAAATCCAACATATCGACGGTGAAACCACCAAACCACGTATCTCGTTTGCGGTGTTTAAAAATCTACGCTCTCATTTTATTTTTTTGAAGTAGACCAAATCAACATCATTCCTTGAAATTTTCACGGAATTTTCTCCGCACAAAGAGGAAAAATCACAGAAATTTTCAAGACTGGATGTTAAGTAGTTTTTCATTTAAAAAATAAAGTATGACAGGAAGTCAGCGACGTCGCAAACCGAGATACGTGGTTTGGTAGTTTCACCGTCGATATGTAATAAATAAACACGCCGCTAGCATATACTAAAAATATAGTGAATGTAGATACTTTTTATTAATTTATGAAAACAAATACTCTCTTTGGTCTGAAAGAAAGTTTTTCTTGTTCTTGAAAGACATTTTAAGAAAAATTGATGCAAGGGTATTTTTTTCATCATGATAAAAGAAAATGTGTCATTAATGACGAAACAACCTATGTCTATAAATAACTTCCGCTTGAATTAACGAAGGAATAAAAATAACATTTCAAATCCACATTCTCTTTTTTCTATAGAAAGGAGATTCTTGCGGGTAAAAAAGATGAGAAGATAAAACTTTTTTCTCACGCAAAATATTTTTAAATCCTTAAAATTAGTTCTTTAAACAATTTTTTCCGTGAACTACAAAAGTGCATCAAAGCAATCAAGCAACAGTATCCAACGCATGATAAAAGTCTCCCGGCAATTTATTAACACACAGTGGCAGCTTGAAGGCACCTCATGTTGACAGATCGTGCTGAAAATGAAGCACATTTCTCAGTTTAACACGGTGTCAAATATCCATATCTTTTCTCACAACCTGGCAACCTT
Organism: Bemisia tabaci; assembly: GCF_918797505.1. Classification (NCBI taxonomy): domain Eukaryota; kingdom Metazoa; phylum Arthropoda; class Insecta; order Hemiptera; family Aleyrodidae; genus Bemisia; species Bemisia tabaci. The sequence continues at coordinate 13,410,102 of NC_092797.1, read as the reverse complement.
GAGGCACCCTCAAAACGCGAGAAGAATCTCCCGCCGAGGACTTGACATCCGACGCCTACATAAACACTATCGTGACACAGTGACTGGAGTGCCGACACGCTGTCTGGGACGTCTGCCTCGACGACGGGAAGGGGTGTCAAATCACGGAGGGATGGTCTGCCCGGCTGAGCATGAACCACCCAACACCAAGTAGAATCCCTATTTAAATACGCGGTTTTCCTTCGTGCGGAGCAGTAGGGCGGTTCGCCTTCACAGCCATGCTAAAGAAGAACGTCATATGAACTTTCATATGTGTTGCCAAATTTCCCCTAATTAAATATGTATTGGGGAAGAAAGTATTGCATATTTCACCTTAAAAGGCAGTGTACCAATGAGGGCCGTTATAGAGCCTTATTATAGAGAATTTACTGAACTCTTTGGCGATTTTTAGCTCATTCTAGGTCTATATTTTACGAAATGCAACGTAATTTGGTCATTTCCGGTCTCATTTCGGATGTTAGACGTGGGTCTGATGGCCAATTGTGGCAAAAAATGCGGGTTTTGTTGGTCTAATGCTGAAATTCGCATTTTTCACCGAGATCAGCCTTCAGATCCATGCTTAGGACAGTACTACATCCAAAAGAAGACTTAAAATGACCAAATTACAAAGCGTTCTGTAAAATATTTATTTTTAATGATCAAAAAATCGCTGAGTTGTGGAAATTCAGCTAGGCTGTCGTATTACGGAAGAGAGCCACAAGTGCATTTATGTATGAGCCACGATTAGCACATGCTCTTATGTGTCTTGCGGCTCACTCTAGACTGCACTAACGGCTCTTTTCTGTATCACGGCAGCAGGGTGAGCCCAAAAGCGTCCTTTATCGACACCCAACATCGAGGTATTTTAGATGAAAGTACGAACAAAAAACGAAGAAAAAAACCTACAACTTTCCCAATAAATTCTTATTTTATCAAGGGGATTTTGGCAACGTCTGAAGGCTCATACGGCGTTTTTACTTAGCAGGCTTGGGCGGAAGTCGGTCCGCCGATGCAGGGAAATCTAAAACTTGACACGGGAATGTGTGAATGCGTTCACCCCTCCCCTGTCAGGGTGACGCGTGACACCGTGACAACCGAAGCGAGTCACTGTCACTTCACTCACGGGCTCAAGACGCGAGACCGAAAATTAACACTTCATCTATCAATAGCTTACACGGATATTTAACCATACCGCTTTATCTACCTATTTATCATCGCTGGAATATAGTCGAGGAGGAAAGCTTCTGTTTAGTTCAGCGACATTCATTGTTAGGATTAAATTGCTGCTGAAGCGGTAGTTTGCACTTCGGCCCAGTCTCAGGCAGAAAAAATTACATTTCGTACCTTTAAAATATTGGCAAAAGGTATTCGTATCATATACTGTTGAAGGAAAAAATTAAACATTTCAGATAAGGTCTTAGAGCAAAATTGTGAAAAAATTGAAAAGGAAAGTATTTTTAAAATTTCTGCAAACGTTCCACAGTATGTCCGCCGACTTGAAAATATCCTAGAAATATCCGAAAGATAAAATGCTGTCCTCGATATTTTTGAAATGTTTAAAAAAATGTGTTACCTCTGATTGGGGCGATTTCTAAACTTGTTCGACTCGTCAGGTTTTCAGGGGGGCACTCTTCGGAATTTAATATAATTGTATTTGAATCCTTTAATCGATCATTCAACATGGTAAGAGATTTTGATACATGTTTTTTTTTCCATCAGAATTCCGCGTAGAACACACGGATAAAAATTTTGGTAATGCGGGTGCTAGGCGTATGGTTACTCCGAATATTACCCGGAATATTAATGGTTAAAAGATTCCCTTGAAAGCCAGTACAGTAGAGCAGTGACGCACCCAGTTTCGTACTTGTTTTCCTGTGCATGATACACGCGTTCAAAATTTCCAAATATAACGCAGAGATGAGAAATTAAAATTTTCCGTGTTCGTAATTCGACTTTCCTGTTCCACAATAAATCAAAGTTTAATCTGATGTGGCACTAAAATGATTTTTTTCTTCGCATGTTTACAAGTGCAAGTTCTGGAAAAAAGAGAATTTTCCTCTGCAACCCAATTCAGCCTATGAACGAAAAATATTTGTTTTTCCAATAATTAGGAAATAGCAGCTGATCCGGGAAACCACACAGTTACCTGCATTCATCTGTTTTTGAATAATCCCCTTGACAATATACTGTAATTAAAGTAATTGATTGATATTTCGTATTTACCTTTGTACGATGAGACTGTGTCTGAGGAAGTAAGTTGCTGTTTGTAGAGAACCTTTTGAAATTCTATAATTTTCCGCCTTTGAATTTCTTTTTGATGCAGCGCACCACGATAGCCGTCATTTTTTAGATTTATTTGATGCCTGCAGAAAAGAATTTCATTGTCAAATAACTTCAAATAGAAGGACGATAGTCAATGTTTCGTGAGTTTATGAATATTTAACCGAGAGCTGGTAAAATGGCTTGGAGTTTGAAATGAATTTTGAAAACCACCGTAGTTGCATTAATTTGATGCAACTCGATACATTCAAGACATGATTAATTTTCCAGTATGATATGATTTAATGAGCCTTCAATTATTCGAGTCAGCTTCACTCAAAATGTAACTGACACTAGACTGCAGAATTTTCTCGGATTATGCTCTTTTAGAATTAGTGTGTGGATCGAAAACAAATATGAGATCATCAAAATTTGATGGATTTCAATTGTTCTCACATCGGTATCTTCCGACTGCTTTCCTCTAAAACTCAAATTCTTAAAAACCGTAGGTAAGAAAGTGTGAAAAAAAGTCATGATTCTGAATTAGGTATCATTTATGCACATGAGTGTGCAATCAAATTTTAAATTTATGAAGAACCAACAAAAATTTACCTTCTTAGGGCTACTTGAGCAGCCATGACTTTTTGTCTTTGAATAATCAGCAAACAATTTGCGCATCTGCACTCTCGCCAGCGGCAAAGTTTTTTGTGGCCCCTCAGGTATGATATGATGCCATGATTACGACATCTTGCACATTTAGGGGTTCGGAGCCTTCTCAAAGTGTCTGGTTGTGTTGATTCTCTGGTCATTTTGTGTAGCTTAAACAGGCGTCTTATACATTAGCACTCAATGAGACAGTGAAAAAATCTGAAAGAAGAACATAGGTTTCAGTTAAAAAGTAAAAAAGACTGACAATGAGTGGTAAACGACTAACAGTGAGTACTGAGTAGTGTCTTAGTAGTAAAGAATAGTAAGAACTCGCGCTGCTAATCGCGTATTCCAAATGATACCACTATTCAAATTTCTTGGAATCCATTTTGCCTACCCGATCAGTTGAAGGCGAATCAGTTGAATTCATTTCCAGAGTAATCATGTATAATTTACTCTTGTTCAATAAAATAAAACTTGAAAAATAAGAAATAGGTTTTTGTCACTCTTCTTAAAAATTATAGAAATTTAAATAAAATTCAGTTGTAAACCCTTCCCTCCTTTGCCGAACCGTTTATTTTGTTTTTTTGCAAATTTTATTCGGTCGAGGAATGAGGGGAAGTATAAGAAAGAAGTGACAGTAAGTGGAGAAAAAATAGAAGGTCTCGGTTTGGCTTTTTTGTCCCGTAATAATGAGGTAAAAAATGGATGCACTTAAAAAATTCAATTTTCAGAAAAGTGACCACAAAAACATCATAGTTGAGAAAAAATGGATCATTCAATGCGCGTTTACCCCATGCGGTCTAGGAAGAACGTGATCTGCAATAGAAAAAATTACAAAACCCAGTAAGTTAGTCCGACGAAAAGGAGCAAAGTCCCTGGAAGGTCCGGTCTTGTTTTTAGGGCTGAAATAATGTTTGGTGTCCTGCTTCATTGAAAATTACAAAAATTTAGACGGAACCTGGTTCCATCCTGCCTCTCACCCTAATTTTATTTTTACCCCAAAGATAAGGACGAAGAGAGAGAGAGAAGGTATAAGAGAGAAGGAAGAATAAGAAGAATCCATTTTCCGTCTTTAGTTCCATTATCATTAAGAAAAAAATAGAGGTTCAACCTTAAACGTCGCAAGACCCCAAAACTTAATAATTGGCAAAAATTGGATCATTCAATGCGAAAATACTCCATGCAGTTTAAGATAAACGTGATCCAACGTGGGAAAAGATAAAATCCCAGGACGCGATCAAGTGAATTAGTCCAAAGGAAAGGAACTGAGTTAATTACCTATTTAGTCGGCGAATCCAAACTTTGGCGCGACGAAAATCACCGCGCGCGCTGAGGTCACAAATTCAACTGTTAAGCGCTCCACTCATCCGACGCGAGGTATAATTAACGAAGCTGAGCGTGAAATGGGATCAAAATAGAGGGTAAGAAGCGGAGTTTACGAAAAAAAGAGGGTGTCGCGAAGAAGAAATGCTCCGGGTGAAATATCGCCGGGTATCACTTCCTCCGGAGCTGACGATTGGCGAGAGGAAAAGGCGGGCACAGGGGCGTGACCGCCCCATTCATCTTCGCTTCCTCCCGACTCCTGATCCGTGATTGCAGGAGGAATAGGAAGAGTTGGTACTTGATATGCATTGCCTGTGGTCATTGGTCAAGATGGAAACATTTTAATGGAATTCTTTGCCTGCTCGGCAGACTGTACCCATCAAGTCGAGTGAATAGAAATTTTTCAGTTGTCTGAAAATTGATGAATTACGTGTTTAAGTGTAAACTACTCAGTGAACTGAACACGAAGATACCGTTGGTTCATGAATTGAACAATTTTTGCATAAGATATAACAAAATGATCTAATCTGCTAAAATGCATGCGTTTAAATGGGGAATACCGCAAGATGACGTCACTTGGCGGTGCATTTTTTTCACTTTTAAATATATTTTTATACTTTTTCCCATTGCAGGAAAAAATTATGAAAAATACTGCAAAATCAGCTCTTCAGGCACTTCCAGATGAAGCAATAAAAAATTGCATGCAAATTCTCCATAGTGGACATTCAAAAGATCCTTAGTGACATTAATTTTCTGCAATGATTATGCATCTTTTTTCTCACTATAAATGTATTAAAAAGTCGCGTTTGGACTATTTTTTGCAATTAGGAACTACTATTTCTGGCTCTTGCGTAAATTCACCTATCCACATAAATCAAAGAGGTAAAGAAGGGGGAAGAATACGGAAGAAAGTGTTGGGGATCATCCCCTAAAATTGTGGTAGTACCCCAATGATACGTACATTTCCAATTAATTGTGGTAGTACAGCAACATTTGAGCTAGTAACCTAATTTATTGGGGCAATACCACAATTAATTGGAAACGTACCTATCATCCAACAACTCCAACCTCTTTTTTCCGCGAATTGGAAGAATAGGTGGAGGGAAAAGTAGAAGAAGAGGAAGGAAAGATAAGAAAAAATTATTAGGTACGGGAAAAAATACGTGGAAGATAAAAAGGAGCAAAAATAAGATAAGAGGTAGGGAAAAGAGTGATAATATAGAGAAAGGAGGGAAAAAAGAAGAAAAATTCAATTTTTAAGTCATTGAGATTGATAGACTGATGTCCCCTCCATTATAAACTGAAAGTTTTTCCGAGTGATCGGAAAAATTTACGGTTTCCTTCCTAAGAGCTATGAACTAATGAAAAAAATGGGGAGAGGCATGTTTGCGATCCCGTGTGAGCTCCTATTCGGAATTATTCACGTGACAAAACTAATGACACTTGAAACACGGTGTTTCACATTGGTTCGATTGAAATAGGAACAAAGAGGAAGACTCAGAGGTGAATATTCGTGACAATTCTCTGAAGTCATTAATTATCCGTGACTTGAAACAATTGGACAGCTAGGTGTTGCAGACCGTTCAGTTCACTAACATCGCCTGTCCGAGGGGTGCTACGGAATGCTATTGTTATCTTACTGTGCAGTGTCCGTTGCGTTGGTTGCACGAGACATGATGCGCAAATTTCTCAGCGGCTCCTGAATTTGACTGATGTCAACACAAAGCTGCGTCGCTTTGAATCCAGATTGTAACTATCATGTTGTATGATGAATTTCAAACTATAGTCTGAAAAAAGATCCATGCATTAAAATAATCCAACCTATTTTGGTTTTCGCAATAAAAGCAACCAAATGAAATACTTCAACCTAATGTTTGAACCGCTGCTTCATTTGAATTGCATGCACGAACAGGTCGCAGGGCATTTACAACATCTTTAATGCAGATACTCGATTTAATAATCTCGTTTTCAGCTACCGCCTTTCCCTTGATGAATGATTAATTTTGGAGGGTACTTACTTTTCTCTTACTTTAGATCAAATTGTGAATAATGTATTTGAAACAGGTACACTTAGAAAAAACGATGGTTAAAATTTCCATATCAGTAGTGCCCTTTAGCCACTCGGAGTTCTTAGCCAAAAATAAGGGTATTCCTGTCTCTATACTGGTATTATACCATTAAGTCATTGAAAGTATCACTCAATAGTAAAAAATATCAGTATACTTGATTATGACTTTTGTTAATTAAGAGTTCATATGGAACACTGCTTTTTTAGTAGCTTTTTCTAAGTGTAGAATAGAACTATTCTTAAGATGATACGATGGACGCCGTATTTTGAGTCAGAACGGCATGCGATATATCGCATCAATTGGTTCCATTTTTTCAGCTACTCGTCATTTTTCTCGAATTTTGAGATCGCAATTCTGTTGTCAGGAGACTAAAGCACTCCATTATCAATTTTAACAAATAAATTCAACGTAATAAAGGCGTGGCTTTTTTAGAGATGAAATATCGCATTCGAGTGCAGTTTTGATATCAGTATCGAATGCTATGTTTTATCTCTAAAAAAGCCACGCCTTTATTACGTTGAATTTATTTGTTAAAATTGATAAGTGATTGCTTTAGTCTCCTGACAACAGAATTGCGATCTCAAAATTCGAGTAAAATGACGAGTAGCATTAAAAATGGAACCAATTGATGCAATATATCGCATGCCGATCTGACACAAAATATAACTTCCATCGAATCATCTTAAGATGTTATGAAAATGTGTGTCTTGTCAAAGGATATTTAGCTAATTCCGAAGGTTTATACGATATTTTTCCAAAGCAAGGCAGTATACTCCGCCTGCAGAAAACCGTTGCATCTCAATACTAGCGTGCGTGCATAATATAGCCACGGCATCAAAAAAGTTGCATGCTGCAATGCATTATCAAATGCCTACAAAACGCACGCTGCGGTCTCGGTGCACGCAGCGTCGCGGCGACCACCGATCCGTTGCTAAGCGACGCGTAAACAACACAAAACCCACCCTAACCTATACCCAAGACTGTTTGAGCGACAAATTACATCATATGAGCCGTGTTTACGTTCTGCGAATCAGAAACCGGGTAATTTCGTGTTTGTTTCTAAAGTATGGGGGTCCAATTAAACTCGGCTTCGGGCAACTTTCAACTTTGACAGCGTCCGTAATTTCCTCATGCCGTGATGTGTGTTTAGAGGATTCCGGCGGAAGATTTAAAACGCAAGTGATATGCTTATGGTTTGATTCAAAGCGCGATGGGTTGCATTTTGTCCTTACTGCTGGGGAAATCGAAAGAGGAGGAGCAACAACCGGAAGTGCCCAAAAAATATTCATGGTAAGACTGAAAATCCTTTTGAAAAGAATATATCCCGTGAGAACTATATCTCGAATAATTTTAGATTGATTAAATTAGGGTGGGTTTGTGTGTTCTATTGTTAATTCAGAATAATATTGGAGAAACACGGACTTTGGCGTTGGTGCGGTTTAGGTTGAACTAAGCACAGAAAATAATGAAAAACACTGGAATTCCTAGAATTAGTCAACATCATGGTTTGAGTACCAAGAAATTCCCATTCTCATTTCAACCGAACTATTGTGGTATTTTTCCTCTTAGAGTATAAGGTGTATCCGCTCATTTTTCCAATCAGTGTGATGCATAACATCAAAGGCAACGCAGTTTCTTAAAAATTTTCTGTGATTTTTAATATTTGTGTGAATAATTTATGGCATCAACTTAAGGAAATGAAATTTGTTTCTTTTCCTTTGAAAAATTAAAATGGGAGCGGAAATTTTTAAAAGACGCAATCAAGGTATTTCAAATATCTTTCTACGCAGATCCACCATCAACTAATTTAAAAAGTTGATTATCTGAATCTATACTAGTGAAAAACTGTACCTAAAGCTAAACTCAGGAGCCACGTATCTCCATTACGGTGTTTAAAAAATTCCAATTCTTTTAAATTTATATGGGGAAAAAACCGGCCGACTTTCTGTTTGAAGTTTTTCTGGAATGTTCTCCAAACAAAGCAAATAATCAAGGGAATTTCAGCGAAATGGCATTGAGTTGTTTTTTTAATTAAAAAATGAAGTAAATATGCCGGGGAGTCTGCGATATCGCACACCTAGATTGAGGTTAGCCATCGACACACGTGCACAAGTTCAAAGGAAATGAAATGCATGGGGAATTGAAACGGAATTATCACGTGCAAAATTCACGAACGGATCGGTGCACTTTTCGAACTTTACTTTTCCGGAAGGGTGCCCTTGCACCGAGGAGTAAAGAATCTATAAATATTTGCCAATACTTTATGAAATGAATTTTAACGTGGATGAAAGCGCAGGACAAACAGATAGACGACATTAATTAAAATAATATCGAAAACATGCCGATGGAGACAAGAGCGAGAGCGTCACGGCGGTGGAAAAATATGATACCGCCACCATGGTTTGTCACTCTCACTCTTCCGTTATTGACAGTATTGTCAAATTTGTTTCTATTTTTCATATCGCGCGTTATTAAACTTGAAAAGTTTACAACGCCTTTATCAAATAGCATCTCCGTTTCCTCGTGGATGCCGAGCAGAACATCGTGCATGAAATTATGACAAAAACAGCTTGTCTGGTATGGTCATGTTCAACGAATGACGGATGACAGATTACATACTAAGGTACTAGATTGGGTTCCTCCTGGGAGGAGACGCAGGGGACGTCCAGCAAAATCGTGGATAGGTGGCACTCAAGATGAAATTACAAGATACAATTTACCAGATGACCTCTGAGTCGATAGACAAGAGTGGCGATTAGATGTCGCAGAGCGCCCAGGCGCGCTGTAAAAGTGACATTAATGTAAAACGTATGTATCTCCGTTCCTATAATATAATACAAGGCACGACAGTAATAAAATCAAGGAGTCACGAAATTGATGGCCAAAGTACGAAACCATGTATCTCTGTTCATAACGGAGTTTTCTCGTCGGACTGCATTTTTTCCTTTGGAAAACTTGCCATCGAAATCTCTTGAAATCTTCCTTGATAAATCTTCTCTGTTGGCAGAATATTCAAGCTATAAATTTGGCTTGTTTCTTTGCAAACAAATAAAGTAGGAGCGAAAATTTTTAAAAAAAAAAAAACGAAACTTTGAGAAAAACAGTGAACTCCGCTTTAATTGACCCGTTCGAAATCTCGGAGGTCAGAAAAATGAATGTTTGAGAAGATTGCAATTTAAAATCGGACTGTGGTTCTTTCAGAAATTCTCTGGCGATTTGAATGGCAAATGAAGAGAAAAACGACACATACGACCTCAACATATTTTCTCCATTTAATGTCAAATTTTTAGTATTTCAAGCCGTAATGTGCACGAAAATTTTTATTTTCAGTTTTCACTTTCATTAGATGATATGCGATGATAACTTGTACTTACCAGCTTACAAGTGAAAAAACCCACTCAAATCTCAAAACCTAAATCATTTCTGGCCTGGAAGAACGAATAATTACCCCCTCGTTCTTAATAAACTCCGCGAAGGATTCAAATCGAATCAAATCAAGCTAATAGAGCGATGAAACGCACTCCGCGATTTGCCTTCAGAATATTGAGTATAGAATTTTATTGCACCTACGTGCGAATAGTTGTATCGCAAAAATTCTCGTCATGCGTTTCGATAATAAACGACGGAGCGCGCTTCACGATTAGCCTTCAGAATATCTGGTATGCAATTTTGCTGCAATGCTATTTGTACCACCAAATCTTTGGTAAATTTGTGTAAAATTAATAGAAATGCAGAGGTTTTCAATCGAGTTTAAAGTTACGGGTGATTAGAATCCGTCTAAGGGAGAGTCATGGCAAGTCGGCTCGTGAATGTCAGAAACAAAGATTACACAATTTGAACGTTTTTCGTAATTTTTGATCAACTCATTCCCAAATTCCTCGAGTTAGGTTAGCACTTCGTTGCCTGAGTGTTTTTTGAAAGGAATTTTCAGATGTCCATGCAAGGTTTCTTAGTTTTACTGTCCATATGTGGTTTCCCACTTTTTTCCTCGAAAGTTTGCTGACCTATATTTTTCACCTGCTCTCTGCTCTCCCTTAGCAAGGCGCAGCAGCATCGACTAAAATCGGTGCAAAATTTGGCAACCGGAGTTATTACCTCGAGGCGTGCACGAGTAATGGACAAATGACCTTTCGAAGGGAGAGGACGTATTGTTATATTTGTCTACCGTTTCCTCCGAGTCCTCCACCGCCCCGAACCGCGCTGGTTTTCAAAACGGATTGAATATTATTTTTCCACACGGCCCCGAGGCTCGGGTCATCTCCTCCTCTCCCGGTTAAAACCACCCATGCGCCCGAGTTTCCAGCTAGGAGTTACGCGCTTTTACGTTTCGGGGGGCCGCGGGGGGATCCGGGAGGATTAAATTAATGCGAGCTCCGTTGATTGCCATCCGAACCTGATGGAGGAGTCATTTCCGATCCCGATCCGTGCCAACTCGGCTGCTCCGACGTTTCTCCTCTAATAAAAACTCGTAACTGCGTCTCGCGATGAGCCCTGCCATGGGTATGACTCCATGATACCTGAGGCTCAAGTGGAAATTAAGGTTTGCTGTTATGTTGAAGAAGCGGCGATTTCTGCCGGGCGCCACCGCGCCGCGTTCCGGTTGATATTAAAACCCGACCGGTCTCTGTTTTCTGCGACATTGAGACCGTTGCGGTATGAGTCTGTTGCTGAATTTTGCTGGAGCAAAAAGAAATGCTTTTCTTGGAAAAAGGGTCAAAAATTATGATTAATATAAGAAAAATCGATTAGAATTCACGCCTAGATTCCCTTTATACTGAAAGTTGATAGTATAAAGAATCTATCTCTGATTGGATCCCGTATTTTGGGACATCACTGCGTCACAAACCGGGAAAAAAGATTGCATTTTCACGAGCTGCAATGAATATAAACTACACTGGAAAAAAAGCACATTGGATCTCCAGACTTGGAGTCTAGACTCTTGAAAACATTGACAAGAAAAAATACTCTTGATTCAATCGGACTTTTGCTTGAATCAAAAGGAAATCCGCTTAAATTGAGAGGCTTTGTTCTTGGTTTAAGCTAGATTCTGATTGAATCAAGAGTACTTTTTCTTGTCGATATTTTTAAGAGTCTGGACTCTAGATCCAATGTGGTTTTTTTTTTTTTTTTTTGCAGTATAGAATAGACCGGGGAATCTGGGGTGCGTTATGTTAACAAACGGAAAGAGAGAAGGAAGGGAGGAGAGGAATTTGGGAATGAGTTGATCAAAAATTACGAAAAACGTTCAAATTGTGTAATCTTTGTTTCTGACATTCACGAGCCGACTTGCCTTGACTCTTTCTTAGACGGATTCTATTCACACATAACTTTAAACTCGATTGAAAACCCTTGCATTTCCGTTAATTTTACACAAATTTATCGAAGATTTGGTGGTACAAATGGCATTGTAGCAAAATTGCATACCAGACACTCTGAAGGCTAATCGTGAAGTGCGCTCCGTCTACTATTACCTAAACGCGTGACGAGAATTTTGCGATACAACTATTCGAACGTAGGTGCAAGAAAACTGCATACCCAATATTCTGAAGGCAAATCGTGGAGCGCGTTTCATAGCTCTACTGACTGAGATCTTCTTACTCCCACTGACCTCTACAATTTTAGCCACACAAGTAATACTAAAAGCATGTGGTACAACTATTTATGAGCAGTTTAGTAACAACCGAGACTCCACAGTCACCGTTCTGAAAGGAAATCGCATACTCTGTTTCATAGTTTGACAATTTGGCCTTCTCAAACTCAATTTTGCCATTGTATGTGACTTATTACTGGTAATTGAAACTTTATTGCGTCTCTCTCACTGACGCGTATTATGATCGCTAAATTTAAACTGGCCAGCTGCTCTTGTAAGTTGTATGTTTTCAATGTACATGAATGCATCACGAGTTTCAATGATACAAAACGTGCACATCGCACTTTTCTTTTGTTTGCCAGGGATCTTCGAAGAGAAAAAAACGTCAACGATTTTAAATTTGAAAATCTAGATAATGCCGAGCTATTCAAAGGTCCGGGGTCCATCAATGGAGAGCAATTCATCATTAGAAACTGCAGCAATAGTAAAATATTCTTACTGGACTGCACAAATATGCTGACTGTCGACGATTCTTCCAATTGTCTTCTTATTTTGGGCCCCGTCAAAAGCAGGTAAGCCCGACTGACTTGCTCCTTTATCTCTGAACATGCAAGTGACCATCAATATGTGCATAAAAAACACGCTGTTGATTCGAACCTCTTATTTGGTTTAATTTAAAATATATCGATGGTGAAACAACAAGACTACGAATGTCGTTTACGGTGCTCAAAAATCTTCACAATCATTCTATTCTCTTGAAGGAGATCAAAGCAATATAATTTCTTGAAGTTTTCACAGAATTTTCTTCGCTTTGAGAATAAAAATCACGGAAGTTTTCAGGCATTGACGTGTTAAGTAGTTATTCCCATGTAAAAATTGAAGTATGACAGGAAGTCTGCAACGTCGCAAACCGAAATACGTGGTCTGGTAGTTTTACCATTGATATACCATTGAGGAAAAGAACACTTAAACAAATAACTTACACACACTTGAATTCGTTTCTTGAAAATCTTCAGATTTAGTTCGGATTCACGACTTCCTTGCCTATGATTACATTTTCTTACTTGCTCATGAGTTAGTGTGCTCGGTACTAGATGGCCTGACAAACAGGGTCAATGCCTTTTTCGTCCATAGAAGAAGAAGAGGAGGAAGAAGGACACTTGTTTTCTCGCTTTAAATATGATGTCATTTTTAGAAATCAATTTAATTAGTATACCCAACTAATCATTGTAAGACAAAAAGGAAAAAAATCAGACAAGAACCTGAAGAAAGAAGAAATAACGAGTATCAACACAGCTAAAGACAGGAAAGACGTATTCGGGCGTGTTTTTTAACTTTTCTCTCGAATCTGAGCAACACCTCATTGACAGCATATAGCAGAGCATTGAGAGCTCACACTTCGCGTCATCGCGCCTTCAATTTTTCAGATGCAGCACGGACTTCCATCAAGTACGAATATTTGTATCTCTGCGCCGTCGTTAATGCTCACCTTTCCCTCACTTTATTTCCATATTGTGTTTGTTTGCGTTTGTCTTATTCGTAATGATGCTTCAAACTAGTAGCATAGAGTGTTGTAGAGAGTTGTGTAGCAATGGAGCAACGAGTATTGCGAGTTCACGACTCACGCCATCGCGTGAGTGTAGAGATTTAGAAATGATGTATGAAACCAGTTTTCTTTTTTTCACGATACCTTCTTTCATTTAGAATGAATATTTACATATTTTTGATTATTTTTCAGCGTATTTTTCAGAAATTGTTCAAACTGCACGTGCGTTGTTGCCTGCGGTCAATTCAGGATGCGAGATTGTAAGAAAATGAACATCTTTCTACACTCGGCTACGACTCCCACGATTGAATCCTCAACAGATATTGAATTCGCTTGTCATCAACTAAATTACAATGGATTGAAAGGTAAGTAGATGTGGCTGTCCACAATGGGGCCAGAGGTGGATCCAGCAATTTGGCAACACCGGATTCCCTCCATTCAAACCTGTATTAAATAGTCGATTCTTGTTGGAGCACCTGACCTCTATGAGAATCGATACATTTCCGTAGGTTTAGATGGAGGAAAACGATGTAGCTAATTTGCTGGATCCGCCAATAAATGGGACCTTAGCGCCGAAAAAACCGACAGCCTAAACACGCAATTCAGAGAAAAAGCATATTCAAGTTTTAATTGGTCGTGTTCAAGGTTCAAAATTCTTTAAATGAATCGCAAATTTACGCTTGAAATTATGGTAAAAAAATAAAAAGAGTCACCCGTAGCAAATGTTTAGTGCTAGACACTGATTTCATTGAAAAATCATAAACTGAATTATCCTATTTTCCTCAACGAGAGCGTTTCTCTTGAAAATTTTCCTCCGCATGCTAAGGCCTCTTTTTCCTTAGACAATTATCAATCTCTACTCCGCAATATCAATTCAAAATTCCAATGATTACAAAAAACAAAATTGACAAAATTTCAATGGTAATTTTGATTACCTACTTATACTCGTTTAATTCGACATCACAAACAAGTGCTTCACTTACTCCCTCAATTTTAAGGAGGTTTTTTATTAGTACTTCACACAGTTATTCCTATTGAAAATTTTACACAGGAGCACCAATTTACTGCTCAACGTTAGATTTGAATCATCTGGTAGATCAACTGCTAGACTCCCAGTGGATTGATTTCTTATCAGTTAAATTGAATTCATCATTTCATGCTATATTATTTTTATCTTTCAGAACAATTTAAACTAGTAAATTTGAATATATTCACAAACTGCTGGTACTCAGTTCATGATTTTACTCCTGGTGAGGGTAGCTGGGGTTTGCTGCCACCTTTTTGTACTCTTGAATCACTAGTTAGTCTTATAAACACATCGTGCAATTTAAGAAGGTGAGTATTTCCTACGTGCATAATTGTATATCATTAGAGCAAATAAATAGATCCAAAATACTGTTGTAGCCGAAGACCTTGGCACTCCTTCACATAATTCATTATCTTTATGTGATGATTACGGACGCCACTCAAAAATGCAATTGAGCATTGAAAAAACTCCAAAATCTGTTTCGTTACTTCATACCACAGACAAACGCACGATTTTTGCAAATTTAACCTTTTTTAATTTATAATTTTAAAGCTCATTCGTCAGTCTTCATACCGTCCATGACAAATTTAAGCTAATTACATGCATAATTGATGATGAATAACTTGGTATTTTCTTCTATACGATATTTATACATTTATTTATACATTAAGACTAATAGCCTCCTGAATAAGCAACACATTGGTGCTGCAATTGCAACATTCTAATGTCATTGTCCTATAATCATTTTTATAGTGAACTGGTTATTTCTCATAACGATAATTTAGAATTGATGTCAAACAATATCAAATCAATGTCTACTTGATATTTTCAATATAAACTATCGTAGTCGCATATATGCCAGGTTTGTAAGAAGTATTCCTTTTTGATATTTTACCCGAGGCATGTGTATTAAATGTGACTTAATATCTCTCGCAAAAATTACCTATTAAACGCAAAAACCTAATATAAACTCCTCCTTTGCTTTTTTATTCTGCTCATAGAAACTTGGAGAACGTATGTTTGGATTTGAGCAAAAGCCAAAGTCTAGTGCCTCAAACCATCGGAGCGATCGTCGAAAAACCCACTTACGAGTCTTGTCTTGTTCTGTTTATCCTTGATTCCAAGACTCTGAAAGTCCAGGATGATGAAGTCCTCTCATTTATAAAAAAATTAACTTTTGAATCGGTGAGTGTCCCCATTTTTTACTATTTTATTTCAAATCCGATGCACACACAGTGAGACGCCATTGTAACTTCATTAGAATGTAGCTATAAACTGCGGGCCAGCTTAGGGAGACCCTCCTTACTTAATACGGTAAAGTTGAAAGCAATGATTGTCTTGAAGCTAAAAGAATAAGATTAGCTGAGAAAATTGGTGGGAGGCGGCAGCCGATCAAAGAGACACCTTTCTCTTCGCGAAAAGTAGGCTTGCTAATCCAATGAGGTGCGTTGTTCAAAGGCCAGAGATTCAAACTTTAGCGCTTTGTATTCCTTTCGATCAAAACTTTTATACCGGCAAAATGTAACCATCCAAACCTCCATCCAAATGTCTCGTTTTGACACCCATTATGAACACAGATTTTTTTTTTTATTTTTTTTTTTTACACAAAATATGGTATTTACATCGCACGTTGTGTGGTTATACCGTGGTTAACTTCATTGCACATACTACTTGTGTCCAGGCGAGGTAACGAGTGAGTATTGAGTCCTGAGTGTAGAAAACCATTACGATGTTTACAATAATCATCTCAATTTTCAAGGGTTGTATTTTTATAAATGTTGCACGTAGGACTTGGCGTTCCCGAAAAATCGTACAAACTTTCGCTAATCTTCAAAACCTAACCCACAGAAAATTAGATTATGTAGCATCGCGTGCAAGATATTGGACTCCGTGCTCATCCTTGATATACTTGCCTGCTCATCTCGTCCAAGATCTTGGACTCCATGCTCATCGCTAAACTTCTCACTTCCTTGCTTGAGCATGGAGTCCAAAAGCAAGCAGACCTCCCTTGGTTTTAAAGTTCATGATAGAACATCGTATACTTGGCTTATCTAATCTAACTTGAACTAACTGCAGTCCGAGAATACCTGCATCCCACAATTTTGGACGCTATGCTCACTTCAATTTTTCGAGAAAATCATCCCTAGTTAAAGTGAGCATGGAGTCCAATATCTCGGGCGTGATGAGCAACCGAGCATATATAGCTGAGCATGGAGTCCAATATCATGGACGCGATGCTGCGTTACCGAAAATTATATCAGAACTAGCGTCATTATCTCCTACCGTTAGACGTACATCAAAAAGTCATAAACGTAAAATATATCCATCGAGACTTTATGTATTTCCTGGAGTTGAGTTAGAAGTATTTTCCATTGGCTCCGCGAAGTATGGCATGTTGCCTCACAGATATTTGCAGGCGTTTTGGCAGTGCTCAACATCTCAAAACGGGCATTTGTTTATCCACATATCGTAAATAATAATCCAAAGTTCATGCATACATGAATGGCTTTGACCGAACTGAACCTTGTTACGTTCCACAATGCCTGACTTACGCTCATATATGTTACTTTCGAACCAAAACCAAACAACATTTTGTTACTGTCTCACAATTTTGTTGCTATATTTTTAGCCAAACTATAGAAATATTCAGAAAATTGAAAGTCTTTACTTGTTCTGTTTTTTCTTCTTTTTAAAAAAATACAACAAGCCAAAAAAGTAAAATAACGTCACACATAGTTTGGTTGATTCTAATTGAAGACAATCGCTTATTTTACTATCTTGAATATATTATTTTTTTTTTTCAATTTATGTTATCAAGAAAGACGTATCACTTATTAACAGCCGGAGTGTTGTGGTGACCTTGCGACAAATACTGGACATTTTTGAAGGTAGGACGCTGAAAACTGACGCCGAAAGCATCACTGTTATTGGACTTCATTTCCACGGATTAGAGTGTCTTCAATATTGTAACAAGGTATCGTCCTCACCTATTATTTTATTACAACCTTTTATGTCTTTATTTATGACAAATTAGTCGGTTTTAAAACAACACGTGCGCGTTAAAAATTGAGATTTCCCTCTTATTAATACTTTGATATTTATACTACCTTGAACAAAAAAGAACCAACCTATTTTTAAAAAAGTATTTTGTTACGAATGATTTTAAGGGCAAAATCTTACTTTTACCTGCTGAAAAATCATGGTGAACAGGAGATTTGTCGTGTCACGGACATGGAATTTCAGTTCATTTTTTCGATTAGTCTCGTAAAACAAGAACGCTCCAAGTATCATTTCTCCTATTTTATCTTTATGCAATTTTCTTTCTTTTTGCTAGACAGAGACTACTATTACCTTCCTTTCATCGTCTAAACATATTTTCAAATCACTCGTTTGTAAATCATATGAAAATTTGCCAACATTACGGAGAATAACGGATCTATCTGAAAAAGGAGTTTGAAAGAAAAATTCAAAAAATAAAATTAAGAATAAAAGAGGTTTTGTGCTCCGGGGGGTTGCTTTGACTTTCTGTCAGACTATCCATTTAGGTTTAAACTCTCTTTAAAGATGGATCCGTTTGGCACTACAACGATCAACTGACGTTGTCTATTGAAGCAGGGTCTGCAAATACTGTTTTCTTTTCTAATAATTTTATCTGACATTTTTTTTTCATCTGCAAGTGAAATTGATATTCCTTTGAATGACATTACACTCACTCCTACAGACCGGGTTGATACCACAGCTCTAACTCCCAAGTACCCGTTTTGCCTAACGCGTCAAATGAAGGCTAATCTAAGCTCATTCGCCTAACTTAACCATAGAAACTGCTCGTGTGACGAAATAAGATATCTTAAATACATAGTCTTTTTACCACGCTCCAGACTTAGTTCTATTTGTTACAGGTGGCGTTTGAACTTTCGATCTCACCTCAAACTGTTCTAATCAGTGCCTCGAAGACAGAAGCCAGTCGTCAAGTGGAACAATTTTTCTCTCTGTCAGACATGTTGGTGTTCTAAATGTTCGACTATATCCAAAAGTCAACGCAAGTTCTCTTTTTTTAAGAATGCGTCAGTCTACCATTGACATCATATTCCAGTTTTATTTTGCGAAAAAATTCGGAAGCACGCAATTTAAAATTGGAATGATGCGATGGAACGAGACTGCTAGGATGAAAATAACCTAGGTCAGGTCAATTTTTTAATTGGTATGAAAGTTTCAATATATATTTTTTCTGAGGTAACCAGTAAATAACAGTTTGGGATTACAATACGAAACAAAGGAACACACGTAGAAAACAGGCCTTTCATAAACTAAGCAACACTACAGAAATCACATTTACTTTCACTTGCCAAAGATTTGTGGTTGAACTGAATATCAGTAAGTACTTGTACTTATGCACGCACCAGCATACGCATTCAGGCATGTCAATGCATGAAGCCTGAGTTTGATCATTTTTATTTTGAATAGCAGCGCTATGCAGTTGCATCCATTATCATAAGGATTCGATTGTTTTATGTTATAAATAAAGACCAACTGAACGTTAGTTTAAGTTCAGCAAGGCGTTGTTCTTTAGAATTGTCACCTGAGAACCCCGAGGATCATTTTAGGTGGCTATTTTAAGTAAAGTCAAAATTTTCACAAATTTTTTACATAAATATCCAAACAAATTTATCTCGAAAGATTCATCGTCATGATGATTTCAGCCACGTAATACGTATAAAGGTTTTATAATTCAAAATGAATAACAAGTTATTACTTATCTTTGTATACAAATAGAGCACTTTTATTTAGAAAACGTAACATGTTGACACTTAACTTCAGATATAAAATGAACAAAAACATGTGTAAAATATCTACTGAAAACAAATATTATATAATCAATGAAAAATTTAATTGAGCTCAAAACAAAAGCATTGGATTAAAAATTGGTATGATTTGTACTCACAATAAATATCTTAAAAATAACAGTGAGGTTACTGTCGTGTAAAAAATTGTTTTTTGAGTTTATATTCTTTTACCTTGATTACATATGAAAAAGAAAAACATTTAACAATTTGGCGCTCATTACGAGGATTAATGCAAATGAACGCAACCCTTCCGATAGAAATGTGTCGCTCTGATAATACCAAATTATGAAGACAATATTTCTCATTATAAATGTTTAAGTGTGTCTCGGCCCTCTTTTCCAATTCAAAGTGAAAATGCATTGATTCCATTTTCACTTTCTTCTTTTTATCTCAGGAGCGAGCCTATTTCAATTTTCTTCCATTTTCGTCCGATGTGACAAAATTTGTATAAATTATCGTCACACTTAACAAACGATGCAGTTGTAAATTCGAACCGCTTTGACAAGGTTTGAAAAATTGGCAGTTAATCAGAATTTGATGATATCGTGTTTTTGAGTAGGTAATTCAGAACATGGTTTGTATCATTTGGCACTGATAATATGCCTATTTTCTTTTTTAATGGGAATCTAAAGAAGTCTTGATATAAAAAGAGGACAGAAGTTAACAAGAAATTTCTAAATAAAAATTCTATGATGCAAAGGGTATTCAGGTTCTTATACAAAAAAGGTTGGCGTAAATAATCGACTATCCGCGATATTATTCGATTTTAAGCCGTAATATTCGTTGCGAACACTTTAATGATCGATATATTTTTCCGTAGATTAAAATGAAAGATCGATCGATTCATTACGAAACAACACGCCTGACGGCGAATATCAAATTTTGAATTTCTACATGTCATTTATGTTCTGATACAATATAATCAAATTGTCTCTGAAATAAAGATAATTCAGAGCATTAACTCATGTGACCTCTGAAAAAGATCCAGAATGCTCAGCAAAGAATGGTTATGATTACTTGTTCAGGCAATGTCTACATTGACTGATGGCCATCAACAATAATGTTCCAAATGCTTTATTGGAAAATTGTGCTAAATCCACGTTACAAATTGTGCGAAATCATAGAGGCATTTGTGCTGTAGGTGTTTGGTAATCATCGAAAAATCGACGTGCGTGGTGTCTTAAAAAATCAAAAGAATTCAATTCATGCAGATATCATAAAAAATCCATTCCTAAGGGACTGCTTGATTTTGGCTTAAAACGCCTTCACTGTTTCACAATACTTTACGCTTTGCCATACAGTTTAGTTGCCATCCGTTCAAAAACCGACCAAGATGTCTAGTTTTAGCATACGTAAACCCGAGTGCACCACCTACTGTTATACATTAAATAAGAAAAAGGGGCTCATTGCGATTCGAGACCAGACAATCAGGAATCCCTAATTTTATCTCAATTCGGAATTTCACTATATTTAAAAGTTCTTGGTTTCTCTGAATTATCAATTTTTTGTCACAGTTCTCGCTACATATCTAGTGCACAGATTAGAAAATTTGTTTTGGCTAGCCGCGAGTGGTGGTATAGCCGACTATCGACTATCTTCATACAAAATACAACGCATGCTGTTCAATATTACAAGATGACTTTGAATTTTCCAATTTAAACAACATACATATAAATCAGTTTCTGTCTAATTTTGTCGTAAAGATCTCTTGGGATGATTGTTATGATTTGTTTGTGGCTATCAACATGTAATTACCTCCAAACCGTTTTCTTTGAAATTTTTGGAAAATACCCAGTCCTGCCGCGGCCCTTTAAGAGCGCGAAGCGTCTTCAGGGGGCTGGGTCGCTAGGTGGCTAGGAGGTAAGTCCTCTCGTACTCTATGCATCACTAATTGTTTGCA
The DNA here is from genome assembly GCF_918797505.1 of Bemisia tabaci. Taxonomy (NCBI): domain Eukaryota; kingdom Metazoa; phylum Arthropoda; class Insecta; order Hemiptera; family Aleyrodidae; genus Bemisia; species Bemisia tabaci. Next base: position 13,388,875 of record NC_092797.1, on the reverse strand, counting down.
AAATTTCCGGCGTTCACCAATTCTGCCATGTTCAGGAGTATAACGCCGTAAATCATTCGAGAGTTGCCAAATTTTCTCCAATAAAATGTATATTATTAAGGAGAGTTATAAATAATTTATCCTGAGATTTTCAGATGCTAAGCTTCTAATCGCGAAGTCAATTCTCTGAAAAATTAAACGAAAAACATTCACAAGTTCTTATGACAATTCGTCTATGATCAAAGGAAATAGAGAATTTGCAAGTGTCTGAAATTTTATGAATTTCGTGCTTAAGTGGAAATTATTGAGTCAACTGAACACGAGGATACCCTTGCTTCATGAATTGAACAATTATTGGAGAAGATATGACAAAATGATTTCATCTGCTAAAATACAAGTGTTTAAATGAGAAATGCCGTCAGATGACGTCACTAGGCGGTGCATTTTCTCACTTTTAAATCTATTCTTATACTATTTCCCATATCAGAGAGAAATTATAAAAAAGACTGTGAAATGGATTGCATTCTGCAAAAAGGAACCACCAGCATTGCAATGTTGCTAAGATTGTGCAACTTCTTTTGTCTTGGAGGAAAAACCCGATTATCCATTAATAGTTTCTATTTTACTCGCTAAAAACTGTAAATTTAAGACAAAAATTACCATCTAAATTTCATAGTTTTTCACGATTTCCGCAATTTTATTGCAAAAGATGAAGTTGCACAATCTTAGCATCATGGCAATGCTGGTGGTTTCTTTTTGAAAAACGCAATCCAAATCATCTCTTTGGGCACTTTCAGACGAAGTCATAAAACAATTGCATGCAAATTTTCCATTTGGCAACTGACAAAGGTTCATACGGCGTTTTCCCTTATTACCACGGCAAAATCGCTTTCGTTACCTAGATAGGACAACAGCGCGCGGCATGTTTATCCTTCTTGGGGATCTTCTTGACGATGCTGCCCCTGTTGGCGGTGAGGTTGACGTTGGACGTGTTGGTGGTGGCGCAGGCGTTCTCGTAGAAGTCCTGGTCCTTCATCATCGACGAGAAATCCCCGGACGTGGACGAGGACGGCGACCCCGACTTCCTCGACCCCTCACTCTCATCGTCGGAGACCAAACAACTCCGACTGGAGACGCTGCGGAGGGTGTCCAGCTCGTAGGGGGAGAGGCACTCCTCGTTGTAGCCGGCGCTGAACTCGGAGAGGGAGGAGCAGGCCGAGTGGCTGACGGCGAGGAGGTTCCCGAGGCAGGAGTCGTCAACGGCCAACTGGATCGAGTCCGGCTGCTCGCTCACGTCATCGTCGTTGACGTCGTCGTTCGTGACGTCGTCCTCGACGTGCTCCATGACGAAGATGATCTGCCCGTGCGACTCAACGGTGTGGTTCGAATTTGACGTCGGCTCGACGACGACGCCGCTGCTGGGGCCGTCGCGGAGGACGGGGTCCTCGTCCGGGGTCAGGGGGAGGGGCGCCCCGCGGCCAAATTGAACGAACCATTGGTCTGAGACCTCGTTTTCTCATTTCTTCTCCTTCAGGTCTTTGTTCAGGTAGTGGAGCACGTAGTGGAGCACCAGGTCGTAGCAGTACTTGTATTCAGTCTGGAAGGTAAAAATATGGATCGGTCATTGGATTAATATGGCAAAGTGTACATTATATGGACTAAAGTTTGCAATTTGGAACTATAAATTCTAGCCCGGTTTAAACACAACGTATGTGCCATTAGTTTCGCTATACACATGAGTGTTTCTCCAGGAGAGCCAGAATTTATAGTTTCCAATTGCAAAATGTAGTCCTCGAGTTAGGTTAAAAGGCAGTTCCGTTTGGCAGAAATGCGTCCAATTAAAAAATGCTCATGTACCAACCGATACATTTCAGACGACATAACGAGACCAAATTATTTTTGGCTGTTTCTCATGCAGTAGCAGACACTTCTTCCTCGATTTAGTCGTTTTTCCAACTTAAGGGCATATCTCTATTTTCACCTAATCCACGGAAAGCACAGAGTTACACGGAGAACAAGGCTCAAGTGGAAATCGAGTTACGCCCTTTCGTCAGAGGAGCGACGATTTGTGCGCCAGAGGAAAATGAGAAGCAGACCCTTGAATGCGCGGATAGGGATTAGTTCTTACCATATTCTCAATAAGTTGAGGTCGGTGTCTCCTGACAGTTTTGACGGCTTGGAAGACATCGACTTCTCCGTGTTGGATCACTTGCTCGATGCAAGCGTTGGCCGCGCAGTAGACTCCACACCGACTTCTGCCATCCCTACATAAAATAAACAAACAATTATGGTTTTGAGCTGTTTACGATTTCGACTATAAAATATTTTCTGTAACAAAAAGCGATTGGAAATCAGACGTATTTTAATCGATAGATACGATCTCAATTGTGACCTGGGTCCTGCCTATGGGAATAAATGCACGACAGGGCCCATGTCATGGTTCCTTTTGATTTAAGTACGTCTAATAGACGTAACGCTTTTGCCACGCATGCAAAATTTTCTGAGGGGTCTATTTTACCTAGATAAACTTTATGTATGAATGGCATTGGCTTGTAGGTACTGCTTTTTGATCGGTACTTAACCAGTCCTTAAAAATGTGACTAAAAATAAGAATTTCAGCTCTTATAAATTAAGCAGTGGCTAACAAATGGCTCTATCGTTTTCGCTGTGAATAACCTCAATATTTACATACTGCATTACATGAGTAATAACAATTTATGGTTGTTAATGGGACGAAGTTCATAATTTTCATCGATAAGTCCTAAAGTTAGGCAAGGTGACCTTTGTTATAAGCAATGGCTATTTTCAATAGTCTTTGCTGACACTGTTTTGTCTCCATTCAATATAAAATCATGTTATTATTCAAATCCAATATGAATAATCGATTCTTGATTAGGCAGCCTGCCTCGATTATTACATCGATCGTTTTATAAATTCAGTGCTGCCAACTTTTAAGAATTGCAAGTAGATAAAGGACTAATAGAAAAAGGGAGAAATGGTGTCTTACTGAGATACGACTACCACGGGGCCATAGTCTTCCCTTTGCCGGTATCTTTCAACCATGTTCATTAGCTCGACCAAAGAATTGGTTGATGTTGGCACTCTGTGACCCATCGGCCAGCAAGTAAGTTGGAACAGCTGGACTCCTCGAACCGGAGCTTTAACGCCTGCCATAAGTTCAGTCAAAGACACGATCTAGAAAAAATAACGCATTATTAGTCAATTAGTTAGTTAGTTATTATTGTCGTCTTTAATAGTTACTGTAAGATATGTACATCTCGATTTACATACTTTTTCATTTAAATGCAAAACAGATTACCTAGACGATTTTATAACCAATTTTATGACTTCTATTGAACGTGAGCCAAGTAAACATTGAGTAGTTTAACACTCATCCCTTCAGTATTGAACTCATACTAATTAAACGTCATTATTTTATGACTCTAATGGTAATTATTGGATTTTTTGCTTTTAATTCACTGCGGAAAATTGTAGACCCAGTTTTATTTTATCATACTATCACTTTCAAAGTTTAGGCTACATTTCCAGTTTTTTCCTTTTTTTTCTCATTTAAACTTTAAACATTTTATTGCATCAATCCTCATTTGAACATAAGAGACATCAAAATTGTAATTGTTAAATTGCATTTTGCATATGTCTACAACTAGCTTGCAAGGTATTAGGCACAATATACCGCACAACATCTTCGGACGAAAATGTTGTATTTTTTTTGATGCATTTCAGCCATCATCAGTCCATCACCAACGGAGCTAAATAATTGAAATCATACAAACCAAAAAATCGCAATTTTTACTTTCTCGCTCCCATAGGGTAGAGAGGAAGTATTGTCATCCTCCAAAAAAAAAAAAAAAAAAAAGTTGAAATTTCATCATTTCTAGACGTTTTAAGGTCCCAGGAGTAAAAATAACCATACTTGAAAAAATGTGTGTCCGTCCGTGTGGCGTCCCCCAAATCTGTCTACAGCGATATCTCAGAATCTATCTGTTCGATTTCATTCAAAATTGGCACAGGACACCATATCTATGGTCTCCTTATGCACGTCCAACGATTTTGAGGTACGCTAAAATTTGGGGGGGCTACGCTCAATTGTCCATTTTTAGCAAAATCACACGGAAAGCTCATTTTGAAAGACTGTAAATTTTGAAAAATGTCTTTAATTCTTTAACAATGGGCATCAAGCACATCACCTGGGTCATTAATTTAAGTTCCAAAAAGATCTTTGGACTAAACTCAAAATTCAAGAGATACGAGGCCCAAAAGTAGGGCACTTTGCTCCGCGAAACAGCTCATTTTCAAGGACTGTAAATTTGAAAAAAAATAAAAAAAAATGCCTTCAATTCTTCGAAAGTTGGCATAAGAGCACCACCTGGTTCATTAATTTAAGTTCCTACGAGGTCTTTGGACTAAACTAAAAATTGAAGGGTTACGCGTCATATAGCGAGGAGAGCACTTCGGTCACACGGAGAGCTCATGGACTGTAGATTTTGAAAAAATGCCTTTAATTCTTTGAAAGTTGGCTCAAAAGCACCATCTGAGTCATTAATTTAAGTTCCTAAAGGATTCATGGACTAATCTCATAATTGCAGAGGGGCCGATAGGAAACGCTCAATTCTCTGATAAATGAGTCGGAGCGCTTCTAGATAATAGCAGCAAACGCTTTGAGTCAGGTGAAACCTAGGAATTCAAATGCATTATATAATGCATCATATACTATTTCCAAAATTACTCCGTAGGTAATCACAAAGCAAAATTAGACAACTAATTAGATACATACTCACATTACAAAGGTACTATGAATCATCAAGCTAACGCCAAGAACTGACACTTAGATCTTTATTAAAAACTAATATGTTTGTTGTTAATGAATTTAGAATCCCGGCAGATTCCATCTTTTGCGGTTCCTTTTTACGAGGTACTAAGCACAAATATAATGTAATAATTCGGCACAAATATGACTGATTTAATGCTTGTTAATGAAGGAGGTTATAATTGTTATAACGTGACGTTTGTTGACTTGTCTCTGGTTGACGTTTGTCGATGGCGCTCTCTATTGTTTTCGCTTTGAGTTACGGGGATACGCGGTAAGGAGATGGCGCTCCTGGCGGGCGTGTCGTGAACCTTCCAGCAGGTAGATTCGCCCGCCAAATTTAAAATTTGGGAGATGCTAAGCGAAAACCGTTTAGTTTTAAGACTATTTGAACATCGAATAGTCATTCTACCCATTCAAGTAGATATTTGATGGCTTTTGACCGTGCTTAAGGAGAGATTATAATATAAAATCGTATCTGAAGTATGATGTCAATGAATCTAATGGATCCTAATGAATCGTAGAAAAGCTAAGATTTTTACGGATCGCCATCTTTGACAGGAGACTTAGTTAATCAATTACATATTTAATTGAAGATGCCTCATAAAATCAACAAGTCGAGTCCGAATATATGAATTCACCACATATCGCGAAGACATTTACAATGAAGTTCAATGGTTTGAATAAAAATTTCATAACTATTATCCTGTGATCAAAATTCCAATCAAACTTTATGATTTTGTAAAATTGGCAGTATTTTTCTAAATATTCCAGTAAAAGTGTCTATGCCGGCGCGAAGCGCCGGCTCGAGCGAGAAAGTCCCGTGCGGTCCCCGCACCAATCCGCTAAGCGGATGGGGGGGCGAAGCCCCCCAAATGCCGGCGCGTAGCGCCGGTACGCGGCGCGAAGCGCCGCGCATAAATTGGCCGGAGGCCAATTTTTTTTTTTTTTTTTTTTTTTTTTTTTTTTTTTTTTTTTTTTTTTTTACAAAAATATCACAGTTAATTACCAAAATGATAAAACAATTTCATTTCGTAGGTATGAATAAGATGTAAAAACAAAATATGGAAAACAATTAAATTTAAGAGAAGTCTTTTTTTAGGCATGTTATTCATTATATGAATCACTGGATGAGCAGTGCGCTCCAATAGTAAATCTTCCTCCATCACTCCCTATGAAATCCAAAAGACATGTTTCATGATTCGCTTAATTAGAGAATTCAATTAATGGCAACTAATACCTGACTGTTTACTGAAAAAATACTTTAAGCCTCAAAAGCGCAAGGATGTGAGGTTTTTAGCGGGGACGAATCCTTTGATGCAACTATTCACACTCAATGGCTGCGCATGTTGCGTGAAAAAAAAATTGGGCGCAAGGTGCTTGAACATGAAGCAATACACACACCAATTAAAACCAGTGTTCACACACGCCTCAAGATTTGAAAATTATATTTTCTTTTTTATTTCAGTAGGTATTTCTCCTTTTACAATTTTTATGCGTTACATTTTGTATTTTCCTTACTTCTACATAAGGTAAATTTTAAAATAAAATTAATGAACACATAGTTACCCGTCTATTTTCGAGTCCTGGTACCACAATGTTTGGTTTATTACATAAAACATCGTCCTGTAAAACTCACAAAACAATCGTGCAGGTTACAGAACACCAAAAGCATGCAGAGCAGCGGCAATTAATGAAAATCAAAAAAGGAGATCAACATTGTTAGGTACAAGAGTGCAGATTAGTGTTGAGCAATAACAAAATGAGCAGAGCAAAACTGTAACTGATGGGTGATAAATTAATCAATTTTCCTTCTCTCTCCTTCCTCTAACTCTCTGCATATCAGCAATGAATTCTGTTCGTCAACAGGATGCATGATTTTTTACAAGAGCGGTTACTGGGCGCGCACATACACATATACAAACATAAACAAATGCGTTCATTTGATTAAATTTCGCACGTTTTGAGCAAGCGAAATAAGCAAAAAAATTAGTCATTCAAAAGTAACTGAAAACTTTGGCAATAAAAAATGACAATAAAAATTGGCATCGTCAGAAAAAATTAATCGATGAGTCAAGTTACATAAAAGCAAATGCAGATTCAGCAAATTGTGACGTATGAATGCGGTGATTTTTCGTCATTTATTTACATAAAAGAGGAAGGTGAATCAAAATTTAATGGTTTGATTTTTGTTTTTACTTATTTACAACATGGGAATATCTCCCTCTTTATTAAAAATTTCCGTCGTTTTGGGACTAAATAACTCAACTTCGTCTTATTTTGTAAGCAATGCTCATATGTACAAGGTACTGCGTCAGAATTACTTTCCTCTAATTTTGCAAGTTGTCTGTTAATACTTTCTGGCAAGAAAATATATACTTAATATATGATGTAGGTGCATAGCCACCATTATGAGTGGATTTGTGCTCTCGTGCTGTGAAAGTGGAGTGCAAAATTGATTTGGATACGAATTTGTGATTGCATGGTTTGTCGCATGCGTTTCTTTATGTACGACTGGATGAACTGCATTCAGCAAACAGTGACCAAATTATTTGAAGAAATGAGGTAATTTTATACTGGTTCATTCGTTTTCACAAACTTTGTGAAGTGAATGGAACCATTTAAATCACTTTTATTCTCTCTTGAATTGATTATACAAAATTCGGGATGGTAATAACATTATGAATTGATGCGAAAGTCTGCCAATAGCCTTGAACGAGCAGAGCTTTGCCCTCCGAGAAAATTTGGTTCCTTTTTGTCATGCAGGGTTCAATCCAAATGTGGGAGTTACATATTCAAAGATGGGAATCGGTTGTTGTGCTGAGGCCAAATGTACTTTGGAACTTGATGAAAGTCGGATATTTAACCGGCATTTTGATTTCAATAACGTGGCCAAAATCTGAATGGTCCTTGATATAACTATCAAAATACCAGTTCAGTCTTTACTTATTCCCAGCATTTGATGCAAAGTTTTCCTAATTTTAGTTCCCAAAAATGCATGCCATTTCGGGAGGGACGATTTTAAAAAAGTTTTATAATTGAATATAATTTGATAAAATTCCGCACCTCTTTCGACGTTGATTTCACAAACTGAAGCATGGCAATTGGGATTCGATCGGTTAGGGTTAGGTCAGGGTAAATGTGTATGGTGTATTTTCACAGTGCAAAGGAATTGCATGTAGTAAGTTGCAAAAGGAAATCGAAGAGCTGCGCATTTTTTCTCAAATGGCATGATGGACCGAAAATCATACCAGGCAAATTATTGAACACAATGATGCCACGCAAAATTGGAAAACAATTGAACGCTTTTTACCTTCTTATTTATTTTTAGGACCCATGTTTTGATATTGGTGTAGTGATTATGAGACTTGTGGTCAATTGTGAACACAGGACCATATTTCTTAGAATGTCTGCTTTCAGGCCAAAACGATGGATATACTTGCTGTAAAAGTAAGAGAAATAATATTTTAGAAATATTGTCAAAATGTGACTATACTTTACGGTGGCTCGGAGAGCTTAAAGCCCCATTGACATCCACCGAGATCAATTAATTTTAATTAAATTGTATTTTATTTAAAAAAAGCTGGATGAATAAGGGTTTGAATTTTCTTGCGTTATCCTTTGAATTGATTTTTTTTTTTCAACATATGCTGGCATTTTCATTACTTTGCCATATTTTTGGATTTAGTGTGCACATGAAAGTTTTCTCATCATTTAAAATATAGCCGATAAGTGGTCATGCTGTATATTAAAATACACGAAAGTCTCTATGAACTAGGCCGATCTAACTCGAGAGCTCAGTGGAACTGTTGAACTCCGATTTTTCGACCGAGCGTGACTCAACAGTTCTACTGAAAATTTTTTCTTTGAGGGCCACGGTACGTTTTCCTGTGGAAGGTCACATTTAAGTTGATTCTTTCAGGTCTTTGCCTCAACAAGTTGAAAAAATAGGTATCTGATAATACACTTACGGAGTCTTTGGGTGGAACACATAGAACAACAACAGCCGAACACTCGTAGTCATAAACAAGAGACCAAAACTCTCCCTGCGTGTGCTTCAAAGGCCATTCTGTGACGATGTATTCTCGGGGTTTTGTGTATCCCTGCATAAATAAACAAATATTTTAATCGATGTTACAGTTGGGTATTAAAACTGCCGTGCTGAGGAAAAACGCCGTATGAACTTTCGAGGGTTGCCAAATTTCCCCGGATCAAATATCCATTATAGAGGTAAGTTATGCATATTTTAACTTGAAATTTGCAGATATTTTAGATTAAATTGTGAACATAATTGTCTGCTAAAAAATTGAAGACAAATATTCACTATTTCCTCAGTAAAGTTGCCTATAATCGAAGGAAATATGGCAATATCTGAGGGCTCATATACGGCGTCATTCCTCAGCAAGGCAGAAAAGAGCAAAGCATTAATAAAGAAAAAGATGATAGTGTTCCAATGATTTCTCTGGAATTTTGAGTCTGAATGAAAGAAAGAGTTATTGGTGAGAGGACTTACAGAATAGAGAAGTTTTTGATCCAACTATAGTTTACCATGTAAGGGAATCGCTATTCCGCCATTTCAGTATAACACACAGATAAAAATAAATTACCGTAATTTTCTCTTTATATCCTTATGTTTTAAGTAATTTTTCTGAAAAATAATGCGGATGAGGCAAACCATAAATGCACGAAATAAACAATTCAGTAATCACAAGAGAGGTGTTGGCATCGCCTGGATTTTGCGTGGGTACCAGCCGTGCCCAGATTAGTATTTAATCTCGCAGAAGTAGGGCTGGTATTTTCCCAATATCTGGGTAAAGTCCTCCTAAAACCCAGCCGCTGAGTCGTTTTTTCCACACGCATTGAACGAGCGTTGTATTCTGTCTATGTCAAATAGATGGGTCCCATTATCTTTCATTATTGATGAATTATACCTACATGGTTATTTTTAAAGCAATATCAATTACGAGGAAATGTATTCTGGTGACTAGAATGTGTTAATCATGTCCAGCGTTTTTCCAATTAAAATTACATTGTTAAATACAACATCTGTAATGTGTATTCTTAATTTTTAAGTTGAAAGTCCAGGAATGTGCAACGTGCGATGCAGTGGGTGGACAAACAGCTGCAGCTGTAGACTAGTGTGGATGCCTTCTAATACTGTTGCGAACGAAAAGTTCACCTTTTAATACTTACATCTACAAAAACTGCATTTATATAGTCCGTGTAATTATTTCCTTGGAATGACGTTAAGTACGGTCTAAAATTATCCGCTGAAACAGAAACGTCATGGATGGTTCATTCAACAAAAAACAGTTTATATCAGATTGTGACTTCACAAATTTCAATCCTTAGACAAATGAATGTATGCCAAAAAATATAAACACAAAACAAAAATTATTAAGTATATTTAAAAAAAAAGTTTATCGCTTGTTTTTCATGGCGTCACATGACTGCAATTTCTGATGTGTAAATCCAACTCTCAACACCAGCCGTGAGAATAAAACAATTTGATCGATGGAGGATTAAATGAGTTATATCTCCCGTCCACCTCCACCTGAAGTGACCCTTTCAAGCGGGTTTCTTTTATTATTCGTATAACACGATCTAAGGCATTAAATTGAGTGAAAAATATAGTTTTTAATCAGTCATAACTCATTTTACTATAGTTTTAGCCACAAAATCATAAATATTTAGAATCCAATTATACGTGATCAGTAATGAATTTGTTACTTGAGCTTTACGTTCTGGTACATCCATATCATTTGAAAATTGTTTAATAAACATTTCTTTCAACAGGTTGAAAAACTGTTTCTTTTCAATATGTATGAATGAGCTTTATGAATGAGTTGTAACTTTGGTATAAATCAACGATTAATTGAAAGTAGCTCTAAATCTAATGATATGAAGTGAAAACTCACGTGGAACGATTAAAACATCTCGGTTTTTCTCCCTATTGTCGGCACGATGTCCTCCTGCACAGTCTCCTATTGTGAACCTCGGAGTCATCTTACATATTTGCTAATGAGATAAAAATGGATTGTTAGATGAACACGACAAATATGATTACTAAAATTAAAGGAAAAAAGTCATTCTTAGCGAATGTACATTAATTGAAGATAATATATTGAATAATCAGTGCGGAAATACTGATTCTTGCACATATGACCCTTGGGGTTCGAACAAATTGAATCAAAGAGATTAACGCGCCATACGGCGTAGAAAATAGTCTTCTTCCGCCCGTTCAAACATATTTTACATTAAAAATAACTGCACACCAAAACGAAACATGACTATTTTTGCCGGTGTAAGTCTCTAAAATTGAGAGTAAAAAGGTTTATTATAGGAAGAATTAATGCTCAGTATCAAATGAACACAAGTTGACTCGCCGCATATCCCAGTTACTTACTTTAGTGTGAATAAAATGATCTGATAATTTTCAATTAAATTATTTGTATACATGCATACTAGGTATCTGTAATTTTTCCACTGAGTTTCTTAGTATTCCCTAGGAATTTTTTTAAAAATATCATTGCGTAAATTTTTTAGATCAGCAAACGGAAACAAAGGCTATATGACTGAGCCTAAAGTATGAAACAAATGTTAAACATAAAATGAATTCATAATAAATCCTCGGAAATACTGAAAATCTCAAATAATGAAATGCACTTCATCAGTCTGAATATATTATTTTACGGTATGGGCTAAATTTGCTTAAGTCTCTCTCTTTATCGATAAGTTTTCTATCGATATATTTTCCAATGATAAAATTAAACAAATAACGTTGAAGACGTATTGGGGTTGCCAAGTCTCTTTGCCAATAGTTTTACTTGCAAAATTGATGTTAGCTAGCTGGTGTGGTTACCTGATACTCCCTTTGATAGTCATTCAATTTGGTTAGGGGGTTTTTCATAGATTTTTGTTTCAGGCGTTGAGATAGCTCCTTTACTGGAAACCACGAGACGCCGCAAACTACGTATTCTTCTAAGGTATCATATACAAATTTATATTGGTCCTGCAAAAATACAAATGAGAAAATTAAAATCTTAGCTTCAAAATCTCAGCTCAAGAAATCGTTTTAGACGGCGTTTAGCAGAATGGAACCATCTGATTTCGGAACGGAGGGATGAAATTACAATTTGCATTAAGGAACTACGATATATGAATCATGACTCAAATTACAATCAAAGTATGTGCGATTAGTTATTCTACAAAGATGCATACTTTCATGGACGAGCTTGAAACAGTAATTCCTCGTCGTAAAATAAAGTCCAGTTCTGCTCGTTTGAGATGGACGGAAGAATTTCAATTCATTCTTGTACGGAAAATTTTTAGAGGATGCATTTTAATTCCATCAATTGATGTGTTATTTTTTCTCAAGGAAAATAATTTTTTGCAACAAAAAGAGTCTGAATTCCTTAGAATACTCTCTCCAAACGCAAGACTCATGGATGGGGGAGGGATGTTGTTCAGCGATATTTTCAACGGAGAAAAAAATCATGTAATATTTTACATGTATTATAACGTGACGCATCAGAATTAAATTTCAGCAAAGCTGCACCAACATTTCCGTCAAATCGCGATAAAGTTAAGGATTATTTTTAGAATTTTTTCATCTACAGAAATGTATTTTTCAGCTTCACTAATTCTGATGTATCACTCTTAAGTCGAAAAGAAGTACTTACCAAAGTTTCAATCATTCCTTTGCGAGATTGTCTGAGCATTTTTAAATATCCATAAATATTGAAAGAGTCTTCCTCCTCCATTAATTCTATATTTGCATCGATGGATAAATAAACGCCTGATCGTCCTCCGCCATCACTAAAATTCAGAAACAAATTCATGAATAATTTGGAATCATATTTCACAACTGAAAAATGATTTAAGGCCGATGTGTGCTTATTGTTAATTATTATTTATAAGCCTCTTTGATCCACTGTTTACGTATATCAGCCAAGAAAGTCAATGAAACATACAAGTTACAGATTGAATTCAACGCTCTAAGATATACTTATTCCTTCTTGCAAAGTAAATTCGGATAGAGTCGCCTTCAATTTACAGTGTAGGCCACTCGCGCTCCTCAGAATGCGCGTGGCACTCCATAGTAGTGGCATCATTCTATCCCTTAATCTTTGGGTCCGCTACACGCGAGAGATGCAGCCAAGTTAATTTACTAACCAGTAAATTAACACAAAAGTCACGTCGGACTCATTAAAAGTCTCAGATCCACTCATTAACGCGCAATCTGTGTATTTTGTGATATACTTGTTCAGTTTTAACGCGTCTGCAAGCTTTTTTTCTTTCTCACTCTCTTTTTTTTTCATTCTGCGCCCAAAGAAAGACTTCAGAGAGCTTAACCTACGTATGCAAACAACCTTTCGAACTGATACAAAAAATTGAGGGCTCCACGCGTCAATCATCTCGCATTGGCCGTTACGCCTTCTTTTCTGCGCTGCGTTCAAGTCTCTCAGGTGATACTTGAATTTTACCGTCTTGGCGATCTCTCATGTGGCAGAGCATGATCAGTTTTTTAAGGTACGAATCTAATCACGTGAAAAGACGCAAAAAGTTGTGCCCTTGGATAAATTTGTATATCCAAGCAGCAAGTCTTTCCGCTTCACGTGCCACCTCAATCGGCGAAAAACGCGATTTGCAATTGGTATGACTGATTACAGTTGCAAAAGTGGCTATATTGAGAAAATAATATTCTTGAAATTTTTTGGGGGAAAGCTGTGCTAATAACGTCAAATTATGTTAAAAGTTGTGAGTTTAAACAAATATTTAGCTTTTTAGCAGCACGCATTCATACCTTACGGGACCTGCGTAAGTGTCTAATCGCCCAAAAATGTGTTTTCAGCTCAAGTCCATAATTGAATTTAAGAACCTCAGGAAATGAAATATGAAGTACAACGGAAAGGCTACAATATCGAAAACTGGCCCACGAGGTGGCTGAGGTCAGGCATTGAATCACAATCGGAGGAATTTTCGAATTCTTTCTGAAGTGTCCAGCCCACATTCAAACTGGGGCTCTCAAACTGGATCCAATTCTTCAATTTCTGAGCCATTTCTGCACGAGATTCCATGAAAATTTCAAGAATTGATTTGTGAAGTGTCCAAACACATCGGTTACCTTCAAGAATCGTTGGCCCGACGATCTTTGAAAGGCAACAATCAACAGTCCCATTGATAAAGCCTCTTTGAAGCCCCTAGTTCGTGCGTCGGCTGGACGCTTGGCGCATTTTCACCAGCAGCATGGCTCTCAGAAATGTAAAATTGGACTACATTTTGCAATTTGGAGCTGCAAATTCTAGCCCGGTTTAAAAACAACTTATGTGCCATTAGTTTCCCTATGCACATAAGTGTTTTTCCAGAAGAGCCAGAATTTATAGTTTCAAATTGCAAAATACAGTCCAATTAAGAATCTACCTTATCCAGTTGAAGAAATTAAGTTACTCATGTGAATACCTGACACTACAAAATATAAGCACTTATGAATACGTATAACATACTTGCAATGAACTACTATTGGTCCCTCTTGGTGAGTTTTGTACGATCCGACTACGGCTCGCATTCTCCTACGGAATTCTAAAATTGCATTTGAGAAAGGGCACGTATGACAAGGCCACTCTGTGTAATGGAATTGAAGAAGTTTCCTCTCCTCCTCTTCAGGCTGTGGACAGATAAGACAAATGTGACAGATGTGTACATGAAGTGGTACTTGAAGTATCACTAAAAAAAAAAAATTAAAATTGAAGGCGCACCAAGCTGAGACGCACATCTCGTCAAGCGCACCCTCGAATGCATTAGGAATAGCGCTATATTCACGCTGTGCTGGGTTCGGTTAGGTCACGCAACTAAACTAACTCCGGAGTGGTGCTCGAAGTATCACGAAAGTTGAAGGCGCACCAAGCTGAGGAAATAATTACGGTATGATTGCACCCTCGAATGCATTAGGAATAGCGCTACATTCACTTTGTGCTTCCACTGTACACTACTTATTTAATATTTGTTCTACTTGTATACAATTATTGACGATAATATACGACTTAGAACTTTAGGCTGAGTGTTTGCATGTCCCACTGCCTTGAGTTCATTCAAATATGCGTCGTTTTAAAAAATAAATCTAAACCATTTGTATAATTCAGAATGACACGAGAATTGGATGAATTTGGCGTGAATATGCTTAATTTCATTTCAAGTTGCCTAAGTTCCTCACATGTTTAATTCTTTTCTATCGCGAATAATAAAAAAGTTCGTGTATTACGGTATGAATCGTGGCATAATAATAGGCTGAATGGAATCCTCAAACTTTACTTTTGTATTGATGAAAGTCTCAAGTAGTTTTTTTGGTAATAAATTAGGCAGCGTGATATATATGCATTTAAGATACTTCTGGTTAAAACCGCCTTATTGACATTGAACTGGATTCAAAATGTTTTATTTTCCTTTTGAAATACATTCTCGTGATAGTACGGAACAGACGGAACACCTGGGACTTATAAAGCGCCTTCAAAACAGGACGATGCATCTTTGCATACCACTCTTAGTCAAAACTACATTAAATCCCCAAGCTGAGTCTTAAAGTTCATACTTTAAGGCTCTTAAGATTTACAACGAAAATTACAGGTTATAATTTGTAAAACTCCCAAAGTTAGATCGAATATCCCGATAATTTAAACGCACCAAAACCGGCAATACCGGCATGCATCTACCCTTATTATGATATCTGAATTTTGAACTACTTTTACCAGTAAAAAAATCAACTGAATTAACATTCTCATTCAGGATATTTAATTAAACAGGTTGAGCTATTTAGCAAATCACAGTTTCTGAAATACGGCCCGTATATTCCTGTTTTTGTAAATGATATCAACTTCAACTTAAAACCGTTAAAAATGTACGTTCACATACTTTATTTACTCGAAATAGTGAGTAGTATTATTTAGTTTTTTTTATTTTTTTTATTTCACTTCATTTACTTTGTGCGATACTTAATATTAATATTTTAAATTATTTTCCACCCTTTTCATGTATAAAATCAATCAAAAACACACAGTGGAAGAACTCCGACAAGCCGTATACTAAGAGAAACCTCTCCCGTTTTCAGATGTAGCAGAAACGATCGCACTATCTCTGAAAACTATATAACAGAAACCGGAACAAACATTCTTCCGGATTTGAAACCGTGATCCCAACGATGTATTGGCTTCGGGCCAGAATCTGCTGAGAGCGTTAAGCTCCGCTGCAATACGTCATGTATTAAATTTGCATACCCATTTGTATCACTCCATTTTGAAGGCGCTTTTTACGGCCTCTTGTTTTCCGCTCGGATCCAAGAATGAATAATTGACTAGTCCGGTCCGAGGATACCTGGTCACATTTTTGTGGATACTTTAGTGTATATGGGTCTAAAATTTCTAACACGAATATTTAATCTAACTGTAACCCTTGGCTTTGGCCGCTTGGTCTATCGATATCTTTTAGTAAACACAAACTACTCTCGAAGACATATTGAACATCCAAGTCTAATATTATTATAAAAACTCTCTGCTGCATTACACTAGATTTTAGCGGCTCTGGTGCTTGCACTAGAGCTGCTATTCCGGACGGTCCCAGCTGGGGAGTATCAATGCAGCATGTTACATTGTAGAGACCGCGCGTTGGTTGATGGGAATCGGCGCCATTTTCGGCTATGTTCCTTGTCATGACTTTATTTTATTGCATACTGTTTTATTGTTAGTCAATGCTATGTTGTGTATTGTATTTTTGGAATCATGGTGATACAGTCAACAATTCAAAACTTGTTTGTGCTTTTATCTCGTGATGGAAAAAATGTACTTTACGTTCAAAATTTGAAAATTTGAATTTTAAAGTTTTCGCGGTTAAGGAAGCTTTAACCACTGGGTTGGAGCTTCCTAGTCATTTACTCGATATCAGCTGATAGCAAACAAAGGTTACCAGGGAAACCGTAAACGTCTAACAACTATCGTGGCCATTGGGGCGATTATTGAAATGATATCGACTGTATGTCGCCGCTTACGACAGGACATAGCCCTATCTTAACTGTGTAATATATCGCAATTCGATATTGTTTTGATTTTTAAAAGGAGCAATTCATTCATACAGTTCCGATTAGTTTTGGCGAACGGGCCCTTAACCTACGGCACTCGGCTCATGGGAATTTTTTAACTCTAAATTTTTTAACCTAACTCTTCCATTCCGGGAACATATTTATTGAAAACGGCGACTTTTTCAACAGTCCTATTTTTATCTACAACATCTAAGTGGCCCTTCATAATCATTTAATTTTGGCCCCTGGCCAGAAAAAGGTTCGGAAATTGCAGTGATTTTGCCGAAAATGCTGAAGTAAGTAAATTTGGGCATTTTTTTTCCTTCTTCAAACTCTGTGGAGAAGCACTTCTCCTCCAGTACATCTATTTTTTTACTTATCTCTCGCAAGGTACATTTACAGAAGGTGTGTTCCAGTATTAACAGTTCAGATTCGTTGTTTTTTTATTATAACGCTTATTTCGGAAAGCAATTATTACATTGTTCAATTCTACTGACTTTCAACACTCGATTATACTCCCGGCAAATTCTGCAGCAGCGTTTCAAATGTTGACTCTAATGCTTCCAACAGCCATCCGATGTCTAAGGGTTTATCCCTAGATTTAGGGATTTTCCGGAATTTCCAGGGATTTAGGGATTTTTCAGGAAATCTAGGGATTTTTTTTTGATGAGGTAAAGTTACCAAAAATCAACTTTTTAACCTCAATTATAGCTTCGACAATCGAAAACATTTTTTCATCTATATTTTGTAGGCCTTTTTGGCAACACTATTTTCCCCGCAAATAAGCCGGAAATTAAAACGATTGCGTCCTTCGATGTACTTGACATTCAACTGCATTCAACCTGTTAATAATAAGAAATCAACTAATATTCTTTCATTTTATTGGTCTGGATTAGCACTGCTTTCAGAGAGCGCCAAAATTCAAACGAGCCAATCAGATTTAAATATTGCAAATCGCTACATCGAATGACATCATGATTCTTCATAAAAAAATGGCGCTTTTTGCAAAATCTAGGGATTTTTTAAGTATATTTGAGCAAATCTGGGGATTTAGGGATTTTTAGCGAAATCTAGGCATTTTTTTTCTTCCCCGCTAGGGATTTAATATCGGAAGACTGGCTTCCAGTATCGCAGCGTTGATCGTCGCTGATGTCGAAATGGAACCTAATGCCGGACATACTGTAACACCTCCATTCCTCAATTCCGGTGAGGAATACGTCTCTACCCTTAACTCAATATAAATATACAAATTGATAAGTGAGTGCTTTAGTCTCGTGAAAACAGAATTGCGAAACTTAAAATTGGAGAAAAATGATGAGTAAATGAAAAAATGGAACCAATTGATGGGAAATGTCGCATGCCATTCTGACACAAAATATGGCGTCTATCGAATCACCTTAACTAAATAAAATAACCAAATTTTCAACTCTCAAACTATCAACTATCAACTATCAAAATTCAAACTATCAAAATTTCCAACAATGACAAAAATAATTGTAATATACCTATAATGTAATGAAATATACACGCTCTAATCATTTAATTTGTATTACCTTTATGTTATGTACCTACATGTTATACTATTTTTATAATAAATTTTGCCAACATGCTTTTCAATTCAGTCTACAACATTTCATTCCGACGTGGCAATAATGATTTATAATGCCCCTAAACATTAAAATGAATTACAATAGTAATGCCGCATTATAATGTCGTATTATACATCGCAACGATTCATGTCCTACTGATTATTGATTATTGTAAGATGAATTCTGTTTTCTCTGATTGTATGTTTCATACGTGCGAAGCAAGTACGGGTCACTAGAAACGTGGTTCGTACGGGTGGCTGATGAAATTGATCTTCGAATACCTTTTGATGAGCTAGGGAAATGGAACCATCTGCATCTCATGGACAATAAATAGTTGCCGTAATTAAGGTCATCCCGTGATTAAGGTGCCGTGATTTAAGTCATAAATTCTTCATCTAATTCTTGATTCATCTCCAAAATGTCTGCTAAAGCTTTCATGCGCTTCTCCTTGTATGCATGAATGAGCAAATTGGGTATCGAACAAGCGGACACTTTTTGAAAATTTAGATGATTCTGGACAATATCGTACAGAAGTCCACGAGCTGCAGATAGAACCATTACCTCTAGCTCATCAAAAGTTATTCGAAGATCATTCAACAACCTCTTTGACAAGTTGCAAAAACTTTTCGTTAACTATAGTGTCACACGGTACTAGGAATATTTACTATTTAACGAACCTTATATTTCCCTGACTCAGTCCTAAATTATAGAAGTATGCGTTACTTTTCCAGCAATCCAAAAAAACAATTATACAAAAAACCAATACCTACACTTTCAGATATAAAAATGCAAATTTTTTGCAGCCTCGCTAAACGACTTATCAACCAGAGATTTTTTAGGAAGCGGACCTCCAAAGAGCTTTCAAAATTAAAAGTATACAACAAGTGATAATGCCATGTATTCGCCATATCAAAGCCCAATACACATTTATACACCGGCTACGTAAATCTGCTAAGTTACAAAACATGAATCGACAGTTGTCGGATTGTACATCAATGACAAAATGTGTCTAGGCCCTCATTCTTGACTACAACTACTGCCCCCAGAGCCGCTCTCCGACGCCAATGCGTTGGAGCTTCCTGCTTGTTTACCATTCGGTAACTGTTGATAAATTGTTCTTGACAATCTCAGTTACTTGCGACGAGGAATTTGCTCTTGGCTGAGGCGCAAAAACGTTTGAAACCCCTCATTTGGCAGCAGCGTCGCTCATGAGTCGATTGATTTTTAATTCCTAGTGGCTACAATGTAGGTTAACAAAAATATAACACAAAGTCCGAATTCTACAGTGAAAAAAAGGCTCTTGGATCATAGATGCAGACTTTTAAGAAATTGGACAAGAAAAAAATACTCTTGATTCAATTATATTTTGACTTAAATCAAAAGAAAATCTGCTTGAATCAAGAGGCTTGGCTCTCGATTCAAGCAAAAATCCGATTGAATCAATAGTATTTTTTCTCGTCAAATTTTTCAAGAGTTTGGACTCTGGACCCAAGAGACTTCTTTTTCAGTGTACGTGTATTGATGGTGTTATTGGTGATTCTTATAAAATTGTATAATAGCTTCCGGATTCGAGTCCCGGTAGTGGCGTCAAATTTTCACGGAATCGACGAGTGGATCTGCAGAACCAGATTCGACTCGGTCTCAATCCCTGGAAATTTGAAAAGCCCTCATGGATGTGCCAATTCTTTGATGCCTACGGACAGTGGAATACCGTCTAGACGGATGTAGATCCTAATGGAATATAAGCCAATAAACCTGCAGGAAAAAAATTGTATATTTCATAAAACTCGCGTGAAAAATGAATTTTTCACACCCGTCAATATGACGAAAAATCCGAGTATTTCACGAGTTTTCAAGTATTTCAGTTTTTAAGTCACGTTGAGACCATCAGCAATTTATAATTGAACGTATTTATGCTAAAAGGAACTATGTGCATAGGGATTGCGTGTAACATAGTTCCTTTTAGCATAAATACGTCCAATTGATATACTGCGCATGTTATAGCAACCAAATCAGCCTGTGCTGATACCTACCGTCCCCATTTTCCTAATGACTCGAATAGTCCTAATGTGAAAATTTGCTAACTCTTCTTCATGTTGAACAGATATATTTAGATCGCCGTAGTTCTCGCTTTTTACCTTCGCGGAAGGCCAATACTGCATACACATCACCTGAAAAAATAAGGATCCTCATACAATAAAGGACAAATTAATTTACGATTTGTGGTGACACTCAGTTTTTATTCCAGAGAGAGAAAATAAAATGTTTTCTTTTTGATTGCGTTTTAGCTTGGATTTTATTCTCAACGTACTTTGAATAAAATGAAAGGTCTTGAAAGGCGGATAGGCACTTGGACTGGGAAATTTGTCCATCATTTTTCATTTTGTGCAAATATTCTAATTCAAAACTGATTTGGAATTGTTTCTCTTTTCTAATTTGCCTTCAAACTCACCGTTTGAAAAAAAGAGAAAAAAAAGAAAAAAATACTCAAAGCAACAACGTTCTAAATTACGTCATTGATATTTTGATTCAGAGCACAGCTACACTCATATTCCTACTCACAGGATTTGACTAGTTCAGTGCCATTGGCGAGGCGTGAATGATCGCGATTATCGAAATATCCCCATTTGAAGCTATGGTAAAGAATCGATTATTAAGGTGTTCCTTGCGAACACCCAATAATTAATCGATCCTTTTCCATGGGTTTAAATGACAGATCAATCGCTACATCGAAAAGCATGCCACCCCACTGGTTCTGAGAATACAGACAACTTGGGTGGGTGGGCCTTCGGAGCTCTTCTTTTTAACCTAGAAATAGTTTCACATAAACTTTACTTTCGGAACTCTCTCCCATTTTCATGTCTAGTTTTCTTTTCTTTTTGTGTGCTTTCTTTCAACCTTAATTTAATTTGCTCGCAAATCTTAAGAGGTGTTGGTTGTTGCCAGCAAGTTTCTAATTTTTTTCAAAATGTAAACTTTTTTATTCGAGTCACTACATAGTTTCTCTTCGATAATAAGAGGAGGACAAAAGAATGAATTTATGGGTAAAAATGAAATTACATGAAGTTGTATGAATTGAAATTAGTTTTCGAAGTCATTTGATAACCTTGATGTTATTTTTTGCGCATACTTTACGCCAAATATAATACGTCATGTTGAATATTTGATCGTTAGATTCTTCGAGGAAGGAAAGGACTGGAAAATAAATTAATAAAATAAAACAAAACTTACTTTTATAAAATCAAATGTTTTTGTTAGCATGACGATACAACTAGCTTTCTCCTGCCAAACCATTCGCCAGAAATCGTTGACAGTGGTTTCAGTTGGTCCCTGAGTTACGATGTAAGCATTAGGTTTCAGGAGACTCTGAAAAATACCAACATAAACACACCGTTACGAGAAAAATCGACTTGAAAGAACTACAAATAGGGCAGAATTTGAAAAAACGGTGTTAATTCACCAGTGCCTCCATTAATCGTAATATTAACTCCATACGACCCACAGTGCAGTGTCCAATGGAAATAAGTCAAATTTTCGAACATGTAAAATGAAAAAAGTAACGAGATATACGAAAAATGGGGTTATTGGTGGTATTATTTTCAATGTTTGTTTACTGATTTGCATCGAATTGGCGTGAGGGGAGGTGATGAGATTTAAGCTCCGCGCGCGGTGACTGGTAGCCGATGACGCGCAAGTGTTGTGATAGCAGTGATCAAGGCTGATTGACACGGTACCAAATGTCCGGTTGGTGATAAAAATGGCTACAAACACTCCTGGTAAGTTATTTAATTAAGATTTAACAGTAAAAATTATTTTTTCAACTTCTAAACATTACTTTTGAGCACGTTTTTCGATGGTACTCTAATTTAATATTCTTCCCTCTTATTTAAACTTTAAAGACGTTTTTAAGAAAAACCAAAAATAACCTATTTTCCTGACAAGTGATAATGATTGCAAATTTCCTGTAGATTCTGAATTTTCAAGTCCCATCTGCGTCTGGCTGCGAATAATAAAGTTATATCGTTTTTTCTGTCTCAAGGTCTCGCTCTGAAAAACTCTGATTAGTCCAGGCGCCTGGTAAGTCTACCTGGAATTTTGGGTACACAGCGATTTTTTTTGGCTTACTTTATGTTTTTGGGGTCGCTGAATCCGAATCTGAAGTTTCCTACCGCGTATATGGTGAGCATTTTCCGCCATTTTGAAAAAATGGCCTAAAAAGGCCTTTTTTCGCGGTTTTTTTTTTATATAGCGGCTACGCATGAGAAAAAGTCCCGGATTTAGTTAATGTTTTGAATAGCTGAAATAATTTGGAAGAAAATGGTATATGAATATGCTAAGTATGCTCAAAAATTGAGGAACCTCGGATTTCGGAACTTTGGAACGCTTCGGAACTTGGCTGACCGCGGCGAGCCGGATCGCGCGTTGACGGGTGCGCCGCGAAAACGTGAATGGGCGCGATGTTCACGATGCTGGATCTTCCTCAATTTTTAAGCAAACCTAGCATATGTACACACCATTTTCTTTCAAATTATGTCAGCTATTCAAAACATTAACTCAATCCGGGACTTTTTCTCATGCGTAGCCGCTATATCAATAAAACCGCAAAAAAGGCCTTTTTAGGCCATTTTTTCAAAATGGCGGAATATGCTCACCAGATACGCGGTTGGAAACTTCAGATTCGGATTCAGCGACCCAAAAAACATAAGTAGGTCAAAAAATCGCTGTGTACCCGAAATTCCAGGTAGCCTCATTTTTAGCTACCAGGCGCCTGGACTAGATCTCTTCGACTTGTGGACACGGGCATCGAAAAAGGAGTGCGTTACAACAATTGAGGGGAAACTCCGCAGAACTATTCGCAAACAAACGTGTCTCAGACGAAGATTTGACAAAATGTCGTGTATTTTTTATGGATTTTGTGTATTTTTTATGGATTTTTTGTATTTTTATGGATTTTTTGTTTTTATCTTTCTTTTTTCTCTTGTCTCTTGTGAAGTTTAAGTTTGCTGTAAATTTTCGGTGATGTTTTACTGTGCTGAATTTTTTATTTTTTGAAATGCCTTTTCCTTTTTATTAAAGACTTGTAATATGACCAAATCCAAGTGTTCGTCCTTTTTCTCATGCTGATCCTCGGAAACCTCATTATTTTATAGTGTATATTTGAATTTTTCAGCTTTCATTTCACGCAGCATTGAAATTGGGAATGAAAGAAAGGATAGACCTTAGTTTTGTTAGGCCCAGAGTTAAAAAATAAAATATGCATCGTTAGAATCTGTAAGTATACAGTCGATTTTTGGAGCGAGCTTGCGTGAATCTATACATTTTAATCCTTGAATTATTGCTAAAAAAACTGCTTTTTCCAGGCGCGTTGGCAACACTGTATTTAAAATGGAGGTGTTATGAGAGGGCCAGATATACCCTCGTAAGCCTTATTAGTAGTGATTTCAGGTTGGTTTTCTCTCTTTTACCCACAAAAATAATGTACTCATGTCATTAAAATAAGTGGAAAAATAACGGCACATTTGGCAAAATTTGGCAACACCATACTCAATCATTTGGGGAATTTTGGAAACTTTGACTTTAATACAAGGAAGAACATGATGAATTCTTAACACTGTCAAAATTTCATTGAATTCCGTGCATTATTCGATCAGATATGAATTATTTCCCATCCGCCCATAAGGACACTGCACTGTGCGACCGACGCTATACTTCTCTGACGACGAAGGATGTAAAAGTAGTTAAAATTATGAAAATGCAGCACCTGTATTTTGATGGATTCTGACATTAAAAAAAATAAAATAATTTGACGATGCGATATGTTCATAAAGGATGAATGCTCCTTTGATGCAAACCAACAATATCGAAGAGATCTATAGTTACCGGAAAATTGCTTTACAAAGACTACAGCCATTCGAAATGAAAAAAATTTGATCTTAATTTAGGGGATAGGAGTTCACATAAAAAAACAGATGAAAGTAATCGTTAAAACCAACATAGCGGTACAACTTTAGCGAGTCTATGTTGATCGGACGTATATTTGTAATTAAACATAAACAGAAAACTGCAAGCAAGTTGTGAAATATATGAAACACAAACTTACATCTACATAGGATGCGTTGATATAATCAGAGTCTGGAATATCATCTATAGTATCTAGAACAACCCTGTTATAATCATCTGAAAAAGAGAGAAAATCAATGAAATTAAAGCTGGCCCCTGAATTACGAACACTCTCGAGTGACTGAAGAAAGAGTAAGACTTTAATAGGACCGGATACATGTCTTTGCATTTAGTCAGAGGTTCAAAGACAGTTTCATTATTAAATCAGTCCAATGCCTGAGACGAGACTTCCCTGGAAATCTCCACTTGAGCACAGGATCGGATAACTTTTAATCAGAGGAAACCAAGTAAACAGTATCGATTATTTCCTACGTGAACTGACGGAGGAGGGGGCGGGTGTCTCCCTACTTTACGCTACGCAGATTGACCCCCAGCTAATGCTCCATGAAGTCAGAGTATCACTTTTTGAAAATGGAAAACCATCGCCTATATTGAAAATCTGAAAGACAGATGCCGGTAAATATGCAAGTATTACTTGAGTATAAAGGAAAACGTGAGGGACTAAGTAATTTAATTTCTTCAACGTGTAACCTGACTTCTCATTTCTTTATTTATTAAAGAGAAGCGTGTTTTGTGTCATAAACTTTATGGGAAATGTTCTTCGAATAACACGCAAAATTAACACAAATTTTAAAGGTTTGTGAAAGTTAGGTAAGTGAAAAATTTGTGAATTGGACACCACCTATGAAGGAGCACGTCACTAAAGAGAGAATGAAAAATGAAATGAGCCACTAGACAAGGTACGAATTTCAGCATTCTGATTCAAAATCCTTCACCGAAATTTCACGTAAAACACGATGCGCAAAACGAAGATTAAATCAACTCCTTCCGAGGATATTTAATGATTCTTGGTGCGTGAATTGAAACCACCCGCTCATGAAAACTCAATGCTCTACGTGATTCACATCGCGCGCTGAACGTTTATCATGAACGTTTCTGCGATAAAAAAATCTGGCAACCTCAATCTTAACACTTTGGCTCAGCTATAGCAAATTAGATATAGCTTTAAAAAACACATGGTGGGAAATGAACATTGCTCGTCTGAGAAGCTTGCTGAAACCGTTGTAGTGCGCGATTTGACTCACGTAGAGCTTTGAGTTTCCTGTGAGCGGGCAGTTCAAATTCCTCGTAACCAATGTGAGATAAAAATGTTAATAGCTCCGTTAGGAGTTGGTTTCAGTAATTTTCGTTGCGCAAATCGTGTTCTACGTGATATTCTGGTAAGGATACATGTATCAGAATGCTTAAATTCGTACCTTGTCTAGTGGTCCATTCTCAGTTAAATCAAGGCCCCTTTCAATCACCTTATGTATCTCGACGCTTTTGATATTTACGAACATTTGCCTTGCCGCTATTTCGAGAGAGAAATAGCTGAAATATTGAAATTTTCGCGATCGTTTTTCCTAATTTTATCCTCTTTTCATCCACGTATCTGTTAGCACAAAGAAAATTAATTTCTTTCTCAGGCAGTGCTTAAAAATCTTGACCCTCATTCCTATTTGATAATTTCCTTTAAGATAGAATCATTCCCAAAGTTTTAGAATTCCACTTGAACAACACCATTTTGTATTGAAAGTGATAAATAGAACCTAGGTGTTGTGGATATAATTCTATAGATCCACAACACCTTAGTTCTATCAATCGATTCCACTTCCCAAAGTCATGCGTTTCTAGCTTTAGTCGTCCAATAGTTAAAGGAGGTGGAAGCGCTTCGAAGACACCATGTATACCCACCTTAAGTAATAGAAAATATTTACACTGACAGGCCTCATAAGTATACATAATTCAAAAACCTATCCTGCTTTGACGGCAAGTATCACAACAGCGAGAGCGTTCGGTCAGTGAATCGTTAGATAGTAAAACCTCGCAAGCACGTTATCTGATTTATAAGCATTCTCACGGAGCTCAGGGATCATTGAAAACGGACTTGTGACGTTTTAGCATCGACAAACTTAGTTTCCAGAGGCGAAATTCGAGGATGTTTAGATGTTTGCTCGCGTTTGATGGGCGAACAAGAGGTAGCTCAGTATAAATATGTGGGGGGATCTCAAGTGTTGGCTGTCGGAGCGGGGAGGGGTGAAGGGGGTGGAATGGGGCGGGGGTTGGAATGGGGAAGGGGGGTAACGACTTATTCATCGAGACGATTGCCATCGTGAAAAACCCATCGGCTTCACTGCCGGTCAATTTACTGGTGCGGAGGGTCGGAGCGAAAGTGGGCGGCACTTACATGGAATGCATTTGGGGTTTTGGTTTTTGGGCGCGTTCGCTGGTTTACAAGCGTGTCTACAAGAGTGCGTTTCGACCTTCACAGCCGTCTGAAACAGAAGCAAAAGGACATTGGAATCATTCTGAGAGCGTACATCGATAGAGTCAGCTCCAAATCAGTTTACGCACTTTCAGACACCGGCAGAAGATCCGCCATCTTGCTTCTTGCATTTACCTTATACAGGGTGAGCGGAAAGTCCCCGATCCCCCCTCTAACTTTTGAACGAATTGAGCTAAGGAAATGAAACTTTGGGAATGTTCCTATCTCAAAGGGGACCATCTTTTGAGGGGGTCAAAATTTTGGTCCACCCCTCAGGGGGGGACAGGGGCCCCCCAACTTTTTTTTTCAAATAGCAACCCCTATCTTGTGATACCTCATTCGAAAGAGCATAAAAAACTAAGAATTTTGGCGCAAACCGCAGATCAATATCTCAATTTTTGACCGAGTTATGATAGGTCAAAGGTCAAATTTGACCTATTTTCAAAAAATCATAACTCCGGTTCAAATTATCGTAAAGAAAAAAATAAAACGGGAAAATTTACCAAATTGTGTTCGCTTTTACGTAAAAATTGCAGAAATCACTTCGATTTAATTTTAAGGGGGGGCTCGGACCCCCAAATACGTCAATTCAAAGGTCATTCAATTTTCCCTGCGAAATAAGCCAATTTCCTCTGGATTTGCCTCCACATTATCTCAGTAAGGTCAAAATCAGTTCAACATTACGTTGGCAAGTCCCCAAATTTCGGGAAAAGTTAAAAAAACGAAATTTAAACGGTCAAATGTAATCACCTTTAATTTCGTTTTTTTAACTTTTCCCGAAATTTGGGGACTTGCCAACGTAATGCTGAACTGATTTTGACCTTACTGAGATAATGTGGAGGCAAATCCAGAGGAAATTGGCTTATTTCGCAGGAAAATTGAATGACCTTTGAATTGACGTATTTGGGGGTCCGAGCCCCCCCTTAAAATTAAATCGAAGTGATTTCTGCAATTTTTACGTAAAAGCGAACACAATTTGGTAAATTTTCCCGTTTTATTTTTTTCTTTACGATAATTTGAACCGGAGTTATGATTTTTTGAAAATAGGTCAAATTTGACCTTTGACCTATCATAACTCGGTCAAAAATTGAGATATTGATCTGCGGTTTGCGCCAAAATTCTTAGTTTTTTATGCTCTTTCGAATGAGGTATCACAAGATAGGGGTTGCTATTTGAAAAAAAAAAGTTGGGGGCCCCTGTCCCCCCCTGAGGGGTGGACCAAAATTTTGACCCCCTCAAAAGATGGTCCCCTTTGAGATAGGAACATTCCCAAAGTTTCATTTCCTTAGCTCAATTCGTTCAAAAGTTAGAGGGGGGGTCGGGGACTTTTCGCTCACCCTGTATAAAGTAAAATGTGGTATTTTGTAAAAGTGACGTCAGGCGATCTTTCGTCGTAGTCTAAAAGTCGTAAACTTATTTGAATCAGTGAGAACGAAAACACACCAACTTGAAAAAATGAAAATAATAAGACCCACACAAAACTGCACAGTAGGTGAGGAAGTTAGTCTAAGAAAAATATTTTTGGTTTCGAAGGACAGGTACTAAAGGTCTTGAAAGGTCTAAACTGGAACAGATGCGCTAACTTCAATTATACTTTTGTGAAAATTGACCGTCTCCAATGAAAATTAAGTATTTTCGAGTTACAGAGTTGGTGTATTTTCGTTCTCATTGATTCATTTGGCGTGACTTCTAACCCTCTTGGATGGATTAAATTAGAATCTGGAATCAGCCTAGTTTAACGTTGCCTGCTTTCCTCCCTTGTTTTACTTGTCTGCAAGAAAAGTGAGTGACATACCTTGGAACTTATCGTAAATTTTCCATTTACTATCAAAAGTATACTCAAAAATTTCAAGACAGAATTTTGCTTCATCCTCTTGCTTAGAAAGAAAGTAGGAGCAGAAATCAGGCAACGCCTAATTTAGTTTGGCTGATTTTGTTTAATGTCGTCCACAGGGCCGGATTAAGGGGATGGCCACATGGGCCGCGGCCCATGGCGATAAATTTAGGGGGCGGCAAATTTTGCATTTTATTTAATGTAGGTATCAAAAAAAGAGAGAAAAAAATCGGATTCAGAAAATAAATTACAAACTGGAAAAGGCGACAGAATCTCCCATTTTCTGAGGGTACAAGTATGGTAATTTCTAATTTTGTCGTCTTTCGGTGATACAGACAACACCTTTAATTCGCCGAGTTAAGAGGGAAACCAAACACGCAATTTAACCTGGAACGGAGCGGCGTGGCGGTCGGCATGACACGCATAGCGCCTACAAGTCTTCATGAATATCTCACGCATTGCGCCAAATACAGTGCGGTCAGTCTCTGGGTTAGCAGCGGCCGGCGTGAAGCGCATAGCGCCTACAAGACTGCATGAATACTTCACGCATTGCGTCAAACACAGTGCGTTCAGAAGCGGTCGGTGTGAAACGCACAGCGCCCATTTGACTGTAGGAATCCTTTACGCATTGCGTCAAACACAGTGCGGTCAGTTTGTTCTTTCATAATTTTTTCGTTCATTTCTTATAAATGGAAGGCCTTGTTCACACAGAGATAGGTTCACGGAACTTAACTTTCGCGCAAAGTTCCGTGAACTTTTGCTGATAATGTTGACAGGGCTTCACAAAAAAAGTGTACAACACGAGTAAACGCGTCTTATGCAACCCTCCCCGCTGCACGTTCACTTGATTGTTTTTATTGATGTTTCAAAACGAATGAGAAGGGGGCGGCAAAATACAGGCGGCCCACGGGCGGCAAGTGGGTGAATCCGGCCCTGGTCGTCCAAGTATTTATGGACCGACTATGGGAAGACGGACCTCCGATCACAAAAACTTAAAATTGAATATTGATACCAGAGTATTAAGAGTGGTTCACGATCATTTTTGAACAAAATCACCCGAAAATTTCGAACCGACCCGAAGTTACGGTAGTTTGAATTTGTAGTTCAAAAGGTTCACTTTAAAAAAACACTTAAAATTCATATTTTACGTATTTATGGGATGAAATCGCTACAATGTCATGGAGCCTGTTGCCCTTATTAGGTAAAAATAAACATTAAATCGTTCGCAATTTATTTTGAGATTATTCTCTATAGAAGTCTTAAAACTCGGTTTTTCAATACGATTTTCCAACTCGATTTTTCAACACGATTTGATAAACCGCTCCTACATGAATTTTGCTTCCGTAAAATAGGTCCCTTTTCTCTTGAATTTTGAATAAAGAGGAACCTCGAAGAGCATACTTTTGATCAAATAAAAGGGTTTACGCACAAAGGAATAGTATCCCGAATGAGAGGTTTCCAGATTGAAAACGCTTGTTTGAACATGTAGCGAAGACCGAGACGGTAAGTATAAATACTGAAAGGTTCTCCTACAACAATAGTTGTTTACGTAAATACCAGTGAAAACCTTCAGCATTAAAATTCTGGTTTTTCCTCTTTTTTTTCATTTAGTTATACGATTTCTTGTAAACGCGCAGTTTAGCTGAGCGAAGAAAAACGATCATTGGAACCTGATCTAAACTTTCAATTTACAACGATTGTACTTTCTTTACAGCATCGAGCTAACCTTTCATTCAATTTCTTCAAACATCATTATTCCGATGTTATGTAATAGAATTCTCTCAATTTAAAAATAAAGAAGGAGGAAAATACATCGACAAATTCTAGACAAATCGTCGCTCCTCTGGCGTAATGGCGTATCTCGAAATCCACGTGAGCCCTGTTTTATATATAAACCCATGCTTTCTGGGGCTCATACAGAAATCGAGATACACCTTTACGCCAGAGGAGCGACGAAATATTCGGGCACTAATTTATTGCTCCCCTTATTTTTTTGCCTCGAATAAAAGATCCCACGCAACAGTGAGTTACCTCTATTTTTGCAACGCGTGGAAGTAAATTTATGACGGGATACCAAATAACTGACAGCGTTACGCAAAAAAAAAAAAAAAAAAAGAAAAAAGCGAGGAATCATTCTGAGCTAAGTTTATTCTTATACTATTATTTTTAAATGTAAGAGAAGTATTTGATCAATTCTTTGGGATTCCTTGATTTTATTTTCAAACGGCTCGAATTTCAAATGATCTCCTTTAAAATTTACTATTCATTTCTATTATTATCCTGCAATTCTCATGACCCATCAAAAACATGACTTGTAGACGCATAATTTTGAATCGATCAGACTGACATGTAATTATTTTCCCCAACAATTACATTTTTTGTGCGTATAAAAATTGTTCCAAGTATACAAGATAGCAAAATATGTTTCATGTTATATCATTTTCTTCGTTAAAAAGTGAGAGGGAAGCCTTCGCTTTTCTTTTTACGGCGTTCATTTTTGCTCAACCTCTCAAGAAACCTTTCCCATCCATATTCTCGTCACGTCAGCACAGTAACATCTCTCCATTCATCATATTTTAATTTGATTCCCCTAATGCTGCATCTTCGCATTACCGCTGAGAGTGCTTGGATTGTCAGAGCAACTCCCTTATGTATCGAGAGAAAGATTCAAGATTCGCGAGGGCGTGACGGGTACGTTGTTCCTTTTTTTTAAAAAAAAAAAAAAAAAAAAAAATGCGAAATAATGGAATCTTGCTGCGTTATCTTTTGCATGCAAAGCAGCAGAGAACATATGAAGCAAAATATGCTGTTACGATATGTCTTCCTTTTTTTTATATCAGGCATTCAGTAAGATTGAGTCAGAGAAAATGGGATTTAAGGTAAAACGTCAAATTTCAGCGCACGGCTAAAAACCTTGATTGAGTTGAGAAATCGATTTTGGAATTAATCGAGGAAAATATCGATATTAGAACATTTTTAATACGCTGAAGGAGATCGTATTAACATTTCAAGTTGTAATCAAACCCACAGATGGACGTATTTATGCTAAAAAGAACTATGGATATGCGTAGGTCTTGCGTGCAACATAGTTCCTTTCAGCATAAATACGTTCAAATACGTTACAATCGTTTAAAATTACTCTTTCCCAAAGCTGGCAACAACGCCAGTAAATCTTGTCTGTGTTTACATCAAATTTAATTGTAATTCATCATTTCCCAACTTTCACAGCTCGAAGAGATGCATTTTGGAATTTTTCTATATCATGAGCGCCGGACGGTGCAGAATGAACCCTTGTAAGCTATGATATTTTTTATTTTTTCTCTTCCCGGACAAAAAAGCGTAACTCCATTCCAAAGTTGCATAATTTTCAAAGAAGTTTAAATTTTTGAAGATTACAAGTACAAGCAATCTTTATCAATACTCTAACCTATTTCTACGGGTGACTAAAAGCAATATTAGTCAAATTTTTAGAAAGAAATTCCCAGCAGTCTTTTTAGTCAAAATAAAATTTGCAAGTAGAAGTTTGCCAACATTGAAATTTAGATACGTTCCTTCATCTGGGAGATGAGGGTTTCCCTTTTCCCTTAAATCACATTTTGCCTGGATTCATCGCAAAACAAGAAAAAGAAAAAAAAACACGGCAAGTGAAATTTGATAACTTCGACCGGCCTCATTACTACTCAAGTTTCGCATTGTCAGAGCCAGGCGAAAGCAATAAAAGTTCATTAGTTCCCTCTTCAGACAAACTTAGGCTCGGATCGCTTCAGATGCGACTTTGTGAGGGAAAACGAACATTTGATTTGTAAAGTTCGGGAAGCCATCGAAGACTAAGTCTACGCTATGACGTACCTGGAATTCAAGTTTGTAGAGAACAGGAAACTTTCGCCTCTGTTCGCAGTGTTTTACCATGTTCCTCTTTTCCACCGGTTTATTCGGCAGCGTTGACATGACTCCATTCTGTTCCCCAGCTGAAAAAAGAACCAAAGTAAGAATTAGTTATCAAGCATAACGGATGGTTACGAATTAACACTCGTGAAGATATGAATAATTTTTTTAAGGTAAAAAAATGGAATGAAAATATTGAATTTGCCTTCAAACTTCGACGCATGCCTAAAAAATGGGTTCAAAATCTTCAAAGATGCGCCGTAGTTTTTGAACGCCAGGAAAAAATGTTAAACGGTCTTAATTTCCCCAATAAAAACTATTGCTTAAATTTTACTGGGCGTCAGGGCCGGATCTAGGAGATGGCCACATGGGCCGCGGCTCATGGCGGCAAATGCAATTTTTTTAAATATAGGTATAAAAAAAATCGGATTCAGGAAAAAATTACAAACGATCATTGGTGATAAAATCTCTCATTTCCTGAGAGTATCGTAATTTCTAATTTTGTCATATTTCGGTGATACAAGAGACAGCACATTTAATTAGTCGAGTTAAGAGAGAAAACAAACACGCAATTTGGCCTGGAACGACGCGGCGCAGAGAGCAATGATGAACTTGTCGATGAAGTGATGAGATAGACTAGTCGACGAGAACTTGAGATGAACAGGAGAAACCCTCGGCGCGGCGGTCGGCATGTAACACATATCAGCGCCTACAAGACTGCATGAATACTTCACGCATTGCGTCAAACACAGTGCGATCATCGTGAAACGCATAGCGCCTACAAGACTGCATGAATACTTCACGCATTGCGTCAAATACAGTGCGGTCAACAACGGTCGGCGTGAAACGCAAAGCGCCTACAAGACTGTAGGAACACTTTACGAATTGCGCCAAACCTATTGCGGTCAGCGCGGCGCGGCGGCGGAAGTTAGAATTATTAAATCACATTCATGTTTGTTCTTTCATAATTTTTTCGTTCATTTCTTCAAATGGAAGGTCTCGTCCACACAGAGATAGGTATACGAAACTTAACTTTTGTGCAAAGTTTTGTGAACTTTTGCCAGTAGTGTTGACAGGGTTTTCGCAAATAATGTGTCCAACGAGAATGATCGCGTCTAATGCACCCCTCACCCTTTGGCACGTTCACTTAATGGTTTTTATTGATGTTTCAAAACGAATGATAAGGGGGCGGTAAAATTCAGGCGGACCATGGGCGGCAAGTTGGTAAATCCGGCCTTGCTGGGCTTAAATTTTACTTCAAAAGATTACCAATAAAGTGACTCCTTATAGCTTTGAACATTTTTAAAGAGTGTTTAAAACGTGATTTTAATAGGTGCTCTGCCGCTAGGAATTTATAAATTCGGCAGAATAAATTGAGAGTTGTTTAGGTGTGAATATTATATATTTTTATTCATCACTGATTCATTTATTTGTTTTAAAAAAAGGTAGGATTCCAGGTTGAGTTTTATCAAAGGCTGACAATCAAATTAACGGAAAGTGAGTGATGCGCTTCCGGAATAAGTTGAAAAAATAAAAGGAAATAGTAGATTCACACCGGTTGGAAGGGACGCCTCACTCGACAGCTCTCCGCAAAAGTGGTCATTTTTGCGAGCTGGACACACAGTTTTTTCCATCCACTTAAAAGTGTTATAAACTATCGGTTGTAATGAGGTGGTCTCGTTCGATAGAAATCTTTAGTTCACAATGAATTCAATTGAAGAAGAACTCTGCCGCCCCGTATTTACCAAAAATAAATATCTCCATTGGAAATTGAAATCCCTTGCTGGAATCCCTGTGCCCCCTTCGCTCAGCATGGTAGAGCAGAGCTGACACCTTACGAGAAT
Organism: Bemisia tabaci; assembly: GCF_918797505.1. Classification (NCBI taxonomy): domain Eukaryota; kingdom Metazoa; phylum Arthropoda; class Insecta; order Hemiptera; family Aleyrodidae; genus Bemisia; species Bemisia tabaci. Next base: position 13,354,424 of record NC_092797.1, on the reverse strand, counting down.
CGTCATACCGTTTACTCAGCTTTGCGAGGCAAATAACTTTGAAACGTGACGTTACTAGATGGATATCTCTGTTCCTCAAAATTGCATTTCTGGTCCGAGTTATTTCTGGATATCCGTCGAACAGGTTTCGATTCTTGGTCGAATGATGATCAGTATTATAATTGCCATGGAACATTTAGTTGGGGGTCAACGGTATAAAGACTAAAAGAGACCCCTGGGTAGACATATCTGCAAATTGATGACTGGTGTCGAGAAAATTTCAACTCCGTTGCAATGTTTGAGAATCTCTGATTATGTGTTCATGTTTTATAGAAAAACTAACCCAAATATCTTGTTGTAATTGTCTGCAAAGTTCTGTGGAAAAAAACACGATTTGCAATGTCATGATCAGAGATGCGCTCTTTTCGACTTTAGCCATCAATATGTGTGTATGTAACGTATAAGTAAAGGACCTCTGCTATACATTGTGACATTTTTGCTCTACGCAGTAGGACAATATCTTTGGGATGCAAGTCCTCAACAAGTCGTAAAATATATCCTTTTTGCAGATACGTATTTTATTGGTGTCTCACTGTGCGCCGTTCCACGATTTGTGGAGAGCTGGGATGTGATTCGTGTGGGGATTAGAGAAATGCGACGGTGATGCAAAGCCATGTTATGCGATGAAAAAAAAAAAACGGAGGGATGCATGAAGCGATGCGACCAGAGAATTGACTGGACATGACATGGCGAAGGTGTCACATTTCTTTCAGGAATGAACTTTCATTTTATTTTTATTCATTTATTTCATTCCTTTGATGGAGCTTTTGCTAACGTTTGTGGCAAATAACGATCAGCTTTAATTCAAAACATAACATTTTCAAAAGAAATTTCAATTCCATAAGTTTCCTCGTAGAATTTCCTTTCAGAGTCATCCCTTCACGTGACGTGAAACATGAAAGTGACTATTTAAAACATTAAATTTTTCAATGTTGGTCAAAAGTTCATTGTCCGACTCCTCCCAATGGCTTGTCTCATTGTGCGTTGGAGAATTTGACTATATTGTGCAGTAAGGAGCTACAGTTTCTGGCTCTTCCACAAAACACCTATTTGCATAGGATAACTGTTGGAACCCACATTGTTTTTGTGTTCACTGGAAAAAAAAAAACACATTGGATCTAGAGTCCAGACTCTCAAAAACATCGACAAGAAAAAGTACTCTTGATTCAATCAGAATCTAGCTTAAATCAAGAACAAAGCCTCTTAATTTAAGCGGATTTCGTTTTGATTCAAGCAAAAATCCGATTGAATCAAGAGTATTTTTTCTTGTCAATGTTTTCAAGAGTCCGGACTCTAGATCCAATGTGTTTCTTTTCCAGTGTTGTGTATAAGTAAGCCAGAAACTGTGGCTGCGCATTGCAAAAGGCAGTCCTGTTACAAACATCTAAACACTAAGCGGCTGTTACAGCGGACCCAAAGAGTCTTTTATGCGGCCTCATTAAAAGCAGGGAATCTCACTTAAGTCTATCCGGGCCCCGCCGCGCCGTGGCGTGGTGACACACGCAACCCGCCATACTCGCTTTCTGGTATCACTGCCATTAACGGTTACACGCAAGCAAAATTGACGATGGATGAAGCGCTAGAAGTTTTGATCAAGATTCAGGGTACTGATAATATCAAATTTACCGACCAAGAGTCGGACTATCTCAGAGCGGGTCGATTATTTCATCGTTAACGAATGATCCTGATCGACAAATCCCTATATCTTAACAATGCTTTTTATCATGCTTATATAATTTACCAGTCCTTCACGCTGTATTTCACTCAGCGTCAATTTAGAGTCAATTCTGCTAGGAGAAAGGTAAACGTTACTATATGCTGGTACAGGTAACCATTACTCTGGCAGAATTGACTTGAAGATTGGTAGAATTTACCATTCCTTCACGCTGTATTACACAGCGTGAAGGAATGGTAAATTCTACGTATCTTTTTTTTCAGTGTGAAAAAGGGAACAAAAAAGGAAGAAGGAACTGAGAAAAGAAGAGGGAGTGACGCCTAGGTTTGGTAATTATTTATACAAAATTGACTCCAACTGCATATTGAATGCTCTGAAATTTTGAAAATGTTTTGGGCAGAGCCCCCTTATGTCCCCCTCCCCCGTTCGAAAGGTATGGCTCCGCCTATGAGGAGATAATAGTTTGTGCAAATGAGTCTCATTAAAATTATGTTATTCATTGGCTAACTTGATTAACTTGATTGAATTCATTATTGCAAGTCTGCGGTATCATTGAATAAAACCCCTGGGTTTTCATGCTCACTCTCAGTCTTTAATCGCCACTTCCTCCTTTCAAATTGACGGGAGTAAACCCCCATACATTGAAAAAACGTGATAAAAACCAATGGGATACTGTGCAGAGAATGATCATTAGCTCCTGCCATTGAACATTAAAGGTCGCGTGTGATGTTTGAACCCATTTCAGTTTTGATTCAATAGAATACATGAATGCGTAAGTTGCATTTTCTCCACGCTACTTTCGCTCCTATTGAAACGCGGACTGGCTGTTGATCGCGGATCACGACTCGAGTCAATTCGAGTTGCGTGAAATCTATGTTTTAATAAATTCAGAAAAAGGGCGAAGGTTTTTGAATGGGAGATAACAAAAACGCCAAGCTGTGCTGAAAAAAAAGTAGGTCAGACGATAAGCTAGGGCCGGGGTTGAAGAAAGGATGTTGGTCCTCCAATCACAACGCTGTTGACAAGTCTGACCTCGAAAGGTCGTGCGACAACCGCGCAATTGCAGGGCTCGTTTGACACTCGGCGTAGGCAACTCTGTTTGAGCCCCTCCTCCTCGCATTATCCCTTTCAGCCGCATCATCCCATGAAAAATTATTTAGAAACGCCTCCCTCTGAATAATTTTTCTATGCTCTTCCGATCTCTCCTTTCGGTCCCCCATGAGAGAAACGTATTGGAAAACTTTGCCATGGAACCACAAGAGGAAGTTCGAGGCTGGGCTTTTAAAAAAACTCAATCAGGCCATTTCTAGTATACCGAGGAGCTTTCCTTTTCCTTACATGAAGGTTACGCTGAAACAATTTCAGTAATTTTTTCTTTTTTCCTTTTTATGGCATCGTTGTCCGTTTCCATGACAACAGAGTCTTTAAATAAATTAAGTTCGCCATGTCCATTAGGTTAGGCTGAACTTTTAAGACGCGACGTACTTGAACCTTCTTGACTTGAAACCTCATTGATAATGTCTTGAGCACACTGATGAATAAGAGAGCTCCTTACTGCCAAAAAGCCATTTGAAGAGATTGAAAGTCAACGAAGTTTCAAAGATCGCATTAATATTTTGGCCTTTTAAGCCAAACATTAAATTTGAGAGCCATATCTGAATAATAATAGTTATATTTCAGTAATACTGCGTATGAATTTTTTTTCGTGGGTTTAGGAAGAATAAACTTTACATTTGGACCGCGTTAAGCATAAAAGAACCATGCCACATCAGCTATTGCCAAATTTAACAGGGCAATTTAATTGTATACACAAAAACTGTTGTGCAGATTTTGGTGCAAATTTAAGTGATATTTCTGCGTAGTACCGATCAAACCCTATCGTTTTCAAAGAAATCCGCACAAACGTTCTCTTGTAAAAAATTAAAATGCCCGGTTAATTTTGATTATAGCTGATGTGGCTTGGTTCTTTTCTGCTGAACCCGGACCATTTCAAGGCCACGGCCGAATATTATCTCATTAATTTTCTCTTTAACAATAACAAGATAGTAGGTTATGACCGTAAATTTCCGTAATCCCGCATCAGAATTCGTGTTTTTGCATGAGCGTTTTCGACATACAAGCCTCGGTGTTCTGCAAATAAATAATAGCCCGCGCTCCTGATATGAAAATTTTAACGGGTAAACGCTCTACTGAATGTAAGCTCGAGCAAGCCTGCTTTTACGAGTCTAGCGGTTCAGGTTGAGCACCATTCTCTCCCATGAATTTATACGCTTCAGCGTTTGGAAAATTCATCAATCACCGAGTAGCTCAATAATACACATTACGTCAGCCATAATGATCCACTGAAATTTTTACGCTCAACAAGTTGCAGGAATTTTGATCCTGCTGTCTGGCTGAATACCTAATGGTGCCTCAAGCACTCAAGAGTACATTGCCGAAGGGGCTCTCCATTATTCTGGCTAGTTTACAAAGTACCTTAATTAAATCATGGAATGGATCACCGGGCAAGGTGAAAATTAAAGAAAAGTCCGGTATATTCCCTCACCTACAGTTCATTCAGAACACGCTGAACAAAGATGACATGTTTTAATAGTAACTCGTCCGGAAAATATTAGCCTTTTTTGTTTACCCTTTTTATTAAAATTTGTCAGAAAAAACCTCCCGCTACTTAGAAGGAACGATTAAAATGGGGATGAAAACCACAAACATACTTAGTCATCACATAACGTAAGTATAGATGAATTTCCTGAGGAAATTCTCTCAAAGGCTCATACTCAGTGCTTTGATCCTTGTGGAAAATATGTAGCACACTGGAAAAGTTACTTATTCAATCATAAAGTACGTTGGAATTATTTTGTGACTCATCATAATTAAACAGACTTTAGTTTAGAAATAGTTTCATCGTGCAGAAGATTTGAAATTGAAAACCTGAGGAACCGTAATTTTTGGCCTTCGAGTTAATTTATGGAATTTTCCAAGCCGCCCATGTGTTCTTCATAAAAAATAGGACAATGAGAAACGTATTTTGGTGTCTAAACCAATTTTAGATACAGCATTTTTGTCGAAGAGGAAAAGGAAAAATCGTTCAAGAAACGGTGAAAAGCACGCTCAAAAGAGAACCAATTGAATTACGGGAAGAGCTTTTCGGTGTCCAAGAAAGAGGCACCGAGAGATATCGTCAAGACCAGAGTTAAAGAAGATTTAGCGCCTTTCTTGATTGAAATATGAACATTTTAAAATCACGAAGACCAGAATGTTTCCGATCTTAACAACCCAACGACTGTAGGATGTAAATAAAATGACCATCGTCCATGCATGTCGATGTATTTTCAAGATTTTTTCACATCGTTTTAATTTAAAATTGATTTTTAATCGACGCCAATTTATTTCATCATCAGGTTCCAAAGTATAAAAAGTAATAAAATTAGTCATTCATGCAAGTAGTGCCCCCTCCCCAACGTTCATCGAAAAGAGACCGACATCTGACATCAGGCCTCCTCAATCGAATTCGCGTGCTGAAGGTCAGGCGTAATGATACAACTATTTGAACTCCTGCGTAGCTCACGTTGCATACACACTAAATGGAAGGCGCACGTATTTAGCGGCAAGTCAATGCCTCCTACGCTCGGCCGAGGCGGAGGTTATCCAAGCTTGCAGTTTGTTTGCAAACTTTCTAATCACGGGTTGTTTGTAGTTTCCTCATAAAATGTTTCAGTGGCGTTCTACCCTTATGCCCTGAAACAATTAAACTTCTTGCATATGTTGCTGCCCTCGCTTCCGCGCCCGTGATAATCTCTTTTTAATACGTCTCTCATGGGGGTGCTTTTAGTCAAGTTGGGTCAAAAAAACGGCACAGTATTAAGATTATTATGCGGTTTATCATACGGTTCGATTTTACGGCAATTCTAATGAAAATTCCGGACCTCTGATTCTGGCGAACTTTAAGTGACAAATTTCGTCAAATAATCACATTGGTGTGATTTGGTGGCAATAAACAGGCCAAATTCGTGAGTGACAGACCTTGGACCCCAAGCTTCTACACAAATATATTCTGATAGTTTATTCTGGTACTAAATATTAACTATCATCAGGCTCTTCCATTTTTGACTTAGCATTTTCTCGAGTCTAGCTAATTATTCCACCTATTCACATGTTTTAACGCAAATTACATAACAGAAAATTTCAACGAATTTCAAGAATTGATCTGTTTTGATTCGCGGAAAGTTCCCTAAAATTGCCAATCAGGTTCCAAAGATTAAGCGATTATTACGGGGTTTCTAACTTTATTTTTCTCGATTGCTCGTTCGTTAATTGTTTCTTGATCGTGAAAAAACATCACGAAAATAACAATTTTTCGGAAACACGTTCTCAATTTTGCCAAACAAACAGTATTTTTCAATAAGCAGTGTAACTTTTTTTGGTCTAGATAGGGGGTTTCGTTTAACCTAAATTCGAAAATTTTGAGACTTGAAAATAGCAGATTAAATTGAAATATTTCCTCTTTAAAATTAAGTTTTCTCATTATCGTCGCTCATATGACGTAAGAGCGTGGTCGATTTCCACATGAGCCACAGAAAGCATAGAATGATGCGGAAAAGAAGTATCCCGAGGATATTGAGATACGTCCTCACAGCAAAGGAACGACGATATGTTAGAGCTTTTCTGGTGCTTAAAATCAGATGACAATCCTCCTAGGAAGCCGATATGACAACGTTCTCCTCACGATTGCACTCTGCCGACCCTCGCTGCCAAGTAAACCGACTTGGCAGCGATTTTGCAATGGCACTGTGTAGCGGAATTCGGAGCATTCCTTCCTTTTCCCTCTTTTTAACCACGGGCGAGTCGGCATTATTCCCGTCTCGACCGAGAGGCGTCTCTCGAACGGACGTTGCCGCCTCTGACACCAAATTTGTCCATTTTCCACTGGTTCCTCATTTGCAGGAATCGAAATTCCCCCACGGCGTGGCAGAGCCGCTCTCTTTACTCAGTCCACCAGTTTACAGCTCAACATTTTTTCAGCGGAGAGAGAAAATTGTGTAATCCTTCGGAGGACTAACTTTAGTGAGAGATTATCTCGCAAATGTAAAATGAACGTTTCTGAGGAACTTTGTGCGGCCTTACTTTATCTACTTCGGGATTTTTCAAAAATATCCTACTTATTTTAAGGATGGATTTGGCTCAAAGTTGGTCGTATGAAGACTGGAAATCTTCCAAGTTTACAACCTTATACTTGATCCCAGATCCTGGACCTGATCATGGGAGAAGAATTCAAGTAACCCTATTCTATCCTAGAAGAAAACAAACAAAAATAAAACAAAACGGAATCTAAAAAAAAAAAACTAGCCAGAAAAACTTAAAGGAGAGATTTCTGTCGATGAATTTCTTCATGAAAGCTCATCCACGCCGTGTAACAAGGACTTTCCTTCTGATCAGTGCGCATACATGCCTTATCTTAAGATAACTACTGGTATGAAATTTTGTTTACGTTCAGATATTTTTAAACTAAGTAAAGTGTAATTAAGCTGAGCCAGCGGAAAAGCGCCAAGTTTCACGTTGAAGTTTTTTCTAGGTCAGTAATCTTTCACTTGGGCACGAGTGCTTTATAAGGAGTGTGGGAGATATTATTTTACCTCAAACTATCTTCCGGAAAATATGCTTGCTCCCTTGTTGAGCTAGATTGAGTAGGTAATGCTGAATCCACTGTCATGTCCATGTTTTTCACTTGTAATTTTTTGTTACGCTCATTTAAATTCATGTTTCCTAACAGCACCGAAGAAAAAGTGAAGTTTATTTGACATTCTGGATGTATAATAAGTGTGCGAGAACTTATAAAATGCTGAAATACTAGCTACAGTAGTTACTTCAGCAATGCCAAGATGTAAAACTAACTGCCGTGGCGGGTTTTATAAGTTCTCGCTCACTTTTTTCACGCCCAGAATGTTAAATCAATTACTTCACTTTTTTCGTGTCAAACCTAAAAACCCGGGCTCAAAAATCATCGAATGAATCATATTTTACGCGAGTAATTAATTCAGAATATCATCCTTTCTGATTAATTCTCTCCCATCTATTGTTCATTGTAAACCAGTTTATTTTTTCATCCTATCCTAGCTTTTATCCGTTACTGCCGAGGGCAGCTATCTGAAGGTGCGAAGCATTCCTTGAGGTTCGGGACGCGCATAGAAACCAGAGCATCAAAAGATCCCCAGTTTCACATAAATTTGAATAGCATTATGCAAACTGTAGTTATATCTTGAAAGTTTTGAAAAGACTTATGTGCCATAGTGCAGAGCTGTGAACATGTGCTAGATATGAACGCATACGGAATCGGAGAGAAGCGACTGGGACTGGAGAATCGAGAAATGGGCCTGTTGCAAACTTTTGCTAGAGCAAAAATAAGAGTTGTTTCTTATAGATAATGCCTCAAAAATCACGATGAGCGCATCGGCAAAGTCTGAAATGCACTCATAACTTCACAGTCTGCGTAAGAAATTTGCGGTTTTTTGAGCTTCCCGCTTCAAAAGCGATACTACGGCACAGGTGAACATTTTGTAAGAGGAGTCGTTCCATCGTCGGCAATACTCATCATGGCCGACGCCAATCCGCCAAAACACGTGTGATGGGACGAGATAATACCTGAACTGGATTAGACCAGATAACAATCGGCGTGTTTTAACGTTCATGTTTTCCACGCCCGCATTGATTGACCTTGAACTCTCCTCGAATTACGCGCAAAACTGCGCGCAAGTGTCGGCCATGATGAATATCGCCGACGATGGAGCGACTCCTCTAACAAAATGTTCACCTGTGCCGTAGTATCGTTTTTGAAGCGGGAAGCTTAAAAAAACGCAAATTTCTTACGCAGATTGTGAAGTTATGAGTGCATTTCAGACTTTGCCGATGCGCTCATCGTGATTTTTTAGGCATTATCTATAAGAAATAACTCTTATTTTTGCTCTAGCAAAAGTTTGCAACAGGCCCATTGGGAGCAATCGCATAACCTATTTGTTTAATGCAAATCCCGCGTATTCACATTTCAGCAAAATGGTCAAATCTGCATATATTTTAAAAGAAAAACGTACTATCTGCTCAAGGTTACTGGAAGCCAATTCTCATAAGCAATGCAAGGAAAAGGACGCGCGTCGATGACGGCGCAGAGATACAACTATTCGTACTCGATGGATGTCCGTGTTGCGTCTGCCAAATTGAAGGCGCGATGGCGCGAGGCGTGAACTCGCAATGATCCGCTACTCATTGTAGAGGAGGAATACTCATTTGGAGTAGAGTTTTTCGGTTGAGTTTCGTCATTTGAAGCAACACTGGTTACATTTAACCAATCAAAAAGGATACGCAACTTGTGTTGCTCCAAAGATCGTAACACTAGAAGAAAAACTTTACTCCATATGAGTTTTTTCCCTTTATAATGTGTAATTCTATTTTTACAGAGACGAGTACCATGACTGTGACGTCATGTCAAAATCCTTGTCTCTGATCTTAGAGGTGCTTCATACCCGACTCATGTTCATGGATTGGGTTTGTTGCACGCAAGAGCTACAATCGTATGAATAGACTGTTTAGAGGTAAAATGGCACGATAGGCTTATTCTAAAGCTCCGGATTCCACGCTTTCGTACGCAATTTGTATATTTTGGAACACACTTTTTCAAATTTTCTGCGGCTGGGGGCAATTTTTTATTCACTGGAAACGAGCAGACGGCAACTTTACGTGGTCTCTGACCTGTACAAACTTGGTCGGCGGTGACTGAAAAAACTGCCGGGAAGCTTGAAAAAAAGTGTTATAAACTAATGATTGCGAGCCAAAGGAATAGATTCCCGACTTTTTTAACGCGCCCAACTTGATTTTCGTGTGATTTTACCCGTACAGGGAATATTTATTTGGCTGTATCTCTTGCATGAAACAGACCCATCTCGACTGTGTATTCTACAGCATTCCTAACTGCAAATTTCACTAATTTAACATCTGATCCCATGCAAGAATCGGAACATTTTTGGACAAAAATTGCTTAGGTTCATTCTTGCAAAAAATTGAATCGTTTGAGTCAATTTTGATATCTTTGAATGGAGTAACGTTCTTTTGTCCGGAAAAGGCCGAGTTTTCTCAGAATTCGCATTTTATCAAAGGAAGTTTGGCTACGTCCGGAGTCTCATATGGCGTTCTTCCGCGGTTTCTGTCCAAGGCGGCGATGGTCGAGGTCCGGGCTCTCGCGGTGGCGCACAGTGGATCGAGTCAATAGGACAGGTTGGACAAAGTTCGGAAATTTTAATCGCCTGTAACTCCGTCTGTACAAAACTTCGAGGTTCTGAAAGTGGCTCCATTGATTTCCTCGTGAAATTTTCTTTCACTAGCGCGCCCCGTGAACTTCAAAATGTGGCGAGAGAAGCATCAAAATTCGCAGTTTTTGTCAAAAATTCCATGTCCGACCTCTTTAATTGACTCGATTCACTGTGTGGCGGCGTCGTCGGTCGTTTCGCGGTTCCGGTTTCTCGCGGTGGCGCACATCGAGTCAATAAGACAGGTTGAACAAAGCTTGGAAACTTTAATCGCCTATAACTCCGTCCGTACAAAACTTTGAGGATCTAAAAGTGGCTTCATTGATTTCCTCGTGAAATTTTCATTAGCGCGCCCCGTGAACTTTCAAATGTGACGAAATAAGCATTAAAATTCACAGTTTTTGTCAAAAATTTCATGTCCGACCTCTTTAATTGACTCGATTCACTGTGTGGCGGCGTCTTCGGTCGTTTCGCGGGGCGGTGGCGGTGGCCGAAGCCGGACGCGTTTCACGAAAAGTGGTGCCCTTGGTCCATGTTCATTGTCGCGGGCGCGAGAATTGTGCCAATGTCAATACGCGTGACCCATTTTTCGCGGAGACGCTGCGCCGCTCGGGCCGGGCCGGGCGGGAGGCGGGAGGCTTATTACCCAAAACACGAAACGCGGGCCCGGGATCGGGAACCGGAAAGCGAAGCGCCCAAAAATGCTCACACGTCACTCGCGCCGTGTCACTTCCCTTTTCATCCGCCTCGTCCCGGCTTCCGGGCTCGTAGACGCCGGTCCCCCGGCCCGCTTGCCAAATCTCCCGGGGATTTAGATTCTCTGGTCTTGTTGCCGCCGGGAACGTAGAGTCCCTTTATACTGAGAGTTAAGACAGTATGAATCCATTTCTGATTGATTCCCGTATTTTAGGCCTCCACAGTGTCACAAACGGCGATAAAGATTACATTTTCACCAATTGCAAAGATTATAATCTGGAATGGACTGGAGAATTACGGGTTTGGAAAGGAAGAAACGGAATGAGAGAGGAAACGGAGAAAGGAATTTGAGAATGGGTTGATCAAAGATTATAAAAAACGTCCAATTTGTGTAATCTGTAATCCCGTTTGTGGCATGTGGCAGCCATGAGGGGGGGTTATCTTAACTCTCAGTATGAAGGGACTCTAAGGGAACGATATCGCTGGTGATGATTTGAGTCTGTTTGCAGAATTAGTAGAGGAAGACGAAGAAATGAAGAAAAAGAAGGGTGAAAAGAAGAAGAAGAAGAAGGCGAAGAAGAAAAAAAGGAGAAAAGTGAGAAGTGAAAGAATAACGAGAAAAAGAAAAAGTATGAGGAATAGGAGGAAGAGCAAGGGGAAATAAGGACAAGAGTGAAAAAAAGGAAAAGAAGGAAAAAATGAGAGAAAAGCGAGAAAAAGAGAGGAAAAGCAATCCCTCTTCTTTCTTTATTTCTTTCATTTTTCCTTAAAGCACCGCTTTAAAATAAAATTATTTTACTACTACTACTACTTTCTTTCTTCCTCCTACATGCTCCCTCCTCTCATTGGTTTTTTTCCTCTTTTTCTTCTTTTTTTCCTTACGTTTTCTCTTCTTCTCCCTCTTTCTTTTTCTTTTGTTACTTTTCTTTTCACCTCTCTTTTTTTCACTCTTCAAGCTTCTTCTTGCCCTTCTTTTTATCCATATATCCATATATACGGCGGAGTTCCATGTCGACGGTGTAAGTCGGCAATCACATAACTCGGTTTGTGATGTCGCAGACTTCCTGTCATACTTTATATTTTAAACGGAAAACTACTCAACGGCAACTCTTTAAAACTGCCTTGATTTTTCTTCTCCGTGTGAAGAAAATTCTGCATAAACTTCAAGGAATGATGTCATTTGTTCTCCTCCAAAAAATACTATAGAGACGGAGATTTTCAAACACCGCAAACGAGTTATGTGATTGCCGACTTACACTGTCGATGTAGATTTTTCATGCTAAAACACCGCCCTAAAACACTTGGTGCGACGATTCCAATCTTGCACAGACCGTTTGTGATTACTTAAAGATACTATGTGCAGCGCATTCCAATGCGGAGGCAATGAAAAGCAACGATTATTGCAAGAGTAGTGGAAGGTTTCATCTCCGCAAACTAAGGGACTCGCTTAATCCATTGAGAGCGCGCCCCATGGGAAAAGAGAAAAGGGCTGGGGTAAAACTGATCAAAGGAAAACAACGCAAGTATACAGATATTTGATTCCTTCGAAATAAAAACTCAGGATAAGTATACTTTAGAACGATGCAAATGAAAATTAATCTATGTTTTCCCTGATTTTTTTTTTTTTTTTCTTGTTTACAGACATTTTGTCCCGCTAGATTTTGTGGGATTCATATGGACGAATTTAACTGCGGCTATTCTGCGAACTGCATTTCAAGTTGCCGCAATTCCGTTCAAGTTTTACTTTTTTGACAAGCAAACAACATAAATCCTCGAAACTGTCTGTCAGTACAAATCCCTTGACTTATAAAAAAGAAATACTCACAAAATTTCAGGTGAGGATGATAATTCCATCATGATTCAGTTTCCCTCCAAATCTCAAGCCAATGAGACGAAAAAAAAAATTGGAACGCAACAATAATGTTAATTTAAGGAAGTCTACTGGCTAGAGGACGAAAACATAAAATTATTAAGCTGTTGTAGAGGTAGGTACTTAGATGTAAAACGGATACTCACGTGAGATAACCATGAACTAGTTATGCACACGGTCATAATTCAAATTTCTGCGTAGGTGTTCTTACGGGGAAATCCAGTTTTTCAACGCCCGAGTTTTTTTTCTCCGGAGTGAAAATAAAAAGTTTTAATGGATGTAATATTGTTTAACGGAGTAATGAGATTGTTTTCAGAGAGCTCTACCTTAACATTCTCCCTCGTTTATGAAATTAGTGAGGTTCAACTTAAAGTCTCGAACAGCGGAGGAATCTAGCGTTGTAACGACCGCATAGGATATTACCATACTCCTACACTGCACACCTACGCCGGAAAAAAAGAATAGTGTGCGTATAGTATCTAGTGCGAGGCTCCTCTTGGTGGATTATAATTTGCTTTATTCGTTTTCCTCTATGAAAATGAATTCACAGGTGTAAACCTCATTAAAATCCTATGTTGAAGGATAAGTGGAAGGAATGTATGAGGAATTCAGGAAACAATTATGCAGTCAGTGACTCTAACATTTAAATGCGAATAAGATTGCAAAAAAGTGTATTTAAAAATCTTTTCTTATGATAGTAGTTACAGCTGGACCAACCCACGTTAAGTTGAAACTGAGGAAAAGAGGTTTGAAGTTTTAATCCTGCACAAAGATCAATGTAGAAAATTAACTTCAACCCCTCTTTTCATAAAATAATTTCTTTTTTTCGACTTTTAGATTTTGCCAGGAGAAATTAAATGACTGAAGGAGCTCAGGAACATTCTTAACTGAATCTTTTCGCAAATGTGGGCTGGTTCCTTTCTGATAAAATCAATCTAGTTATTTGGCACGATGAATGATGATGCTTTTTCTTGTAATCGCGAAGCAAATCAGTGAGCCTTCGGTTAAGTGGATATGCAACACAGACATCCGTCAATCACGGAAAGTTGCATTCAGGCGTTGTCTTTAAGTCGCTTAAATTATTATCGCCATCAACCTGGTGTTCCATGTATAACTACAGTGGGGTCTGGCATGATCGAGGATTATTTCTGTAACTTTTTGAATTTTCTCCACCATATACCTCCAGATTTTGACTGCCTTTATCTATCTTCTTTTTTTAATCAAAACATAGAGGCACCAAGGGAAAATAAAACGGAATGTACAAGGTGAGAACAATCCGAAAAGTTTCAAAAAGTTCAATTTATTTGCCTGCAGTTCTCTCAGAGAGCCTCTTGTTCCGTCAAAGAAAACATTTCCAAGCTATGACGAGATGCAGACTGCGCCAAGGGTTGACGATTGAATTCCCTTAACACAAACTTTCAAACGTAGTTCGTGCGTCGTGCCACCGTTATCAGGAATCAAAAGTTTCCAAATTTCGGTATACGGTGCTACCGTGTCATCTAGAGTTTTCTGAAAACCTCATTTGCTCCTACCACTGCCTCTCCTTCACTCTTCCTTTCCTGAGTCTCTTTCTTCCCTCTCTAGGACATTTTTTCCCGTCTTACAGCAGCAATATTTTCAAGAGGCTTCCTGCCGTAACCTTTACAATCCAATGTAATAGTTTGCATTCCATCGACTGGTTCAGGATGGCTGGGAGAAACCGAGTACATTTCCATGTTCCTTTGACTAAGCAATAAACTTTTCTTTAAACAAGTTGTAGCCTGTCTGAATCCACTTGAACGTTGTTAGTCTTAGATGTTAAAAAATAAAAATAAAAAAATAAGTAAAAAAGTTTGCGCTGCTTCAAAATAAAATCTTTGAAGCTATTCTTTTAACATAAAGGTGAAAGCACACATATAAAGCTGAATGTTTCAGGGTCGTTAGGTATATGTTTTGGTGGAACTTGGTCGGAATCAAATGGATTACATTTTGCAATAAGGAACCACCATCTCTGGCTCCCCCATAAAAGAACCTTCCTGCATAAGGAAACCAATGGCATATATGTTGTTTCTAAAATGAGCCAGAAATGGTGGTTCCTTATTGCAAAATGAGGTCCAAATCATGTTCAAGTTTGTAAGCCATATAAGGATCATCAATTTATGTGATGAGCGGTCGGTTTCAACGAGAAGCCTGTATTTGTAAATCAGACAAAACTCTCAAGAAAGGAGGCTCAATGAATCTATCAGCGTAAATTAACGATAGGTTCTTCCTCAATTCCAAACGCTTTAGCGCAGCGTATCACAGAAGATTTAATGCTTAGAATGGACTAAATTATCAGTGAAAAGATTGAAACAGAGGTGTCATTTGAGGAGAATGCGGGAAATAGAAGTGAATGTTCCCCACTTATTTAAAGTTTAATCTTTCTGAGGGCTGTTTTCGACAATTTTTTACAAGTTTACGTCAGTTTCATAGATTTTTCAGGACGATGCGTATCGGTTGGTGGTGGAAAAGGTGGAGAGTGGTGTCAAAGGTTGTTGTCATCATTGGTGTGGTGGTGGATGTGATTTTTGTTGTTGTTACCCATGTGTGTGTGTGTGTGTGGTTTTTTTTTCTCTCTATTTTGCCTCTTATCCTCACTCCTTGTATTTTATCTATGTATTCTCTCAAGCAAAAGTATGCTTCCTACACAATTATTCCTCCCCCCCCTTCTCTTCTCCCGGTTTAGCCTAAATAACGTCTGTGAAAATAAAAATTTTTCTCCGTGTGCGGCTACAGAGTCGCATTGCAGAGCAACATTACGGGCCGTTTAGTTCCTCAACGCACAACTTTTAATATCGGGGGGATTTGCAGTGGTAAAGGGGAATTAGCTCAGAACTTCCACCAGTTGCCGAATGGTGTGGTCAAATTCCCACATTTTACTTTAAGTTACAAAGAAAAATGCTGATTTTCGGGAGAGTCTGGCAACTATGATACGGAATGAAGGTCGATTTGCATCAAAGCGCCGTTCCACCGCTGAGTGAGGAAAGCTCCCAGAAATCTGCTTATGGAAGCTCAGGGCGTAGTTGTTGCCAACGAAGTAAACCTTCCTATCCTTCTAACATATTCCGATCGTTTAATTCCATCTTAACGGGAGTGCGAATTGGACATATTTCTGCCAAACGGAACTATGTGTATAATGACGTGAGCCCTGTTATGCATATATTCTTATGGGTCTCAGAGCTCACGTCTTAATGCACATAGTTCTGTTTGGCAGGGAAACATCCAATTGTTATGATACACCATGCGCTTCCTCTATGGTACATTTTGTTACCGCTCTTGGCGCCATCCACCCTAATTGTTTCCGTTTTCCATATTTTGGGTGTTTCTTGGCGCCACATGAAGGAACAGGTCTATGTGAAAAGTCGGGCAAAATTCGGAAACCTTTGAAAGCTCATAACTCCATTACTACGAAACGTCAAGGTCCTCAAAGTGGTCCCATCGGGTGCCTCGTAAAATTTACTTTAAAAAGCACCTCGTAAACTTTAAAATGTGACAAAATAAATGTATAAATTTGCAGTTTTAGTCTAAAAGTTCATGTCCGACCTCTCTCATTGACTCGCGCCACCTTGCGCCATGAAGCAATCAAGCACCATTTAATGTAAAACCTCCACAATATCCATCTTAATAGATTTTCTCACACTAAATTTTTTGAAAGTTGTTTAGCCGCATGTTGCATCGAATTAAAATTATGAGTGAGAAAAATATTAGAGATTTTAATAAGAGATTTTCAAAATCCTGAGTTAAAAAACGCTGACTATGCGAGTATAAAATTGGACCGCGTTTAACAGAAAGGAACCAAGCCACATCAGCTATTGCCAAATTTAAGTAGGCAATTTAATTTTTTACGAGAGAACGTTTGTGTGGGTTCGTTTGAAAATTTCAAGGAATTTACTTCGTAATGTGGAGAAACTCCACTGAAATTTGCATCAAAATCCGCACAACCGTTTTCATGTAAAATATTAAATCGTCCAGTTAAATTTGGCAATAGCTGATGTGGCTTTGGTTCCTTTCTGTTTAACGCAGTCCGAATATTAAAGCTTAGGAGAGCGGAGCGGCGTGTTGCCAGCGCGAGAGGCTCACTGGCGCCTACAAACCTAAGTGGATACTTCACGCATTGCACAATGCTTGAAGTATCCACTTAGGTTTGTAGGCGCCAATGCGCGTTTCGCGCTGGCCGCCCGCCCGCCGTGCGGCGGCGCTCAATATTTCACAACAGAGGTGTTGCACAGTATTATACGAAATTGAACGTATTAAGAATGACAGGCATCCTTTACAGATACAGATCTAAGACAAGTACGGTAAGGTAAGACAAGTAAGGTAAGTACAGATCTTTCCTCGCAAAATAAATCAAGATACTTATCGTGCACTGGAAAAATCTAAGAGCCTTTAGCTGAGGCAAATATAGAGGTTTATCCGGTTCAGGTATAAAAAGGTGGGAAATTCTTGAAAGCTAATTAAGTCCTGTTACACCAAAGAGGTGTAGAGAGTTTTAGTGAATTTTGTCTCATGGAATTGACGCTCCCTCATTTTTACCAAAACTCTCAACTATATACGAGTATTCTCCGTTGGACCAAACAGACAAAACAAAAAAACAAGCAAACCCTAATTCTTTCAAGACATTTTACATTTTCATCCAATAACGTCGTGAGCAATTGTCGTTTGTATTTACATGTGGGCCAATTGACTTTGGGTCTCAACTGGCACATGGACCAAAACTCCCGTGTCGAAAAAACGCGTGGACATAAATTACTAGAAAAAACAGGTGCGCGGACAATAAATCGTTGACGAAATGTCCTATAACCAGAGAAAGATGTTCTGTCTTTCGAAAATACGTTTCCTCTTGCTTACTTAACCCTCAGATGCCCAAGACTTTTTCATGCCCCAAGTCCCAAGTCCGATCAGATTGACCCGTAATTAAACCCGTATTATTTTGGTATTTATGGGGAACAGAACATGGAAGCAGAGCAAAGAAAAGGACGCACGATGCCGACGGCGCAGAGATACAACTATTCGTGCTTGATGGATGTCCGTGTTGCAGCTGCAAAATTGAAGGCGCGATAGCGCGAGGCGTGAACTCGCAATGTTCTGCTCTACCCTGCCAGGGAGATTCAACTCAACTCAACTCAAATTCACAAACAATTTAAAAGACGAGGCCCGAATCCATTTCTGTTAACTTTGGCTGTGTTGACACTCGATTTTATTATTTGTTTTTTAATATGATGTTTGATTGTTTTCTAATAATGTATTTGTGGACCTGTACATCTACAACTCGTATGTATGTAAGTACCAGCACCATAACTCTGCCAAACGTGGCTGTCAGGTCAAATTGACCAAGCCCATTATTTCTAGGGGTATAGTTGTCATAAAAATTCTATGACACTCGATTCTTCATTTTCTTTTAAATTTGATGTATGATTCTTTTTATAAGATGCATTTGTAGACGTGCATCTAAAGCTTTTAAGCTTGGCCTGCTTGCCACGTTTTTTAGCGAGCCTTGGGTCAATTTGACCCAACTTGGGCATCTAAGGAAATATGGTGACAAAATCTGTAAACCGCAAAACGGAGAGCTTTTTATCTCTCGAAACACTGGTAAATGTGAAAACAAAATCTTAAGATATGAGGAACTTCTTGCACACAGAGACGGGAATGTGTACGCTCAATGAAAGACTTGACTTTAGAGGACTCGTGATTAATTATTCGAATGTTTTTATGCTAAAAGGAACTATGTACATAGGATTTGCGTGTAACATAGTTCTTTTTAGCATAAATACGACCATTTATTTGAACTAGACTTCCCGTTGGTGCATTTAAGGAAACTGTCACGTCGGAAGGAGACACAGTAATTTGGGAAAGAAGGATTACGTGTACCACTGTTTCCGAATAAGCATGCATAAATAAATGATAAAAGTAGAAAATGCGTAACTCGATTGAGGGGTTTTGAAATATTTGTTTGTGTAAAAAAAACGGCTGACCGTTATCATTTAAAATTCTCATGAAAAATACTGGAAAGTTTACTGGACTTTCGAGTGAAATAAATAAGAATGAAGAAAACTTAGTAAAAACTCCAAGAAATAATGTCAATATCCTACTTTTTGTAAAGATTGCATCCGAAAAAAATCTGCTATGTCTCAAATGTAGGTACGTGCTTTTCGACTTGTATCGATTTTTGCAAACCTTGAGATGCAATGTGCGCTGGGGAACAGTGATTAAAGTCTCTTGATATAAACTTCCAAACATGGTTCGTTTGTCGTGGTGTCGTCGTCAGGAATGAAAAGTTTCTAAATTTCCTGTATGCCGACCTCTTGTCATCGTCAAAGATTTTCTCGAAAAGATTTTTTGCCTTTTGAGAGTCTTGAGTCAAATACATCAGATGACAAACATCATTTCAAAATGTAAACTTGTTTTATTCCTCTGGATCTTTGACGGCAAACTTTCCAAGTAATTATGAGATTGACCCATCTGAAATTATGAAGGACTTAGAAGGAAGTTAAGAGGAAATTACCTCGTACATATATTTGAACCTGTGTATGCATAATATACATTTTTTTTTCTGAATGGCCTCATTGTCAGAAGTTAAACAGTACAAATACATACATCCAATTACAACGTTATAGATGGACGGGCATATATAAAAACAAGCAGTGAACTCCAACACAATGTGTTGATAAGGCGCGTCATTAACTCGCACATATCAACCCCTTTAGTTTTCATTTACAGAGATTTCAAAATAGGCAAACAGCATAAAAAGAGAATTCACGATCCAACACTGCGAGGTCAAAGACGCACCTTGACGAGACCGTGTATTGTGAAAGTAGAAAGCTATTCGATCGAATTTAAGTTTTTTGATCTGCCTCAAGCAAAATCTTATCAGATTCTTGAAGAAAAGTGCTACGGAATAATTTAAGCGAAGAAAGGAAAAATTCTGTCGAACTCCTAGAAGATAAAGTCGATTTAAAGGTATTTTGGGGCTAAAATACCCAAATCACCGGTAGTAAAAATCCCGTTATATTATTGAAAAGAAATTGACTCGATATAAATGCAATTGCATTAAATACGTCTTGATTTTGTTATTTTAAACGTCTTTCCATGCAAAGAAGTTCAACCATGTCGTTGCTTTATTCATTCATGAATTGAAAGTAAGCAATCTACATCCCGAAAATCTACTGATTTGCCGTAAAAAATTGCAGAAACTTGATATACCAGGTCGATGCACCCACTCGTTGAATTTACCAACCAATTTTGTGAGTGCAAATGTGTAAGAATCAATATGCTATAGTCATTTTGGGTGCATTTATTTTTCATGAAACAATAATAATTTCAATCCCGAAAAACCATCAATTTTCCGTATAAAATCGAAAAAATCAAAATATGTCAACTCCCCGACGTGAAAATTAGATTCTACGTATGTAAATGTAAATACTTATGTATCGATATGCTGAACAGAACTATGTGTGGACAGTCAGAAGCCCGCGGCAACATTAATTCAACAGAAAAACTGTAAAAATTAGATAGGATTTTAGCCGCTTTGCCCGCCTCTCCTCGCTACTTACAACAAACCGTTCTTATACTCATCTCAAAATTTTTCTCAGAGCTTTGGGTTATTATCAGCTTCCATTTAAACTCCGGTTCGATGGCCGAATCGGCTGCCAAAAAAGCAAGCCACTGTTGAGGGGTTCTATGAGAAATTCGTGATATTATCGGCTCTCAGGAAATCACCCCATGGCTAAAATTGGTGGTATAAATGTTTAAGTGCTTAAAATAATCGTATTCAAGAAACTAAGGAATTAAACTATGGAGTCAATTTCTTTTTAATAATATAACGAATTTACTACCGGTGATTTAGCTATTATAGCCCCAGAATACTTTTAAAGCGCCTTTGCGTTCCAGAATCTCGACGGAATTTTTTTTTTTTTTTTTTTTGCTTAAACGATTCAAGAAACATTGTAGTTAAAAATATAAAGATTTTTCGATTTGGACGTATGAAAAATGTTTAACTCGTTCAGGCACACCGTGTATTGTATGGAGTACTGCTGTTATTCGACCGTTGTCTTCAGGTCAAAATTCTTACAAAGAAGCCCCTTGCAAGAGGCAAATTTTTTGTAATTTCTCCCAGTTTTTTTCAGCGTTAGGTATATAAATGAATTGTTTGTCAAATTTTGAGGTCAATTATATTTAATTGTAATTTATACTTTCTTTTTTTCCCCTTCATTTTATTTTTCGTATCGAGGAGTCGAGGTTTTGTTGATTTCTTCGGATTTCGATTACTGTAACTTCTCTTCTATTCGGCCGATTTTTATGAATGAGGTCTCTTTTTATTTGTGTTTTAACGGAGAGTAAGGAAAAAATTGCTAAATACATGCGAAACAATTTTTTTTGAAAATTGGATGAATCCTAGCGTGACGGTGAAATGGTTAATGAAGCGTGAGTAATTGGGGTACGGGTATCGGCCGCGTTGGGACCCAAGGCCCAGCATTGTTCTTCGTGACGCCGACGCAGTGATCAGGAGCGTGGGGACGAGAGGGCTTAGTGGACTCCTGTATGAGCCACGTTTAGCAAATGGTCTAATGAGTCTCGAGGCTCATCACAGATTGCACTTACCACTATCCTGGTGGCCCCGGCTATCAGAGCAAGGAGTACCAACTTTTGAAAAGGATAACAGTGTTGTGGAGATATGTCAAAGCAACGTTGTGAACAAAACGGAGTGAGTGAAATTCTCATTCAAGGAGTGCCGAACTGGTCAGCCATCCTCGAATCAGTTCGCTTGCTTCCGCTTATATATGCATATTTTAAATCAGCGCGCCCTATTCTAAGGTTTTTTTAAAAAAAACCAAGAAACGTAGACTCTTGGTATTCATTACACATAAACTAGCGAGCCCCAGAATGAGAAACAACTTTAAATCATTATTATTGACGGATTAGTAAACTTTTTACACGCTTTGGAAAATCTCAGAAGTTCGCGGTAGTCACTTTTCGGTAAGGAACTAAGGGACTCGGTTATTGTATCGAGGAGGGGGTCGAAACGATCGCAAAGGCGGTATACTACGTATACGCGCCAAAAAAACTCTTCAGAATGTGTCTTTCTCTAAATTACTTTTAACTCATCCTTCGCATAGATGCGGAGACTCGTTTAGAAATGTTGCAACCGAAATTATCCTTTTAAACCTTTCACGAACTTTTTCGAGGACTGAATTAGAAAAATGCGCATCTACTTTGTAAAGTTTCAAAATATCTTTTTTCTTCTTAAATATTTGAAAGAAGATCGATCAAAGGATCTTCTTGATATTTTTTGTAAATGTTAATAAATTAGTCAGGAAAATTCTCAAAAAAACTCAAAACAAATATTAATTGGTTTTCTTCGAGGCAAAGAAAACATCGGCAGCGCTTAACAACTTTGAATTGGGATACACGCATTTTCCGAATTCAGCCGTCAATTTGCAGTTTAGAAGGAAGCACCGTAAAAAAGTTCAAAGAGATTAATTTCCTCTGTTTAATAACAACGAGCAGATTTCCACCTGCCTTCCCAGTCATATGCGATCTGTTTGAAGTGGACTATCAAGAGAGAGAGGTCACATCGCCGTAAGCTTACGGCGATCGAACTTCATTACGAGCTTAACTTTAAAAGCTTTTTAATAGCTTCGTAAGTTGTGCTATTATTCGATTAATCGCTCCGCCTCCGAGTTTTTGCGAACTTCTGAAGTTCGCCCGCGTGGAAGTAATGAATCAAAATTTGATTTTAAATACCTTAAAAGCTTGAAGCTTCGGGATGAATCTTAAACTTGACGGAAGCATTTACGTAATATCGCGTGAGTTTTGTCGAAAACAGGATCAGACGCAAGTGGTACTTGCTTGAGAGGAACGTATGTTCGACAGGTTATTTTGGTTCTTTGGGAAGTTTTGGCCTGGGCTGGTCTGATTGTCCATTAGATTTTCGGATTTTCCTTCCATTGTAGTTCAGTAATGTTTTTTTGTTTTAAACAGAGCTGGGGTTATACACGCCTGCTTATAAGTTTTTCGGTATTTCTTTGACTTAACTTTTAGAAGGAGGTGGGAAGTGGGTATAGTTTCCCCTTGTAAAAATTACGACTTGAATAGAAGCAAGAGAGGTTTTAAGACATTACTACTAATTTTCATGAATAACGTGCATGCGCCCATTTATATTGAGTTTGCTTCAATTCGGGTAAAACAAAATGGTAAGATTTTCCTTTTTTCAAGGTGAGTCTCGTTTTAAACCTTAATTTTGAAATAAAACAGATCTAAAAAATATCCCTTATAAATTCATTTTCCCTCGTATGGAATAAATACACTTGCTTGATGAAAAATATTAAAAGTTTATACAAAATGAATAATCGCTTTTCCGTGACGCACGGTGAGAGTTTTACTCCTGAAAAGGAATTTTAAAGCTGCGACGTTTGAGTATATAGTGACAGGTAGAATTTCCAGTTACAATTTACCAAGGAAGCTCCGCATAATTACTAATCAGAAAGAGAGAGGAAGAAAGAGAGAGAGAGAGAAAACAACTCTACCAAGAGATTTCTGAGGTTAGTGTTATGTTCGGAAACAGACAGGAAGCACAGGTCATAGAGTGGAGAGTAATGAGTTGGAAATTTCTACAAATGCTACAGCTCACTCGCAAGACGTTGACAGTAGACGGTTCAGCGATTCCAGGAAAAGGAACTCAATCTGATATCGTCATAGAAACAAGTGGGACTCGCGCAGAAGGGAGAAGAATAGACACGGAGCAGCAAGGGAGAGAATTGAGATGGAAACAGTGCTTGGATTGAGATTGACTGCTATCCAGCCGTCTGGAGAAAATAACATTCCATAAAAATTCGACGAGATGTATTATGACGAACACCCGGGCTGAATTGAGAGCTGCAAGGATACTGGTTGACATGCCGCCTGCATGCTGGGAAGGACGTGGATTTTCGCGATTTTCTCCAGTATGAGAAACTAAATTGATACAGAAAATAAAAGACAAAACCTCCCGATTTTTGATCTCTTCTCCCTCCCTTTTTGCCGAGCTAAGGAAGAACGCCGCATGAACATTCGAGGCTTTGTCAAATTTCCTTCGACGAAACGTGTATTTTTGACGCAATTTAAGCATATTTTCCCTTAAAATTTTCATATATTTTAGATTAAATTGCGTACAAATTTGTCTGAAAATTTGGAAAATAATATTCACAACTTTCCCAGCAAATACGGGTTTTATCCGAGGAAACTTGGCGACGTCTAGAGGCTCATACGGCGTTTTTGCTTAGCATGGCAGCTTTCCTCGTGTATCTTTCTTCTCATCTTCTTTCTCTCTTTAGAAAAAAAAATTCTGCGAAACCATTTCTTTACTGAGACAATATCTCTCCCAAAATTGTAGAAAGGATAATGGATCCAATAAAAATGGAAGATGGGTAGCGTTTCATTCAACTACGGTCGAACTGCTTTATTTTTTCGTGCCCAGAGAAAAAAACTCGGATTCTTCATCAAAAGTTATTGTTTCCTTGAAATAGGAGGGTCTCATTTTGCTTAAGAATTTGTTGGTGGCGTGAAAAGAGCAGCATCTTACACCGCGTTAAATGTTGGCTGCCACGACGAAAGTTTATTAGTTGTGGTGAAATTTTTCTTGTCGTGATGGTATAGTTTGAATTTATCATACTATCAAACATCAAACCACTTAATGGTTTTGAGTATAGTCCTACGTGTTTCAATTACCATAAGTTTTAATTTTGAAAAATACTTTTCCAATAATTTTGCCAAAAATCACACCAATATTGTAATCGATGGCTCGCCGATTGCTTAACCCTGGTAAAAATTGGCAGTAGAATCTGTGTTCCAAAATACCATAGACCTACATCCGGCTGTAAGATTTCCAATAGCTTCTATAGCCAGCTACACAATTTCTTATAGCCCTTTATAGCCGATGGCGATTAAGCAACAGCCAGGCGATAAAGTGTATGCTAAACGTTACTAATTACAGATACTAGGACTTGGTGAATTTTTAGACTACTGGTCTCTTTTTGGGCCGTAGTATCTTGATTTATTTTGCGAGGAAAGCTCCGTACTTTTGATGGATGCCTGCCATTCCTAATATATTAGTTTCGTATGATACTGTGCAATACCTCTGGTGTGAAATAGTTGCTTCAAGCGCCGTGGCACGCTGCGGCGCGACAGGCGGGCAGCTAGCGCGAAACGCGCTTTGGTGCCTACAAACCTAACAGGGATACTTCACGCGTTGCGCAATGCGTGAAGTAGTGAAGTATCCCTGTTAGGTTTGTAGGCGCCAGTGCGTCGCCGCTCCGCTTTGTGTTAGACTCTAATATTTAATCTGGCGGAGTCAGCGTTATTCGACTCATGATTTTGAAATGTTTGCACATCCTGTATGGATTGTTCTCATTTTAATTAATGAAAAACACTATGTATTAAAGGAAAATATAATGTGTGTTTTGTAAATATTAAGGTGGTTCCGTATCAAACTTAATGATTTTCAAAGCACACGAATTTCTACACAATTTCTTATAGCCTATTATAATCGATGGCGAAAAAGCAACAGCCAGGCGATAAAGTGTAAAGCCCGGCGATAGGAACTATAGCCCAGCTGCATAATTTTTTATCGCTTCATATATCCCGGCCGTATGATTTTCTCCGCATTCTACAGCCAGCTATATGATTTTCTGTAGCCTTCTTTAGCCGGCTATAAGAATTCCTATGGTATTTTGAAACGCAGCTCTTATCGCCAATTTTTACCAGGGAAACATTACCTTTAAACAATGGCTTCTGCTGAGTTTTTAAAAACCGCACCAAGTCACGTATCAAGTTCGAACTAGAAACAGGAGGTTCGCAGTTTTGTTCTTACATAATACCCAATGTGAAGGACGAAGTTTAACGACTATTTTTAATTTAGAAATATCCTTGCCCAACTTTGAATATACTTTTGACAGGAGCACATCTGCAGTTATATGAATTCAAAACTGTTCCTAACTTATTTTTTTTTCTCAAATATGATTTGGCGCGTTTCTGTTAAACCCATTCCACATCCATTTGACTCCACTGAAGAACCCATTTCAAAATTAGCGGATTTCAATATTTTGTCACAAAATAGGTAATGAAGTGGACATGCACTGCGGCGTGTAATTCATCTTCAATTTTCAATTATTGACGGAAGTCTAGAAAATTATCTCTTTCTTCTGAGCGACGATCGCTTCGAGCAATTCTGAAAACTTACTTCACACTTGCAGCCACCAGCGCCGAAAATATCCATTAGTTGATCGAAAAGTTTGAAATTAAACGCGCGGGGATAGTGAAGTTTTCTTTTGACTTATTTTTAATCCCTCCATGAATTATACATCACATGAAGTAGATAAAAAAGATTGATGATGACTTTTGTGAGGTTTACGATCCACTTTATTACGTTCAAACAAAAAGGGAATTTACGATGAGAAAAAATTAAAAGTTCACGGTACGAACATGGAACTTATTTTTGTGATTTATCTTCCTGAGCTAGCATTCATACGAATACTACACCTTTATCTTAGTTTTTTACTTTATTTTATCATTATTTGTATCATGGCATATATAACTCGTCCATTTGAACTGTAGCCATTTGTTTCTTACCGCAATTTAATAATTTATTTTAATATTTTTTTCTGAAGAAATAAGAGAATATTACTAAAAAATTTGCGTTTAAAAAGTTCAAGTCAAAGTATAAGTGTGGAATAGCCTTACGGTGGCATTGTTTTTCCTTTTCCTACACACATGTTTTATTTTCTCTCTCCATTATTTCTTCTTCATTTTTAAACTCCAGGGTGGTACCATCTATGTGTTAAAATAGTTTTGACAATTTTTCAGACAAATTAGAGGTAGTCACAAAGAACCGTAATTGTTTAAAAGAAACTTTTGGGAAACTTGCAAGATGTGTCTCTTTTATAACTTTTTTGGTGTGTTTGACATACTCACGATGTTTTTCACTGTTTTACTCTTTGAATAGTTTATTAGTTGATTAATTGATCAGATTTTAATGATACGACAATTTTCAACCTACCCTATTGTTGTATTTTGTGGCACTATACATCCGTGGCGTGGCATGAACTGCGATACATCGATTGTTATGCCATTTAAACCTATGGAAAAGGATCGATAAACAGGGTGTTTGCAGCGAACACCTTAAGGTGATTCGATGGACGCCATATTTTGTGTCAGAACGGCATGCGATATATCGCATCAATTGGTTAAATTCTTTCAGCTACTCGTTATTTTTCTCCAATTTTGAGATCGAAATACTGTTGTCAGGAGACTAAAGCACTCACTTACCAATTTTAACAAAGAAATTCAACGTAATGAAGACGTGGTTTTTTTAGAGAGAAAACATCGCATTCGATACTGATATCGAAACTGCACTCGAACGCTATATTTTTTCTCTAAAAAAACCACGCCTTTATTACGTTGAATTTCTTTGTTAAAATTGGTAAGTGAGTGCTTTAGTCTCCTGACAACAGAATTGCGATCTCAAACTTGGAGAAAAATGACGAGTAGCTGAACAAATGGAACCAATTGATGCGATATATCGCATGCCGTTCTGACAAAAAATATGGCGTCTATCGAATCACCTTAATAATCGATTCTTTACCATAGGTTTAAATGGCATAAATATCGATATATCACAATTCACGCCACGCCACTTCTATACATGAGGAAAATATGGTTGAATCGTAGGAAATTATGATGCCTCCTAAGTGCATTTTTTCCGTCTTGGCGGTATAATTTTAGAAAAATTCCTTCTAACTTAAGTGAGAATAATTTTGAGCGGCAACATTAAGACATTTCATACCAAAAGAGAAAAGTCGTTCATCCAGTGTAATTTTCTCCAGGTTACAAGTAAAATGTCGAGCTCTCTCTATTTTGCTTCTGTATATCCTGTGATAATATTTGATGTTTTTATTTTGTAAATCTTTTAGGAACGAAAAATAAAAAGCTTTTTGCGATATTGAAATTGGTTGTCCATCACTCAATTTTTCCCGCGTTATTCAAACAGTGTCGGGACGGTATTTTCTTTTTCATGTGTGATGTATAACAGGAAGAGCGTTCTTTCTGCTACAATATTTTTCACCGTGAGAAAAAATGACTGAATAAATTATTTGTAAACATTTGCATTTAAATGGAGTCTTAATTCATTCGCTGCGGCAGCTTTAATTTATTTCTCTTTCGCTCAAAGATGAGTTTGCTTCATGTCAATCTGAAACAACGATCCATTTCGATTAGCACTGGTCTTGGTCAAACATGGCTCTCAACGGCTGAAAATTTCAATTTGTAAGCCAATTTTTGCCCTTCAAACCAGCAGTCTTAAAGTTTCTCTTGATAACTTGCAAGGGTGCATCTTCTTCATCTTCGCTGCCCATTTTTGAAGTTGTTTCACATTTTCTCATACTGCACGGAACACTGAAAAAAAGATTGGTAGAATTTACCATTTTTTCACGCTGTATTTCACACAGCGTGAAGGAATGGTAAATTCTACCAATCTTCAAGTCAATTCTGTCAGAGGAATGGTTACCCATACCAGTATCGACGGTGTAAGTCGGCAATTACATAACTCGGTTTGCGACGTCGCAGATTTCCTGTCGTACTTTATTTTTTGAACGGAAAACTACTCAACGGCTATTCTTTAAAACTGCCGTGATTTTTCTTCTTTGTGCGAAGAAAATTCTGCATAAATTTCAAAGAATGATGTCAATTTGTTCTCTCTCAAAAAAATAATATAGAAGCGGAGATTTTCAGACACCGCAAACGAGTTGTGTGATTGCCGACTTGCACCGTAGATATGTATAGTAACGCTTACCTTTCTTCTAGCAGAATTCACTCTGAATTGGACGTATTTCTATCAAACGGAACTATGTGCATTGAGACATGAGCTCTGAGACCCATAAGAGTACACGCATAACAGGGCTCACGTCATAATGCACATAGTTCCGTTTGATAGAAATACGTCCAATTGACGCTGTGTGAAATACAGCGTGACGGAATGGTAAATTCTACCACCCTTTTCTTTCAGTGAATGTTCTGTTAAAATTTTAAAGAATATCTTCTATTCGATTTTCTTAACAGGAGAGGAAATAAACTGCGGAAATGTTGATTGTACGTCACATCAACGTATACTTGCTTTCAAATTCCCTCTTCGTTTCGCTTCATAGTAATCTGCCGCGCCGCACAGTGGAACGAACTATTAGAAGGCGTCGGACATGCAATTTTCGGCTAAAATTTCGAATGTTGATATTTACTCTTATTTTTTCTCAAATTCAATTTCAAGGGGCGTTACGGAAATAAAATTTCACGAAAAAACCAATGGAATCACTCTTAAACTTCTTTGTTTCATTTTGTCGAAATTATAAACTTTCGAAGTTTCTAGATTTTGTTCGATCCTTCTATTGACTCGATCTATTGTGCGCCGTATATGTATCCCCGGACGTTGCCAGAATCCCCGTGGTAAAATTCACATTTTGGAGAGGGTGGGGGAATTACGTGTGATTTCTTTTGGAATTCCGGATAATCTTACTCACGTTTTAGTCGCTGAAATAATAAAAAAAAAAAAAAAAAAAAAAAAAAAAAAAAAAAAAAAAATCTGAACTTTTCACAAAAATAAATCTCTTATTAGAGGGCAACGTTTGGATGTCCATACGGCGTTCTTGCCTAGTGCAGCAGCACCGGAGACTTGGCACCTCGGAAGCGTCTTTCAAAACGCACACAAACAGAAATTAATCAATTCCCGTCTTCACGTGGCACGTCGCAAAGAAAGCGAGCATCCCGGCCCGAGATGAGCGGCCGTAAATCTTGGCCGAAAAAGAGGCCGTTATAACGTCAAGCCACGGTTCCACGGGCGGCACGTGACGCGAAATTGACGCGTGGCAGAGCCGCGCTAGTCACCGAACAGCAAATTATGAATAAAACCGAGACCTATACTCCCGTACTAAGGAGGAAAGCCGTTGAACCTTCAGCCGTTGCCAAATTTCCTCTGACAAAACAGTTTTTTGTTAAAATTTGCACATATTTTTCTTTCGATTTTTCAGAGAATTTTGTCACTTTCGTCACTTAATCTAGAACATTTGAAAATTTCAAGGAAACACACTCATAAATTTCATCAAAAAAATTTTACGAGAGGAAATTTGGTAACGTTTAAATGCTCATGCGGCGTTTTTCCTTGGCACAGCAGTGTACAAAAACCGGATGTGCAAATATTAACCTTATTCCAAACTAAACATCTATAAGGAGAAGAAAAAAGTAAATGCCAAAGTTGCGGTATTTCAACTCTCTTTCGATTTTTCGTACTTTTTTAAATTAAAAAATTCGTTTACTCGTCAATGGAGAATTTGCACACACAAAAGACGCTTACTGCTCTTTTCGCTATCACGGCAGAATAATCCTCGCAGACTGTTTCACTCCCGCGATTCAATTCCGGGACACATCTCGCGAAAGCGTCCCGTACTGCCTTGCTGAGGAAAAGAGCCGAATGAACTTTCAAGCGTTGCCAAATTTCCTTTGATAAAACAAGGATTTCCTGGTAAACTTATGAATATTTTCCTTCCAACTTTTTGAATAATTTTGTTTGCAATTTCATCTTAGGTTCCTGAAAATTTCAAAGAAAAATATTCATAACATTCTTCAAAACTAAACATTCTATCCGAGGAAATTTGGCAACTCTCGAATGTTCATACGGCGTTCCTCCTTAGCACGGAAGCGTAGAGACAAGGCTTGACGCGCATCATGAGCGGCAACAGGTAGGTTTAGAAGCCGCGGGCGCGCGATTAAGCTGGCGTCGCGTCGCACGCCGCCCGTGTAAGCGGACCTTAAGCGTAGGGGCTGAACTGCAGCTGGGGTCCCGGGCGCT
This sequence comes from Bemisia tabaci, assembly GCF_918797505.1. Taxonomy (NCBI): domain Eukaryota; kingdom Metazoa; phylum Arthropoda; class Insecta; order Hemiptera; family Aleyrodidae; genus Bemisia; species Bemisia tabaci. Next base: position 13,323,972 of record NC_092797.1, on the reverse strand, counting down.
AAAATTCCACGGCGATTAATCCTGGGCCGGCCTCCTCCGTTTAATCATTTTACCTTGTTTGTTCGTCACAGATTAACGTCCCTTCCGACATCGACGTCGACGTCCGCGCAGACGCGCGGCCACGTTCAATTTTAATAATCGATGGCGACTAATTAATATCGTATGGGGAGCCTCCATCACTCCGACGCGATGCCGTCCGTGTTTCGTTCGGACCCTCTTCTATCGTCTCCGTGTGCTGTTGTGTTAAGAAAGAAACGCGCGGGACTTCCATGGAAGTAATAAGTACATACGCGGATTTAATGCCTAGCGGTATACCAGACCTGCTAAAAATGAAGAGTCAGCTATTCAGAATTTGCCAACTCACATAAGTAGAACTTCATACTTATATGAGTAGAAATCCTACTCATATGAGAAGAAATCCTACTCATATGAGAAGAAATTCTACTCGTATCACTAGAACATTCAACTCATAAGAGTATAGAAAAGTTCGACTCGTATGAATTCAATTTTTTTTTCCGTTTTTCAGAAGTGCTGTTTCTGACCAGGAGACACCGACACAGCATGCAAATTTGAAGAATAAAAACATTTTGTTCTTAGGATTTTTTTGATGCGGTGACTAGTTTCTGAGATATCGGACACGGTAGATTCAACGCTGAATTCATGTGAGATGAAGTCTCTAGTCAAAGAAGTCGGCGAAAACTGGATAGAGAAATTCTGCTCATATGAGTTATTCATATAAGTTGAAATCCTATTCATATGACTTTGATTTTCCACTCATTTGTACTCACCATTTCTGGCACGGGAGTCCACGTCGAATAAGTTCACGCACTTCCATGGACAGTGACAGAAAATAGTCTTTCGTTTCAGTGCTCTTATTTTCCGGAACTAAAACGGAATTCCGAATGTTTCATTGGCGGATCCAGAAAGTTGGCAACGTTGTTTTTCTCCACTAAAACCTATGAAAATATATCGATTCTTAGAGGGGCCAGGTGCTCCGACAAGAATCGATTATTTAACATAGGTTTGAATGGAGGACATCCGGTGTTGCCAAATTGCTGGATCCACCGCAGGGAACTTTTGAGATTTTCCTGAATTTTTCCCGGAACTTTTGAAATTCCCAAAATGCTCTGGATCTTTTGCATTTTTCGGAATTGTCTCGGAACATGTGAAATAATCTAACAGATATTCATAAACAATGGATCGATTCGATGCGAGACAACAGGGAATTTGAGCTTGAGATACAGTTTTCACATTGTCAGATTTGGAGTGTAGATTTTTGACGTACCTATTTTAAATCCTCCAAAAAATCATCCATTAAAGTGCCATTACAGATATTGAATACTTCCATGCCATTAACAAAACTTCCAAAAAGTCTTCGACGCAAGATCCATCAATTTCAAGACTTAGCATTCTCCGAAAGGGACGGGATTATATTGGCAAAGATCCAGTTGACAATGCTAACTCTCGCAGTGCTGTCGCACAGTGGATCGAGTCAATTCAAGAGGTCGAACATTAAATTTTTGACTAAAACTGCAAATTTTTATGTTTATTTCGTCAAATTTTAAAGTTCAAGGGGTGAAACTGGAGGACAATTTCCCGAGAAAACCAATGGAACCATTTTCAGAACCTCACAGTTTTGTATAAACGGAGTTATAAGCGTTTAAATTTTCCAAATTTTGTCCGACCTCTCCTACTGACTCGATCCACTGTGAGTCGGAGCAAAGGCAGGGCCCGGCATAAACGGGACGATATCTCATGCCACGTGCAGTGGCCTGAATGCACATTCACTTCGCTAATCGCTCATTGGCTTCGGGATCATCGTGAGGTGAATCTTCAGCATTAATTCCAGATGAAACAAGCTCATCTCGTCGCCAACGTTCAATAGCAAAGCGCGGGAGTATTTTAACATTTGTGACCGCCAACGGCAAAAGGGATCGTATAGTCCTCAAAAACCAAAAATCGAGTAATTGATATTAAGGAGCAGACGAGTGTCAACGAATATTTTGGGACAAAAAACACCCCAAAATGAACCATCAAGTCGGAGTAGACCTTTTTAGATAATGGCATAATTTAAAGCACTTGCGCAGCATGTTTTCGATCCAAAATTTCAGACGGGAAACGAATGAGACGACAGGTAACAATGGCAATTCTAACTTCGGAACAAGTTGTGTTTACAATTAGCATTGCTTAAAATATAGCAAAAAAGACAAAATGACGTCGTTTGCATAATCTACACCGAAAAAAAAAGTGAAGTTAATTAAACATTCTGAATGTAAAAAAAGTGTGCGAGAACTTATAAAATGCTGAATTACCCGCTGGATCGAGCAGTTACTTTCGCAATGCAAGGATGTAAAACCAACTGCTAAGGCGGGTAATAATTCAGCATTTTATAAGTATTCGCACACATTTTCTACATCCAGAATGTAAAATCAACTTCACTTTTTTTTTGGTGTAACTTACATTTGATTCATATTTAAAATGCTTCACTGGAAAAAAAACACATTGGATCTAGAGTCCAGACGCTTGAAAATATTGACAAGAAAAAAATACTCTTGATTCAATCGGATTTTTGCTTGAATCAAAACGAAATCCGCTTAAATCAAGAGGCTTGGTTCTTGATTTAAGCTAGATTCTGATTGAATTAAGAGTACTTTTTCTTGTCGATGTTTTTAAGAGTCTGGACTCTAGATCCAATGTGTTTTTTTCCAGTATTGTTAATATCTCGTTCAGGAGTTGCTTTCCAAGCTCGCTCTGTATGCTTTGTTTTCGACGTAAATTTGCGAGAAATTCCAAAAATTGATCCATTGATAGCATTCAAAAAATTAAGAACTCTTTGCTACTTCGATCAATAATCGTCGCTCTTGTGACTTAAGGGCGCATCCCAATTTCTACGTGAGGTCTGTTGTCCATAGAATGTCATGCTTTTTGGGGCTCATGTGGAAATAGAGCTACGCCCTTACTCCAGAGAAAAGACGATGTTACAAGCAATTCATTTCAGTCCTCAATAATTCAAATTGTGACTTAAAAATTGAACTCAACTTTCTGCGCCGTGGATATTAGAAACTGTTATCCATCGAAGACTGAAAATGGATATTTTAACCTTAGGCCCGATATTTTCCTCCATTGGGCAGTTTGACTTGCCACCATGAGTAACCACGTAACCAGTTGTAACCATGAGTTGACTTTGAGAGTGAGTTTTTATCTCACCTAATTACATACATCCTGCTGAATAAAATTCTTCGATTCTCCTTAAAGATACAGTGAGCTCAAAGGGACGTCTGGAAGAATACCCCGCGGACCATCGCAACAAACGAGATACCGTGGAATTGAGAATCACGAAACTCAATAAGTCACCAGCGTCCGCCTTTTTTACGGCCGGAAACAGAAGGAAAATCCTTCACGAACCGAAGGGATCTTCTGTTTAACTGAGGGAGAGTGCCGCATAAACCTCCGAACGTTGCCAAATATCATTTGATAAAAGAATAAAAACTATGCATTAACTTGTAAATATCATTATTTCAATTTTCGGTCGATTTTATTTTCAATTATGGATTTGGAGGATCAAAGCATTTTAAAGGAAAATTTTCGTGACTTTCTTGTAAAATAAACATTTCATCGGGGGAAATTTGGCAACGTCCGAAGGTTCATACGACGTTTTCCCTCTCAGCACGAGAGTCTTGAACTTCCAATCGCCGTGGAAACTCCCCCCTCCCCCCTTGCGCCTCCTTATTGACCGAGTTCCCGCGTGAAAAGTGAAAACTTAATTATCTCGCATTCTAGTGTTTCCGAGCCGAAAAACTGACGCCGCACTTCATCAGACCAAGAGAGATTTACGCCTTCTTTTCGTGGGGGCTAAGTGGCTGACACCGGCCAACTTAGCAGGAAACGCGTATCCACACGGGGTCTGCCGTGAACTTACGTGGTTTATGTTAGAACTCCGAACGCGACGGGGGGCTTAGGCAGAACGCTCCCCTCGAAACACCCAAGATTCGTCACCGCGCTAACCAAAAGGCGTAACTGTGTTTTGAAGAGAGCCGTGTACTCCGCGTGATTTTGTGCTTTTCAGGGCTCACATCAAAATTCAGTTACGCGTTTTTGGCAACAGTGCCGGATTTTCGTCATCGAGAAAGCTCTCAGTTTGCGTTTTCGTCCCTGTGGAACGACTAATGCCCTTCGATTCCGTGGCACGACCTGATCCTTGCTTCTTGAACAGGATGTTTGTTCGAGCCAAACCTTCTCTCTTGTGTCCTACTTTTGTCAATGATTATGTCGAGAGGTTTTGGACACCTTCCACTCTTATTTTGCCTTTTGTGTGGAAGTTTTGTTCGGATGTCAACGCTCAGATTTGTTTGATGCTGATTAATGACCAAAATGTTGAGAAATTGGTTGAGAAAATTTAATCTGAGTAATTACCTCGACATTCATCGGTCGTCATCGGGCGAATTGCTCGTCCATCATTATTACACAAAAAATAACGTTTTTCGTCAAACTTTACTTTTGCCTCGATGCGATTCCTTTCAAAGTTGCCAGATTGTGTTATTAGATATGGATATTCAACATCGAGGTGAATGGAGAAATGTGCTGAATTTTCTTAAAAATCTGGCAACATCGGTATGGGGTCCCTAATATGAAGTTCCTCCGGTTGTGTCCTGCATAGGGGCGTAATTTAAACAAATATTGACAGTGAAGAAATGTTCCCAACTTTGTCTAACCGATTGATTTAGAATTAATTATTATTCACTCACAGGACGGTCGTTTCAGGCATCTTTGCGGACTTAATTAATTGATAAAAGTTAGGAAAACTTAAATTTTTTATGCTATCGTGAGTTTTACCAAATTTGTGGTTCGTCCGTGATAGGTATATACCTTGTGAAAGAGGTGAAAAAAAATTCATCAGTGATTAGCGGTCAAAAATATATATTTTTAAATAATTGAATCGTTCATTTCATCCTCAAGACTGAATAGTTTTGACGAATGAGCATGATTCAAATAGTTGGATTTGTTCACAAACTAGTCAGTGTGGGATGAGGAAAAATCAGTGACAGTTCACAAAAATAACATTGAATTGGTTTCCCCATGATGAAATGAGATGTGACAAGAAATTAGCTCCGTCGAAAATCAAGATACACGTTTTCTTACTTATCTGCAAATCACAAAACGCGGTGAATATAAGGTGGACCACTATACTGCCGTGCTAAGCAAGAACGCCGTAAATTCATCGAGATTTTCTCTCGTTTTTGGAACTTAACACGTTATATAATAAAAGCTGGTTTACCCATGCACCTTAAATTTTCAGGTTAAGTACTTGATAGTATTTGCGAAAAAAATCTGTAAAGACATTGTCCCAAGGTACACAAGTTTTTCTGTTATGATACATTGTTTCCAAAATAATATAAAATGGCGTTTACGGCGTTTTGTGTTGCACGACAGTACAGGCAAGGTACTTAAAAAAGTAAGCAAAACGAACTAAACTAATTTTAGAGTTCTTTCAAATGGAATATTTTCTCACTTTACCCAATTTTCCTTGAAAATTTGAAAAACATGGTGTTCAAGAGTAAGAAAGTAATTTCTGCAAAATTCCAATCAAAGTCTTATGTTCGAAAAAAAGTTTACGCCAAATGGACTCAGATTCATTTTAGTCACTTCGTGAGCGGAGAATTCAAAACACTATGATTTCAATGTAACCTACGAACACTAATTTTCCACCCATCAGTTTATTTTGAATTTACTGACCCATTTGATACGATTTCCCCCGTAGAATTCTGACGAGTAAACATATGTTTAAGTGCTTCAGTTCTTGCTCTGTTCAGCGGTTCATTGCATTCATGCATCGCCCCCGGGCGTGTGCCGCCCAAAGACATAAAGACGGAGTGCTCGTATCTAAAAGCACGGGGAAAAAGTGAAGCCTGGTTTGGCGCTGGGTGCTTGTGTGAGTGTGTAAATGAGCGCGGGAATCCATGGCGGCAAACGGAAATTTGATTTGAACTTGTCCTCTTAATTTTTCCATATTTCTTCTTCGAAACGTATTTTAAATGCCTCAAACGAATATATTAAGAAAGTTAGGACTGCGTCCTATTATATTACACCTACTCTTGCTTGGTAATAGGCAGTAATCTCAGATAAAGTTAGTTTTTCTTCTGCTCATGGTGGTTCTGCAGGTTCAAACAGGTCGTTACAGTTCTAGATGACCGTTACTCCCAAATGAAATTAATCGGTCGACGACGGACCAGAGCTAACCTAAAGTTAAAGAAATATGAGTGGGTAAGTGAATTTGGGCAAAAATCAACCTAGAATACTTTGTTTCCGCAATTATTTTATTCAGTTCCCGCCCTACATTTGAATTCAAACTTGTCCCGATTTCGCCGCCAATCCTCTAGCCAATAGTAGCGGTGGTTGAAAAGAAGCTTCATTTTTTGCTTTTAGCCCTCCGTCTTTATGTCTTTGGTGCCGCCCTAAACAATTAATTGAGGTTACCCGCAAAAATAAATCCCGATCTTTTTTCCATGTCACGGGTCCCTCGGACGTCACTCGTCAGCGGAAAGTAACAACCGCCGAAAATAACCCGGGTCCGGGTCAATTTTGCCCATAATTAATAAAGGGCGATTGTCAAAATTTGGCGAATGGAAATTTCAACGATGGGTGTTCTCGCGCGTCTTTATTTAGCGTTACAAGTGAAAATAGCCGTCGACACCTCCGCAAGTCCGCCTTAGGATGGCCCGAAAACAAGGGAAGGACCGCGCGGGGTGGCGAGGGGGACGAGGGGGGACGAGGGAGTGGGAAGGGGGGACGAGGGGGTGGTTACATGAAAAAACACGGGCATCGATGCCAACGCGATAAACAGAGAGCATCGTTAAAGAATGAACTATCGTTCGCGTAAAATCCTTAGCAGGATGTTCGAGCCGCACATGTTACAAGCAAACTCTCCCGGGACGAGGCCCGAAGTGAGATTGGGCTTTTATATTTAGACACTCGCCAAGTTCTGTTTTGGACCGGGCTCGCCGGTTGCCAAACGCTCGCATTGCAAATTCGCATTACCGCCGACCGCTCGACGAGAGCATGCAGTTAACTGCTCTCGGGTAGTTTTGATTGTTCGGGGACGGTTGAACAACTCGGAGCTGAATCCGGAGTGCTCGCTCTAGAGCCTAAACTCGTACTGCCATCCATACGACAAACGCTGTAACTACATTCAAGATGTTTAAATTTTTTCTAATGTGCTGGTTACACGCTCAAATTCCCATCAATTTCCGATCAAATGGTGACTGGTGCGCACCGTCTACCATCAAATTTTTGCGGCCTGCGAAAATTTGATGGTAGATGATGGAACTGCGGGGCTCATCCTTCATCTGATTTCCACACAACCGTGCTTATTTCATGCTTATTTCAATTAACAAGCTGTTTTAATTAATTTTACTCATCAATCTAGATAACTCTCGACCGCCATCTTGGTCATCATTTTGATCGGAATTTGACGGAAATTTGAGCGTGTAACCAGGCCATAATAACTATAAGGGGCTGCCCTCTGACCGCTTCGCAATCCAACCCCCCGAATTCGCGCCTCAGGTTTATGCGTAACGCGTTACTTTTATGATTTTATACCATAGAGTATGATATGATAAGCCGAAATACCGTATTAAAAGATCACCATTGACTATACATCTTCTGTATTTTCCGGAAGACTATGTCATACCGTAAAGATCGCATTTAGCAAATGCAACGTGCTAGCAAGCAAATCATGCATGAGAGTAATCGAGCAGCGTAAAAGTGGAGCATTTTGTCAGAGAAAATATCGCGCAAATCTAGGGTGCCGTTGCGGATTTCTTGCTATGTACAGCAAGCAGTATATTGCCCTCACTTCACTTCTTATTTTGAATCAATCAAGTTTTTTGGGGGGCAAAATAGTTTTTCGGTGTGACATGCACTCCGAATTTCACTCTGAGATTTTTAACAGTGTACGAGTATTTGGCAACCAAAAAGCAAAGAAAAACCCATCACACTATGCAAGATTTGGTGCTATAGCTATGTTTCTACGGTGCTCGAAGCTAGGATTTTAATGCAAAATTGGACCGAAAATTGAACCAATCTGGCTCTCGATGATAGTATGCACAGGTGAGATAAAGAGAATCAAGGTTTCATGAAACTTGAGATTGTAATCCGGACAACGCAAATCCAGCTTCATCACGGATTTGGGCAGGTAACGTAAGCCGGGAGTAAATTGAGATTTCACTACTCGCATACACACTTCGATGGCCAAAGTGCGAAACCACGTAAAAGCAGAATATTCTGTATAAATATCAATCTCGAGTTGGCTTGTTTCTCTTCGATAAAATAAACGAGGAGCGGGAATTTTGAAACACCGCGATTAATATATTTTTTTCGCGTTTCTGCCGTCAACTTGTGCTTAAATCCATACGTATGTTTCAAATTAATTGATGACTAAACTTCAAAACCATTTTTTTGAATTGCAGCGTTACAAAACTTCCGCGCGGAAATACTAGACGGAACCTGAAGGCTCCAGTACGCCTACATCTCAGCAGCTATGCAATTTTAGGTACTTGGACGTTGTTGTAGTTGTATCTGAAGAGATTCATTAGCACTTTGCTGATAAAAAGTCGCAGATCCATTAACATGTGATTCTCGGAAAACGTAGGGTTATACAGACCACATCGGGATGATTGGACTGCATTTTAAAATGGGAAACTATTATCTCGAGGCTAAATCTTCCAAACGCGTTACTCCAAAATTCCCTAACTACATCATGATCATGAATCATCATGATCATTGAAACTACGTCGGCACGGCAAGGCATGAGACACCCTTAACTTAACCACGCAACATATTGCATTTCAGTTACTTGTCTGCGGGCCGATTGCGAAATCGATAGACAAAGCTATGGACAAAGAAGACAAAAGGAACATGGAGGGCGATCCAATTAATCAGCGGAAGTGAGTGGTTGCAATGGACTAAAAGAGTTGATAATGGACTATCTAATGGCAACTCACGAGAGATTCTATAGTTACTTCATAATTTTCTTCCTTTGTCTATGGAAGCCAACCATTTCATTCAATACTTAGGATCGCTCCGTGCTCCCTATTTCTTCCTTGTATATAGCTGTGTCTATCAATTTCGACACCCAGCCCCTGGCTGCCTGAAACTTTGAAAAATCGGCCGGCAGGTAAAGAGGTCTTAAAGATCCAACCATGCCACGTTTTAAAGGTTGAAAAGCCTTTATTTAGCCTACAGTGCTCCCTTCCTGAGGATGGCAACAACGAATCGAAAAGCGCGGCGCGGCGTTCTCCTCGGGAGCAGACATTGGCGCGTGATTTTGGCACCGGACCCAGGAGACAATGGAGGAACCGCCGCACAATGGACCAAATCAATTAGAGAGGTCGGACGAGAAATTTTCGACAAAAACTGAGAATTTTGATGTTTACTTCGTCACATTATAAAGTTCAAGGGGTGACACTGGAAGAAAATTTCCCGAGGAAACCGATGGAACCACTTTCAGTACCTCAAAATTTTGTCTAAACGGAGTTATAAGCCTTTAAAGTTTCCTAAGTTTGTTCGACCTCTCCTATCGCCTCGTTCCATTGTGCGCCGGCCCGGGTCGCGGCTGGAGACGCGGATAGGTGAGCCGCGAGCCGCGCGGGCACCGGGGCGAAAATAAAATACAAGCTATTTTTACTTGTTCATAAAAGTGGAAATCAAAAAACAAACACCCGGGCGGATCGATAAAGTTCGGTCATTACGTCATGCACTTCCGTCCCACCTCAACGCGCTCCTCGGCCAGCTCGGGGCGCTGTCAATAAGCACCTGGACCGCGGGGGCGGAAGACGCCGCGGGGGGGGGGGGGGGGGCGCCGGTGCTATGAACCTTTCCGTGGCGTGGTTTGTTACGTCGCCAAAAAGTGTGACAGCCGCGCTGCCAGATTGCGGGGGGACTCGGGCGGGGGGGGTGGTTTCGGGGTGCGGTTCGGCAACGTCGCGCCACGTCGTCGTTCGAGCGACGTTCGTCTGGTCCAGACCTCGCCGAAGAAAGTGTTCGTTGCCTGTCCCTGACTCCCGTGGGTCCCGCCGAGATGAGAGTGTCACAATCCCACCTGAGGTGTTCGTCCACTTCGAATCTAATATCGTCGCCCCTGTGACGTATCGTGATTCCCACGTGAGCTCTGTTTTACATATGAATCAGTGCTTTCTGAGGTTCATGTGGCGATCGAGATACGCACTTACGTCAGAGTGGAGACGATATGTCAACAGCGTTTAGCCGAAAGGGATCTGGATTCTGGATGTTTCTCCAGCGGGATTTTTTAAGGCACGGATGATCGGAGAAAGTATGAAATCGAGATTGTGCTGCATTTTGCCGACTGCACTTAAATTCATGTCGATGGTGAGATTACCAAACCACGTATCTCGACTTGCGACATTACATATCATACTTGATGTCCTACCATACTTAATTTTTTAAATGGAGAACTATACTCAACGTCTATTCTTACAAACTTCCGTTATTTATCTTCTCTGTGCGAGGCAAATTCTGAGAAAACTTCAGGGTGTGATGTTGATATTTTTTTCTTATAAAAAAATAAAACAGGAGCGACAATTTTTAAACACCGCAAAGGAGATAATTGGTTTGGGAGTTTCGACGTCGATGTGAGGCTTAGCTCCAAAACCACGTATTCTAATCACGAAGTTTCAAAGTCTTAGAATGCGAACATTATTTTCAGAGGGAACTCAATTTAACGATATAACTTGAGCTTCTTTTACATTTTTTCTCGCCAATTAGGGGTAGTTCCTTAAAAATTGAAATCCCGGACGTTGATTTGTTTGTCTCTTAAAAATGTAAAAAGAAGAGTAGTTAGGGACCTTCGAAGGAACAAAAACGGATCCGATATTGTAAAGCCCTTGAAGTTATGAACATTGATTACAATTATTCCTCCGAACAAATGAGAAAAAAATGAATGTAAATATAAATACATGAATGCATAAACAAGCAGTTTCAAATGTTGAAGAGCGCGCTGATATCGTGGTCTAAACTAGCCGAGAAAACATCGATTTTGAAACAAAACGGGAAAAGAATACGCAGCTTGATTGCGAGGTTGGATAATATCGTAGGTGCCAAAGTAGAATTTCAGGCTACTTCCACCATATTGGATTATCAAATTTTGGAAATTTGACCGGAAATTCAACTTATACGACAAACAATTTCCTCTGAAATGAAGTTTCACAAAAATCAACCTGGAAGGAGCCGATATAGCGTTCATGGCCACAATCGCATCACCATCCTGGATTTTTGAATTCTGAAAATTTGATATGAACTTCAAGTTACCGTCAAAAAATGTCAACTGGTGCCGAGTTTCACTAAAATTTATCCAACAGGAGCCACATATCGTAAAATCAGTAGGCTCGATACGTCGATAAAAAATACCGGTCAATTTATACACAAACCATTCCGCCTTCATTTTCGTTTGATACTGTGCAATACTTCCGCGGTGGAATAGTTGCTCACAGCGCCTTCAATAGTATCGCCTCGACTTGATGGCAGAAGATCACGATTGTCACTGATGTCACGCTCAAACGCTTGCACAATGTGCAATTACACTTTTTATCATCACCAACGGTGGGATAAAAAACATTCATACCGCAATTAACGACTATACAAGTTTTTCACTGCCTATTTTACACGGGTAAACGAATGGGAACATTTTAAAAGCTGCCGTGATTTCCCCGATTTATGAGGTAAATTATTCTTTAATATTTCATTTAAGTTACAATTAAATTTTTTCCCATGCAGGGTATGGAAAATGAACATCAGTAAGCTATGGTTTAGTCATGAATTCCTCTTAAATGTTCACCCTCAGTCCCATTTCGTCTAACTCCAACAAGTTCGTCTACGCTCATGAATCATAGAGGTGTGGACTCTATTATCCGCCAAGCCAGCCGCGGCGGCCGCTGCGTAGCAGCATAATGCATTAGATTGCGAGGCTCATAAATCCTAGGTCAAAGAGAGCATTCTCACAATTACTGGGGAAAATCGGAAATATATGGACTCAAGGTCCGCACTAATTATTAATACATAAAGTTGGCCGCGAAATTCAAGCTGGTGAGGTCCGTCGTTCCCGACGCTCTATGCCCTGCGCTCAGGTCTGAATCGCAGCTGCCATTGTCAAGTTTCTTGAAATTTGAATGCACCATTATGGGTCTTCCGACGATACGTATTGAAAGGAACTAACTCTTTAAGGTAGATTATTAGACTACTTTCAATAGCAATTCGGAAGTTCATTGACGATCTTAATAGATCTTAATATTAAAAGAAAAATCCTTGATAGTCAGATCATGCTTTGGTGTGACTGCCGATGAACGCCAAATGAACACCGGGTAGTTTATCGTGAATATTACAAAATGAAATGTTGGATAAAAATGTGGGAACAAGTTATCCCTCATTGGGTTTAGTTCTCAATACTGGTATCTTCTCGTATTCATTGAAAGAGGAACGTAGGTAAATGTAAATGGAATGTCGTATGCCTCCAAGTCATGCATCCTTGATGAAGGCGCAGAGATACAACTATTCGTGCTTGACGAATGTCAGTGTTGCATCTGCAAAATTGAAGGCGCGATGGCATGAGCCGTGAACTCATAATGTTCCGCTCCATGCTGACAAGGAAATGTTTCTCAGATTTGGGAGAAAAGTTAAAGAACGAGGCCCAAATACGTCTCTCAATTTTTGGACTGTGATGACACTCGACATTTTTTCTTTTTTTTTCAGTTTTAAGTTTGATTCATTTTTAACAATGTGCATTTAGACCTAAATTTAAGGCTTGTATATAACGGCCCATTACGATCCTCGGAGCGCGTGATTTTAGCAAGTCTCGGGTCAATTTGACCTGCGAGTTGATTGCTGAAATTGACAGACAAAGCTATAGACAAAGGAAACAACAGGGATATGGATGGATCCAATGGAGGAAGCGGGTGGTTGCAATGGACATAGGAGGTAGGTAAAAATACTGACTAACGGCAACCCACGAGAGACCGTATAGTTAGTCTATCACTTACCCCCTTAGTCTATAAGAACCGCCCATTTCAACCGATAGGATTGCTCCATACTCCCTTCGTCTTCTTCGTCTATAGCTTTGTCTATCAATTTCAACAATCAGCCTCCTGGCTTAAGTATCGCGGGATCAATGTCTATTTTGTCTGTTGGGTTGTCTGTTTGGGTTACTTAGCCAAGTACATACATTGATAACCCCCCAGAATAAACCTCCCCATTCCACTTTACTGCACTTCTTCTTTTCAGCTATTCGGCAACAGAGATCTCACCTAGACCATTCTTATCTGCGAACTAACCTTAGCCCGATGCGGCTCGAGCCGGGCTCAAAGCGCGCTTTCACTAAAGCGGCCCGCTCCCACTGCCAACACCCTTGCCCCCGCCCCCCAACTCAGACGCGCGGGGGGCGCGGGGTGAGGCCGCTCTCCGAAATAAAATTCAATTTAGATGGGCAGACGAATTTCTCTTTCCATTTTTTCCCCCTCGCCTTCCCGGTTCCCGGTTCCATCTCGGCCGGGTTCCCATGAGCCTGACCTTGAGAGTTCGGTCATCCTCGCGCCGCGCCCGCCCACCCACTTTCCCCCTTTCCGCACCCCTCCCCCTCGCGCTGCATTTTTCACTTCCTCGCCGCCGCCGCGGCCGGGCCACGCGTCTCCCCGCGGAATGACATTGCTGCGGGCCGGGGAATGTGACAACGTTGCCGGCTTATATCATAAAATCTGAATATTTTACAAGAGTTTGAATGGGGATGACTGATTTTTCAGCTCATTCAGGCAACGATGGGACGTGATTTGTTTACCTCTCCCGCGGGCTACATCCCGCCGGCAGCGCCGAGTGTTCAGTGACCTACATCGCAGTTTTGGAGGGATATAATTTCGATCAGCCGCGGCAACTCTCTCCGTTACCCCCCCCCCTCTCCATCCCTCGGGGGCCCCGCGGCGCTGGCGGTGGTAAGTCATCTCGGGTTTCGAGCGGGACGTGAAAATGAATCGCGGGGCGCTGTTGCAACTGCAAGTGTAATCCGTCGCTTCTTTTGTTACGGTGGTTGTATCTGAAGTGAACTCGCCCTCCGAGCTGGCGGGTTCCGCGCGTTGGGTAATTTTGTAGGAGAGGATGGATGTCTAGGGATACATATTGGATTGGCTCAGCCTGAGTGGCTATATGTGGAGAGTATTGCCATGCCATTGCTGTTGTCTGATTTGCTGTTCGGTGTGAGACTGTTCTTTGGGCTCATAATCATAAACTGACAACTTCTGGAAGCGGGAGGAAAGATAAAAAGAGAGAATATAAGAAAGGTGAGAGAAGGAATGGAGAAAATGTGGGGGAAAAATAGAAGACAAAAACCAAATTAATAAATTCTAAAATATTAAAGCCACTCACTAGTCAGAAATTTTTCATTGAAAACCGACGCGTTTCGGCCACCATCATCTGAGCCGCAACATCTGGGACGTTGAGTCGCGTCCCAGATGATGGCCGGTGTAAGCCGTCGGTTTTTAATGGAAAATTTCTGACTAGTGAGTGGCTACAATAATTTAATATTTGACCCAGTTATAGTTTGCTCACTATCCCACAGTTTTTCAAATTATCGATACAAAGAAATTATTACCCTTGTATACTCTTTCCTCAAATGTACTATCCTTCCTGCGGGCCCATTATTCAAATTTAAACCAGCCCGATAAGACATCGAATTGCGATATATTGCACGGTTAAGATAGGGCTATGTCTTGTCGTAAGCGACGACATACAGTCGAGTCGATGACATTTCAATAATCGCCCCGCTGCTGTCCTCAGCCCCTTTTGCTTTCATCTCTCTCTTTCTCCTTTTTTTGGTGTTTGTTTTCTTTTTTTGGAAATAAACTAGCGAAAAATTATTCCTCCGAAAAATTTTCTCCATGGACAGTCTCGAATGGAGGTAAAAATGATCGAAAATGGAAATTTGCAGGTGATGGAGATTTTTTATTGAGCTCTCTGTGCCCTTAAGCATTTTTGCAAAGTCACATGGGATGGCCGGTGTTAAATGAAGCTCTGTTGACTCTTCAATGAAGTCCCAAGCTCGAAAAAGCTCTCAGAGTTGCGGCAAAATGGAGGAGTATCCTTGCATAAATAGTGAGTTTACTTCTTCCACTTCGCTCCACTCAAATTCACCCTACGCCTCCATCCAGAGATAAGCCCAAATGCATTCGCGGGGTTGCCACTCCAAGTGGTGACTCCAAGGGCCAAGAAAGTAATTTTTAATCCACAGTCATTGTCATGATGCTGCTTATGTATTTCTGCGAATTCTATCTCATGCATGGCGGATTGAACGAAATATGCAAAGAGCACTCTTTCATAGATCATGGTTTGGCTCTTTTGCTGTCTCAATTTCAAGAGTTTTAGGAACTTAAAAGTTGAATCCAGAGAGCCAGTGGCACCATCATACATATATACATGAAGAGTCGCTCTCGAGGCGCTCACTGGCGCTCTGCGACGCCTAGCCGCCACAAAACTCGGTCCTCCCACGAGTCACCAGGAAGTTGGCTTCATCTTATCCAAAACCCCCTGTCGCCACCCTTTCAGCATCATGCTTCTCACAAAATTACACGTAAAAGTATGCATGGCGATTAGTGAGACAAAAAACGTTCACGGAATGCAAGATTTTCTTTTCCCCCGTTATGGGGACAGTGCAGACACGCAGGGATCCATTTCTGATTGGCTCAGCCATTTCAATCCATTATTGGCTGTCTGGGCCTAAAATGATAGGAGTTTCAAACAGATGGAGGTATATTTGAGCATATTTTTTTTAAATTTTTCATTTAATCATTTCCTAAACGACTATATGTTACTCTATTCCAAGGTCGCAAGATTGACTCAAACTCTTTGTGTAATAATGGAAGTAAATCAGTAAAAATTCCAGTTAGGAATGGACGTACCTCTGTCTCTGTCAAACGGAACCAAGCGCCGTAGGAAGAGGAAGGTAGTGGGGGGCTTGGATTGGTGGCGGAACCGGGCGTTGAGCTCATTCCGTCCTATACTCGCAATGCTTTTCCATGGCGCTTAGTTCCGTTTGACAGAACGCGCTATCCGGCATTCTTTGTTCCTCAAAAGGAACTCGAATTGGCGCTTGGTTCCGTTTCACAGAAATAGGTCCAAATGTTCAACAGTATCCCAATAAAAATGCAATTACGAGGGAACATTTCGCAATGCTGAACTTGAAGTTAGTAGTATCGTCCTCTCGTCTGGGAAACGGAAATTACGTGCTTGGCGGACATCAGAGCGTAAATACACCTAGAGATGCGCGCGGAAAACCATGGAGTCGTGTAGAGTGCAGGGTTCATTGCTAAGTGTAGTTACGTCCAAATCGTCGCTCCGCTGACATAAGGGCGTATCTCGATTTCTTGTGAGCCCTGTTCTCCGTATAATCATATCCTTTCCAGGGCTCATGTGGGTTTAGATTTACGCTCTTACGTGAGAGGAGCGACGATATGTCAGGAGACTGGAGAGCGACGATTATCAACTCCCTGGAGTTTCCTTAATTTTCCTAGAATCCGTTCGACGGAACTTCTCTCAGAACAAGACTGCCGTGCTAAGGAAGAACGCCGTATGAGCCTTCAGACGTTGCCAAGTTTCCTCCGACAAAAACAGAATTTACTAGGAACATTGCCAATAGTATTTTTCAAAATTTTCGGACAATTTGGTACGCAATTAAATCTAAAATATCTGAAAATTGCGAGGAAAAATATGCATGAATGTTGTTAAAAATACACGTTTTATCAAGGGAAATTTGGCAATTCTCGAAAGTTCATACGGCATTGTTCCTTAGCACGACAGAAGAGTCCTTCTTTGAGGCAAGTTTGGCAACAAGTGCAGGAGAAAGCGGGAAGCAGGAATTTGCAGTTTGCGCAAAGTGCAACTGCGAATTTTTATTTGAGCGTTCTCGTCATTGCACGCGATGGACATTCTTTTTGAACGTTTTGTTCTAACGGTCTGTAATTATTGCTCTGCGAGAGTACAAGTATCCATTAAGACATTCGTTTTTGGTGTTCTCTAGGTACGCCGTGCCATTGTTTTATACCTCCATGAGTTCTTTTCTGAGAAAAAATATGTTCGCAAAAGGCTTTTGATTTTTGTCCCTCTTAAATCTTCAACTACCATTTGGACTGCGCTAAACAGAAAGGAACCAAGCCACATCAGCTATTGCCAAATGTAGCAGGGAAATTACATTTTTTACGAGAGAACGTCTTTGCAGATTCCTTTGAAAATTTTAAGGAAATTGCTTTGTATTATGGAGAAAATACAATAAAATTTGCACAAAAATCTGCACAACCGTTTTCATGTAAAAAATTAAATTGCCCGATCAAATTTGGCAATAGCTGATGTGGCTTGGTTCCTTTCTGTTTAAGGTCCGACGGTCCATTTTTGCTGTGTATCCTGATAATGTTTAAAGAACCACATCTCGTCATCTATGCAACAAAAATAAAATCAAGAACATGATGGATACGAGGGTATATAATAGAGGACAATCTCAAAATGGTGGGACCCGCTTCTGATCGCTGACCATGTATTCCAATTCAAGATTTCACGACTTATGTTTACGATTTCAAAGTACGAACTGTAAGATTTAAACTTTCGATTTTTATCGACATCACTGATAAATTGCTTAGGGTGTAAGAACCGTAGTCGTGAACTTTCGAGGTATAAAAATACATGCAAAATATTTTAATGATTGCACTAGACATTTAAGAAACGCGCATGCAGTGAGGAATTTGAGTTTCAAATATTTATACACATGAAAGAAGATAAAATTGCTACCCGCCAACCAAAATCCATGCAATAAAAATACTCCTTTCTCAGCTTTCTCAGAAAGCTCTATAACCTATTTATACAAACAGTGCCCTCGGGAGTATAAATTTAACATACGGTCCGACTCCTCAACCCAACAGCTATATTCCTCGTTGTTATAAGGCTTTTCATACATCTACTCTAAGAAAACACTGAGCCCTCTCATACATGAGTAAGCTACCAATCATGGAGATTTGAGAAGAAAAATAGCGCTATCATACAAATTTTCAAGTGAAGTTTAAGATGATTTTTCCTAGGAAGTAAATAGACACCGATAGATCGAACAAATGTTGCTAAAATACGAGTTTTGCTTTTTACTCTGTGTAGGAAAAAGAGTTGAAATAGTGAAGATATGCATACTTCAGTAATCTGATAGTGAAAAATCTCTTCCGAAAACCCTAAATTAAAGCCAAATTGACTTGGCGTAAAATCCAGTTCAATTTGACTAATCGAACGCAATATTTCGCATTTAGTCTCAACTGGCCTCTATTAGTTTCACCAATAAAGTACTGAAGTATGCTTCTACACTGATTCAGCTCTCTTTTTTTTACAAGGAGTGGAAAGCAGAACTCGTATTGTAGCAAAATTTGTTCGATACATCGATGTTTGTTTACTTCCTGGAACGAATCACAATCACTTTAACATAATCTATTACCCGCTGTCAAGACTCTCGAATTGCTCTACGAGGGATGTTTCCCATACAGGCATGCTGAGGAAGAACGTCGTATGAAGATTCAGGAGTTATCAAATTTACCCAGATAAAATATGTGTTCTGGAAAAAAAATTATGGATATTCTCCTTGAAATTTGCAGATGTCTCAGATTAAATTATGAACAGAATTGTCTGAAAATCGGAGGAAGCAGATTATCATAACCTTTCCCAGTAAATTCGTTTTTTATCGAAGGTAATTTGGCAACGCCTGAGGGTTCATGCGGCGTTTTTTCTTGGCACAGCAGTATAGCCCACTTCGAAAATTGAAGGCGAAAGTGCTATTGGTGCGCAACCTCCAACCCTTTTTCTTCGATTCTGATTTCTGTAGGTTTTGAATGAGAAAATGCAACTAAGATCTAGAGGATCTATTCTGGGTCCGCGAGCACGGACGGAAATATAGCGCTTTGCAACACCACCGTGCGAAGGAAGAGCGCCGTATGAACATTCGAGAGTTGCCAAATTTCCTTGGATAAAATGTGTATTTTTGAGGAAAATTATGAATATTTTTCCTTGAAATTTTCAGACACTTTAGATCAGATTACAAACAAAATTATCTGAGAAATCGGCGGAAAAATATTCAAAACTTTTCCTGAAAATTAGTGATTTTCCCGAGGAAATTAGGCAACACCTGAAGGCTCATACGGCGCTTTGCCTTAGCACGGCAGAACAGCCCGTGCGTAACGGCTCCGAAATCTGTAGCTTTTTTCTGCAATCAAACATCCAGAGCTACGGTCCAGTGCGATCTGGAATTTTGAAAGGCGGGCGTGATGCCTTGATGTGATGATCCTTTCATCCGTGCCCTATTATTTGTGTGTGGGACATCCCTTGTTTCCAAGGTTACGGGACACGGGCGACAACAGCTAAGGTCACCCTTTTCGTGTTCATCCTGGCTCCGTTAGTTAGGCTCCCGATTCATTCTTTACAATTAACGCTACCGCTGAGTGCGATCAATGTACAGGTCAGCGTTTCCTCTCCGTTGAATAAGCTTTTTTTTTTTTTGGTGTTTTAAACAAGAGTGTTTATTATTGTGTTTACATGGTGGAACTACATTTGACAGAAGATAGCCGGAAGGCCTTATATACATTTTAAATTTGAAACCTATTTGTTGGATAAGCTTGGATTTTATTCATTAAATCTCGGTTGTAAAAACCGCGCTTGGGATTCAATCAGTGTGTCAACATCTAAACTAAGAAAAGAGCGTATCTCCAATTTTTTGACTTTACAAATGGAGAATTTTCAGGGGTTTGAAATATGGTGAATTTTATGTTTAAGAGAAACTACCTACTAAGTACATTGAGCCGGAAAGTGCTTCCAAGACTTAATGTCCACCTACCTTTCGTTATCCATTAAATAAATGTCCACCGCTATTTATGTCCACTAAACGTTAAGTCCAGTCTTTTTTAAGTCCACATGATTTAATGTCCAACCATGAATATGTCCAAAATTGTCCAAATTGTGGATATGTTATGTCCACATTTTTTTCTTCTCATTTAAATGACAGGAACCACCTCAAAAATAAATGCACACTACTACTACCTTCATTCTTAAAAACATTTCATTCATGATCAAGTCATGAAAGAGTTAGTTAGTTAGTATAATTTTAAGACATTCAGCGTCTCAGGCTATCAACATCTTTACAGATAATTTTGAAAATGTGAGTATATACGAAAATTTAGATTTTTAAATTAAGAGAGGTGAAGAGTTAAGAGTACAGACTCTAAGAGCAGATTAAAACATATGTTCATGTGTACACTGTACGGATATGATAAGATGAAAACCAAAGTGGGAGCCTAGGAAACGCTCCAATGCCAAATTAAACATTTACAAAAGTCCTCATTAACTAGTTATTTCGTGCGCCTTCAATCTTGTAGGATACTGTGCAACACTTCTGACGCGAAATAGTTGCTTAAAGCGTTGCGGCGCGGCAGGCAACCAGCGTGACACGCGCATAGGCGCCTACAAACCTAACGGGATACCTCACGCATTGCGCAGTGCGTGAAGTATCCCGTTAGGTTTGTAGGCGCCAGTGCGCGTTCTGCGCTGCTAACACGCCGCTCCGCTCTGTCTTAGGCTCTAATATTTAAACTCACGGAGTCAGCGTTTTTCAACTCATGATTTTGAAATTTTTGCACTCTCTGCATTGATTATTCCCTTTTAAACTGATGAAAAAGAAATATGTACTACTGGAAAATATAATGTGTTTTTTGTGAATATAATAGTGGTTTCGTGTCAAATTTAATGATTTCCAAAGCATTCAAATTTATTCTTTTATGTTTTGGGCTTTTACTGTGCTGCAGCGTGGTGTAAGCGCAACCAAACGCTCAAAATTGGACGTATTTGACTCAAGGAGGTCGATGTACAAATAAGTTAAAAACAAAAAATTGCGTGCTTCTTAGTTTTTTTCCTCTTTTATTAATTTTTATATAGTTTCTTTCATCACAACTACGGCTCATTGAGATTCATATCGATGCCATTGCTTTGAAAAGATTTTACAAATATTTACCACGTTTTAAAAACGTAAATGTTTTTAAAAATGAAGCAATCAATTTCAAAAAAAAAGAATGTACATTTAAGGCATATTTTATATCGGAAATTTCAAGGATAGAAATGAAACCAAGTATTTACCAAAAACAATTTGAAAAGATGAATCAAAAGAAGAAATTAACATTTCATTTAAAATATGAATTACGATAACAACACCTCATTCTCTCTTAATTTTCTCATTTCGATATTGTCAATCTAATTTTACACACGGACTAAAATATGACGCTTGAATTTGATTTTAGTGGACTTTACATTTGTGGACTTAACTTAGTAGACGTTTAAGTAATGGACTTAATAATAGTGTGGGCTTTAGAACTGTGGAAGTAAAAATTGTGGACGAAAAGTCTGTGGACGTAAAAACGTGGACATTAAGTCCGTGTATAGCCGGAAAATATCCTTGATTTTTAAAATGGATAATAATTAGTATTAGAGGAGAGGTTACAAAATTAAGTAATCTTCTAAAATACACGGGTTTAAATGGGAAATGCCACCTGATGATGTCACAAGGCGGTAAATTTCCTCAATTTTAATTCTATTTTTCTATAATTTTCACTAACGGAAGTAAATGATCAAAAATACCTTGAACTCAGCTCATCTAGCACTGTCAGATGAAGCAATAAACTTTTTGGTGCGAATTCTCCATTTCCGCTCATATTCTAGTTTTTACAGGAAATTACCAAGTCTATTCTCTGAAAATTTACTGAGAATCTTTCTTTTGAGCAGTGTGCGGTAAAAACAGAAAAATCTCAGTTTGTGATTTCTTTCTGTGATTTTTTAGTTTCCCGTAAAAAAAAGAAAAAGACATACAAGCAAAATCGTACAATAAACACCAAAATCAAAAAGAACAAAGCGCATCTCCTGGATTTTTATAGGAAATCTTCGCACCAAGAGCAATAATTAGGGATGTTTTAAAAAAAATCTGATATTTTTTCCATTAAAATAATCAAGTGTGATGAAAATTGTGTGACGTCAAAACCTGGGACACGCATGTTTCCAGGTATCGATGGGAACAATTTGCACAAAATTGAAATTTCGAGGAAAAAATACTTCTCACTTCACCAAAGAAATAATTACGTGCACCAGTTAATATTTCAGTATGGACTTACTTATGCTAAAAAGAACTTTGTGCAAAAGAACTGTGTTCTAAAATACACGGGTTTAATGCCGCCTGATGATGTCACAAGACGGTAAATTTCCTCAATTTTAATTCTATTTCTCTGTAATTTTCACTAATTGAAGAAATGATCAAAAATACCATGAACTCAGTTCATTCAGCACTTAATAGGGCTTACGCATAGGGTTAACGTGCAACATTGTACCTTTTAGCTAAGTACGTTCAGTTGTGGAAGTGAAAATTACCATTTCGTAATTCATTTATTCTGGGTGTCACAACTGAAAAACTTCATCACAGCAAGGAGATTTTTTAAATCAATACTAATAGTTTACTAATAGAAAAAAATTCGCTTCAAAAACGCAACGAGAATTCCTCCCAGAGTAACGCGGTACTGGCAAGGAAACGATTTATTTTCCATTGTGCAGCAAATCTGATTCTCCGCAGTGCGAAATGAAGTGATGGAAAAGTTCCTCGAACTCGCCAAAGAGCGTAATCCACTGTTGATCACGGAAAGCCGGATAAAACGCGGTTAACACTATTGCGTTTCCCGAGCACTTAATTTTGCCTTCCTCCACAAATTCAGGGGAATCGGGATGAAAGGTCTCACGAATTCACCGAAAGAGAGTAATCCGCCGTTAAGCCTCGAGCATGGAAGGCCCGATAAAATGTGGATACCACTTTGCGGCTCTCTAGCACTTAATTCTGCCTTCCTCGCCAAATTAAGGCTCCACTAGACGGGGCGTGCAATCCAGCACCGCAACAACCTTTATATCCTCCAAATTGCACGCAAAACCCGGTAGATGTATAGGAAGTTTTCTAATTTAACACGTGAGCGCAAAATCACCATTCGCTGTTCTCGCCAATTTGAACTCCCTGCACTGAAAAAAAAATCTCGGTGTATTTACTAAGAAAAGGGTAAAATTACCAAGAATTCAGGGTTCTATGTGATCCCAGTTTTTTCTTGGTAAAATTACCATTTATAAAATTGGTAATTTTACCGAGAAATCTCGGTAAAATTATTGAACTTTCTTGGTAATTGTACTGGACCTTGGTAAAAACGCCAATATTTTTTATCGACTGTGGTAGAATTACCGAGATAAAATGGCAAAGTTACCGGGCATTGATTACCAATAAAAGTGGTATTCTTACCTGAAAAAAACAGTAAAAATACCGGTTTTTAGGTAAGCTTACCAGTCTGTCTTGGTAAAATTACCAATAATTGGTAAAAAAAAGTGAGATGGTGAAGGTACCAACGGACCTTAGTAAAAACGCCGAGAATTTTTTTTCAGTGTGCTCACCAAACAATTAACTAAAGTTTGTTTAGTCACATTAGTCGCAATATTAGTTTCAGTCCGTTTCGGAATAAAATAATTTTTCAAATTCTCCGAGTTTCTCTTGAGATTACAACGAGTTCAGCATAGCTGGAGAAACATGATAGATGTAATGAAAACGGTAGATGTATCGAAAGTTTTCAAATTTAACACGTGAGCGCAAAATCATCATTCGCTGTGCTCGCCAGTTTGAACCCCCTGCTCGTCTAACAACTGAAGTTTGTTTGGTCAAATTAGTCGCAATATTAGTTTTAGTCCGTTTCAGAGTAAAATTATTTTTTAAGTTCTCCGATTTTCTCTTGAGATAAAATCGAGTTCAGCATAGCTGGTGAAACGTGACCACTGGGTTTCAAATTCCAGGCACTAGTTTGGTTTCAATCACCAATTCTGTAATGAGTTTGATTTTGAGTTTTCAACAAACGATAAGTGTGAAATCATTGAATCCAATTTTAACTGTAGATAGCAAACTCTCCGTTACGGATTCATGGCAGATTTGAAGTTATGAAATAATTTACACGTGTTCC
Organism: Bemisia tabaci; assembly: GCF_918797505.1. NCBI lineage: Eukaryota > Metazoa > Arthropoda > Insecta > Hemiptera > Aleyrodidae > Bemisia > Bemisia tabaci. Next base: position 13,299,892 of record NC_092797.1, on the reverse strand, counting down.
GCTTGAAATTCTCATAAAGGCGGGTATCTTCAGGTGTTTCAACAATCTCCCCATAGAGAGGACCGTCGGGATGAGAATTTTCATAAAATCACTAAAATATATTAATCCTTCGTTGAGTTTTGAATGTCGAAAAAATGCGGATGCCATTATTGCAGCACTACGTGCTGCTCTTCTCGACTTTTCAAGGCGGTAGCCGCAAAGAGAGTAATCAATTGATGATCTTGAAAAGTTGAATTCATTGAGGATAGTATTAACGGCTCCTATGCATTGAATCTTGCCTAGCTTAAAACGGAAGGCAAATCGAGGTAAGATCAGTCTCATGAGACCAGTAAAGGAGATTTATAGAGTCCACGGCTGATAAAGACAAGTTGGTTAAAATGTGGATACTGCTATATTGCGGCTTCTGAGCCCTTAATTTTGCCTACTTTCTCGAGTGAAGGAAAATTAAGATCAAACGATTATGCATACATTAAGCCGCTTTTATAGCGCAGATTGGATCCAGGAGGGAAATCATAAATGAAGTTACGTACTTTTTCACACAGAGAATAAAGGAGGACAGGAAGTTTACAACGCCGTGAACCAGAACATTTTTGCAGTCTCACCATCGTTTTGCGGCTTCTGAATACTGGCTTTTGCCTACCTCAAAAACTGAGGGCAAATCGAGATGAGGGACTTGGAGGAAAAGGTGCATAAGTGCAGTTTTTGAAAAAATTGAGATATTCATGACCTCAACTGAAACTAGTTTGAAAGTAATTCTGTGAAAAATTCACGACTTAAGTCCAACTTTAAAGCATCAAAACTTTAAACTTCCTGTCTGCCATAAGGCTCCATATAATTTTGAAACTTAAAACACGTATTTCTTGAAATAGCAAAACCTGTACTTATGCGTCTTGTCCCCCAACCCCCTCAGCGGGCCGATTGTTGAAACTAATCGACAAAGAGATACACAATGAAGACAAAAGGGATAAGGTGGGATCCTATTGCGGTGAAAGCGAGTGGTTTCAATGGACAGAGGGGATAGGTAATAGACTACCTAACGGCAATACACGAGAGACCCTTTAGTTAGTTCATCATTTCCCCCCTTAGTCTATAAGAACCGCTCATTTCAACCAATACACGAAAAAAAAGTATCACAATCCCAACTATACTCCTAGCTGATTACGCGCCACATATGAAGAGTAGTTGCACAATTCAGAGGTATAGTTAAGTCGGCTAAAAGTGTGGTTGGATTAACTATACCGCTGGCTGGTGCCTTTACACTTCCACCTGGTGCAACTACTCTCATGGTTGGCGCCAAAATCAGCTGGAGGTATAGTTGAGATTGTGATACTTTTTTTCAGTGTAGGATCGCTCCCTACTCCCTATGTCTCCTTTGTCTACAGCTTTGTCAATCAATTTCAATAATTACCCCACAGATAGGGCTTTAAGGAACTCACCGAAAGAGAGTAATCCACTGTTGAGCATGGACAGCCGGATGGTGTTGGGTATGGACACGAGGGACACGGTGGCCGAGGGTTTCTTCTTCTTGGGCTTCTCTTGGTCGACATAGCGCGAGGACGATCGGGACCGGTGCTTCCGGTGTCCGGTCGACTGGCTGGCCGCCCCGGCCGCCGAGTACGTGTGCGAAGACAGCTTGACAGCGAACGAAAACACGCGCGAGAAGAACGGACGAACCTAACCTCACTCCCGAAGACGAAGTCGAAGACGAAGTCGAAGACGAAGTCGAAGACGACGGGACGCGCACTCCTTCCTGGCCGCAGCTTCCGCGGACACGACTTCCACGAGTGGAGTGCGGGATCGGGAAAGCGAGGAGTCGTGGGCGGGGGCGGGGGAAGAGGGGGATGGGGGGGATGCGCGCGCACGGTAGCGTCACGTGGCGCCGCGCTTTTCGCCTGGCAGCTGCTGAAACGCTGAAATCTTCCCGGCTCGGGTTTACAGCATCCGAGCGGTCCCACCACCGGGGCTAAGTGTAACCGGTCGAGGAGGAAATTGGATGCCCCTTCAAAGGGCCGTCCTGCCGCGTGAGCAGAGATGCAAAATTGCATGCAATTTTGCCCAAAGATATTTCGAAATGAAGTTTCCTGATATTTTATGAGATGAAAAATCAAAATAAACTTTCATGAAATCTTGAAATACAATTTTATGAATTTTTTTGCGAGCTGTCCCATCACCGGTGCTAAAAGCAACCGGTCGAGGAGAAAATTGGATGCTCCTTCAAAGGGCCGTCCCGCCGCGTGAGCAGAGATGCGAAATTGCATGCAATTTTGCACGAAGAAAATTCAAATTGCAGTTGCTTGAAATCGGGTTGTTCATGGGTTGTGCGGGAACAGCTCGAATAAGCGAACGCTTGGTCGCGCGAAAATGTGGGAAAGCCCTCAGAAATGTGGAAGGAAGAGAAATTTTGAAGGGTCATCAGCCGAAAGTCGACAAAAAACTGAAAATAAGTCATTTTTTTAAGATTGGTGGGAAATTTCGTGGAAAACCGATGAGAAAAATGTGGAAGCTTGGAAGATTCTGCACTCCTGATTTCATCAGATGAAATATCAATTACTTTTTTTTAAATTTGAAAATATGATGTAATGTAATCTTGTATGGTATATTTTCAAAATACTTTACACGCTGCAATACGAAACTATAATGCGGAGAATGAAACTGTAAAAAAATGATGATATTTCAACTTTTTTTTATTTTTAAGTATGACAATACTTCCGTTTCTCATAAGAAAGTGAAACATCGGTTGGCTGAAAGAGTTTCAAAACATTTAGTAAACTTTTCCGAGAATGAAGAAGTAATTTGAAATAAAGACGAAGACAAAAAAAATTCAAAATACAATTTCATTAAATTTTGTAATGTTTCAAAATGCAAATTCATATGATCTCTTAAAATGCGATTAAGCTTTTGAAATAGTTTAACGAGGCTCCAAAATACTTAAAAATAGTAAAAATGTAAGTTTGGGGGGAAGAAGCCGCCAGTTAAACCTTCAACTTTTTTGCCGAATTTTTGGTCTTTGCAGCAAGTTACTTCCTCAATTCCGGAAAATTCTACGAGATTTTTTCAAAACTTTTTCAGCAGCACGATCTTCTTTATTGCAGTTTATCACATATCTTAGGAAAGAGCGATATTTAGAATGCCTTCAATTGATAGAGTAGGCAATAGTGGCTACTTAGGAGCCGCAATAGTTGTATTCTCAGAATATCAATATAACAATATGCATACCCAGGATTTAGCTGTGCTGAGGAAAAATATCGTTTGAACATGCAGATGTTGACAAATTTCTGTCAATTTTATACGAATTTTTTTATAATACTTTTGAAAATTTTACTCTAAAACAGAGCATTTTACCGTCAACATTTCTATTTTTTCTAGTTATTTCGAGGAAAATTGGACGTATTTCTATCAAACGGAACTATGTGCATTATGACGTGAGCTCTATTATGCGTGTATTCTTATGGGGCTCATGTCTTAATGCACATAGTTCCGTTTGATAGAAATACGTCCAATTATCAATAACTTTCCTCAAACATGAACATTTTATGGGAGTAATTTTGGCAATATCTGAATGGTCTTACGACATATTTTTCCTCGCCGCGGGAAAACTGATAGCCTGCTGCACGGTGTGGTTTGCGCTTTCAACGCCCAACGCGCTGAACTCGCATCATGGGTGAACTTTGTTACGACGGTTTTCTTCCTTAATTTTGTGAGGATTCCACGAACGGCGCGTTTGAACCCGCTCTGTGACCGCGCAAAACTGACCTGTTTGACGTGAAATCACCAGAGTTCTAATGATTTCCCTCTTTCACGCCCCGGGCTCGATTTGCAAAGGTTTCATTTTCCACGACACGAGTCTTGTGTGCGGAAAGAGCATGGTCGCCGTCGTTTCTTCCCTCGGCGACGGACACTAATACGAACCCGATCCTCAATAATAAATTGGCCACTCGGTCCCACGAAGCCATACATCCACCAACTCTCTGCACGCAGTTAAACAAACACACAGATTAATCTGCTGCGGGTCTAAAACTGTCAGCACAATGGACGGATGTATCGCTGCGAGCCGACGACAAATCGCACGTTCTTCGCAAAGCCCGGCTTGGGTAAGGGAGGGTTTAATACCAGTTGATAAGCATTGCCGGATTCAGAACACTTCGAACGAGGGAGCGTAAGAGGGGCCCGAGGGTTGCCCCTAGGAAATTTTCAAAATCGTCAAGCAAATATGCAGTTTTAGTCAATTTCGTTTTGAATAACACTGGTCAACAAATTTTTATTTTTGTAGATTTGCCTTAATTTGATTGAATTACCTTTATTGTTTTCTCTATCGTGCACAAATTTTCCGGGAGATTGATTTTACTCTGGAAAAGCTAGATTTTCAGGGAAAAATTTCGATTTTCCCGGAGAATTTCGATCTGACCCAGAAAACCGGAGGTGGTGTCCGGAATCGGCGCTAAAAATCTAGTATTTTAGCACGTTGGAAGCAAATTTACTCGTATTGACCGGTGTAATATTTCTAAATCCAAGCGCCTTTCCTTCCTTTTCCCCCTACCTTCCTTCTTTCTTTTTTCCTCTTCTTCTTCCTCCTTTCTTTTGGGTGAACTGGGGGGTGTCCTTTTGAGTTGCCCTTCTTTTGCGGAAGCTTAGCTTTAACCTCTTCCGTTATTCTCGTTTGATAATAAATAAGTTTAATGTTCTGAAAATACTTTTCTCCTTCCAGCTCCACATTTTTTCAAGGATGACTCCCGTAATTTTAATTCACTTGCTATTTGATGCTTATCGTATTTCAAAAGTTTTGACTTCATCATTCTCCTTTTATCATGAATTTGCATAAAATTTTGAAGTGAACTCTAGTCATGCACGTTAATACTCAAACGCCCTTGACGCACTTCCTTATACGGTAGGTTTCGCTATCAATGAAAACCATTGTTTAATTTATCCGTGATATTTTATTTAAATTAACACTCGTATTTACACAGCTATATAAAACTCACGCCATTTTTTTTTATAAAAGCAGTAGTATAAAAAGTTCATAAATAAGACATTACATGTATAGGCTATTGCGAGGCATACTAATTAACAACAGTTATGCACAACAAGTTTGGATTGAGGATGCATTTTCTCAACTCCATAAAAATTACAAAATTCGATAGTAATAAATATGACTTGATCACTTACTAAATAATAATACTTGGGCACAACTTACATCCATAACCCCTCTTAAAATCATTCCTGAACATTTTCAATCCACAAAAAGATACATCTATTTTTCAGTGGTTCGAAACAATTACAGTCTCAAATACATGCAGCGTGAAATGAAAACATACATCACAACAAGTTTACATGAAGCAATGAATAAAATACATAAAAAAAATATGAATTTCTGCGTCCGGTTAACATTGCAATACTGAAATTTAAGCATTAAATTGAAATGACCGTGATTATCAGCAAAAAATAAAATAAATTTATAAATAAATTAAGTAATTGAATGTGCAGTAAAAAGTACACACGATATGATGATACATCAAAGTAATAACAAATTCGCATTAACGTAATGCAACTTTAAATCATTCATTCAGTCTCATGATAATATTTAAATGCTATCGTCAGTCTTTTATTTAAGGCGCTAGGCGCCTAAATTAAATTAATTAATAAATTAATTATCGTCGTTTTCCTCGGTCTCCTCCGAGTCGTCATCATCATCTACCTTCATGACTGCCGAGCTCACAACCTCGTTGATTCCGCAAGTACCATCGCCGCGATATACTTTAAAGTATCCCTGCACAAAAAATTGAAAATAATTATTAGAATAAGTAAGTTATGCTAGTCATGGGATCGTGTATTCTTCGTATCTGAGACAAAATTACGTAACTACATTTCAACGCTGCAACATTGCCCCTCGCAAATCCTAATATTACCAGGAAACTGTTGGTAATTTCTGACTGCAAGCACCGATTTGTGTTCTGATTTGGCACAAATTAGCGACATTTTGAACGGAAACAGACCGCCATATTCTCGTATAACATTGAATTAGTTGATTGATTTTGCAACCTTGTAATTAAGTTATGTTTTTTCATCTAAAAAAACAAAATAATTGATCTTTGCATTCCACCGATCAGCAAAATTTTTCACATGAGTCCCGTAAAGCATGTAATCTTACGAAGAACAACACTCAGGCGGAAATAGAGATTAGCCCTTACGTCAGAGAGGCGGCGATATGCATTACTGATCAAACTAAGTTAAAAAAATAAAACATTTATATTTATTATTACTGCAGAGGCAAACGTCCATATCCATGCTCGTCGAAAGGCAATGTTATCGTCATCAACATTGAACGTGACATGTGTATTATTTTTGGCCTACCATGAGATATGAAGGCGAATCTTCGGGTCATTACTCTCGCACAAGTTTAAAATGTTTTATTAAGTTTTGAACATCGCTCAAATTTTTAGCAGTATTCTCAGAGGTCGAGTGAAAATTCCATAAATTTGAAATTGACCTTGTGGTTCCGTCATATTTATTTTTGAAATTGATATAAAATTGGTCGAATAAAAATTGAAAGCAATGAAAATTTACCTTTTCTCCCCACTCTGTGCCCCAGCTGTTCTTGATCGTCCAATATGGGATCGAGCCTTCTGGTACCTCTGCAAACAAGAAAAGTAAAGCAATTAGAATGAGAAGGCAGGTGTTTGATTTAATCCGATGAAATAAAACTGAATTAATGGAATCGTTGCATCCATGTTTGATTGAAAATAATTCATTGCAAAACGTTGTCGATAAATTTTGAGACTCTATGAAAAATGCAGTAATTGAAACAGAATAGAATACATAATTATCTCGTTAAAAATGAAATTCTTATTGTCAATTTACCTTACAGACTTTTTTTTTTGTAAGTGCTGTTATTTATTTCTATTTGTTAAACACCCTGTTCTCTCATACCTCTGAACGTGTACCTCACTGTACCTCATATACCACTGAAGCTCAAAATAACTCCTAAATCATTATTGTGGATATTGAGCATAGTTTGCCTCTTTACATATTTAGGTTTAATTTTAAGCGCTGGATACTTACTTTGAATACCGTATCCGACGATGAGGACACCATGATTCAGCTTTGAAGGGGAGCAGTCCTCTTTACTCGGGTGCATGATCCCTCCGAGGTACCACTGTAAGGGTCTCGCATTGATCCCAGCCGACAAGGGCCCAAGTTTGTACATCCACTTGGCGATATTCTCCTCCTTCTTACTGAACACCATCACATCCTTGACCTCGGCGATGATTTGGCTCCTGTTGAGGATGCAAATGCTGTCGTCCTCCAAGTACGGGTAGTCGTCAGCGGCCACCAATCCGCCCAGATTGTCAGCCAACTCCCGAACCGCGTCCGTCATGTAGCCACCCATACAACCGTGGTTTTTGCTATCGCAGTCTACGAGTTCTGCGAGAACAAGAGAAAGAGTTTGATTAGATTTTGTCCAGGTTTTTCCCCCAGTAATTTTAAGCACATGAAAAATAAGATTATCAGATGAATAAAAATACTATATTGCCATCCAAAGGAAGAATGCCATATGAGCCTTCAGACGTTGCCAAACTTCTTTCGAAAAATTACAATTTTTTGGACTAATATGGGAGTATTAATCCTTCAAATTTTTGTGAAATTTTGTTCGTAATTTAGTCTAAAGTGTCTGAAAATTTCAATAAAAAAGATTCGTTACTATCCTTACAAATTGGTATTTGCTGAGAATAAATTTGGCAACATTTGAATGTCCTTACGGCGTTTTTCCTTAGCACAGCAGTGCACTTCAACGTCATACCAACGTTTCAAAAATCTACTCCATTGTTTAAATGCGTACTTACACGCCATTTCCCAAAATTTGAACAGATCTCTTTTTGCATGTTTCCATTCGCGTGATCATCTACGGAAAAATTCCTTCAGCAAGGAGACATTATTTCATAAGAATTTTTTGTGTAAAAATAAGTAAGATAATAGATTTTGGGTTTTTCGGGGAAGAATACTCTCTGGTATCTGTATGATTCCCACAGATGTAAAAACTCATTCATCACTCATTACTCTTACAATAAGGAATATAAATTTACCTTGTTCCGATAGCGTGACCAAATTGCCAGTTTTTCGAGCTAATAAACCTTCGATGTTCCCCGTAGTTGAAAATGCCCAACAAGAAAAACAAGACCCCTGCAACATCAAAAAAAAAATGTTCCAATTAATTTTCATTTTATTGAAAACTGCGGAGGCTTCCTTTAAAAACAAACTTTATGATAATTCAAGTTATTTGAAAAAAGCAAATTTTTTATACAGAACTACTTTTCCAAGAGATAATAATGATTGGAATTCAAAATTGACTAAGAAAATATGCATCTACCTTGATGTTTAAAGCTTGAGTCCTCAAATATCACAATTTAACACCGTATCTATTGTGTCCAGCTCAATAAATTAAATTAAATCGTCTGTAGATGCAGTTTCAATCAAATCACTAGTCAAAATAAACGTGTTCAGCTCCTAATTTTTATAAGAATGGTTAAAATGTTACCGCAGAACATTGCCTCACTCTAGAGAGGCCAATGTGAAATAAAATAAAAAATTTTGAGCGAGAATCGGAACTGCAACTTCCTTTTGTAAATTATTCAATGGATAGTTCAACGTTGAAAAAACGCATGTTACTTTAGATCATTTAAGTAAATTCGAAGAAACTAACCTGCTGTTTCACAGGTGTCACAGCTCCATGACGTCTCCAGTCGTAGTACGCTGGATTCTTGATGTCAATATCGTCTGCTCGATTCTCTTCTTCTTTCAGCTTCTCTTCGTGAGACATTCTCAGACCGTTGTACCGCTGATCGAATTCTTCGGCTAAAAAGATAAAAGGTAAAATCAAATTAATGGCTAATGAAATTTAAATTGGCTTAACGCTTCATGATAAATGTTGCGAATACTAAATTCTATAGTAAAATTTTTTAAACTGATCTCATACGGAACAAAGATTCAGAAGCTCTTTAGAAGCTCTCTTGAAGGAGAAAGTATACTTACACTGAAAGAATTAACTATAGACTGCATTAAGCAAGTTGCGTTGACATTAGTTGTCAGTCCTTTAGTAATACTAATCGATGGCTAAAGGTAAGCAACGGACTAAACTCCATAGTGCCGTAGCTTACCTACAACATATCTCATTTTTCAAAATATACAAGAACTAAAATGTAACTGAGGTTTTTTAAAAAATAGCCACGTAATAGTAAAAGAAGTAAAACAAAAATTCAAGTCATACGAAGGTAAGTTTTTCTTCGGAAGAAATAAAGAAAATGTTGAAATTTTAAAAGACTGCAGATGAGGTACGTGGTTTTCGAAATTAGCTAGCGTAATTCGTTCAAGTGATTAATTCCGAATGAAACATCCAAATCTCACTTTTAGAGCAAATAGTTTCAGGGAAAAGAATTGGTCCCTTCCGTAAGAAATATTCATGTTGTAACACTTTGAATATAGCTTGGTTGGAGGCTACTATCTTGATTTTACGAGAGTTCTTAGAAACTTTATCTCATAAATTAAATACGAGTTGCGAGATAGAAACTTACGGGTCAAATCGGCATACTGCGTGATCCCATATTTGGCTGTCCCCTTTTCTTTTCTCTTCAGCTCCTCGATTGCGTCCAGGTTCTTTCTAAATATGTTGAATCTCTCAAGGTATTCATCAAAATTCTTGTATTGGCGTTTGTACGTGTTCTTAAATGATTTAAAAGATGTTAGAGTCGGGCCCAGATTTGATACATTCAATTTCTGAAAGTGACCAAGAAATTCAATCAATTAATTATTTCTGTGTAATTTGACAGTTTGTAAATACTTGTTCGATACTTTTGATGGTTTATTCGATACTTTATTTAGACTACATTTTGCAATCAGGAACTACTATCCATATGTCATCCTTAAACGCAATAATTAACGTAGGGAAACTAATGGCACATAAGTTGTTTCTAAAATGAGCCAGAAATAGTAGTTCCTTATTGCTAAATGTAGTTAATCTCATTTTTGCGCTTAATGAGGGAATGGAGTTCCATTAATATCTGGCAATTACGTACCCTCAGCATTTCAAGTAAGAATTTTTAGTAATTTTCTCTCAAAACTACGTGTTCCTGACTGCAAACATTAAAATGCCCGAATTCAGGATTGGTTTGACATACTTAAGCGTTTTTCGTCCCAATATATTTGTAGAGCTTTTCTTTACACTTTCGCATCAATAACTAGTACGTCTTGAATATTCAGAGACTTAATAAAGTCGGAAAAAATGTTCTAATTGCAACGCCCTTTTCTCAGTCTTAAGAACGTATACACATCAAATCAGGAATTAAGTTACCCTGAAGACTTACTGAATTTATTTCGGAATATCTCTAAAATTTCTCTACTTTAACGATGAATAATAATTTATATTTGAGGAGAAATGAAGCTCGGAAAATAGTTTTGATGAAAGTAGCAAAAGAATAGGCAAATTACCTGCATGACTTTGAAGTCCATTGCATCAAACTTCAAAAAAATATGTCTCGGCGCTCCGACTGTTGTGGACAAAAAGAACTGGAGGGTAGTGAAAAATACGATGTATTTGAACGCACACATGATGAAAAGACTCGTGTAATCCAATTAAAGCACTAGCACAATCACAATGAGCGCACTCTCAACGCGACTGGAAATTGATGGTTACTCAAAGGTGAGTTGGAAAGTACTGAAGGAAATCCGATGAAATAATTATATTAAATACTAAATCTATCTTATCAAAGACCATTGAAATGAATTAGTGGAAATATTTCTTGTTGAAAATCATGCTCCCTGTCGCTGCATACTCATTGTCAATTCATTGGAGACGAGAGTTCTCACGCTGCCACTTGAAGATTTATTTTATTTTTGAATCAGATGTAATCCACCGGGTACTTTTACTGCGGTGTATATTTATAGATGTGAATCCTTCTCTACGGATTAAGCGTTGCACTCCATTATAACTGGTCTAGACTATGATAAGAGAAATATTTCCAGTCGAGATTCCTCATAGTTTTATACAACGTCTGCAGGTCGCCATGTAAAATGTTACGTCACACTGAAAAAAATTCTCGGCGTTTTTACTAAGGTTCGTTGGTACCTTCACCATCTCACTTTTTTTTACCAATTATTGGTAATTTTATCAAGACAGACTGGTAATCTTACCTAAAAATCGGTATTTTTACTGGTTTTTTTTCAGGTAAGAATACCAATTGGTAATCGATTCCCAGTAAATTTGCCATTCGCATCATTTTGCATCTCGGTAATTCTACCACAGTGGATAAAAAATATTGGCGTTTTTACCAAGGTCCAGTAAAATTACCGAGAAAGTTCAATTATTTTACCGAGATTTCTCGGTAAAATTACCAATTCTATAAATTTTAATTTTAATAAGAAAAAACTGGGATCAAATAGAACCCTGAATTCTTGGTAATTTTGCCCTTTTCTTAGTAAATACACCGAGATTCAGTGCAGTTCTCCTTGAACCAAAGTTAAAAGCTATTCGTTTTTTTTCTAAATTATTCATCCCATACTTTTACATATTATCTTTCATAGCAAACTGATGCTATCTTGAAGGTTGGAAGTGTCCATTAAGGTGTAAAATGCGTTGTTTTAAAAAAAAGTCAAGAGTGAACCCTATTTTCAGACTGTAAGCGAAAACAGGGATCCTGAGGTAAATTTTATGGTGACGTTTCCTTTTTCCGAATGATCGAAAAGTAGAAATTTGAGTTTTTGACACTTTTTATCCTAAAGAGCGAGTTGACAACGATGAAGTTAGTTTTTTGCTCGTTGACGACATAAAAGTTGCATCAGTGACAAATCGCACAGAGTGCAATTCAGTACCTTGAACAAGGTTGGTAAGAATTTTCTTCTCATCATTTCTGAAAATTGAAATTTTTGGGCTGTCAGAAAAACAATCAACTGTCATCGATATGCTGAAAACATCACTGCCGTGAGCGTATGAATGGTTATGGTGCGAAACCACGTATTTCTGTTTACGACTTTGCAGACTTAGTGTCATGTTCATATTTCCTTTCAAAAAGTAGATAACATCATTTCTTCAAAACCTCCTTGATTTTACTTCTCTGTTGGCAGAATATTGCGTAGAAATTTCAAGCTGAAAAGTCGGCTTGTTTCTCTTTAAAAAAATAAAATAGGTGTGGAAATTTTGAAACACCAAAATGGAGATACGCTGTTTTGCACTTCGGCCATCGATATACCCGTCTCAATCCCCGTAGAAATGCAAGAGACTGGAATCTTCCGTAACTGTGTTTCTCACGGCTGCCTAACAGTAAGCCTCAATTTTAACAATTTGTATGCGCTTGTGAGCTGTAGTTTTCCGACCATTGAGTTAAATCAAGGTTTTTCATACGAATTGTTTTAGCGTTCACAATCAAGTCAAAAATTACAGGTAAACAAGAGGCTCCTTCAAGAAAGAGAAGAACCCATCTGGGACTCTCGTATTCTGCATCTGAAGGATGAAACCCGCCGCTAATCCGTCTGCCTATCAAAAACACTCGTGAAATTATTCCACTGAAAATATCTGAATCCTTCAATGATAAAACCTCGCAAGTCCATTATCCGATAGGTCTCGAATTGTTCGCACTCGAATGGACTCAAGGGCTCACCGATTCAACTAAAGTATTGGCAAAATTACGATGCCTTCAGTGGCGAGGCGTGAATGGTTGATTTTCGATATTTCCCCCATTTAAAGTTACGGTAAAAAATCGATGATTAAGATGTTTGTTAAGAGCACCTTGTTTATCGATCCTTTTCCATAAGTTTAAATGACAGATCGATCGGTATATCGCAAAGTACGCCATGCCAGTGGATGCCTTCATCACGCGGACCGCGACAAGGAGCCATCGGAAAAAAAGGGATTTAGCATTTTTCGAGTGGTCTGCAGCGAGATGAACCCGGAGCTGTTGAGACTGATCGAGATCAAATCAGCGCAAAATTATTGAAAAATAGAGCAAGTTCTTTCACAAGTGTTTAGAAGCCCTTACTCTGGGGTCCCTGGAGGATTCCGCTCACTTGCACTGAATCACGTACTCTATTCTTGGTCTTTCCATCGTCTGTCGATCAAGCACGTTGAGTTTATGCGAGTTTTATTCTCGTAAAACGTTAATCACGTTGCGTTGCACTGGTGACACCCAGGCGAAACTAGTTTTGAAGCGGAATGTAACCGGTGCAACTAAAGTATCTTAATTAATCGTTAGATGCCCGAGCTAGGTCAAATTGACCCGAGGCTTGCCAAAAACAGGTAAACCATGTGCTTCATACGGCTGTTACTTACGAATTTCAGATCTAGGTCTTCAAATAGATCGTTAGAAAAAGAATCAGGCATCAAATTGAAAAAAATCGAGTGTGCGGGAATATTTTTTTTTTTTTTTTTTTTTTTTTTTTTTTTTTTTTTTTTTTTTTTTTTTTTTTTTTTTTTGGGACATACATCCCCAGAAATTCCAAACCAAGTTAAATTGACCAGACCATCCCTCCTGGGGGAGTTGCGCTGCAGGTACGTACGAGCTCTAGATATTCGTATTTAATTACACACATCCTCAAAAATAATTCAAACTGAAAAAAGAGGAAAATCGAGTTTCAAGAAAGCGGAAAATAGTAAAGACGTAATCAGGCCTCGTTTTGTAGCTTTTCTCTCGAATCTGAGCGACACCTCATTGCCAGAGCAGAGCATCGCGAGTTCACGCCTCGCGCCATCGCGCCTTCAATTTTGCGAACGCAACATGGACATCCATCAAGCACGAATAGTTGCACCTCTGCGCCGTCATCAACGCGCGCCCTCTCGCTTGCTCTATTCTATATTATAAGCTCCAAGATTTTTTGCATATCTGGTAACGCCTAGTTCCAGCGTTCTACCGGGGCGGTTTTCATGACTATTGCGGCTATCGACAGGCAATGGAAATTTTGCATGTGTGAGGAATTTGCGATTTGACTGTTGATTCTTATGTGAAAGTTTGCGAGAAAGACGATGGTCCCACTGATTTTCTCTGAAATCAACTCCCAAAATCAAAAAACGCTCTCAATGTTGAGGGCGTGATGGAGGGGATATCCCACGCTATCCTGAGAGTCCACCTCTACACCAAGAAAAACTCTCTATGCAAAGATAGGGAGCAAATACATTAGCAGGTTTGTCATGTTTTCAGTTTTAGAGTACCCGAATAAAGTGGCAGCCTTGTCAATGTATTTGCTCCTTATCTTTGCATAGAGAGTTTGTCTTGATGTAGAGGTGGACTCTCAAGATAGCGTGGGCTATCCATTGCACCCTCAACTTTGAGAGCTTTTTTTGAGCTTTGGAGTTGATTTCAGGGAAATCAGTGGCCCCATCGTGTTTCTCGCAAACTTTTACATAAGAATCAATATAGTCAAATCGCAAAGTCCTCACACATGCAACATCCCTATTGTCTCTAGATGAGTCCGCTCTATTCAGATTTACGAAATACGGTCCAGGTTTTTGCATATGACACGGTAAAGTTGCAAATGAGTGCACGAAGCGTCCTCTGAAGGTCGGGCCGCGTAGGGGCCACAGGGCGTACCCCCCCCCCCCCCCCCCAGAGTATTCTCTACACCCGTGACACCCTCACATACAGCGGATAATAAGGTCTACGCCCGGGGATCATCTTAACTGCACGTTATGCAATTAAACTCGCTGCGACGCACAGTGGATCGAGTCAATCAGAGAGGTGGGACATGAAATTTTCGACCAAAACTGCAAATTTTGATGTTTAATTCGTCACATTTTCAATTGTAAGGGGTGTAACCAATGGGAAATTTCACAAAAAAACCAATGGAGCCACTTTCAGAACTTCAAAATTTGGTATAAACGGAGTGATAAGCGTTTGAAGTAGAGTCCCTTTATACTGAGAGTCAAGACAATTCGGCTCATGGATGTCACAAACGGGAATAAAGATTACACAAATTGAACGTTTTTCGTAATCTTTGATCGGCCCATTCTCAAATGCCTTTCTCCGTTCCTCCTCTCATTCCGTTTGTTCCTTGCCGAACCCGTAATTCCCTGGTCCATTCCAGATTATAATCTTTGCAATTGGTGAAAATGTAATCTTTATTCCTGTTTGTGACACTGTGGAGGCCTAAAATACGGGAACCAATCAGAAATGGATTCAAATTGTCTTGACTCTCAGTATAAAGGGACTCTAGGTGTAACCAATAGGAAATTTCACAAAAAAACCAATGGTGCCACTGAAAGTGGCTTTCAGAACTTCAAAATTTGGTATAAACGGAGTGATAAGCGTTTGAAGTTTCCAAATTTTGTCCGACCTCTCCTATTGATTCGGTCCACTGTGCGACGCCGCGTCGACGGCGGAGGATGATTTGGACGTATTTCTGCCAAACGGAACTATGTGCATTAAGACGTGAGCCCTGAGACATATCAGAGTATATGCATAACAGGGCTCACGTCATAATGCACATAGTTCCGTTCGGTAGAAATACGTCCATTTAACGGAGCCGGTTCCAGAACGTGCGGTCTCGGGGAATCACGTTCCCGTTCGCCGCCCGGAGCATGAACCTCGAGGAAGCGGCGACAAGCACACTTGGAAACGGCGCTCGCTTTATCTCGGCGAGGACTGGATGAGACACTCTACACTCATCCTCAGCTCCCGGGCCCGACTCAGCAGTCACCCGAGAGGAGCATGCCACCGTGAATCAATACCCAATCGATCTCATTCCGTATTTTTAGCTCCCTCGCAGGACCCGACCGCGGTTATGAGACCCGCCAGCCATCGAGTGCCTCCCCGCTCGAGAGCGCGTTCGCGTGCAGTCGAGTACCGTATTATCTCGCCCGGAGTCGAGAGTCGAGACTCTCCTCAGACCGATAACTTTCCGCCTCGCGAAAGCTTCGAGGCTCCGGGTCGATCGGGGATCGGTTTTCGGGCGGATTTTTTGGAGGTTCCTAGCGTGCGGCACCAACAATTGGACGTATTTCTACCAAACGGAACTACGTGCATTATGACGTGAGCCCTGTTATGCATATATTCTGATAGGTCTCAGGGCTCACGTCTTAATGCACATAGTTCCGTTTGGTAGAAATACGTCCAATTTATGATTAAATTCAAACGAACATGGTAAAGGGGGGACCACGATCCTAAGAGTCAGGGGTCCCGTCCAATTTTGAATTTTTAGGGGTTAATCTTGAGTGAAATACTGTACTTTTCAATTCTATTGCAATTGACTCGAAATTCGGATTTCTTATGGTCAATGGCCCATTCAACCCTGACTTCATACGACCTGAAACGACCGAGGAAAAAGCCTGGTGCAGGCAGTCTGAAAACCCTGTGCATTGCTCCTATAGCACACTCTAATGTCGAATGATACTGTACAACACCTCTGTCGCGAAATAGTTGCTTGAAGCGCCGTAGCACTCCTCGGCGCGGCGGGCAACCAGCGTAACACGCACATGGGCGCCTACAAACCTAACTAGGATACTTCACGCATTGCGCAATGCGTGAAGTATCCCGTTAGGTTTGTAGGCGCCAGTGCGCGTTCCGCGCTGCTGACACGCCGCATAGCTCTGTGTCAGAATCTAAAATTTAAACTTGCGGAGTCAGCTTTTTTCAACTTATGATTTTGAAATGTTCGCAAGCTCTGCATGGATTATTCTCATTTCAATCGATGAAAAAAAAATATGCATCAAGGAAATTATAATGTGTGTTTTGTAAATTTGGCAATAGCTGATGTGGCTTGGTTCCTTTTTGCTAAACGCGGTCCATTTGATTCCAGAACACTTTGGTTTCATTGGTGAGTGGGGAGTCTGAGTCAACTAGAGAGAAAACGCCAATATCTCACTTTCATTTAAAATAGGATATTTTCAGTTAGTCCACCGAATTGTGCGTGTAGGTAATTTTGATGAGAAAACAGGCATCGCAATGATTGATTTCTCATTTTGTCTCGTTTGTCATTCTCGCCCGTAGCAGATACTGTGCGTTGGCCGGCCACAGGTGTACAGAAGTATGTACTCCTACAATCTCGTGACTAATGGTAGCTGATAAAGCCGGTGGAGCAAAATTAGAATATGTGACGAAACTCAGTTTCAGACACGCCATAATCGAAAACTTCGCTACCATTAGCTTCCTAATCTTCTCGATAAGATAAAAGGATCCAGGAGTTCCGCGACTATCTTGGGGAATATGACGTAGTGGACGTTAACGTCATTTATTGCCTTTAAAATAATCGCCAGACCAATATTGTGCCACTCCTGGACACACTTCAAGACGTAATAGATAATAGATAATAGTGAATCAAGTAGCCAATTATGTAAGGGCTAGATCCTCTCCTTGAGAGAAGGCGGAGAAAAAGAATTGTTTATCTTACGATGCTCATCGTGGACTCCAGGCTCAACTAACTTTTTTAGTCATAGTCATGACGTTACTTTCGGGGGTTGCGATTACTTTTGGCGCGTTTAACAATGCGGCATCGATATCGGGAATTCGGAGCGGAATTAGTGATTGCCACAAAAGTTACTTCACCTAGAAAAGTAGGTTGATTCTGGTGGAATCCACTGTGGCTATGGTGATGGAAACGATTCTTTTTTTCTTGTGGATGATCACGCTAGAAAAATATGGATTTCAGTTTTAGGTTTTTAAAAATTCAGCTCATAATTTTCTTTTAATTCAATTTTTTTTCATTAAATCAAAAACAGTTACATGACAATCAAAGGCAATTTGAAGGGCGATGACACGAAATTGGACAAGAAATGAGGGCACGCCACCTCCCAAAAAGCCTTAGGCAGAAAAAGGGTGTTTGGCAGTTGGGCATTTGAGAGGGCGAAAGAGCACTGTAGAAATGACTCTTATATCCAATGATCTCAGGTGAAATTCTTTGAAAAAGGAAACAAGAAAAGAAAAAATCACACAAATAGCCAGACATGTAGCCTCAAGGATTATTCGGATATTTCTTGAACAATAACATTTGTTCGTCTCTCATTTAAAATAAATAATTAAATAATATACAAAAATAGAAGACTTTTGAGCTATGAAAATCTGGGTAGTGTTTCCTGACTTTTCATAATCAATATTGGAGGTTGGTGGAATCAACTGCAATACAATAGTCAGATTCCCTTTTTCAAAGCTTAAATTTGATTATGTCCAGGAATGTATCAAAATGAGATTTTTAATTCTTCTCTTTCCTCGTCAAACAGAAGATAAAATTTATGAGTGATCCGATCAGAGGGATCTCTTATTTTAGTTGCGTAACTGGTGTGCTCATTTGTGTGTGGTCTTATACTCTTGGTGATTAAAAGATATGTCTTGCTTTATTATCTTAAATTAAACGTCGAATGACTAAACATACATTTCTTCATAAAATGAGCTTTTATGTTACTGCCGCGCCGTATTTTTTGCGTCTCAAATGAAACTGGAGAGTGGCACTTCAAAGGTTCTTCACTCAACTTTATTCGAATGTCGTCGTGAAAGCGAACGAGATCTCTGTGACTAAACCCTCTCATTTCTGAAAGGTTCGATTGGTCGTTGAATTTAGTATTCTTACGTTTATATTGAGTCAAATTAAATAAAATTCGTCAATATTTATTAATATATTTATTTGGTCATCGTTTTCTCTCTCATTTAGCCCCACTTCTTCGATTCGGTTTCCTGCCTGTTTTACTTATTTTCCTTATTCACCCACACTGCTGCGCTAAACGCCGAATGAACACTCGAGTCATCAAATTTCACCAGATAAAACAAAAAGCATGTATTTTTTCGTATTTTATCAGAGGAAATTTGGCAACGCCTGGAGGTTCATATGGCGTTTTTCCTTAGCATGGCAGCATAGATGCGAGTCAGTGGTTATTTCTCCATTATTTAAACGCATTTCTGCACAAACAGTCTCGCTACTGCGGGAAGATTTAAGGGAAGGCTGATATGGCACTCTCTTGGATAGTATGCTATAAAGGAAGACTATGCGGTAAAAAGACGTGAATTGGCCCTGAGCAAGTAGAGAACTTTCCTAAAGTTCCTCTGAACAAAAGCTCATTTTGTATAATGATTCGAGTGAGAGAGTTCTCAGCACGTATACAATTGCCTTATCCATGCGATGAAGCTAAAACTCTTAACTGGCTTAGGCATTGAGTGTCTTAGGGGGTTGGGGATTTTCTCTTCAGCCCGTATACAGTATCTTATTTAGCTTAAGATTTTTGCACCCATTTCTGTAAATTTTATCTTTATTCCAATCCAGCGCTACTATTATTCCTTGAAAATGATACTAATCTTCGGAACTCTTAGTATGTTGAGCTTTTTCCTTATTTTTTATGCTCGATTTTTTACATTCCTACGCACTGTGGAGGAAACAAAAATGAAAAGTTTTTGCGAATGAGAATGTTCTTTTTCCCCATTATCATAACAAATGAGAGAGAAAATGTGTAACATCGCTAATTAAGTCAATCACATACTTGTGTAGCACAAAACTTTTAGATGAGTTTCAATTTATAGACATCAATAGTATAATAAGTTTAAAAAATGATTGTAATTAGGTATTGTTTTTGAAATCTTGCAACCTACTCAAATCAAAGTAAACAAAAACGTTCGATACCCCGATAAATATTGAATTTTCAAACAGTGGTAAAACTAAATCAGTGAAACTCAGAAAAATGAATCGAGGTTTGCTGTCTCCATGGAATATGTACATTTAATCAGTTTTAGGAAACTTAAATGCAAGATACTTAAAAAAATTTTAAGTAACTTTTTTAATAAAAAAGTCACATTTTTGTCTTTACAAAATCCATTGAATTGGAAAATATTATTCACATATATCGAAATATACCAAGCTTCCGAAAGAATCCTAGATTCATTAAAAACTCTTAGAGTTCATTTTTGAAAATTAAAATACAAAGACCAACTTGATATAGTTAGTATATAGTTAGTATTGAAATAGTTTTTTCCTCTAGTTTTGGCTATTTCTAATTATTCTTTCTTTGAAAAAAATGAATCGTTAAAGGCAATTTTCATACTGACAAAAGCTAGTAGTTTCACTTTGGATGGATTAAAGCTTTTGACAAGTTTTACAATCCGATGTATTAGAACCGTTTAGTGTGATTGGCTCCTTGCTATTACATTTTTCAAACTTTTTTGATAGAGACTAGAGAAGAAAACTCACTCTTAGGTAGGAGAGAAAGCAAAATATGCACTGGTGCAAAGTTATCACAATGAGACCTGAGGCTGAAATAAAGTCTTACATAAAGTTTTTAAAGCTTTTTTATCGTCAGAAAGTTTTAACGGCCTGAAGAAAGGAAATACAGAAAATTGGAGCACTAAAACGTCCAGAGTCTTTTGGAACTCATTTCGCCTTCAAGTAGGAAGTTATGCAATTTAACCCACAACGGTGTTATAAATGAGTGGCGTCTATTTGCGGGATTTGCCCTTTGCTCGATCTCATTGTTGCGAAACCTGCGAAAACTGATTTAATACATTGTCACAAATAATCATTGGAAAGTTCTGATTTCAATCAAATCTGCTCAAGCCTCTCATTATTAATTCCTACTTTTTTTATTCGGAATGTGAGGGGAAATTGATGAAATATTTATAAATATATTTCTTGAGTTTTTACACGGATTATTGAGCGTCAGAAATAATTAACTCGCCGAGCTTAGGTAGGCCGGTATTCTACCGTGCTAAGGAAAAACGTCGTATGAACATTCCAGAGTTGCCAGATTTCCCTTGATAAAACAGGTATTTTTGACAAAATGTATGCATATTTGTCCTTTAAACTTTCAGATATTTTAGATTCAATGGCGTATAAAATCTAGAGAAAATTTTGAAAACAAATATTCATAACCTTCCCAGTTAGTTCGGTTTTTATCGGAGGAAATTTGACAATGTCTGAAGGCTCATACGGCGTTTTTACTTGGCACGACAGTATTGGTTCATTAACCTCATCGTTTAGGAAAAGTCTATTGACTTAGTTGCGATAAAAATGATATCACACTCAAGATATATACGTACGATTTTATCCGTTACTATGCATGCTGCAATCCGTGTGGGTTTTCCGAATATCAACAAAGCTATGCTTGAAAGTTATCAACTCTGTTTTCCCCTCATTTGAATGTATGTAAATAATCGATTCTTGGTGAGGCAGCTTGCCTCGATATTTTCAGTGGAATTAAATGGAGGAAAGCGGTGTCGCCAACTTGCTAAATCGCTACTGAATATCAATACTCAATCTCAACATTTGAAAACTCTTATTTTTAGAAGTTAAATTACGCATTAAGACTTGAAACTGTTGAAGGATTATCATGAAGTGGTTCGCAGATTAAAGAAAAACTATTGAAAATTGCGAAGCATAATATTCTTTCGGATGGTTCCTATCTTGAGAGTAAACTACCTGTAGACTTTAATTTATTGCAGTCGACACACAAAGACGTCGGATGGTCGGTCCAGCTCATTTTTATGAAGGCATGCAAGCGTTTAAGCGTTTTCCGGCTATTAACTGTGCAATACTGCCGTACTAAGGAAGAACGCCGTAAGAACATTCGAGAGTTGTCAAATTTTCCTCTATAAAATATGTATTTTTGACAACATTCATACACAGTTTTCTTTGAAATTGTCAGATGTTTTGGATTAAATTGCGTACGAAATTGTCTGAAAACTTGGGGGGGGGGGGGAGGGAAATATTCACAATTTTCCCAGTGAATTCAGTTTTTATCGAAGGAAACTTGGCAACGTCTGAAGGCTCATACGGCGTTCTTCCTTGGCACGGAAAAATAGACGGTAAATTTTACTACCCTAAAATGCATGTAGGAGGTAGGACTTCTGAAGCGTAATCTTAGCTTGCGCTCTGGATTGTAATAAATGACAGTACTCTCAAACGTCAGAGATCACAAATCGAGGTAATCATAAAAATCATCATTTCGATCAACGGACTTGAGTATCGTTACAGGCATGATTGTTTGGTACATCTCTGTTTTGGGATGGACATATTGTTGAACGAGCTTAATTCTCTTGCAAATGAGAACCGCAGAGACTTTTTCTGGTCAGAGATCTCCCGCCTGTAAAGCTTTTTCAATCGATTCTTTGAGGATGTGTTTCTTAATTTTTCCCGAGCCTGTTTTAGGAAATTCGGGTAGAAATTGTACATATTTTGGAACCTTAAATTGTGAAATCTGCAACAAAGACCGATCAGATGTATTAATGTTTAACTCTATCAAAGATTAATTCTATCAAAGACAAAGATCATATGTTAGGGCGACAAGAAATACTGAAAAAGCTGAAGCAAACAGTGGCTCGGTAAAATACAACCGTATTTTCATCATTCATATACTTCCCTTTTCAGGTATAATTTTATGAGAAGAGAAATATTGAACGCTCTTAAAAGAGCATAAAAACACCTAAATGCGTACGTTCTGACAAATATTCGTAAAGAAAAATTTAAAAGAAAGAAATTCGCCGATGAAAAATTTTATTTATGGGAAAATTTAATTATTTTTTGATCAAGAGAAATAAGTTTTTTCCATATGACAAGAGCAAAGATTTTTAAAAATTGTCGCATTACAGATAATATTTTGTGTGTAAAAAATACTCAAAAGCAGGAAAAATATCTTAAACGCACTTACTTTTCCTTGACAAAATGTTTTTACTTCATCCGCTGTAATTGATTTTCCTGGCCTCAGTATTAGCGCTGCTCCAACGACTTCGCCTAGTCGTTCATCTGTGACCCCAAACACCTGTGGCAATAGAATTGTTAGGAAAAATGTTAAAATAATATTCTGAAAAACGAATGAATTGTAAACCATTACATGAAATAAAAGAAATCTACGATTGAATGAAAGCGGAAATAAATGAAAATGCGAATGCATCTCACATTATTTTTACTTGAGAAAGAACTCCAAGGTGCAACTACCACAAGTGCATACGTGCAACCAAAAACCGCACGGACATGCAATGATTTTCAAAGCAGTGTAAAATTTTAATCAAATTTTCAGGTCAGATAATGTAGATCATTAGTCTATGTTAGCCCGAATTGTGGTTGAAAACTTTAAAAAATGTATAAAATTGCATATGCACTGTACACCGAAAAGAACTCTCCGGAAAATTTTTTGGGGAAAAATATCCTTTATTTCGAAAATATGCTTTCCAAATATGACATCTTAGTTTTTCGAACCTAATAAAAATGCAAACTTACCTGTGCCTCAAAAATATCTGGATGAGCTTGTAACAAATCTTCGACCTCTATCGGAGATATATTTTCACCACCTCTTATTATTAAATCTTTGATTCTGCCGACAATTTGTGCGTAACCGTCTTCGGATAAGAGCGCTTCATCTCTAGGGAAATCAGAAAAAATTAGCTTCGAAAATTTTATACGACAGTTCATGAAAAAAGGCACTTCATTGCTCGAGAGCAAAATTTTCAACGGAGTGATTTTCCCAGACTTTAAAAAAAAACAGTAATCCGAAAACTTTTAGCAGCCTTTTGAATAAGTAGCTGGCAGATAAACTCATATTTCGTCGATCCTCCAACAAAAGAACGCACCTTCATCTCAAAGTTGCAAAACCGACACAAATAAATCAATTTTGTACAAGAATGTGGATGTGCAAATCTTTTCCAAAATGTTCCATTTGTGAGTAGAAGTTTACCAACGTTGGAATGTAATCACGTTCTTTAGTCTGAGGAACAACACTTTGTGCCAATATAAGGCATAAAAATGTGTTAAAATTTGGCAATTGCAAACGTAAAATACAGCAGATATGAACGTTTTGGGACCAAAATCCTCCAAAAAATATCAAACTAAACTGAAGTTATGGACGTTTGAAGTTTGCAATTGGGAAAATGTTCAATCGTGAAAAGCCTATTTGAAAAGCTTATTTGTCATGATCAAGCTAGGTAAAAAATGGTCGGATTTCAATGCAACTTCAAAAAATTCGCACACAAATGATGAGGCATAGAGGGCATTAAGTGTTTGAACAGTGTAATATTCCGTGGGTAATATTCAGTGAGGTTCCTTGATAAGGTTTAGTGGGTTATTTTGAGTTAAGTTCAGGATACATGAGGTTAGATTCAGGGTAGCTAATGGTGAATTTAAGTCCTCACCCAGTTTTTATCCATGCATCTTTTCCGATCATTTCCGCTGTTTTAGAGTCCTGGTTGTAGTAACCCAGCATTTTCACATATCCTCTGCACCAGAGTTCTCCCGGTGAACCAAGCGGTACCATTTTTCCAGCTCTATCAACAATTTTCACCTGTAAAGTCAACGTGATTCCGTTACGATGATGTAAATCCGCAATTATAATACACACTTGAACATGTACATGAAAGACCTTAAACTGTCGAACTTTTATCAGCGAAGGGATATTGTATGTATTGCAGCCATCAATCACTAGTTTTTTATGAATATCGATAGTGAAACCACCTGACCATATATCTCGTTTGCAGAGTTTAAAATTCTCCGGTCCCATTTAATTTTCTTGAAAGAGAAAGAATCAAAATCATTCCTCGAAGTTTACACGGACTTTTCTTTGCACGGAAACGAAAAGTCAGGGAAGTTCTCACTGAGTAGTTTTCCATTTAAATGATAAAGTACGACAGGAAATCTGCAACGGCGCAAACCGAAATATGTGGTCTGGTAGTATCACTGTCAATATGCTGAATGTGGCACGAAGAAGTAGACTTGAAAGAGAGTGGGTAGCTCTTTATTCGATAGCCTTAATAGCCCATTAACAAAATTAAGGATGTTTGATGAAATTACTCGTCCGAGTTTATGATTTCATCTCCAGAGGCGATTATTGCAGATTGGCAACTCTGTTTTTCTCCATTTTTAAGCATTATGAATACTCGATTTTGAGTAATGATGGCCTGCTTCAATAGATTTAGATTTTTTACGTATTTTCAAAAGGATAAAATGGAGTACTGGCGAATGAGGGAAATAAGCCCTGCTCACCTCAACATGATCCTGTACAAATCCAACCGTGTATTTCTTTTGGTCTTCTGTGTCCGTCAGTCGACTTAGAAACAAACATGGACTAGTCTCCGTCATTCCGTATGCTGACTGAAAAAATTCAGAGTAAAAAAGAAATGACAGACAAAAGGATGTCAAGCCTTGCTAGCTCATGCATAATTCAACGCCCACAATTCAAATTAGTGTAGTATTAAATCGTGGAGAAAAGGAATCTAGTTTGTACTTTTAAAATCCTTCTGTCTATGTAATGATAAACTTCAAATATTATTTAAACGTCTCTACCTCTAACATCTTCCGTATCACAGAAATCAACTCAAATACGTAATGGTAACTGGAATAGTCTAGATGACTGTGAAATGATTGTAGTGATCCTTTCTAGAAATTGAGAAAAAAGCTTTCTTTGGATACAGTCAAATACTTTCAAAACTCACATATGTTCGCGTTGTTGACAGGATTTCTTGGATTTTTCATGCTTTGAAAAAAAATTACTTCTTAAACATGAGAATCTTTTTTTTAAAAAAATCACAAAGATTTATACTCACATAAATGTTGGTCGAGGGAAAAATACTGTGTATCCTATCATAAACTTTAGGCAAGAGCAGCGATCCACCCGTCAAAATTATATCTAGATTATCTTTCCACGAAGATTCCTTACTTTGTTCAGCTAGTGAGCAGATATCTAAATGCATTGTTGGAGTTCCATACAAAGCATTACATCTGCAAATGAGTATGAATATTTGTTTAAATCTTTCGGTTTTAAAAGTCATTCAATCATTTTAATACATTTTTTTTTAAAAAAAAAACCCCTCTTTTAAAACTAGGTTAAAGTAAAGTAGTCAAATTCCTGTGGTTTTTTCACACACATTTATTTTTACATTTTTTAGAGAGAAATTAAGTTCACGGTTTAGGTGATATCACTAACAAAATGACTTCGAAATAACACGGAGAAAAAAAGTTTGATTATATGAATCGGCGTGCGTTGTTCTATATGCCGATGCGGCCGATGTAACACACCGTACTCCTGTTTATACAGCCGATCCTTCAAAACAAACCGTAAAAATAGTTTGGTAGGATGTGAACCGTGCTGTGAAAAGAGCTTGGTTTCATGAACATGCGCATATGTTATCAGAACTGGAAGTATTCTTTTACATTAGCCATACAGTGCGGTCATAATAGAACACCTTATTCCGGTTCATTGAACTGAAAATTTTTTCTCAGTGCACCGAGTAGCGTATCTCCATCACAATGTGCTGCTTTATTTTTTAAGATGAATATAATGGACACGTTCTCACGAAATTTTCAGAGAATATTTTTGGAGGAACAAAGGATTATTCGTTGTTCCCCTCACGAAAAACGTAGCTACAATTCAAGTTGCCAAATGTATCTCGCGAATTGCATTTTAACCAGAAGAATCTTGGATATTTTAACTAAAAATTGCACTGGTTGTTCTTCTAATCTAATGTGAAAATCAGAAACGTTCTGGACAAAAATTGCACTAGTACATTCTTATAATAAATCGAATTGTTTACGTCAATTTTGCAACCTTGGAATGGAGTCACGTTCCCTCGTCGGGAAAACTAGGAATTACGCAAAAAATTTTGAATGTAGAATGACCAGTCATTGAATCATGAAATATTTCGCATGATATTTTGACTATAAACATACTTAACTGTTCTTTTGCGATTGCTTCAATTGTGAGGGTAGAGCTGTAACTTGGACTTGGCAGCACGCAAGTTCCTCCAAAGTGGAGGCCGGTCAGCACTCCTGCAGCTAAACCATAAGCATGAAAAAATGGAACGGAACAACAAATATTGGGTCTCTGGAAGAGAAAAATTGACTCATTTCAAAATTCACTATGAGAGAGATAATAAGGACAATATATGGACTACATTTTGCAATTAATTAGGAACACCAATTGAACAATTTAACAAAATGACTTGATTGAAACGTTAAAATAGTATTTCTCCTCTTATCTCAGAAAAAACATGGCAGAATTAAGGTGTTCATACAGGTTTACCCACATGTAATAGACATTGAAAAGCTTGCAACGTCACTGCTCACTGATTGAGGTATGAATGTTTACCCCTCCCCCTCGCTGACGAGGCGATACGCGCTAGGTAATTTTACAGCGGCTCGCGTGATCCTCTGCGTTCAAGACGAAGCGACACTGTTGAAGGCGCTCTGAGCAACTATTCCGCCTCAGATGTATTGCACAGTATCAGATGAAATTGAAGGCGCACTAACGTACGTAAAATATCTGGCATCGTTTCCCACCTTGTAGAGTCCTACGGCCACAATGATCGTGCAATATGCGGCTCTTGTTCGATCAGTTTTTGTGAAACTTGGTAGCAGATTGACTCCTTTTAATTTTGTTGGAAGTATTCCATTAGTATGGAACTGATACCGAAATCCAAATTTTCGTTTCTCAATCGTAAAGTTCTTTCCTAACTCAATCGATAAATTCATACAGGTTTATATAAAGTGTTGTAATAATGATTTTTCCTATACACATATTTTTAAACGATAGTATACCTTTTTGTCGTAAGCAAGCCTTTTCCCCACAAAGTATGCGTTATTCAGGGTGCTAAAATGAGTCAGCGCAGCGGCCTTTGGTAGTCCAGTTGTGCCCTGAAAAAAAGAAAGGAAGTTAGGACGCAAATAAAACTCGCACTTACTGATCAACAAATCATAGCTACGATGATGCAGCTTAAAAGCTTTTAAATTCTAATTCAAACATAAAAGTCATGGAAATTTAAGGGGTTTGAATTCTCATATGAATTACTTCGTAGGATGATGGCGAAATTTAAGCCCTAGATTTACGATTGTCTTGTTCATTAGTTGCTTTTACAGGCGCTCCGTGACACCTAACCAACTCTTGAATCCGCCAATGTTTCCGGAAGCTAACATCGTTCTATCTCTTTTTAGATGTCATTTACCCACCTTCCAGCTATGAACACTTAGAGGAAGAGGAGTCCACTCAAAAACCTTTTTCGGCAACCTGGTATCGGTCATTGTCTCCATATGCCCATATTGCCCATACCATACCAACTACTTAGCAATGATATCACCTCTTGGACTCATTAAATATGATTTTTTAACTACTATTATTTTAAAGCCAACTGCTCAAAACATTCATTTCTACCAATAATTAAAATTGAAAAGATCAAAAATCTTACAGAAGTAAATTGAATATTGCAGGCATCGTCCGGTTGGATCACTTTTGCCAGTTCTTCTAGCCTGTTTTTAGAGTCTTTGTTCGCCAACGAGTAAATATCTTGAAGTCGGAAAGTACCTCTGGGAAAAATAAAATCGCAAATACTTTGAATCTTTTTAACATATAGCATTAATAATAAGGAAAAGGTATTTTTAATTAATACGTGTGCGGTCTTTATGTTGTGTGCTCAGTTGAAAACGTACTTTTACATTTGAACATTTCTCCGTAAAATAATGAATAAGAAAAAAAGCATAATAATTATGTAAAATAGACTCCGTGGTTTATAAAAGTAAATGTTTTCATGTGTCAACAGGGCCGGATTTACCTACGTGCCGCCCATGAGCCACCTGTATTTTGCCGCCCCCTTCTCATTGGTTTTGAAACATCAATAAAAACCATCAAGCGAACATGCCGGAGGGGGGGGGGGGGTGCATAAGACGCGTTAAATCGTGATGGACACATTTTTTGCGAGAGCCCTGTCAACACTACTAGCAAAAGTTCACGGAACTTTGCGCGAAAGTTAAGTCTCGTAAACCTGTCGCTGTGTGGACATCGCCTTCCATTTATAAGAAATAAACGAAAAAATTATGAAAAAACAAATATAATTAATGTGGTTTAATAATCTTAACCTCCGCCGCCGCGCCGCGCTGACTTCACTATGTTTTGCGCAATGCGTGAAGTATTCCTACAGTCTTGCAGGCGCTATGCGTCTCACGCCGCGGACCGCGCTGTGTTTGACGCCATGCGTGAAGTATTCATGCAGTCTTGTAGGCGCTAATATGTTTTACGTGCCGACCGCCGCGTCGAGGGCTTCTCCTTTTCATGTGAAGTCTTCGTTATCATTTCTCTCTGCGGCGCGCCGTTCCAAGCGAAATTGCGTGTTTGGTTTCTCTCTTAACTCGACTAATTAAAGGTGCTGTTTCTTGTATCACCGAAAGACGACGAAATTAGAAGTTACCATACCTTTACCCTCAGGAAATGAGAGACTTTATGGCCTTTTCTAGTTCGTAATTTTTTTTCTGAATCCGATTTTTTTGATACCTACATTTGAAAAATTTCAAAACTTGCCGCCTCCTTTTGCCGCCGTGGGCCGCGGCCCATGTGGCCACCCCCTAAATCCGGCTCTGTGTGTCAATATTTTTCTAGAAAATTTTAAAAATGCAATGAAATCCACCTTATAAATTAATAACTTTTTACTCACATCAAACTGCTGTTGCACTTGTAATTCCAATCTTAATTTTTTTTTTTTTCGAGGCAATGTAAACTTTCAGAATTCACTAACAATATATATCAGTTTAAATACGTGATCTTCATTTCTGATAAAGTACATATGTACTAAAAGGGTGGGGGTGTGGTAAGGGGGGTGTACTAGAGGGTTTCCCCTGGCTATTCCGCGGCCTTATCGCCTAACCACTTTGCGGTAGCAACAAATTAAGGGCATAAAGCACACATCGCTCTGCTGCGTCACGCACAAGATCAAATCACGCGCGTCTATACTTCCCCTAACGGCCATCATTCGACTTCAACCAATGTGACGTCACAATTCGCATTGGCTGCCACCGTGAGAAATACATTGCATTTAAATTTCCCGCCGCAGTGCTCAGTAGGGCCTCAAAGTTCGTCCACGGGGATGTCTGACCTGTGTTGATTTGGTCTTGGTCATTTATTAATATCGGGGTGGCCAAGGTACAAAACCACAAATCTCCATCGCGATGTTTCAAACTTTCTGCTCTTACTTCATTTTTTGTCGAAGAGAAACAAGCCAACTTTTTAGCTTGCAATTTAAACAGAATATTCCACTAACAGTGAGGATCAATCGAAGAATTCAAGGAAGTACGTTGAGTAGCTTAAAAAATTAAAGCATGACGGATGGTCTGCAACGTCGCAAACGGAGGTACGTGATTTTGCACTTTGGTCGTCGATATACGTTACCTTGCTCTCAAAATTTATGGAAGAAACAGTGCCCTCGAGGGTATGCATAAAAACGGCATTTATTCACTTACGGTAAATTTTGGTCCGTATTCATGATGAGGTGAGTAAACTCCGGGAAGTCCTTAACTTGGACAGGTGAGCCAGTAGGAGCTCTCTCCAATTCAGGCATAATAGAAACCAACGAATCGTAATAATTTTGAGTCAGAAACGTATCCCGTACTATCAAGGCCCGCGCTCCCGTTAGCTGCAAGCTGTGCGCGATTTCCTTCGACAGGTTTGCAGGATTCAAGTTCATCTGGGAAGAGAAAGAAAATGATAACTCCATCGCCGCGCAGTGAACTCGACGCTCCTCTGACATAAGAATGTATCTCGATGTCCGCATGAGCCCCAGAAAGCATGGGTTTATATCTAAATGGAGTTGTTGCATGTGTGAGGAATTTGCGATTTGACTATTGATTCTTCTGTAAAAGTTCGCGAAAAACACGATAGTGCCACTGGTTTTCTCTGAAATCGACTCCCAAGCTCATAAGAAGTTCTCAAGTTGAGGCCAAAATGGAGGGGATATCCCTCGCTCTCCTGAGAGTCCACCTCTACATCAATACAATCTCTCCATGCAAAGATAGGGAGCAAATACATTAGCAGGGTTGCCGTGTTTTCAGTTTTAGAGTCCCCAATTAAAGTGGCAGCCCTGTCAATGTATTTGCTCCCTATCTTTGCATGGAGATTTTGTCTTGATGTAGAGGTGGACTCTCAGGATAGCGAGGGATATTCCCTCCATTTTGGCCTCAACTTGAGAGCTTTTTATGAGCTTGGGAGTTGATTTCAGGGAAAACCAGTGGCACCATCGTGTTTCTCGCGAACTTTTACATTAGAATCAATTGTAAAATCGCAAATTCCGCACACATGCAACATCTCCATTATAGCTCACGTGGAAATTGAAATACGCTCTTACGTCTGCGGGGCGACGAAATGAGCTATGTGTGGAGAGATTAGCTATGAACAACTTGACCAAAATTGCAAATTGGGCGTATTTATGCTAAATGGAGCTATGTGGAAGTGAAAAGATAGGGCCGTTAGTGGTCAGGCCATAAGAATGAATGGGAAATATAAAGCGCCAGTGACGTCAGCGGCAACGTCGAGAGAAACGACGATCGGGAAGGCGCGGTCTTTAACTCATGAGCCCTGTCCACAACGCTCTGGTCACATGCCCACGGCTCCTGAGTTAGCGCTCAGTTCCTCTTCATTTATTTGAAAATCCCGCTTTTCCATTTTCTCAAAAGGAACTATATCCACTTTTACATTGTTTCTTATCCAGCTTCCTCGAGCACACCCTATCTTTCCACTAGCACCTAGTTCCTATTGGCATAAATACGTCCAATTATGATTTACATTCTGTTATATTACCAATCGTAAGTGGTGACTGTAGCAGAAATATTTTACGAGAAAACCAATACAACCACTTTTATACCTCTAAGTTTTGTATTAACTAAGATCTCAGCTTTTAAAATTTCCCCAACATATCTGAACTTTCTCATAGCTCCACTGTGCGTCGCTGCATCGGGAAACGGCTCTGGGAATGGTTGTTAAAGTTTGCAGCAGCCCAACTGTTGAAACTAAGTCTGCATGACTCGACTAGACTTAGCCCTATCTTACCCATGGAGTGTGGCGCATTTCGATGTCCAACCAAGCTGTTTAAACTAATTTTTTATCGATTTTTTCCATTTACTTTTTACTTTAATTTGAATCCTTTTTCCATGTATCTTTCTTCATTTTACTCTCTATTCATTTTATGAATTTCTTATCTTCTCCTCGTGTTGCTTTTGTGGCTGTCTATGCACGTTCCGCAGACAACTTTCAACAGGATATGCTGATTCTATTTTGAGGGAATAATGATCACTGTCGCAAGATAACCCTCGATATATCATCACCTGCTTAACACTCAGCTCCCTTAATTGATTTATTATCGCACGGTCGACGATGCATTTTAACCCTTGAGTCTGTTGAACCCACATTTGCGTACGCACCGCAAAAAAAAAAAATTGATCGTACTGGCCATCGTATTCGATCGCGTGTTCCATTCGGCTCGAGCCATCTGGTTTGTGAAATCGAATTTTCTATACTTGTACATATAACCTAAGATTCTGTTCATGAAAACGCACTCTTCGATTGGACTGATTATATACAGAAGTTTGGTCACACGAATCGAACGAAGAATTTCTATAGCGAACTAAAATTTGTAGTTTTCTGTTTTTACTTGAGTTTTCAATTATTTACTTTCTTTTTTCATGTATAAGCACGTTTTTTAAAACTTATACATTTTTCTGGCGATGACCGTTTATGCATTAAATAATTTGCTGCCACACTATAGTTGCTTTCAAATATTCGCTTCTTTTCCGTGTATTGGTGGTCCAGGAGTTTTTTTTTTTTTTTTTTTAACTACTTCAAATACCATACAGGTATCCTGTGCTTCCACCTACAGCCCCACCCCCTCCGTCCCTACTTTGTACCAGCCCGAGATAACCGTTGTTTGAGACCATCAAACTCGGGTCGCCTAGCCGGGAATCAAACCCAGGACCTCCTGATTATGGAGCCAGCACTACAATCGCTACACTACAGGAGGCCGACTGAGGAGTGACGTTTCGAGCAAACTGTTCGGCAAACCAGACCAAGTGTGATAAGTAGAAATGAAGCTACCCCTGTTTTATTTTACGGGTAATCTAAAAATTCAATTGTAATATAAGTCATAATACATACTACGATTACACCGGCTTTTGCCCCGGCCAGGAACGAAATGTACCATTCTTCTGAATTAGGCTCCATCAGACCCACTCGATCACCTGGATTCAACCCTAGTGCAATTAATCCCGCAGCTAGTTGATCTACCTAAAGAAATGCGAACACAAATTTTAATTAAACCCATAAAATTACCACAGCTAATCCAGTGGCCTCTATGCCAGTTTCCTCTATTTCAACAATCGATCCGTCTCTGGTCTGAAGGCATGCAGAGTGCAAACGTTTTTCCTGTGATAAAATATAATACGATATGATTTTTGCAAAATTTGACGAAACAACGATAAGTAACAGCCGAAATAATTAGAACACAAACAAGCACACATAATAATAGCTGAGACAAAGCTGATAAAAGAATGAAAGAAAACATTACAACATTACACAAGACATTATCAATCGCTAAAAAAATATGAGGAAAAACCTCGAATCGAAACGGTCGAAACTACAAGACAAGTAATTACAATGAAATATAAAGAAGTAATCATACGAAAAATTGGAGGACGAAAACATCTCCTTTTATCAACCGCGGAAAAACTAATAAACAGATATGTTTAATAAGCTGATACAGATTTACTTGCATGCTTTCAAAATCAAAATTTAGTAAATCATTACTCAATTAATATTTCGGACAACAAGCATATGCTCTCCTGGGAGGTATTTCAAATGTATTTGTGTACGAAGCATGTAAATTTATTCGCCTTCATTTGAAAAATTAGGCAAAACTATGCTCTTAGAGGCAGCAATTGAGGGGTTTGGAGGACAAGGAGCGTAAGTGTAGTTTTTGCTATTTCAAGAAATACGTGTTTGAAATTACATGGAGCCTTATGGCAGAAAGGAAGTTTAAACTCACTTACTGATGCTTTAAAGTTGGATTTTAGTTGTGAATTTTTCACAGAATATGCTTTCAAACTATGGTTTTATTTGAGTTCATGGATATCTTAATTTTTTCAAAAACTGCATTATGCGCCTTGTTCTCCAAGCCCCTCAATTATGGTGTCAAAATGAAAGGTATGCAATGATACAAATCATTCACACAAGGACTGATGTTTGGCTGTCTTTGAAAAAGCCACATTTTGCGTACCCTGTCAGATTAAAGTGAAGCTATGTAATCCCATTTGATCAATCTTTTCCAGGTATTGAAATTTGTTGTCTTGAATCTTGACCTCGTTACGCACATTACTGCAATTGAATGGTTTGCCTCAAAAATTATCCAACCTCCGACTCTATCGAGAAGTTTCAGTTTTTCTCTACGTATATCAAAATCTGATAAGAATTTCTGCCAATAAGTTTGTTAAATCCGCTGTACAATTTTGTGCTCTGTTTTTAAAAAGGAAACATTACGAGAAATGATCTCTTAGGATAAATATCTCAGAAAATTCTAAAACTTCACGGCAAAGTTGGACAATTTCCAATGTCAGTCATGCAATTACTTTTTTAAGATTTATTTTTTTTTTTACATTTCTAATAAGAATATTCAATCATTTTTCGAACCGGTATATAAAACCGGTTATAGGGTGTCCATCAAAACCGAGAAACTCCCCCTACTTATCCTAAAGCTACTCTTCACTTCTCGTTAAGGAGCAGTGTAAATCTTACCTTCGTTTTAGCTTGGTGAAATGTAAGTCTCCTATTCTGAGCGAGTGAGACCAATGCCTCTGCGTCTCCAAATTTGTTGACTGCCTCTTCAAAAAGATTACCGATTGTTACAGCTCGCAGAGGCTCTGAGCCTGGATTATGAAAGTAGCTCCAGTTTGGTGGCTTTAGGTTGAATTTCGCTACTGTATGGGCTGCCCTGAAATGGTCGTAAGTCATTCGAATGAAATCATGATTTTCAGCTGCCTGCAGTCCCCGAGGTTCAATAAAAAAAGTGGATTTTTCGAAATTGACTACATATGAGGGACTTGCAGGACAAGGCGCATAAATGTAGTTTTTGCTTTTTCGAGAAATACGTGGTTAAAATTCCGAGATTACATGGAGCCTTGTGGCGGAAAGAAAGTTCAAACGGACTTTTTGATGCTTAAAAATTGGAATTCATGAGCGAATTTTTCATAAAATTTGCCTTAAAATTAGGTTTACTTGAATTCGTAAATATCTCAATTTTTTCAAAAACTGCACTTATGCGCCTTGTCCTCCAAGCCCCTCATATACAACCCAAACAAAGAACTCAAACATTAGAATGAGATTGCATGCTGTAATTATACAATTGTTTAAAGTTATTTGTTTTTCTTTCATGTTTACGTTTGTAAAATAGTTTTTTTTCGTTTGTAATCAAGTTGTTTACACTTGTGGAACACTTCCATGTGGTTTTGCTGCATTTTTTTTAATACATAAGTTGTGATTTTTAGCGACTAACTCACATAATTAATCATCCTGCAATGAAATTAAGCTCCCTTTCCTGAGATATATGGATAAACAATTTCCAATTCAATGTGAAATTAGTTTATACATTCGTGGGCTACTGATTTATAATTTCTTCCTTTAAAAAAAAAAAAAAAAAAAAAAAAAAAAAAAAAAAAAACCATAGTACGTACAAAATTGAAAATTCTATCTTTGTCTGTAACAAAGATTTCAATACGTTAGTGAGCGCTAATCGGTTACTTATTTTCACCACTTTTCTTGGTCCTGTACAGGCAATAGACTAGTATGAACACAATTCTATATACGTGAAAAGATGTAAGTAAAAACTATGATAGCTGAATAGTTGTAACTATCCAAATCATTCCTTCTTATTTGTCAGCACAAGTACATGATTTATACACGAAAAACTTGTTTGTGGGGCAAACGCGTTAAAAACACTAATTGGAATGTCATGGTAAACTTTTGAGGGATCTAAGTTAAAATCGCTTTTCGCACGAACCTTTGATTTCTCATACACAAATAAATGTGAGGATTAAAACGTTTGAGAAAAGTGGTAGGAACCCTTACCTGGAAATTTTCATCTGTATCACCCTGTGAGCCTCGTCCAAAACCAAACACTTTATTTTAGAATTCATGATTGAATTAGTTATTTGCAATTTTTAATTACCAGTGCTTGAAGCTGAAAAATATACACATACACGGTCCCGGGTTTACATTAGATATGGCATAGATTTCATTTTAAACGTCACCTATCCTCATTTTTGCCTCTTTCAAATTTTTTCTCCTCTTTCAAAGTACCTTCGTACCTTTTCATTTGCGGCACAGCCATAAACTAAAATTGAGCGGGAAGGCGAAACGGAATGATCAGCTGCACCTCGAGATGGGTTCGAAGAAGCTGTTATCATTTAGTACTGCATGGGGACAAGAAGATTAAACGCTTTTGTTTACCTATGAAGGTAGAGGAAAACAAGCAGTGAACTCCAACAGAATGTGTTGATAAGGCGCGTCATTGATTCATGTATCAAGTTCATTAGTTTGAATCTGCAGCAGTTAAGAGGTATGAAATTAAGTCCAAGGAAAAATGCTCAGACACTTTTTTTAAATTTTGGAGTGAAATGTGAGATCTGAGTGCACTTACAATTAGTCATGAAAAAGTGGGAGTGAAATCAACTTCGGATATTATCCACCACGGCGTGGGGTGGAGCGATATGTACTCCATGCTGTAGTCGATATTCCCCCGAGTTGATTTCACTCACCCGTTTTCATTTGTTTCTCAATGAGTAAGGAAGAAATGCTTGGGTTGGGCAAAAAAGTGGCTTAACTTAAGCAACATGAGCAACATCTTAACGGCAAATCTAATATTTTTCTTCTTCTTTTTCAGTGAGCTCTTGTGTGTTCGCGGCGGATGCTTCACCGCAAGTGAGCCATACAACCTACCATTATATGGACTGAGTTAAGCAGAATGGAACCAACCCACATTTTGGAAAAAATTGAGTTATGAGTGGTTTTGAACTCAACCACTGCTCCATTATCCATCGCCAAAAATTCTAAGTTTTTGTTGGAGCAAATTTTGCAGAAATTGAACTTGAAGTTCATCTTTTACATTGAGTCTTATGCAGGAGCCAAACTTTAAACCTCTTTTTCTGTTCGATCCCGATGTGGCTTGGTTCCTTTCTGTTTAACTCCGTCCATATTACCGGGGTAAAATAACATCAGAATAACTGTTGAGGCCCATATTTCGTCTGTGCGAGACCATCGCCTTATGATTTAAGGGGCTTCGTAGGTAAGTAACTGATTTGGATGGTTCAGCTTAAATAATCATAACGTTCACCCTAATGAAAATGAATGAACTAGCTCAAAGGATCATTGAACTTGTATCATTCAAGTTGAATGATCCAATAAGCCAAATAATTCTAGCTGGTGAAAGTTAGGTAAACATCTCCTTCATAAAGTACCT
Organism: Bemisia tabaci; assembly: GCF_918797505.1. Taxonomy (NCBI): domain Eukaryota; kingdom Metazoa; phylum Arthropoda; class Insecta; order Hemiptera; family Aleyrodidae; genus Bemisia; species Bemisia tabaci. The sequence goes on along the minus strand of NC_092797.1, from coordinate 13,262,711 downwards.
CAGATTCTTCAAGATCTATTATCGACATTTTTCTAACAATTTTTTTTTGTAGAGTTGTCTTTCCAAAATTTTTAAGTTGGTAATTTGACGGTAATTGGTGCAAGGGAATGTAGAGTTAATGAGATTCTGTAGTGCGCTTTGATTCTTTAACTTGGCTGAGTATGTTTCAAACGATCTTATAAAAAACAGATCGGTAAAGTGCAAAGTAGAAGTGCCAAGTGTTTCTGCTCACTTCTTCTGCTCATCATCTCTTGGAAACCATGAGAATATACAAATCATTTCTGTAGGCGAAAGGAATTAAAAATTGACGAGTGCGTTGAAATTTGAATAAGAGAGGCAAGTAATAAAATGTAATTCAAAGTGAATATTCAACTGAAAAAAGCCGTATCGATCGCGCTAAAACTGCGAAAACGCGAAACTCAGTTTGCAATGCTGCAGATTTTCCTGAATGATTTATTTCCTAAATTAATTAAGGAATACTAAACGTTATTTCTTAAAAATTTACCGGAGTTTTCTTCAATGTATGAAGAATATTTTATGGAAATTCCAAGGAATAATTTTGGTTCGCTGTAAATTGATGAAATTAAATAGGATAAGAGACTTTGAAACATAATAAACGAGACACCCTTTTTTACAGCTTCACCATGTATTCAGCTTCAGCATGTATAAATTACGGAACGGGAGACAAAGAAGTTTGAAATAAAACATGTAAGAAAGGTCTTCTTCGTAACACTTACTCAGGTTGGTGACATTTATTTGTTCTTTAAAACAATACAGGAGTTCACACCTTTATGTTCGTATTTGTGGTTGCTTCATTGCCATCAAATTCAATGACAATTACTCTTCTTGAAGTCTCTATGTCCTCAGACGAATACAAAATCACGCTGATATCATAAATAAAAACCAATTGAAACGATAAAAATCACTTTTTTGTTGTCGAGGAATCCCGCGATATCCTTATAGCTCCTAGGGTTCTTGCCCTTTTTCATAGGGATCCCCTAGCTTGAAGTTTTTAGGGGTCTTAAAGTCTCTATCTCAATTCGTTCAAACGTTTCAGAAATGCTGCCTTGTGTTGGTGGTGCGGAGTTTTTGAATAACACTGTTCAGCAGTGATAAGTCAAGAACAGCATCACAGTTTTAAATTTTGTAAACTACAGGAACCCATTAGAAGGCATATGATGAGTGAGGAAGCTCATTCTGAGGACTAAACAACAAGGTTCAACGAAACGAGTAGTTTTTGAAGCCGGTATGATTTGTACAAAACTGTGAACTAACAAGAAATAAAAGTAGTCGTTCTGGGCACAAAGTCGATTCCCTAAAAACGTAGGGAAACAACGTCGCAATTTTTCGAAGTCAAAATATTTTTTAAAACAATTCGATTAGAACTGAGGAGCCTGAAAATTTCGAAGCTAGCGATTGAAAGCATAAAATTAACAGTTCTTTTCCATTTTCGCCATTTGATAGCATTTTTTCACTTCACGACGTATTTATCACAGATTTTAAAATGTAGAATTAGACTCGTCATTGTCGAAATTAGCGATTCTAACAATTTTGGCAATTCCAAGAGTATACTATATTTCTTCATGAAAGCAGAAAATCAGGAGTACACGTCAACACTAAGAATCCTCTTCCAACATACTTTCCCTCATCTCCCCCCCCCCTCCCTTCTTCACCACCTCACCCCTCCCCCTGAAATGGAACTTCGTGAAAGTGCTCAAGTGCTCCCTGACATTAACTATGTGATAAAAGATAAATTACTGCCTTTAAATGCATGTAGGAGGTAGGACTTTTGGAGCATTGTGTCTTGAATAGCTTGTTGGAACGGAATTCGTATAAAACCCAAATAGTTGCAAATGTTTGAAGCCAACAATGAAGGAAATCTGTTCTCTGCTCAGAGATCTCCCGCTTGAACAGCTTTTTCCATTGCTGTTTTTAGAATGTGTTTCTTGATTTTTCCCGAGCCCGTTTTGGGAAATTCGGTGAGAAATTGGACATATTTTGGAATCTTGAAGTGTGAAATCTGAAACAAACACGCATCAAATAAATTAATCATGATATAATTCCAAGCTTAGTTTGAATGGTGCGCATTGTTATGATCAATGATCATGTAGACTCAATGCCCCGAGAGCTTCTCAAATTACTTGATTAGAATGTAGTATTAATTTTAAAGGGGACCGAGGATATATTCTTTCAGATTTTTTTCAAATTTTAGATTTTAAGGTATTTCCTTCAAGAAGAAGTTATGTGATCTCAGAGCTGTACTTTTTCCTTTTCTTTCTTTATTTCTTCCTTTATTTCTTTCTTTAGATCTACAAGTACATCCTACAAAATAATCAGACGTTAAATTTAAACAAGCAGAAAAATCCAACATGAATATGTTGGAAAAGCGTGCCGAATAACTAAAATGTTGGACACATACCTACTATTTTCACGTCTTTGTTATTTGCATCAATTGGTACTTTTTGCTAAATTTGGGAGAAAATATTGATTCATAAACGTTGAATGTAAATTGATTTTAAAGATTCCGTCCAATTATCTTGATTATAAGCTGATATGCGGCATTTCGCACGACCGTGATTTGGGCGAACTGCCGTGCATCGAAATCGCGTTGAGTTAATCTCTTTGGATTTCGAACTGTAACTTCTCTCCTATTCGGCCGATTTTTACAAATGAGGTCTCTTTTTATTTGTACTTTAACGGAAAGTAAGGAAAAACTCGCTAAATAGACGGAAAACAATTTTTGTGAAAATTTGGTGGATCCTGGCGTCACGGTGAATGGTTAATCGGGCGTGGAAGATAATAGGTTCGACGAGGCGACCCTCTCCTCGCCGCGCCGTCTTTTATTGCCTTGCTCGAAACCTGACACCCAAAGCTATATCGGGAGATAACTGCAGTGGTTTGAGTGGATTTCTGCAGGGGTCACGGTTAGTACATGGTATAAAGAGTCACGAGGCTCATCACAGATTGCACTTGCAGTGCAAGACGCTTATTGGCTAAACAGTTTTGGCGGGAAAGAAGGTTCTAGAGTTGAGTCCTCCGAGCGTAAGAAAGCTTCTATGAGGTTTTTGTCAAATGAAATAATACGGTTTTGACAGGAAAATGTTCTCAAGGGTTCCCAATTAGCAGTTCAGTCGGTTTTTTGGTAAGGGACCATCAGGGCTTGACAGTATAATGGTTCAAAGACAAGAAAACGGGTCCGAGGAAAAAAATATTTGGACGGCCCGTTGAATAGCATTGGTTGATCGGTGTGCTGTACTATGGTACATCCGAGTGATTTCAAGAAGCGAGCCCTACTGGCACGCTTAAAAAAAGGGAAAGTATCGAGTGTTAACACAGCTGAAGATAGGAGAGAAGTATTTGGGCCTCATTTTTTAACTTTCCCTCCATATCTGAGTGACACCTCATCGGCAGTATAAAGCGAAGCCTTGCGAGTTCACGCCCCGCGCCATAGCGCCTTCAGTTTTAGAAATGCAACACGGACGTCCATCAGGCACTAATAGTTGTATCTCTGCGCCGCAACTCTTTGATGTTATACCTACAGAATGTAAGGAGTTCATTTACGGAAAAATTTACCATTAATTTTGCCCTATGACATTGAATTTTTCTCTACATGAGTAGAGCAAAGATAATTTACAAAATTCCATCATGACAGACAAACCGTTCGATGCGAAAAAAATCCAGAGAAAATGAAACAAATTATGAGCGTACTTACTTTTCCTTTACAAAACGTCTTTATTTCATCCACCGTGATAGATTTTCCCGGTCTTAGTATTAATGCTGCCCCAACAACTTCGCCTAGTCGTTCATCTGCGACCCCGAAAACCTGTACAACAACAATATTGTAGGAACATAAATTCAACATTTAAAAAAATGAATGCTGAAAAATTAATGAATGGTAAACAACGAAATCAAATGATCAAAGTATATTTTTTGACGAGTAAAAACACGTGAATACACATACTTTAATAAAGAGTCAAAGAGTGCAACCCTGATTCACAATGATTGTTGTATAATATTTACGGTGAAACTACCGAACCACGTATCTCATTTGCGGTGTTAAAAAATCTCCGCTCCTTTTGGCGCGTATACGTAGTATACCGCCTTTGCGATCGTTTCGACCCCCCCCTCGATACAATAACCGAGTCCCCTAGTTCCTTACCGAAAAGTGACTACCGCGAACTTCTGAGATTTTCCAAAGCGTGTAAAAAGTTTACTAATCCGTCAATAATAATGATTAAAATTTGTTTCTCATTCTGGGGCTCGCTAGTTTATGTGTAATGAATACCAAGAGTCTACGTTTCTTGGTTTTTTTTAAAAAAACCTTAGAATGGGGCGCGCTGATTTAAAATATGCATATATAAGCGGAAGCAAGCGAACTGATTCGAGGATGGCTGACCAGTTCGGCACTCCTTGAATGAGAATTTCACTCACTCCGTTTTGTTCACAACGTTGCTTTGACATATCTCCACAACACTGTTATCCTTTTCAAAAGTTGGTACTCCTTGCTCTGATAGCCGGGGCCACCAGGATAGTGGTAAGTGCAATCTGTGATGAGCCTCGAGACTCATTAGACCATTTGCTAAACGTGGCTCATACAGGAGTCCACTAAGCCCTCTCGTCCCCACGCTCCTGATCACTGCGTCGGCGTCACGAAGAACAATGGGCCTTGGGTCCCAACGCGGCCGATACCCGTACCCCAATTACTCACGCTTCATTAACCATTTCACCGTCACGCTAGGATTCATCCAATTTTCAAAAAAAATTGTTTCGCATGTATTTAGCAATTTTTTCCTTACTCTCCGTTAAAACACAAATAAAAAGAGACCTCATTCATAAAAATCGGCCGAATAGAAGAGAAGTTACAGTAATCGAAATCCGAAGAAATCAACAAAACCTCGACTCCTCGATACGAAAAATAAAATGAAGGGGAAAAAAAGAAAGTATAAATTACAATTAAATATAATTGACCTCAAAATTTGACAAACAATTCATTTATATACCTAACGCTGAAAAAACTGGGAGAAATTACAAAAAATTTGCCTCTTGCAAGGGGCTTCTTTGTAAGAATTTTGACCTGAAGACAACGGTCGAATAACAGCAGTACTCCATACAATACACGGTGTGCCTGAACGAGTTAAACATTTTTCATACGTCCAAATCGAAAAATCTTTATATTTTTAACTACAATGTTTCTTGAATCGTTTAAGCAAAAAAAAAAAAAAAAAAAATTCCGTCGAGATTCTGGAACGCAAAGGCGCTTTAAAAGTATTCTGGGGCTATAATAGCTAAATCACCGGTAGTAAATTCGTTATATTATTAAAAAGAAATTGACTCCATAGTTTAATTCCTTAGTTTCTTGAATACGATTATTTTAAGCACTTAAACATTTATACCACCAATTTTAGCCATGGGGTGATTTCCTGAGAGCCGATAATATCACGAATTTCTCATAGAACCCCTCAACAGTGGCTTGCTTTTTTGGCAGCCGATTCGGCCATCGAACCGGAGTTTAAATGGAAGCTGATAATAACCCAAAGCTCTGAGAAAAATTTTGAGATGAGTATAAGAACGGTTTGTTGTAAGTAGCGAGGAGAGGCGGGCAAAGCGGCTAAAATCCTATCTAATTTTTACAGTTTTTCTGTTGAATTAATGTTGCCGCGGGCTTCTGACTGTCCACACATAGTTCTGTTCAGCATATCGATACATAAGTATTTACATTTTACATACGTAGAATCTAATTTTCACGTCGGGGAGTTGACATATTTTGATTTTTTCGATTTTATACGGAAAATTGATGGTTTTTCGGGATTGAAATTATTATTGTTTCATGAAAAATAAATGCACCCAAAATGACTATAGCATATTGATTCTTACACATTTGCACTCACAAAATTGGTTGGTAAATTCAACGAGTGGGTGCATCGACCTGGTATATCAAGTTTCTGCAATTTTTTACGGCAAATCAGTAGATTTTCGGGATGTAGATTGCTTACTTTCAATTCATGAATGAATAAAGCAACGACATGGTTGAACTTCTTTGCATGGAAAGACGTTTAAAATAACAAAATCAAGACGTATTTAATGCAATTGCATTTATATCGAGTCAATTTCTTTTCAATAATATAACGGGATTTTTACTACCGGTGATTTGGGTATTTTAGCCCCAAAATACCTTTAAATCGACTTTATCTTCTAGGAGTTCGACAGAATTTTTCCTTTCTTCGCTTAAATTATTCCGTAGCACTTTTCTTCAAGAATCTGATAAGATTTTGCTTGAGGCAGATCAAAAAACTTAAATTCGATCGAATAGCTTTCTACTTTCACAATACACGGTCTCGTCAAGGTGCGTCTTTGACCTCGCAGTGTTGGATCGTGAATTCTCTTTTTATGCTGTTTGCCTATTTTGAAATCTCTGTAAATGAAAACTAAAGGGGTTGATATGTGCGAGTTAATGACGCGCCTTATCAACACATTGTGTTGGAGTTCACTGCTTGTTTTACTTGTTTTAAAAAAAATTAAACAACATCGTTCCTTGAATCTCAGAATTTGCTTCGCACAGAGAAGAAAAATCACAGGAGTTTTTAAGAATTAACATTGCGTCGTTTTTCACCTAACAAATAAAGAATGACAGGAAGTCTGCAACGTTGCAAATCGAGATACGAGGTTTGGTAGTTTGGTGGTTTCGATGTACATTTTTACCATCAAACTTTTCAGCCTCGATAATTTGGTTCTCTAGATTATATCAAAGCTATGTGTATCTGACAATCTTAAAAATCTGTTAAAACTGCGAAATCCAGAATAAAATAATTTTCTCTTCTGCAACTTTTTGTGCCGAAAGCAGGTTGATGTTCGAATTATTTTTGAAAATATAAGAAGTTAATTATTTTAACTCAATAAAGCTGCAAATTTACCTGGGCCTCATAAATGTCTGGATGAGCTTGTAACAAATCCTCGACTTCCTTCGGCGATATATTCTCACCTCCTCTTATTATTAAATCTTTGATTCTGCCAACGATCTGCGCGTAACCGTCCTCAGATAAAATTGCCTCATCTCTGGTAAAAATATAAAAAACAAGCGAGTGAAATGTTTATTGACCGTTTATAAAATGATGAACTTTAGTGCTCAGGAACAAATTACATCACATATCGATTTATTCCGGGTTGTTCGAAAAAGCGAAATCCGAGTTTCAAACGGGAATACTCCCTAGTGTCCCAGGCATTGGCAGATCCTGCAAATCGACAACATTGTTTTTTCTCTATTTAAACAAATGAAAATGAATCGATTCTCGAGGAGGCCTGTTGACCCGACAAGTATCGCTTATACATTACAGGTTTAAATGGAGGATAGCCAGTGTTACCAAATTGCTGGATCCTTCTCTGGTCCCAGGAAGTACTCGCTCTCTGCGAGCAGTTACGCTCTCATTTCTGTAAATGTAAGATATAAGTTTGCATTGAAATTCCACACTTCTGAGCCTTAAAAATAACAGATTAAAAACATTTTACCCAGTTTTTATCCAGGTAATGAGATAGATGAAGGATTTATGATTTTTTTAGGGTTTTACAGGGGGGATTTTAGGGTTCCTGGGCATACAGACTATGAAGTATAGTGCATAATTATTATCAAATGGTAAGGGAACGTTTAATTTAGAAGCTGTCTTAATAGGACCTGCGGGCTAGTTGTTAAAATTGATAGACAAAGTCATAGACAAAGAAGACAAAAAGGATATGGAGGGATCCTATTGGTGGAAGCGGGTGGTTGTAATGATCAAAGGAGGCAGGTAATAGACAGAGACCCTACGGTAAGTCCATCATTTACCCCCTTGGTCTATGAGAACCACCCATTTCAATCGATAGGATCGCTCCCTACTCCCTATGTCTTCTTTGTCTATCGCTTTGTCTATCAATTTCAGTAATCAGCCCACTGGTCGTGTTAATAGTCTACTTTTCAGGACTTAGGTAGTTTAGATTAGATTTACTATCTGATGGTGAATTGATGCTCTAACCCAGTTTTTATCCAGCAATCTTTCCCGATCATTTCCGCTGTTTTTGAATCCTGATTGTAGTAACCCAGCATTTTCACGTATCCTCTGCACCAGAGTTCCCCTGGCGAACCAAACGGCACCATTTTTCCAGCTCCGTCAACAATTTTGACCTGTAAAGCCGACGTGCATTTTTACATGTATTTATCTGTAACGCAAAATTGATCTATTTCGCAATTAATTTGATGGAATCAATTGTTGTCAATTGGCAAGAAAAGCCACAACTCTTGAAACACATCAGCCGGTATACATATCGACGGTGAAACTACCAAACCACGTATCTCGGTTTGCGACGTCGCAGACTTCCTGTCATACTTTATTTTTTAAATGAAAAACTATTTAACGTCCAGCCTTGAAAATTTCTGTGATTTTTCCTCTTCGCGCGGAGAAAATTCTGTGAAAATTTCAAGGAATGATATTGATTTGGTCTACTTCCAAAAAATAAAATGTGAGCGTAGATTTTTAAACACCGCAAACGAGATACGTGGTTTGGTAGTTTCACCGTCGATATGCGCCCGGAAATTTTTTTAAAGGGAGGTACATAATATGCTGTGGCAACTTTCTTCTCAACGTATAGACTTATTCCTTTGTGGGTATTGTTTTAGTAGTCACTTCTCTGTAAAAACTCTGGATGCAATACAAAGAGGGAACTTTTTAGAGGTCTTCATGTGCGTAAATCATATTATGGAGTTTTGAAACTATTTTGCGAGTCGGCAACATCGCTTTTCTGTCATTTTTACACTATAAAATGTTTTTTCTCTGGCTGAGTCAGCTTGCTTTCATCAACACAAATTTTTCAAGTATCTAATTTTTTTTTTTTTTTAAAAAAAAAAATAGAAACAGCAAGCTAATATAAATGACTTGAATTTGCCGTTTAAATGATATCGTCTAGAATCAAGAGCAAAATCGCTGGAGTAAACCAGGTTACTACTTGATGTAATCTTTCTCAATTTTGATTTGAAAGACTTTGGGGCAAATATTTCAAGAAAAGCACTGCTTTAAAAAAAATCAAATGTACATATCTAGTGCAGTTTTGCAGACTTGGAAGAATTATCACTGCTTACCTCGACGTGATCCTGCACGAAGCCAACAGAATATTTCCTTTGGTCCTCTGTGTCTGTCGATCGACTTTGAAACGAAGACGGACTCGTCTCGGTCATACCATATATGGACTGAGAAAATTCAGAGTGGTAAGAATGAAATTGAAAAAGCGAACACAAACAAGTTGATTAAAATGACTAATATGAATTGGTAATTTTACATTTTAAAAATTTGATTTATCATTGGTGCACTGCTCATGGATTGGCTTCGGAGTATAAGTTCGAAGGTATCGTATAGTTTCTTTTAATCTTGAAGGAGGATGAATCCAGGCACTCTAAAACCCCCTCACATTTCGTAACAAAAAACTTTTCGAAACCTTCTCAGAAATTTTATCGAAAAGTTTCCCTAAATCTAATAAAGATATTCTTCCATATTCAAAAAATAAACTTATGATCATATTCATAATTCTTGGAGAGATGAGCTTATGGTGACAAAATGTCATAAAATATCAGATATTTATGAAAGATATTGAAAAATACCGGTTCCTTTCCATGTTTTGCAAAATGTAAAAATTGTGACTCTTCTATTTTTGTGTGTTTGAGTGCGGGCTGCATACTCTGGCCCCTGAAAAATATGAAATATTTCATAGCCTCGTGAAATTTCAATGAAATCATTGAAATTTCCAATCTTTCATTTCTTTCTTGCGTTTCATGCCACCCTGGATCAGCTACCTGTAGTTTCCCTCTTTGCACATCAAATTCATCTGAAGATACAGCCTAATCTTAAAAATGTGACGTATTTTTTGCGTTTATGACAGGATTTTTTGAGTAATTTTATAAACTTAACTGATCAACGCCTGATCATTTTATTTCGAATCAAAAATAGAGAAATAATAATTTTTTTAGACGTCAATACTCACATAAATTTTTGTTGAGGGAAAAACATTTTTTATCCTATCGTAAACTTTAGGTAAGAGGAGCGATCCTGCCGTCACGATCACATCTAGATTATCTTTCCACGAGGGTTCCTTGCTTTGTTCAGCCAACGCGCAGATATCTAAATGCATTGTTGGAGTTCCATACAAAGCAGTGCATCTGCAATCAAGTGAAATTATTACTTTAAATCTTTCGGTTTTAAAATTAGTTAGTTTTTGTAGTTGTTAATTTATTTTTTAGAAGAAAATCTCTCCACTAAGGTTGCGTCTAAAAACAAAGTGGTCAAATTCGTGAGCTACTTTTACGGTATGATTAAGGACTTCATAAAGCTGGAAATGTAGCTTGCAATTGGATTGCATTTTGCAAAGAGAAACCAGGAGCATTACAATATTGCTAAGATTTGCGCAGCTTCTTTTGTTTGGAAGAACACCTGGTTATCTCTAAACAGTTTCTATTTTACTCGCTAAAAACTGTAAATTTCATATTTTTTCAGGATATAAATCGTTATACCGCAATGGGTGAAGTTGTACAATCTTAGCAACATTTCAATGCTTCTGGTTCCTTTTTGCAAAATGAAATTCATATACTCATTTGCAGAGACCCTCCCAAAAAAATAAATTTAACTATTTTACGCCTCCTAGATAAACAGAGAAAAAGCGGAAATCTGTACAGGCAATCGGTAAAAAGTATCATAAACCTCTTACTTTCAGACATGTAACGCGTTATGGAGTTTAGTTCCGTAAAAATCTTGAAAAACGTGTTTTTTAGAACTCTCCCCCTCTCCCAGCGAGTCCAAAATTTCAAGGTGCGTTATCGAGAGGTAAGGCGATGCATTTGTCGCAAATTAGGAATTATAAATTCATGGACTGACATTCAATGCCCCAATATTTTTATAGCAGGATGTACTCAATATCTTCAACATGAACTTGAACCGTCCCAAAGTAGCTGACTCTTTATGTGAGATGAATGCTGCAGCTTACATTCCGATAACGCACCGTTAAATTTCAAATCCGCGCGGAAGCGCGCAGTGGAGTCGGGCTCAAAAAATACATTTTCCTCTGAGTTTAACCGCATAATCTCAAATTTGTATAGCGCGTCAGAAAGCTGAAAGTAGCAGTTTTTCAGTGATTATAACCAATCGTTTGTATTTGCCTAGATTTAGGAAGCCTAAAATCGTTGAGTTCATATTCTAGACAACTCTTGTAGTGTCTGTAACAATAATTGAAGGATGAAGGTACCATTCTGGGGATAAAAACAACATAATCGGCCCGAAACACCAACATTTAAACAACTTAAAACGGGACTAAAGCCACAAATAATAGTCCCGTTTTAAGTTGTTTCATGTTTCATTCTGGAAAAATACATCTTCATTGCGCTGTTTCACAACTTTCAAACCCACTTTATTTTTTAAGAGACTTATACTAGATGGTGAATTTTGACTGCTCTAGATACTCAACTGTTCTTTTGCGATCGCTTCAATTGCTAGGCTAGAGTTGTAACTAGGACTAGGTAGCACACAAGTTGCCCCGAAGTACAGACCGGTGAGCACTACCGCTGTTGTGCCGTAAGTGTGAAAAAATGGAACGGAGCAACAAATCGTGGGTCTCTGAAAGGAAAAAGCTTAGCTCAGAAAATAGTTTCCTTCCAGTACATCAGGCGCATACTCAAGTAAACATAGGTTGTTATATATTGCCACTACATACGGTAAAATTGCAATGGGCCTGTTGCATGCAAGAGATACAGCCGCGCGAATAGACGTTTAGAGGTTAAATGACACGAAAATTACGATGGTCACATTAAAAAAGTCTGAAATACACTCCTTACTGCGCAATTTGCGTTGTTAGGAACGCGCTTTTTCAAATTTCCCGCGTCTGGGGGCAGTTTTCTAATCACCGGAAACGAGCAAACGGCGGGCTCGGTGATTTCCGGAAGATGTCGAGTCGTTGTTGTTATTTTTTCCTTCAGTTTGTTTACAAACCCAACGTGATCTCTTATAGTGGTCCATATACGCTTTATGCAGTAACCAAATCGATCAACTTTTAAATATCCAACGCAATCCTTCTACATTTCATTTCACGATATCACGAGCTCCGATTTTTAGGTTATGTTGTCAGTTTTAGTTGACCGGAAATAGCCGCGAGTTGCCGTTAATTGTTGCCGTTAGAAAACTGCCCCCAGACGCGGGAAATTTGAAAAAGCGCGTTCCTAACAACACAAATTGCGCAGTAAGGAATGTATTTCAGACTTTTTTAATGTGAGCATTGTAATTTTCGTGTCATTTAACCACTAAAAAGTCTATTCGTACGGCTGTATCTCTTGCATGCAACAGGCCCATTGCATCTGAATGTTGTGTAGGTTCCCTGGTAAAAATTGGCGATAGGAGCTGCGTTTCAAAATACCATAGGAGTTCTTATAGCCGACTAAAGAAGGCTATTGAAAATCATATAGCTGGCTGCAGAAAGCGGAGCAAATCATATAGCCGGGCTATACAAAGCTATAAAAAGTATACAGTCGGGCTATAGTTCCTACCGCTAGGCTTTACACTTTATCGTCATTGGCTATAGAAGGCTATAAGAAATTGTGTAGAAATTTGTGTGCTTTGGAAATCATTAAGTTTCATACGGAACTACCTTAATATTTACAAAACACACATTATATTTTCATTTAAAACATATTTTTTGCATCAATTAAAATAAGAATAATCCATACAGAGTGTGCAAACATTTCAAAATCATGAGTTGAAAAACGCTGACTCCGCGAGAGTAAATATTAAAGCCTAACACAAAGCGGAGCGGCGACGCACTGACGCCTACAAACCCAACAGGGATACTTCACGCATTGCGCAATGCGTGAAGTATCCCTGTTAGGTTTGGAGGCGCCAATGCGCGTTTCGCGCTCTCTGCCCGCCCGCCGCGCCGCAGCGTGCCACGGCGCTTGAAGCAACTATTTCACACCAGAGGTATTGCACAGTATCATACAAAATTGCAGGCGCTCCAACATGTTAGGAATGGCAGGCATCCTTCAAAAGTACAAAGCTTTCCTCGCAAAATAAATCAAGATACTCCGGCAAAAAAAGAGAGCGGTAGTCCAAAAACTAACTAAGTCCTGGTATCCGTATTTAGTAACGTTTAGTATAAACTTTATCTTTTGGCTGTTGCTTAATCACCATCGGCTATAAAAGGCTATAAGAAATTGTACAGCCGGCTACAGAAGCTATTGGAAATCTTACAGCCGGCTTTAGGTCTATGGTATTTTGGAACACAGATTCAACTGCAAATTTTTACCAGGGTTGCCTAATCACTATAGTTGAAGGCAGTGGCGTGGCGTGCTTTGCGATAAATCGATTGTTGTGACATTTAAACCTATGGCAAAGAAGCGATTATAAAGGTGTATGCTGCGAACACCCTGTTTATCAATCCTTTTCAATAGGTTTAAATGGCATAACAATCGATATCGCAAAGCACGCCACACCACTGGTTGAAGGGGCCCCTCTTATTGAAATACGTCTTGGTAAATTGATTAAGGTAGCAATTTTTATTAGCTTTGCAAATAGCTTATCATATCTCGTCACCTTCCGGCCGAGGAATAAAGCGTCATGCGACGTTTAAAAATTACCGTCGCCATTTTATTTTTTTTTACAGAGAAATTTTTAAAACAGATTCAACCAACGATCTTTCTGTAAAAAAAATAAAATGAGGTCGGAAATATGTAAACGTCGCATGGCGCTTGTGATACTTTGGCCGAAAGATGTTGCTTCTGATGGTATATATAAATTTATCATTCATATCAACATTAGGCAACGTCTGATGCAGTGGCGTGGCGTGCTTTGCGATATATCGATTGATCTGCCATTTAAACCTATGAAAAAGGATCGATAAACAGGGTGTTCGCAGCGGACACCTTGATAATCGATTCTTTACCATAGCTTCAAATGGCGAGATATCGACAATCGATCATTCACGCCACGCTACTGGTCTGATGTAGTTAGTCTGATTCCAGTTAAATCTGCCAAATTCATTACTAGGAAAATTCATCTTTTAAGATAAAAAAAAAAACAAAAGAATAGAACTAGATTCCACTTCAATGGGGGACTAGATAATCGCAACCCAAAGATCAGCTACGTGAATGGATTCTGATTTGATTTATGTTTGTCTTGCAAATTACGATTATTTGTGCTTCTGTGAACGAATAAATTAAAATGAGAAACATTCTCAATGGATCACCATCTATTTCTGCGCACTTGTTATTAATATGCGAATTTTTCTTCTGTACGGTTTTTCCCGAACGTGATTATACCTTCCTGTCGTAAGTGAACCTTTTCCCGATAAAATATGCGTTATTCAGTGAGCCAAAATGTGTTAGTGCAGCAGCCTTTGGTAGTCCAGTTGTGCCCTGAAAAATGGAAAATAAAGCGGATTGAAAGTACACATATATACTTCAATGAAAATACGAGTCATCTCGTTGTCTGCCCAGTAAATCTCAGATGAGGGAGAGAAAAAATGTATTTGTAAAATGTAATTCTGTTTGAAATGCAGGCCATGTAATGTAAATGCAACCAGTCTTGATTCACACTCAAAAAGATACGCTCAATTTAGAGAAAAAGAGGCCTGGGATTTACGATTTATCAGTTCAGGAATAAATTATTGTAGGATTACGTACGTACAATGTAGAAAAGAAGCATACATTGCAGGCAATCTATTAAATGTACTTAAAAGAAAAAAAAAAAAAAAAAAAAAAAAAAAAAAAAAAAAAAAAAAAAAAAAAAAAATATTTAACGGTGCTGTTTATAGACATTTATTCTCAAACTCAATTTTTATCAAAACGACTCCTGTTATCAGTGTATTTCTCTAACGTGAATATACTACATGCATTTTAGTGGGATGTAAGAGTAACAATGATTTCTTATTAGTTGGCTTTGGGTAACAATTGAAATCTCCAAGATAAAACATTCTAAGGAGGGAAAAATAAGTTTTTAACCCTGCGCGAAGGCGCATTAAAGTCAAATACATTGAGTCTCTGGTTCATGGGTATATATTTTTTATCCAATGCATAGTTGAATGTGGAGTTATCAAGGTCAATCTTTTACCAAAGTTTACTTTGATTCAAAGTCACAGGTACTTAAAATATTTCATAAAATGTTACTTAGTTCCTTTATTCCCTGAAAATTGAAATTACGATATTATAGCAACTCTGCCTTTCTGATGTACGTTTCACGTGCAATCCAAAAAAAAAATTATTACTTTAAAGGTAATGCAGCTAAAATATCCTACTTTCGACTTGATCGTTACATCTGTATTTTTATGGGTGACAGAATCATAGTGATGCCATTAAGTTCTCCGATAGGCAATACTGACTCATATTTATAAGACTGTTTTTATTTAAACTCTGTCACTATAAGGCAGGTACCCGCGTATTTTAAACACGTATAACATTACTCTGTTGCTCATACATAAAAGTTAACCAAAGAGAATTATTCTTACCGAGGTGAACTGAATGTTGCAAGCGTCATCAGGTTGGATCGCTTTAGCCAACTCATCTAGCTTGTTTGTGGATTCTTTGTTTGCCAAAGAATAAATATCTTGAAGCCGGAAGGTACCCCTGGATAAAAGAAAATTAGATCATGATCATCTTATATGCGAAATTAATAAGCTGCTTCCAGGACTTTATGTCCACCTACCTTTCGTCCATTACATAAATGTTCACCGCTATTTATGTCCACCAAACGTTAAGTTCAGTCTTTATTAAGTCCAAATGATTTAATCTCCAACCATGAATATGTCCAAAATTGTCCAAATTGTGGACATGTTATGTCCACATTTTTTTCTTCTCATTTAAATGGCAGGAACCACCTCAAAAATAAATGCATACTACTACTACCTTCATTCTTAAAAACATTTCATTCATGAATCAAGTCATGATAAAGAACAGACTCTAAGAGCAGATAAAAACATATGTTCGTGTGTACACTGTACGAATATGATAGGATGAAAACCAAAGCGGGAGCCTAGGAAACGCTCCAATGCCAAATTACACATTTTTCAGTGACAGATGCAGTCAAAATTGAAAGTCCTATTTCACTAGTTATTTCGTGCGCCTTCAATCTTGTAGGATACTGTGCAACGCCTCTGACGCGGAATAGTTGCTTAAAGCGTTGCAGCGCGGCCGGCAGCCAGCGTGACACTCGCATAGGCGCCTACAAACCTAACGGGATACTTCACGCGTTGCGCAATGCGTGAAGTATCCCGTTAGGTTTGTAGGCGCCAGTGCGCGTTCTGCGCTGCTAACACGCCGCTCCGCTCTGTGTTAGGCTCTAATATTTAAACTCACGGAGTCAGTGTTTTTCAACTCATAATTTTGAAATGTTTGAAAACTCTGCATGAATTATTCTTATTTAAATTGATGAAAAAGAAATATGTACTACTGGACAATATAATGTGTTTTTTGTAAATATAATAGTGGTTCCGTATCAAATTTAATGATTTCTAAAGCTTTCAAATTTATTCTTTTATGTTTTGGGCGTTTATTGTGCTGCAGCGTGGTGTAAGCGCAACCAAACGCTCAAAATTGGACGTATTTGACTCAAGGAGGTCGATATACAAATAAGTTAAAAACAAAAAATTGCGTGCTTCTTGGTTTTTTTCCTCTTTTATTAATTTTTGTATAGTTTCTTTCATCACAACTACGGCTCATTGAGATTCATATCGATGCCATTGCTTGGAAAAGGTTTTACAAATATGTACCACGTTTTAAAAATGTAAATGTTTTTAAAATGAAGTAATCAATTTCATTAATAAAAAAAGAATGTACATTTAAGGCATATTTTATATCGGAAATTTCAAGGATAGAAATGAAACCAAGTATTTACCAAAGACAATTTGAAAAGATGAATCAAAAGAGGAAATTAACATTTCATTTAAAATATTAGTTACGATAACAACACCTCATTCTCTCTTAATTTTCTCATTTCGATATTTCCAATATAATTTTACACACGTACTAAAATATGACGCTTGAATTTGATTTTAGTGGACTTTACATTTGTGGACTTTACATTTGTGGACTTAAGTTAGTGGACGTTTAAGTAATGGACTTAACAATAGTGTGGGCTTTAGAATTGTGGACGTAAAAATTGTGGACGAAAAGTCTGTGGACGTAAAAAAAGTGGACATAAAGTCCGTGTACCAATAAGCTACGTTGGCATTCTCACATATCGATGGTGAAAGTGCAGAGGTCCGTATCTCGGAAAACACGATTTTCCAGGAAAGTAAAAAAACTGTCTACATTCCTCTTCATTGTTAGCATAAGGGTAATAATTCTTGAGGGTAGCAAAAACAAAATGTTTTTTCAGACTCCATCAGCATTTTGAATAATTTCTCAAACTGTCAGAAAATACGGCAGATTTGCCGAGATTCGCGTTTTCGGCACTAAGAATTGACATTTCATCACGAGATACGCATTTTTGCAATTAGTGTTTTAAACCTGTTGTTGGCGGATTTGGATCAATTAAAGACTAAAAAAAGAGTTTCCCACTTACAATTCCTTATCAGATAAGATTTAGTTTGATCTCAAACGGCCAGATCAAGCCTTCAGAGTGAGTGAGATGATTGTAAATCATTTTAAAACCAGAAATAATCCATTAGCGATTAATCGAAATCGATTGTGTTATCGATTAGTAATGCGGTTAATGATTGATCGGCTTCCTTCCTGTTGTCTGGTTTAATAAATGACTCCGATAAAATTTCTCCTAAATCTGGGGTCAAGAGATCATCTTCAGTGGAGCATACTGTACCTGGATGCAACTCACAATCGGACCATACCGCGGTGAAAGCCAAATCGCGCCCCTTTTTATTATCAATCGAGGTCATGCTGCACACTTGATACGAAGTATTACGGCATCACTCTCAGCCTCAAAGGGAATTTTATGATAATTATAAGATTCCTTAACAAACAAGGTCACAAGGCATAGCCTGGACCATCCCGGCGGATGATCAAAAGGACGGCACACGAGAACCGCAAAAGGACGTATTTATGCTAAAAGGGACAATGTGGAAGTGGAAATATGGGGTGTGCTCGTGGAAGCTGGATAGGAAACAGTGTAAAAGTGGATATAGGTCCATAGTTACACGATCAAATTGAGCCATCAAATTGGGCTTCTCATTGGTCGCATTCAGAATGCGACCAATGAGAGGCCCAATTTGATGGCTCAATTCGTCGTCTCCTGAACGAAAGAACGTAACTCCATTTCAATGTTGCCAAATATACCCTCGCAAATTGCCTATTAAACAAGAGAATCTTGGGCATTTCTGACTGAAAATTTCCCCGATTTTTCTCTAGATTCCAAGCAAAAAACAGACCAATTTTGGATAAAAATTGCTTACGTACATTTTTGTAAAATAAATTAACTGTTCGAGTCAATTTGGCAACCTTGGAATGGAGTTACGTTCCTTCGTGCTGGAAACGACGAATTTGATCGTGTAACTGGACCTTATAGTTCCTTTTGAGAAAATGGAAAAGCGGGACTTGACGTTAAATGAAAAGGAACTGAGCGCTAATTCGTGAGCCGTGGGCTTGTGACAAGAGCCTTGTGGACAGGGCTCATGAGTTAAAGAGTCCCGCCACCCATCTCCCCATCGTGCCTCCTCGCACGTCGTCGCTGACGTCACTGGCGCTTTCAAAGTACCATTCATTCTTATGGCCCGAGCACTAAGGAGCACACCCCATCTTTCCACGGTAATCTTTTGCATAAATACGTCCAAAAAAGAGGGATTTAAAGCCCAAAAGCGCAAAAAGAGAGTGTGCAAACTCACTCCAAAAGTGCAGACCTCTAAATAAAATTAAACTTAAGGAGGAAAAAAATGCCTAATTTTTATTAACGCCTTAACTTGGATTTTATGTGAAAAAAGTTCAGGCCGGCTTCGAGGATTGTTCATTGAAAATTTTGAACTTAAACGTCAGGAGTTGTCAACAACTGTTCGGGCTCCATGGATGTCCGTGTTGCATACACACGGAAATGAAGGCAGTTTGACTCTGCAGGCACTCGATGCCCCGCTGTAGCGAGTTGTACTTCGATTGCTAGGATCCAAGATGTCAAAGCGCCTTCAGTTCTTGGTTTGTGCTGCGGAGATATCTCTTAGGCAAGAATAGTTTCTCTCCAAATCATGCTCAGCACATCAGCGCTGTACTAAAACTGAAGCACAAAAGATACTCACAATCTCTGTAAGTATGTATGTAAATATTCATTCGTGGTGGATGTTTTCGTATTATATAGAGGAATTAAGGGGCTTGGAGGGCAAGGCGCATAATTGCAGTTTTTGCTCTTTCGAGATATACGTGTTCGAAGTTCCGAAATTACATGGATCCTTAAGGCGGAAATAGAGTTTAAATTAGAGTACCTGTATAGCGAGAGTATGGACAGCTCGCTTCATGGAGGGCTTAGGGCCCAAAAGTGCAGCCACCCTTCTAACCAACTTCTAACGCACAAAATTTCACTGCCAGTCTGTAGATTCCAATTCTAACGAAGATGACTGAGAAAGTACATAAATGAGCGTACTTCCACAAAAATGAGTAAATTTATGCAAAAACTAAGTCAAATACGTGCTTTATAAACGATGGTTCGTAACAATTGTACTAATAAATCGCCCTGGATAATTGAAATTCATAGGTTGGCTGCATTTCTGGGCCCTAATTTTATTCGCAGAGGCATCGGTGAAGGCCTGATGGATTTTCGGAGTTTCACATCTGTCTATACTGTCGCTATACAGGTACTCTAGTTTAAACTGACTTTTTGATAC
Organism: Bemisia tabaci; assembly: GCF_918797505.1. Classification (NCBI taxonomy): domain Eukaryota; kingdom Metazoa; phylum Arthropoda; class Insecta; order Hemiptera; family Aleyrodidae; genus Bemisia; species Bemisia tabaci. The sequence goes on along the minus strand of NC_092797.1, from coordinate 13,242,905 downwards.
TTAAAAATTGGAATTTGGGAGCGATTTTTTTTAAAAAAGTATGCACTAATACAAGTTTCACTTGAAATAATTTATATCTCAATTTTTTCAAAAACTGCACTTATGCGGCTTGTTCGCCAAGCCAGTTAATTAAAGGCATTCTTTGATTTTGGATTCTCGCAGTGCAACACGCTGCCGCACCGCGAGTAGAGTAGTGAGAGGTGAGTGCCTGAAGAGTCAAAACACCTTCACTTCCGTGTGTATGCAACATGGATGTCCATGGAGCTCAAATAGTTGCATCCAGGCATCCCAGGTGTTATTCGCTTAGTGTTCGTTGTATGAAATACTAACTGGACCGCGTTTAACAGAAAAGAACCAAGTCACATCAGTTGTAGCTAATTTTGATTTGACATTTTATTCTTTTACGAGAGAACGTATGTGCGGATTCCTTTGAAAATGTTAAGGAATTTGCTTCGCACTATGGAGAAAGTTCACGAATGTTGTTGAAAGAAGAAATGTTGAAATGTTGTTCGAAAATCCGCACAACTTCATGTAAATAATTAAATTGCCCGATTAGATTTGGCAATGGCTGATGTGGCTTGGTTCCTTTCTGTTTAACGTGGTCCAACTAAGGATGCATTGCTCGTATCTATTGCACTTCAACTTAATTCCAGCGTCGTCTATCATGCCAATCCCGAGTAGCATTTCTCAACGGAAAAGTCGCTATATAGTGCGATTTTATCGCCGATAAAATCGCCAGGATCATCAACATCTGAGCGATTATCCTCGATCTTATCGCGATAAACTCGCGCTTTTATCGCCGGACAATTTATCGCGATATTTTCGAAATAAAAATCGGGATGAATGGCGATTTAATCTCGACTTTATCGACAAAAATCGATCACGATTTTATCGAACCAAAATTGCGATTTAATCGCCATCTATCGTGATTTTTAATGCGATATTATTTCGATATATTGCCTTCGATATAATCGCGATAACCAACCGATAAAATCGCTATTTATCGCGATCACTGCTACTTGGGATTCAGTAAATTGCTGAATTTATTATAACATCGAACATCGCCAACATTCAAAAATATGCTCAGATTTTTTAAATTTATCACAACGTTGCCCATTTGCATGACCTGAATAAAGCGAGATTTCCCTAGCGCACCCGCAGAAAACGCCGCTCACATACTTACGGTAAAGTTTGGTCCGTATTCATGATGAGGTAAGAGAACTCCGGGAAGTCCTTAACTTGGACAGGCGAACCAGTGGGAGCTCTCTCCAATTCAGGCATAATTGAAACCAACGAATCGTAATAATTTTGAGTCAGAAACGTATCCCGTACTATCAAGGCCCGGGCTCCTGTCAGCTGCAAGCAGTGCGCGATTTCCTTCGGCAGGTTTGCGGGATTCAAGTTCATCTGGGAAGAAGAGGGGGGAGCAGTTTACATAACAATCGCTGACGGACACGGTAGGGCGGTGCAATTTTCATCGAAATTTGACTTTTGTTGCGCCGCACAGTGGAACGAGCTCGTAGAGGAGGTCAGACATTAAATTTATGGCTGATTTTGTCACAAATTCAATTTCAATGGGTTTTTCTAAAAGGAGCTTTCTCGAGAAAACCAATGAAACTACTTGTAAACTTTCGTGTTTCATATTTTCGAAAGTTTATGCTTTCAAATATTGTAGATTTTGTCCGACTTCTCCAATTGAATCAGTTCAGTGTGCGCCGCCAAAGCGGATCCATTAATCTGGCAACACTCGCTTTCCTCCGTTTAAACCTGTGTTGAAAAATCGATTTTTGTCGGTCAATTGCCCCGTTCGAAAATCGATACATTTCCATAGGTTTAAATGGAGAAAAACAATGTTGCCAATTTGCTTGATCCGTGCGTTTTTACGTCATGTGAATGTGTATTAAAATTAAAACTGAGAGGGATCTTTTCACGCGAGGAATTTTTAAACAAAGCATATATGATGGAGTTGGGCAAAGAGGCCTTCAAGTTGGGGTAAAATTGAAATAAGATAATTGTAATACTGCTCACGATCAGACGGATTTATTTTGTATACCATTTTTCGGGAACAATACCTATACAAATTTAAAATATGCTCTTTTAGTAAGAGAGGGATAAATTGCGATTTTGATATGAGAAAAAAGTATGCGTTTCATTTTTAGTAAACATTCATTTCAAACACTGATAACATCATTCATTCTGCAAATTTCTCCTCATTTTGCAGAAAGAAACTCCGCTTGCTCATTTATAAAATCATCTATCTGTATTGGGAAACCAATGAAACACATGGTGTTTCTAAAATAAACCCGAAATAGTGGCCTCTTGTTGTAAAATGTAGTTCAATGAGGCTTGAAACTTTGACCATACATTGAGGGTATGATGCAGTGGGATATCCTTTTATTCTTTCACGAGTAACAATCTGATAATCAATTATACCATAAGTACACATAAATAGTACACACGCACACGTAATAAGCACCATATGTACACCATACCTACTTACCACAATAACGCCAGCTTTTGCTCCAGCTAGGAACGATATGTACCATTCTTCTGTATTTGGCTCCAATAGACCTACTCGATCGCCAGGTTTCAACCCCAAAGAGATCAATCCAGCAGCTAGTTGATCTACCTGAAAGGAAGAATGTTTAAAATAAAAAAAACATATGAAAACAGATCTACTAAAACATCAAATCTCGCATCAACTCAATACTCATTCAATCCTCAAACTACTCAAGGGCAATTCTCTAGAACTGCCGTGATTTTTCACCTCTATTCGAAGAATATTCTGCGAAAATTTCAAGGAATGATGTCAATTCGTTCTCCTTTAAAAAAAATAATATAGAGACGAAGATTTTCAAACATCGCAAACGAGATACGTTGTTACGGACTTACGTCGTCGATATGTTTCTACAACACAAATCCTGCCTATAATTTGATGGTGGTCATCCTCATAAATCAGTGAATACCTAACGTATGCTAAACTTAAAACACCGAAGGTGAGTTCACAAAACACGTACTAAGATTGCAAATTTCCAAAATGTCCGCTGTTACTTCATGTTTTTTTTAACTAAGAAAATGAATGAACGTTATTCTTCGAATTTTTGCAGATTAATGTAGTGAAAATTCTAAAAAATAATGTTTGTTAATATTTCTGTAACATATAATAAAATGCTAAATGTTTGCTACGTCGCAAACTGAGGTACGTGTTTTGTGAATTTCATCATCAATAAGTGGTAGTATTCTTTGCTATTTTAACAGCGAACATAAACTTGTTGTAGGGGAGCTTTAGGCGCATCGTACAATCAATGTAATGCGTGCGAATGGATTAGCCTTCATTAAACAAAGTAGGCAAAATGAGCTCCCACGAGCAGCAATGGTGGTATCAAAGTGATCCTTTCTCTTAACTGAAGGCGAAGTTATTAACCAACTTTATATAAATTTCCGCCCAGTATTAAAATGTATTACCTCCTTTTTTAACCTTACTCTTTAAATATAATTAATATTTACGTTTCCGGTACCGATTTTAAGTGATTTTTTGAAATCGCTTACAGTCGTTCAAACGAGCAGGAGGAAGGGTGGAACCCCCTTGGACCTTAGTGTGTAAAAATAACTTCTTTTTTTTTAATAAAAAGAAGTCGAAGAAATGTGGTCCAATTGATGCATTTTTTGATATCCAGAAATAGGTGGCTCATTTTAAAAGGGGAACAAAACTCGCCATATGCGGGAATAGGGATCAGTCAATCCACAAGTCTTCATGCGTGTACGATGTCATTGCTCATTAGTAGCCTAATGGTCCCTTTTACCTACCCCATAACGACGATGAAACTACCAAACCACGTATCTCGGTTTGCGACGTCGCAGACTTCCTGTCATACTTTATTTTTTAAATGAAAAACTACTTAACATCCAGTCTTGAAAATTTGTGTGATTTTTCCTCTTTGTGCGGAGAAAATTCCGTGAAAATTTCAAGGAATGATATTGATTTGATCTACTTCAAAAAAATAAAATGTGAGCGTAGATTTTTAAACACCGCAAACGAGATACGTGGTTTGGTAGTTTCACCGTCGATAAGCCCCTTACCTTCACTTATCGCACAGGAAGACGCGTGATTATTACCTTCGTTTTTGCTTGGTGAAAAGTAAGTCTCCTATTTTGAGAGATTGAAACCAATGCCTCTGTGTCTCCAAATTTGTTAACTGTCTCCTCAAAAAGATTGCCGATTGTCACGGCTCGCAAGGGCTCTGAGCCTGGATTATGAAAGTAGCTCCAGTTTGGCTGCTTCAAGTTGACTTTCGCGATTTTATGGGCCGCCCTGAAATCGTGATTAACCAAACATATTAAATCATTAGTTGTAGCTGTTCCCTAAGATGGTGACCCCATGCACGACAAAATTTTCACAATGTTTTCGAGGATCGCAAATATCATACACGTACCGAAATTAAAACGTTACATAGGGTAATATTCTCACAGACTGAAATAAGAACTCAAAAATTTAGGTGACTTTATCCCTGATAACGTAATTTTTTCAACTTGTTTTATTTTTTTGCTGCTGGGAAATAAGTCCCATCAAGTTCAAGTTATATTTCTTTGACAATTTGTGTGACAATAATTTGTGTTAATCTTAAGATCATAAGTTGTGTGCTTTTAGAGTCAAACCATTGCAGCCCTCGTCAAAAATAATTATGCGAACAGAATTGGGCCTTCAGACTTTGGGAGCGCCCATAAGTTACGTAACGCTCTAGGAGGATGGAGATGGTATGAGCCTGCTTTATGCTACGTTAAAGGGGGGGGGGGAGTGGTGTCAGTGCCAGCGTCACGTAACCCTCTCTATGGGTAAAAACCCACAAAATCCAAAATGCGTAACCTTCATTTCATTAACATTGTTTGTTACACTGTCATTAAAAATACTTCAAATTTTACCCAGCTATATTCAACAGTTTCCCACAATTTTCGGGCTCTCAAAGGGGAGGGGACCGGGGTCGCGCTACTAAGCGTTACTCAAGGGGAGGGGGTGGGTGGGTAAAAATGCCAGAAAAATGCTTCAAGTAATTTATGAACGCTCCTTCCACCGGAGGCGGATGTTTCATTTCTTTGTATCTCGTGTGGGTAACATAAGCAATAAGTATGGCTTCATTATTCCACATGTAGAGGAAGTAATAGAAATCTAAGAGCTGAACTGTTATGATTATCTAAAATATTTCCTTCTTATTTTGTCAATACATAAAAATGAGTTATGGACAAAGAACTCATTTTAAGGCAGTAGCTCTGTAAAATAATGAGAATGCCATGGTGAATTTCCGTGAGATCTGAGTAAAAATTGCTGTGTGCACAAGCCCTAATTTTTAATACACCACTTAAGATAAGGGCGTCAAATGTTTCAAAAAATCAAAAATGTAAAAGAATAATGGAGGCACTTACCTGGAAATTTTCATCCGCACCAACTTGTGTGTCTCGTCCAAGACCAAACACCTTATTTTAGAATTCATTTTTAAATTAGTTATTTAAAATACGATGTTATTACTCTATGAAGATTAAAAAGTAATGCTCAGTTTTCTCTCACATTAGTAATGATAAGGTACAAGTTTCACTTCATGAGCTCACGTCATTCTTTCATAGATCAAAAATGTACTCATTGTTGTCCTTTTTTACCTTTGTTTCCGACTCAAAGCACCTTTTTTCTGCTTTTAATGGTTTACGGCATAACCATAAACTGAAATTAGGCACGGACACGGCTGAGCAGCTTAAAGCGCAAGTGTTTACTGATAGTACGTGTTGCATTGAGACTACCTTAGAGATGGGTTCTGAAGAGACTGTTATCATTTTACGCTGCATGCGAACAGAAAGATTAGACACCTATGTTTATCTACATAATTTATTCAGCGTTGACAATCATATTAGGTATTACTTAAAAATGAGGAAAAATAGGAGACTTCGCAACGTATATTCGATCGGCATATTTTTCTACCGCGATACAAAATTAACTACCACTGTTAATTAATTGGTGACATAATGATCGTATAATTTCTATGAACGGTTAAATACAGCAGACACATACTTCGGTTTGCGATGTTGAAAAACTCCGAACGAAATTGGTTTTTCATTCATAAAACGACAGTTCTTAAAATTTTTTTTGTGTAATTCGTAAAGTGGTTCCTTCGTCATTTTTCCTGAGGGATCTAAAAATATTTTCTAAAAATTTCGAACAGAAAAGAAATTATTTCCTGTAGAGAAGATAAAAAGAGAGTGACATGTCAAAATATCGTTATCAGAATACCTATATTGTTGTTACAATATCAGTAAGTTACGTAATTACTTACAATTGCGCGATACGGCAACTTTTCAGCGACCAAGATCCGGACAGGTTCATAAGGTCATTTCTCAAACCGTTTATTCATAGCGGCATTCGATAGTGAAAGTAGAAAAAGAAAAAAAAGAAAAAAAAACACGTATCTCTATTAACGACTTCATTGACATTAATCACATTTCATTCTGCCATGGGGAAACTAATCAACAATGTTCGGAACTAATCAACATCCTTCAAAACTAACAAAATAACATTCCTCGGAATTGCCACTAATTTTTTTCGGAATAGGTATTCTATTCACAAACAATGACGTTCATTCTTTTTTCTCGCAAAATTTGGAAATTATAATGAAAAGGGAAAAAAGCAAAGTTTCAATCGAAAAAATCTGCTTCAATCATAATCGAATATTTTTCTGAATAAGCCTTCTTAGGGAGCGGAATTTTTTCCGTAGGCTGCTTTATTGAAATTGATAGACAAAGCCATAGATAAAAAGGAAACGGAGCTATCCCGTTGGTGGAGGCGAGTAGTTGGAATGGACAAAACAGGAAAGTAATAGACTAACTAACGGCGGAGAGGCCCTAAAGTAGGTCCAACATTTTTTATCTTAGTCTATAACAACCACCCGCTGAAACCAATAGGATCGCTCCATTTTCTCCTTGCCATCTTTAGTCTATAGCATTACCTATCGATTTCAATAATCAACTCGCAGGAGCGACTATGAATGTGACCTTCACTGGCGTATACCCGTAGTCAGTCACAGTCATTGCAGGGCCTATCACCATCGATGGCATGCATCAATGCATCGACCTGCGGCACTATCACTGGTCGGGCAAGGCCCAAAGCGCCTTCGTTTTTTGTGCGTGCAACACGCACATCGACCGAGCACGAATAGTTGCATTCAGACCGTTAGGCGTTATTAGCAACATGCGTACTTCGCGTCGTTGTCGCTCATTGCTGGCCGAGCGATCAATGTGCAGCAGAGGCGTCGGGCATCACGCGAAAATTTGAAGTTTTAATGGGAATACTTTATTATTAAATTATTGCTTTCATTCTTACATTATTGAAATTGAGGAGCATTCCGGAAAAGGGGCACATACGCGTAGGTGCCCTTTTTCTGGAAATGACAGAAACGGATTCCTCGCATCCTAATATACCAATGTCCCGAGTTTCCGCTTAATTGACCAATTTTTGGAGCTAAGAGACCAAGTTTTGTGAGGCTGAGTCAGGCGTATTTCATCTTTTCGCCCCTGGGTACGGTCGCCGCGACGCGGCGTTGAGGAGATAGCGGGCAGGGCGCAGGCAGGCAGGTGATGGGTACTGATGTAAGTAAGGATCCCTCATTACAGATGCATCGCTCTGATTCTACTAATCATGCAATATCATCGGGTTGCAGTGATTGTCTGCACGTTTTACCGGTGACACGTGAAATTCTGTAATTATTAATAATTCAATTTTTAATGGTCTCTTGTGGGTTTTAATTTGTCGATTTTTTCGCGTGTTTTGCTGTCTTTTTTATTAACGATGATCGAAAATGATCCACCCGCACGTTCGCGATCGGAATTATGATTTATTCTCGTTTAGCAACTCGTTAAAGTCTTGAAAATTTAGCTTTGAAAGCCAAAACCTATAACCACCGGTCCATCTCCGGAAAAAGGGCACATAACGGAAAATTTTAAAAAATTCCTCCCACAACACTGAAAGAGGTGTAAGTTTTACCAACGGTCGTTATTCATTCTAGGGTGTATGGATGTTGATATGGGTGCCCCAGTTCCGATGTATGTCATCATCAGCGCCCAGAAAGTAGGAATGAAAAATTCAAATGCGTTTTTCTCACAACTTGTTTTTTCGGTATATGCCCTGCTTTTTCCGGAGAGCTCCTCAATTTCATTTAGCAAATGGGTGGTTTTTATACGAGGTTTAACAATAAACAAGTGGTACGGAATATAACAAAATAATATGAACTATGCAAAACGATAATCCGGGTATCGGAACTTGGCTTTTTTTAGAAACGCCTTCAAATGCGGCGTGATACCTCACACATTCCGGAGAGATCAAATAGTTGTATCATTGCGCCGTAAGAATGTGACGGAAGATTAAAATGGAAATAGCCTTCATGCACGCTGGCCTTTTTGATTTCCTACCGATTCCTATCCTATTTCGATTCCATCTAGAATTGTATTTAGAAAATGGGTGGTTTTTATACGAGGATTAACAATAAACAAGTGGTACGAAATATAACAAAATAATATGAACTATGCAAAACGATAATCCGGGTATCGGAACTTGGCTTTTTTTAGAAACGCCTTCAAATGCGGCGTGATACCTCACACATTCCGGAGAGATCAAATAGTTGTATCATTGCGCCGTAAGAATGTGACGGAAGATTAAAATGGAAATAGCCTTCATGCACGCTGGGCTTGTCGATTTCCTTCGACATTTTTGCAGTCGTGAATGCATAGCTGAATTGTTCTCCAGCTAGAATATTATTGTCACTTACTGCAGGAAAAAAGAATTGTGTAGATGCTTCTGTGTTGCAAAGGAGCCGCTTACAGAGATGGTTCGACCATTTTTAAAGAATTGTAGAATTTCGGTGCCCTGCATTAATTGGTGCTGTTTTTGCTACTTGAAATATTTTTGGACCATGCCTCTAATACACAATTTGCCTTTCTGAAGACATCCAATATTTCTAGGAATTACCGCAATGGTACCGCCAATAATTCCTCGAAAATTCAACGGACTTTCAACAATAGTGGTGATTTCTTTAAACTTTTTATTTTTAAATACATGCCTAATAATGCAAACAAAGGAAGTGAAGAAAGGTCAATTTTTTACGTAGGTATAGTTACTTATAAAGTGAGAAATACCTATGAATCTTACAATTGCGTAAGACATTGCCTTTATTAATTTAAATTATTTGTGTTGCCACTGTCAATTGTATCTGGTAGCTCAACTACATTAGAAAACCCGATCGCTGCCATTCTTGCAAAATTCAACGATGGTTAGACTTTTGTAATATTGACAAATCTCTTGTAAAATTGTAAGCATTTTCAGCTAACTTCATTTTGGCGAATTCCTTAATAATTCATACATGAAGTTTCAAATTATGGAGACGTTAATAAAATTTTGTAAAACATATTCAGCAAGTAATTTTAAATATTGTGTTGTTACAATTTTCTTATTCGATTGAAAAATTTACTAATTTTCGATTGCATCTGTTCAATTTTTGCCATCTTAACTGCGTTGTGTTAGCACTTCTTACTTGTTCTATCTTCCTCTCTCAATGTAGGTGAAGAGTGATGTGGCGATTTCAGGGGTCGAGAGGGAATTGAAATTAATTTGATCGCCCTCCGAGTTCGCGAACGACCAAGCGTCGCTTTTCGATCGCGATACTCGATCAAGAGGCCAGAGCAGGTAAAAGAATTTGGGATACCGAATCCCGAACTCAGAGGCGAATGGGGCGATTATTGTTCTCGCGCACATTGTCTCACGCACATCGACGAAACTGGGTAAAAACGCCGTATGAACATTCGCGAGTTGCCAAATTTCCTCCAATTAAATGCCTTATTTTCAAGCAGAATTGGGCATATTTTCTCTTGAAATAATTTAATATTTCTGAAAATTATTTTCAGATGATTTAGAGCTGACAGCGAATAAAATTCTCTGAAAAATTGGAGGGAAAGTATTCACTGATTTCCCTGAAAATTCTTTTTTAGTCAACGGAAGTTTGGCATCGGCTAAAGGCTCATACGGCGTTTCCTTAGCAGGGTAGAATAGGTATTATATGCGAACCGCCGCTATTCCACCCCTATCTTCAGGTCAAAATTCTTAAAAGGAAGCCCTTTCGTAAAAGATCAATTTCCTGTAATTTTGCCCCAATCTCTTCGTCCATTACATGGTTGAATTGCTTGTGAAATTCTGAACTAAATGATGTTTAATTGTAATTTACACTTTTTATTTTTTCCTTTTTTCTCCTTTTTATAGCGAAGTTTAATTTTTATTTATCTCATATAGTATCTCGAACTGTAACTTCTTTGCTATTTGACAGATTTTTATAAATGAGGCCTTTTTTTACTCGTGCTTTAACAGAGAGTGAGGAAACTCTACCTAAAAACTTTTTTAGCAATTTTCAAAAAATTTTGGATCATTCTAGTAGGACGGTGATATTGTTAATTACGCGTAAGTAATTAGGGTTCTATTGTGGCTCGGCTCGGCATTGTCGCGCGAGCTCCAGTCTCGGTCCGGACGGGGGTGTCTCACTGCTGCCAGTGTTTGCAAGAAATACCCGCGGCTCAGGGATCATCCCTCGTGGGCCCTACTATAATTCAAAACTTTTGGAGGAAATTTGGCATCACTCAAATGATTATGCGGCGTTATTCCTCAGCACGGAATCACCAGCGATGCACTTTGATGTGAATGCTGAAAAGTGTAAGCGTGTCTAGGGTGGGACTTAGTTTTTTCAATCGACCAAAAAAAATGTTGCACGGTCCTAAATGGTTCTATGTAAAAAAAAAACCACGGTAGCCAAAAATATTTTGAAAGATAAGAAAATTTACCCGACGCGCACACAGCCAATAGATCGTGATTTTTCCGATTGTTTGAGCATTTTAACCGTCTATTTTTGATATTTTAGTGAGTGATAGGGACTGGACGCTAGATGTTCAAAAATGTGTACAAACCGAGCACATACCTTGCACATTAAGAGAATTTTTTTTTTTTTTTCTCCCAAGTCACTCTCATTTCGCTTGGCAATGCCCAGTCCCTCCGCTCGGTTGCTCTTAAAATCGAAATTTCACCGTTTTTTAACTTATAATGAGCTTTGTGAGCAGCCACTAATGGTGGTAAAAATCCGAAAATTTGTGAAAAACAAATCCATACCGCATCAGTATAGCGTCTAGCCCACATACCAACTACAGGCTTCAAAGAGGTTCATCGTTGCATTTCCTGGCCCGCTCATTGGCCAGCGGTTTAAGTCGGGGCAATCGATGAGTCTCTTTGAAGCCTCTAGTTTGTAACGGGGCTGGACGCTTATGGAAGAAGAAATTTCAGAAAACTCCTGCTTCTTGGTTCGGCCACCAAACGGTCCGGGGGCGCTTCTTCGAATAGCACCGCCGGATCTTCCCACCGCGCCGCGCCGGTCTGCTGGCCCTCGACCGGCTGCGACGCGCGATTGTTCCCATTGTGCTTACTTTTGGGGTTCTCTCCGTCGGCGGAACCCGTGTTAATGACACCCTCTACCTACTAGCCGCTGAAAATTTGCGGACCAATTTTTTTAAAGTTTAACTAATCTTCATTTATTCAACGGATTCAAATTCAGCTCGCAATCCTGATGAGTAATATATATAATAATAAGTAATTATATCGGTAAGTTACTGATCAAAACGTGGGCCAAACGTGAAAGCGGTCAGACATGTGTTAATGACACCCTCCTTCTACTGGTAGAGGATAATTTGCCGACCAACTTCTTTACCGTTTCTAAAATGTTCTACTATTTCAACGGATTTGGATTCAGCTTGCAATCCTGGTGAAAAATATATATAATTACAAGTAGGTATATCGGTAAGCTAAACAAGAATTGGAGGAATGTGATAGAAAGTATTTTAAAAGCGCTGAAGACATTCGCGAGTTTTGCGATACCATACTTATTCAATATACCTACTCATAATTATTCAAATTTTTCATCAGACTTCGAGTGCAAGACCGCTCTGGGCGACAAAGCTGTCGCGTTAGCGTATACCTACTTTGTGCCGTGCGACTCTGTTAGTACATTTTTTTAAATTCGAGAGTCACGAAGACACTTTGTCCCACGTTTTCATAAAGAAATAGCCAGATTTCTCTGAGAAGAAGTGACGTTAATTAATTAAAAAATTTGGAAACGTCCTTTACCACAGTCATTAATTGGAGAATTAAGAGGGAAGGAGAGATCACCCCGAAGTTGCTATGTTCAAGGAATCTGTGGTCATTATGAACAGAAAATTAAGTCTCCGTAGTTTTTCCTTCATATTTTTCATAGAGATTTAATGAATTTACTGTCAAGGAGTTTACCGTCTAATGGTTGGCGTTTATGGAACCAATCATTAACTCAGAAATCGTGTACTCCCATTGTCACCGGAATAGTGTCTCTTCACCAAAGGTGGTCTAGTTTATCCAAAATTTCTTAAAAACCTTTATAGCTCCTAAATTTAGAGACTGTACTTAGGGTTTTCGATTACAAATTCTGGAAAGTGAAATCTAAGCGCTTAAGTACTGAAATTGACTTGAGGTATAATGATTGCTGGAGGTAGGAAATTTTATGCCCAATTCCCTAAGTGCAAGGTGAAGTAATGCAGAGAAAATTGATTTCTTGCCTAAAACCGGGTTTTTTTTCCCTTTTTTTTTGGTTGAGATTAGTAACTTTCGCTTACTGTTAGCCCTGTTCTCCCTTTCCCCACTTGCAGGATTGTACCTAGAATAAAAAGGAATGCATGAAATGCCAAAGAATATTAAAAAATACTCAGTTGGAATAGCAGTGAATAAATGAATTAAAGACTAAGAGAAAAATGAGTAGGTAATAAAAAAGGGAAAAAAACAATGAAACATATGAAAAACCGGTGGATAAAACGTGTTTTGATACACGGCAAGGACGGAAATTTGAGGAAAGTTTTTGACGTATTCGAATTGCAGTTGCATATTTAGTTGCATTCAATTTTAAGAACATGAATATCATATTTCATAGCCTGATGCGTTTAATATTGGTAACGGGGGAAGGGGGTGGAGAATCAAGCAAAACCCAGAAGAGGGGGGGGGGGATAGTGAAGAAAAATTAATGGAAACGTGTGATAACAATATTTCAGAGGGAGAAATTGCCGCGGCTTAAGTGGACAAATTAACTGAAATGATCGGTTACCGAGCGAAACATGTCAAGAAATTCACAAGACGAAAAAATTAACCGTCCGGGTGTTTCGTCGTTTTCACCCTCATCTCACTAGCGTGTCAACGAACTGTGCTCGGCTGGTAGTGCATTCAGACGACCTGGTGCAGCCCGCAGGAAGCGCAGGAGCCGAGGGATGGCCAAGGAGGATGACTCAACGGTCAACCATGGGTCAACGTGGACCGTATGCAGGATTCGCAGCCCAGCGGACCGCGGCGCGCCCGACCAGGCGACCACTGAGCGATGAGAGGGAATAAGGAGGGAATAAACTGGCGTTCTTCATTCGCCTCTCAAGATGGGATATGAATACGAGTGTCATTGGCATCGCCTCTCTGAGGGCAATCGAATTAGACGGCTAATCGATCGCGTTCTGGGATGGGTATCGCTTTCGCCGCGATATGCCTCAGGTATCGAGAACTAAGAGCGGGCGCCGGACAAAAAGATTTGGGTTTGCGAACGGAGAGGGCATTCGAAACAAAAGGCCTCTCAACTCGCGAGCGAGGAGGCGATGCATATGAAATCCTGGAAATCGGCGTTCGCTCTTGAGAACCCTCTCGACCCCTGGGCGATTTAGATAAAGACTGCACTTATTATCAAATGAGTAAATAGCGAAATGATAAAAAATTATAATTGATAACTATGATGTGTTGATTCTTCTGCGAAATTTAGTAGATTTAAAAAAAACTGAAACTTTAATGAGTCACCCATTTATTTTTTAAACATTTTTTTAAAGAAAATACTTGGAGGAATGAAGGATCTTGCAACATCAAAACAATGCACATGATGACAAATAGCATCAATGTATTAAAACAATTGGAGTACTAATTAATAAATGAGAGATATTGTGCAAACATATGTTTATTTTAATTTGTAAAACAACCACACACAAACATACACTTCGGTGTGAGTAAAAAATAATAAAACAAAGGAACAACAGAAAAATAGCAAATTTACCCACAATGCAATAAGTCTTTCATTAAACAGGATGCTATCATTGTTAGATGTAACATGATATTCTAAGAGCAGAACAAACAAACAATTAAACACAAATGAACCTCAACTGTTACCTGCTTCTTAAGAAATGTACTTTTCCGAGCAGGCTTAATTAAAGGACTACTTATACCATTACATTTTTTCGTCAGACCTGCCAAATGCTGATGACTTGAAACTTCTTGGTCACAGCATCTTTGGAACAAAGATTTGCTGGTTTTAGATTGCATTAGAAATTCGCCATCTTGATTTTTAACTTTACTTCAATGGAAATATTGAGATGGTGACTCTTTTGGGCACTTGGTCAATTATAAAAATGGTAGGTGATAAGTATGTTTTCGGTGTTTCAGATGATTTCAGGGGAAGAGTCTTAGCTCTTAAAGAGATTATCCTATCAGTCTTTTTTTAAGGAAAAATATTATTTGGAAGAGAAACATGACTTCCCCCTTTCGTTTCTTGAAACTTAAATATTATTTACTATGTAATTAGACCCAACTGTTCCAACTACGAAAGAAATAACAACTTATTAGTTATTACACACCATTTGATGCCTTTATATATAAAATCAAATTTATTTTCAACAGATTTTTCTGGCAAGCAAACAACAGGAAAAAGGGACATCAAAAAACGACACCACTAAATCCATTTTCATCGAAATTTTAGTTTTCCCTCGTCAACAATTTTGAAATGTACTTAAAATATGACATGCATTTTTCCAAGTTTAGGAGCTTACAAGTGGCAAAAGCACGACTAACTCCTTTTTGAAGTGACATTAAACATGGATCTCACAAGGATCTCCCACAAATAACATAGTATATTAGATATATTTGTTCAATTCTACATGGCTAATGACTATTATGGTAGCAATGAGGGACATTTTTGTATTACTATCAGACCCAATATTCTTAAAAGAGACCATTTGTTATGTCAAGAGGTATTGACCAGCAATAAATCACAGTTTTGGAATTGTCCCTAGTATTGTAAATTCATTAGCAATACAACTCTAGTGGCAGTGACTGTTAAAAGGCGATCTTCATAATCCCTCCAACGTTAAAATTTTCGTAAACAAAAAAAAAAATCTTTTTCAGTCTAATTTTGAGCAAAATGAAAGTCTGGTAAAATGTTCGTAAAATATTCTTTGGAGAATTACTGTAGATTTTTACAGGCGTTTTCTAACATTTTCATATATGAAAATTAAAGTGTTGAAAAAATTAGTGAAGTGGATGTTTTAATCATTTCTTAAAACGTTATTACTTAAATTTTTCTTACCTCTCATTTATTTTTACTTGAAAAAATACTGAAAAAGCGTTTCTTTTTGCATTTTTTGTAGGGTTAAATTGAAATTTACAAATTTCTTTTCAAGTTTATTTAACAGCCACTGCTATTAGGAGAACAGATAGGTAATCAATGAGATTCTTTGATATGCGTGCTCTAATTTCTGACTTGGCAATAAATTTTCAAATCGACTTTAAGAAACAAATGGCAAGAGAGGGTCAAGAACGGTAAACTAATTTGAAATTTAAATGTTTGCAGGAACAAAATAAAGAAACATGACCAAGACCAAAGTGCAAAACTACGTACCTCCAATTGCAACATTGCATACTTTCTGTCACACTTCAAATTTTCTGCGGAAAACTAGTCGACGTAATTTTTTTAAAACTTCCTTGATTTTTCTTCTCTGTCAGCAAAATGTTCTGGGAGAAATTCAATCCATGAAGTTGGCTTCTTTCGTTTCGGAAAAAAGAACACAGAAGCGGAAATTTTGAAACATTGCAATTAGGACATAAGTTTTTGCACTTTGCCCATCAATAAGCTGCATAATGCACATGGACATTTTAATACGGAGATGGGCAGTGGCAATGTCCAATTCTTTGGGTTTACAGTGACCTCCAGTTACTAATCTGGTGCTCTTCATACAGAGTCGGACTAAACCCACCACCACAATCCACGCCAAGAAGAAAAAAAAGGAAAAAAAACTGCTTAGGGGCGGAGTCAGAACCCTAGCTCGGTTCTTAATTTGTGATTCGAAGAGAAGGTAGGTATGTTAGCTTATTCAAACAACTTGGATATACGACCAACCTCTTTGAGACTGATTCTGCTAATCACTCAACTTGGCCTGTCAGGTACTACTTTCTGAGGCATTGAGAACATTGTATCTTATCAGTTCTTTTTAGGAAAATAAATCTGTGAATAATTGCAATTTAACATGTGAATTTTTCAGACAGCAATCATTTGTTAGCACTCATGCACAATTTCAATCTCGGTGTAATTTTCCTACAACTTTGAGACTGGCCGTAAAAAGTTAGGGCGCTTAACTAATAATGCATCCAATAGGATAAAAAAAAGTATGTATTGGCCTTCCTGATTGATTTTAAGCCTAACGCCTTGACTTTTTGAAAGATATTTTGGGAAAATTTCAAGAATTTTTGGTTTAATATTGAATATAACAAGGTGGAGAAATGGTGCTGGGTCCACACCATTTCGCGGGGAAACAAAGCCAACTCGAGGTTAGTCGAAAAAGCTCAAACTTTCATAATTATTAATAGTTAAAGAGATATAACGCTAAACTGCAATTTTAGAATTGATTAACCCCTCCCCATATCTTAATAAATAAAGTGCCTGATATAAAGTGCCTGATTGAATATAATGCACAATGGCTGACAAATCATTTCTGTCTAAAATAAATCTGACATACATATCATACTAAAAAATCAGCAGTTTCATCGTCCTTGAGTTTACATTCTGAGGTTAGTATATCTTCACTCAGGGAGTAAGTAAAGAAAGATAATGAAAAAAAAAAAATGGTACTAACAAGTACAAGAAAATAAACTTATCTTGTTTCCACTAACAATTGGATACAACGTATGACAATGGTGATATCCTACACTGTTCAGGTTACCAAGCGTTTGTGAGCTAGACCAGAGATGGAAATTTTTTGAAACTTAAAAGTATGCATTTAGAAGGCAAATAAATGCCTTTAAAAGTGATTTTCGATTTTGAAATCTTTCGCCCTTCACCTCCCATTTTTCTCATAACAGCTCAATTTTCAATATCCTTGTGTATCTTAAAATTACTTGTGATGCATTGATACTTGAGGACTGCTTCGGTAAAAAATATTATCCAGAAAAGGATCAAACACATGGTCTCCCAAAACGTAAATATTCCCACAGTGCATATGTTTTCATTTGGTTTGGAGGTTAGGTTAGGGCTAAATTTCTCTCTAAACTCCACCTTGTGCCCCCCTTTTGCGCAAAGCACCTCATTAAGGTAACATTCACTGCCACATTAGAGGGAGGATCGTCTGAAACGCTTCTGAGGGTTTAATATTATTAATTCCACAGAAAATTAATACATTTCACATTTTGTGAAATTTATTTGAACCTTATGAAATTTCAATTTTCATCTCTGATCTGGACTAATTTTATCACAAAAATTAGCTGCGCTGTTTGGCAACATTATTGTAACATATTGATGCCTATCGACTAAAAATGATTGAAAAATGTTTGGATTGTATTAAAGTTTTTAAGGGTTTCTAATGTAACTCCATTTACTGCTCTCTTACTGGTAATAAAAAATGCATCCAATTTTCTGCACCATGTAATAATAGTATGGCGGACAAAGTACATCTGATAAATTAAAGAGACCAATCTTGAAGGTTAAAATATAATACTTGAAATTTAATTATTTTCTAAAAAAAACTTTTAGCATCAGATATTTGATTTCTAGTAATGATTGCAAGAGGGATTTGTCAGGAGAAAAGGGTTTATCAATATACCCCTAAACCTCAATTCCCGGTAGTAAAACATGAATCAGGAATTTCAAAGCTGCATAATTTTTGTTTTTGAGCAAAAAGATGAATACTTTTCACTAACAGATCAAATATGACAAATTAACATCACTAATAAATTAAAACAAAGGTTTGAGATTTGGTTAAATTAGTTCATCAGTTAAAATTTAACACCTATTGATTGTAAGTCGCCAGCACCAGCATTCCTACTGATGCCATAGCAAAGAGACTGATAGGAACAATACTGTTTATTTTGTCTTGCAGACCTGTAACATCAATGCATTAGAATTAGAAGAAGAAATAGAATAGGGAGAAATTTTGAGCTATTGGAGTCAAATTGTCGTCTTCCTTAAATAAGAGTGTAATGACACTTCACAATGAGCCCTGTCTTTCATATAATTCAATGAGTCTATTCCAGGCTCATCTCTATTACTTAAGCCTTTTTCTCAGCCAAGCGACGAAATAAAGATGTTACAAGAATTAAGTTCACAATTAGAGCCTCTGATTGCAGAAACTTCCGTCTCAATGATTTCCTTTCTTAAATTTTTATCTAATCTTCTTATTGTTCATTTTCTTGTTCATCCTCTGTTTTACTGCCAACCAATTTTTGGGGGGACTGATTTTTTGCAGGTAGAGCAAACACATTTTTATGATTCCTCCCAGTTCCTTACTTATGTGCTTTTCCGATCTGTACTCTTACTTCACCGCTCGCACACTTGCTAACCTTTGAACTTGAGAATGAATAGAAGGTGAGTACGCCTTGGTCATTAATAAGTTCCCTTGTCAATCCGTTTTCAAATTGTGTTTACTTCATCACATTTCAAGCATGTAGAGTGTCAAATTAAGCTTGTTGAAGTAACCTATGCAGAATTGGAACTTTCTGCTATCCAAACCGGCCAACCGCCACATAAGTTAGGATAATCTGAGGTTCAGTGTGTTTATTCCTTTTGGCTAGAGAGTGCTACTTTGTCTTTGCACAAAAAAAAGAAAGAAAAAAAAGCTTGGACCAAAATAATTGATATTACTTTGACATCCTAAATTACTAACCCACTGGCTCATCCATTCTTATTTCCAACAGATGAGCCATGTGAGATACTGTAGTTTTTAGCTTGATGAAAACTGAGTGTGAACTTCTCACGATAAGAGAAGAAAAAAGCATGACAATTCAAAATTATTTTCATTAAATTGAAGTAAGCGTCCTTCAGATTTTTCATCATGGAAGAATAATCAACCACAAAAGTGGTATATAGTTTCAAATTAAAAACATTTAAATTAATGAATGAACTGAGAGGTACTTACAGCTATTCTTCACAGGCAACGCTTTCAGATCCCAGCCTAAACTCCGCTTGATGGCCATTTTCCAGCGTGAATATCTTATTTCTCTTTCTGAAAAGAGTTTAATTTTGGAAAAGTTTAGAAACCAACATAAAATGATTTTTTCTTTTTCTAAAAAAGTGCAGTGCAATCATGAGGGGAATTCAAGGTTAGAAATTGGCGCCATTTCACTTAAAAGTACAGCTCTTTTTGACTCTCTGGTGGAATAATGCCTTTGCAGCTGTTTTCGAAACAACGTCAATTTGTGCGCGCTTGCAGCTTTTTCATACGTCTTGTTTTCATATGTACAAATGAGACGAATTTTGCTATTTAAGCTACGTCAATGATTACATCTAAATTAGTTCAGACAAATTTTGAAGGAGACTCGATTTCAAAAATGTAAGAGTTATGACGCTTTTTGCTATCATGACAGAGCAATAAAGTCACTTTATCAAATCCGTTTAGCCGCTTAGCAAACTTTTACTGTATACTTGCAATAATTCTTACCATCTAAAGAAATTGAAGGATAAAATGTATCACTAGGCACAGGCTGAATGTTTGACAGATCCCAAACTCCAATGCCTTCTGCACTTCCCGCTGCGACAGCAGCTCCTAAAGCTGTTGTTTCAGTCATTTGCGGCCTAACTGTAAAATAAAAATGCAACTTAGTATACATTTTTAAAGATACGCTTAAAAATTAGGGAAACATAATTTATCATACACGTTTTTATTGGTATTTTGAAGTAAGTTTCATTTGTTTAAGCGGAAAAACCCTACTTTATACGGTTCTAATGTGTAACTTGTTTCCTATGTAATCATGGCGAATCAAATTTGTCATTTCCATATTTTAAAAAGTTAGCTTTGCAATGTTCTGCTAAGTAGTGGAGGAGTGAGAAATAATCGTCAAGTATATTGAAAATATTATGATTATTTCGGCCTGCACTTTTCATTTTCCATTTCTGCCACAGTAGTTTTATTTAAATTAAAATTGTATACATTCATTCTAAAATCACCTCTTAAGCGATGCAATTTTTTTTCAAGAGCAGTTATTACTCGTTGACTGCTTATGCTTTGAACAATGGAAACATTCTGATCTGGACACTTTAAAGCTATTAATATTGGGATAGGCATTCTTGATGGGCAGTTCATACAACTGCCGTTTCCACCTGTGACCTATTCATACACCAGGGCTTTTTTAATTATAATTCCACAAAAGTCCTAAAGATGACTACAGAATTGTTGAAAGAATGATGTATAATTTGACTATTTTCATTGCAGCCAATAGCTCACTGGCTGTATATGCCATTCTTTCCTGATGAATGTCTAATACCTACTGACGGGTACGCCGGAAAGATCAGCTTGAAGCTGCATTAAGTAATTATTCGCTGCCATTCCACCATCCACCAGCAGCTTTGTTAAAGGAGCTCCACCACAGTCTTTGTTCATGGCCTCTATTATGTCAGTCGTTTGAAAACAAACAGCTTCTAGAGCAGCTTTTACTAAGTGATTCTTAGTTGTTTCTTCAGTCAGCCCGCAAATAACACTGTAAAATAATAAAGGAGCAGACACAGTGTTGTAGAAATAAATAATTAATTTCACATTTTTATCAGGCACTCATTGTTTATCACTAGTCTTTTGAAAATATATTTTAAAGACCTTACAGAATAAAATAAGACAACAATAAAATTTAAATATTGAAGATGAAATACCAATTTTGTTAGCTTTACTGCTTCATTTTTAATTTTAAAAAAAACTTACGGTACTGTTTTATAATAATAGAGAATTTTATTGATCATCCTGTGGGCAACAAGCCACCTGATCTACTCAGCTGCGAACATAGATTCTGTTAATGCCAGGTAGATGAGACCACTCATCCCTTCAAAATATCTTTGACAATCATCACCTTTAACTGATGACTCATTTTCCAGATCATATGAAGTTTTTACGTGTGTAAAGCTGAAAACTAATGAGTTTTGACCTGTCACCTGGAGCATGTTTTGCTCAGTTCTGAATTGATTTTTGACAAACTTTAAGAGGTGACAAACTTTATGGTGCATGAATTCCTGGCAAGTGAATTTTGGGGGAAAAAGGGTTTTTGAAAAAGAAAGGCCAGTTCGAGAGATGAGAGGGTTAAGAACTTTCTGCATTTCTAATCAAAACTCATTTTCTGGAACTGGAAACTTCAAACCGTCATGACCATCAGTGATTATACTTTTAGTATGTAGAGCACACTAAACTAAACTTGTTCATTTAAATGCATGTAATACAATCAACATTCATCTTGAAATTCATTGATTATACGTAGTAAGTTTAAAAAAAGGAAAAACAGTCCTGCTACCTAGCAATAATTGACATTGTCAAAACTCAAATTTTTCTTGTTGGTAAAGGACGTTTTTTCAGTCAAAAAGTGTTCATAAAAAATTCCTCCAGGCGGCAGGGAGATTTATGGCCTTAAGATTCCTTTTGTGATAGATTGTAATATATGTTTCAAAAACAAACCTGCGAGCGTCTTTCCTCCAGTATGGTGCATAAAGACCAGAAAATGCAGGCACAAAATAAACTTCTCCAGTTTTTGAAGCCTTTTTTGCTACTTTTTCTGAGTCAGAGGCATCTGATAAAATCTGGAGGTTATCTCGAAGCCATCGAATAGATACGCCCCCTACAGCTACGGAGCCTTCAAGAGCATAATAGATAGGAGCGTTAGGTCCCATACGATAACCTATTGTTGTCAGCAGACCATGCTGCGAAATGACCATCTGGAACAATCAGAACAAGAGATTTGAGAAGGACTGCTTCAATTTAAGTTAAAAAAATTGTTTATTCGCGGCTAGGAATCCTTCATGAAGAACTAAAAATTGGAAAAATGTTTATGCGCTAAATAAACCATAAGTATTTGCCTCTTTTAGAATACTTCATTAAAAACACAGTTTTCTTTTTATACTACCAAAACCTTTGATATCATAAAAGGTTTAGAGGTTGTCCCAAAAAAAATTCATAGAATTGTCGAGTCAAAAATCTTGTATAGTAAACAGATTTATTGGATGCGTATCATTTATTTGCTTCATAATTGGGGAAATTCGAACCAAAGAATTGTTAGTTTAATGAACACATACTGCAGTTCCTGTGTTATAAAGGAGAAAACATCCCGTTCCATAGGTGTTTTTGGCTTGCCCTTGTTTCAGGCACATTTGTCCAACCAAAGCAGATTGTTGATCGCCCAAACACTGCAACAAAAAGTTTGCAAGAATTCATGTAGAAGCCAATACAAAAGAAACTGAAAGAGAAAAGGGCATGTGGGGAAGAGAGTTGAGAGGTTGCCAATACTCAAGAGAGAAAATAGGTCATAATAAAATAATTTAGAAAACACCTGACTCATATTAAGTTTCTCTCCATTCACCGAAAAATTACAAAGGTCAGCACAGTAGATCTCTACAAATATTTATGGCAAAAAATATAAATTTGTGGAGGCAGCGGGTTTACAGTAATTGTATTCTTACGAACCGAAAGAGTCGAAAACAAACGAAACTAACGGAAAAAAACCGAGGTAACAAACTGTGAGCTAATTAAATGAGAAAACAGAGAAGAATCGGAAAATTAAAAAACTCAAACTCACAAAATAAAATTAAAAAGCCGACGCGTTTCGGGACACCTCGGTCCCTTCTTCAAATTCCGTGTCGGAATTTAGCCTTGAAGAAGGGACCGAGGTGTCCCGAAACGCGTCGGCTTTTTAATTTTATTTTGTGAGTTTGAGTTTTTTAATTTTCCGATTCTTCTCTGTTTTCTCATTGTATTCTTATTTTAAAATCCACCGTCTATAGGTTAAAATATCTAAGTATTGAACTGAATGCGGTTTTTGTGAGAAACATCGTATCTACTAAATTAGTTTGGATACCAATCTTGTGAAAGATGCTGAAGGGATAAAACTCTTTTTCACACAAAAAGATCATCTTAAAATTTCAATGAATGACAAGGATTTCGTTTTCCAGGTTTCAAAGTCATTACTCCCATTATGTTTCATCAAAAGAAAACAAACCTTCACCACTGCTTGAAATTTTCAGAAAATATCCTTTATGCAGAGAAGAAAAATTAATGAAGTTTCCAAAATTAGACCTCAAGTATTTTTCCACTTAGAAAATAAATTATGATGGAGAGTCTGAAGTATCGCAAACTGAGACACAGGTTTTTCAGTTTAACTGCCCACTGGTTAAACCTTGAAAATGCTGAAAATTATGCAAGAACAGAGTAAAAATCTGCTTATTGTATTAGGCGCATGAAATGAGATCGTAATGTCTCTGGGTGCAAATAAATCTGGCCCTGAACAGACTTGTTACTGATTAAATCAGAAAAAATGTGGAAACAATGTGGAAGCCAAAATGCACTAAAAAACAGAGACTTACACCAGAAATGGGTATATTCTGAAGAGGCCCTTCAGTGATAAAACCATAAATTTCTGAAGAACTTCGTATTGCTGGGAGAATGTGTGTAGGAATTTCAAAAAATCTGAAAAGTAAGATTGCGGTTAGTCAGAGTGAAGAAAAAAAAAGACATTGAAGGAAGATTTATACTACAAAATATGCAGATCAGGTAGATTTGAAAACCATGACATTATTATTTTTGCTTCTTGCTGATGGTGAATTGTATCATTCATTTTTTTTCATCTTTCTTGTGTTGTTTGAGAAAAAAACATTGAAGATTAAATAGCTTTTTTGAGTCAATAAGTAAGTTTTCATGAGCTTTTTGATTAGAGCTGATAAGAAAGACAGATATTACTTGTAAAGGGCAGGTTCCCAATTCAGCGTTTTAATATTCATCAACATGGTGCGAGATGCATTGGTGACATCAGTAACATGAAGACCATTTGAAACACCACCTGTTAAATTCTAAAAACAAAACAGATAAATAGCTACTAAAACGATGAAAAAAACACTGATGAAGGCCATGATTTCATTCTTTAGATAATGGTTTAAGGATAAGGATGGATTAAGGATAAGGATTAAGGATAGGTGGATAAGGTTTATTAGTTGATTTATAAAATACATGTTTTTTCAGCGGGCCAATTTCCATGCAACAACCATTTCTGAAGTAAGTTTCATGTAGAAATGAGAAACCAAAATTCAAGTAATGCCTTGAATTATTTGTGTAAATTTTGAAGACAAATGCACGAAGACCTTCTCTTCAAAAATCAAATATTTTGAAGTACATTTCATTTGAGAGAAGGACAAACACAAATTTGACAAACACATTAGCCCTTTTCATCAATGTTTTCAAATATTTAAATTATTTCCTCATCTAATTAACACCAACTTAGAGACAGAGATCAAAACTGCTTGGTTAAATAATAACACGGGCTTAGAATATTTGTTCATTTCACTGATTTTTTTGTACTCCTTGATGGTCTATATTGCCGCCAAGATAAGAGGAATTGCCATACAAACATTCAGACATTCCCAAATTTTGTGTGATAAGACACAAATTTACCAGAAAACTTGGGAGTATTTTTCTGCCAATTTTATTTTAGAGAATTTTAATCATACTTTGATATTAAGTATTAAAACATTTTTAGGGAAAATATTCATAACCCTGCCCAAAAATAAATAATTAATCAGAGAAAATCTGCTACAAATCAAATGCTCATTCTGCTTTTTTCCTCAGCATGGCAGGAAACATGAAACAGCAATTATAAGAATAGTGCAAAAACTCACGAATCAACTGTTACACAAAAAAAAAAATAAATAAAAAAAAATTGTAAAAAATATTGTCATAATAGTGTGACAAGTATAGTTCAAACTATAGTGGTAAACCGGGA